>NC_051195.1:48442933-49067933 GCF_015220075.1 Falco rusticolus
CTGGCTGGCATGCTCGGCACAGAGTTTTCCCAACACCTCCCCTGGAGCCAGGACTTTCCTGAGATGTTTAACTGGGTTCCTTGTTTATTTGCTTGCTTTGGGCAGGTATTTATTTTTATTTGATAAAGTGGTGATCGTCTGCAAAAGGAAAGGATACAATTATGAGCTGAAAGAAATTATTGAGCTGCTCTTCCACAAGATGACTGATGACCCTATGAATAACAAGGACATTAAGAAGGTAGGTGAACCAGGGATTAGCTCTGCTGGAGAGCGTTTTGGACCTGTTTCAGCCACTCCTTGGGTAGTACGTTCCCATTAACCTTTTAAAATAGAAACAGAGCTTGCAAAAAAGCTGGAAAATAAATGCTCAGCTTTCAGGGCAGCCTTACAGAGCATTGGGAAATGTTTATTAACGGGAGGCTGGGCTTGATCCTTGAATTCTATCCTTGCAAAACATCCCTGAAGAGGCTGGGATGACTGGGGGTAGGAGAGGGGAAGCTGCTCCCTGCTTGCTTGTGAGGGACCGGCGGGTCAGGTGGGGCGGAGAGGAGGGCAGGGAGGGAGGGTCCGTGCGGATGCTCTCACTCCCACGAGTCATGGGGTGGAGGAGCCTGGAAGGGCAGTGTGAGCATTGCCAACCAGCCTGCCAAATTGGTGCTCGGAGCACGGTTGCCACTGAAGAAACATAATGTTGCTGGTGGTTTGAGGCTTAGCCTGCAGCCATGAAGGAAAAACCTCCCAGCTATGGGTTTAGCAGAGACTCGTTAGCTTAATCCCTTTACATGCAATGAGGAGAGGTATTGTATGGATGGGATAAGTGATGCTGGGGTAAGAATAGCTGATTTTGCCACTTGGATGCTGAAGAAATGCTGCTAGCTTTGTGTTTTAATGAAATATATTTCCACTTTGCCTCTCCTATGCTTTCTAGTCTCATGGAAAAATGGTAAGCAAAGCACACAATTTTCTGTCGTGTTTTTCTGTGCAATGTTGCAATGAGACAGGCAGAACATATGTGCAGTGGGCAGGTCAGATGTTCCTCCTGGGCTGTCAGTTGCTGTCAGGGAGAAGTATAATGGCTGGGGAGGATCCACTGGAGCAGAAAAATCTGGGTTCTCTCATCTGCCACCATAAAATCCTATTTGGCCATATAGTGCCAGGCTGATTCAAGCATCGTTAGTTGCAGTGTGTTAGAGAAACACGGAGCTCTTCTTCCTCCTTCCCTGCTGTTACCTTTGCAAAGGTTCAGCAGCCCTTCAGAGGGGACAGGGCAGGCGCTGGGAGCAGTTATTAAGATGCCTGAATAGACATGCGGTGTGTTTTGCTGCTCAGGTGCTGGGAGCGCAGCAGTCTGACCAGCGCTCTCGTTTTCTCTTGCAGTGGTCATACGGCTTCTACCTAATTCACCTTCAGGGGAAGCAGGGCTTCCAGTTCTTCTGCAAGACGGAGGAAATGAAGAGGAAGTGGATGGAGCAGTTTGAAATGGCCATGTGAGCATGAGCCCTGGCATGCCGTGCCAAGCGTGGGGGAGCAGTGCCTTGGGCCAGCCGGTCACTGGAGAGCAGCTCTGATAGCAAAGCCCATGGTGGGGAAGTCCTGTGGGTGGGTCCCTGTGCCAAAGGAGCTTGGGTCCAGCATGAGATCCCCTACCCTGAGCATCTGCCCCAAAGCGTGGGTGGTGCACCTCTGATGCCACCTTGCCATGGTGTCTGGCCGTGCATGGAGCACTGCGCTGGGGCTGGAGGAAGGCGCTGCAGGGGGAGGGCTGCTTCTGCAGGGAGCCGGTCCTGAGCTGAGCAGGATTGGCCCTGTGCTGGCTGGTCTGGGCTGTTGATTGACTCGGGCAAGGGCCAAATCCATGAACATTCTCCCAGGCGAAGGTTGATGGGCAAAATCCTCTCTCCGCCCAGTCAAGCCCTGAGTCTCCTTTCACACTTGATTTCATATCTGTCCATGTGGTTTCCAAACTTGAAATGCAAACAGCGTTGACTGAAATGCAAACAGCGTTGACTGATATTTAAACAGCAGCTGCTGTGACAGGTCACGTGGCTCGTAGGGACAGGTTGATAAACCCCCTGGTCCTTTTCCTTAGGTCCAACATAAAGCCAGAGAAAGCCAATGCAAATCACCATAACTTTCAGATGTACACATTTGAAAAGACTACCAACTGCAAAGCCTGCAGGATGTTCCTCAGGTGAGCAGCATCCTTCCAGCTTTTCTGCATCTGCATTAAAATACGGATAGAAAATCTCAAAAGTTGAGGCTGAATTAGGACTCTCTGACCTCTTTCTTTGTGCAGAGGAACCTTCTACCAAGGCTATCTTTGCCCCAAATGTGGAGCGGGTGCTCATAAGGAGTGCTTGGAGATCATTCCTCCCTGCAAGATCGGTGAGTTCTGTCACATCACGAGCAGCTTGCACCGAGGAGGTGGCTCTGTAAAGCACTGACGTTTGTTAATGCATAACAAAATCTAAATACACTCCCAGCCACCTCAACGGCTGTAATTCATGTTGGCTGGTGGTTTAAAAACCCAACCAACCAATCCACCAACCGCCTACTGAAGCCAAGAGTTGGATCCCACGTGTGTCGGGATGGCAGCAGCTCCGTGGTACCATGTGGGGTGTGCCCAGCCCGTGTGCTGGGAGGGTGTTTAAGAGCGATGATGAGTTCTTTATCAGAAGATGATGGTTAGGGCAAGTGGGATTGCATTTCTGATGAGGAGAGACCTCATCTCGGGGTCCCAGACACCCCATAGTACAGCAGAAACTGATGTTCTTGGTCTAAATTGAGCTGACCTGGAGCTGGTCATTGCAGGGACTGTCACAGGGTGGCTTCGGGGAGGTTTTGGGTGGGGAGTGGAGGGAGGAAGGAACAAAAGCACGGAACTTTGTGCAAGTGAGAAAATGTCCTTGTCTGGCTCAAGTCCCTCCCCGGGTCTTCCCACCCAGTGCAGAGCGATGACCTGAGTGACCCCAGCTTTGTGCTTCCTCCATCAAGTTGAACACTGGTGCTGGGTTATTGATACCCACAGCATCAAGAGAAACAGAAAGTGGGGTTTGTTGCCTGTTAAATTAACCACGTATTTTACCAATCTCTTGCAGGTTCTTCGGCAGACCAGGTACATTGTTTGCTGGCCCTTTTCCCGCATCCCCCTCTGCCTTGGGCAGAGCCTGTATCCTTGCCCGGTCTGGGTGCAGGCAGCTTGTGGGAAAGCCAGTGCCCTCCTTGGGGGAGTCCCAGCAATCTGGGGGGTAGGACTAGAGACCGATGGCGGCTTCTCCAGCCCAAAACTGGCCTGGTTTGTGCAGCACCACAGCCCTCGGGAGGTGTCAGCACCCAGCTGGGGCGAGCACCGTGGGCTGGGAAGTACTGGGGTGGTTTTGGGAGAGGGTTTCTCATCCTGGTGGCTTCAGGCGGGTGTTCATGGAGAGAGCTGAGACCACTGTGTTCTCATGGAGACTTTTTCCTCTCTCTTTGCAGGATTCACTGGGTGCTGGACCTGGTAAGGGCATTACTGTATTGCAGGAGGGCAAGTAGGGATAAGCATTCTGCATGTGGCTGCAGGTGTCCCTAATATTGAGCATGTGGGAGGGGGAGGCGCTTTCTGAAACCAGAAAGGAGCATTAGGAGCTGCAGAAGGGTCCTGCGCAGCCCTCACGGCAAGCGATGGGGAGCCGAGGTCTCTCCATCCCTGTTCCCTGGAGCAGCAGGTCCCCGTGCGGAAAGACCCAGCTCATGCCCAGGCTCAGCCCTTGCCCGCTGCAGCTCCAGCACCGCATCGCTCCTTTGGGTGCCTTCGTGCCCCTGGCCTGCTCTGCCGTGTGAGAAAAGCTTCTTCACACCCCACCAGTAGTCGAGGAGAGCCCGGCGAATTTCCTTGTGCCACACGGTCCTTCAGAGCAGACCAGGCGCGTCCTGACAGGGAGGGTTGGTGGTGATGGGGAGCATCTCCCTGCCTGGTGCTGCAGGGATGTGCGGCTCCAGCCGCTGCCCTCTGGTGGGGCCCTTAGTCGTGATGGTTACCACAATATTTTTTTCTTTTCTTTTGATTTAAAACCAGCTTAGAGGAGTGCTGGGCCTGCCCTGCCCATGCTCTGGCTCGAAGGAGAGGGAACAATTTGTTTTTGTGCTTTTTCTGATGAAAGCAAGCCAAGCCTGGCAAAAGAAACCTGAATCAAATTGGTGGTTAAGGAAAAAAAAAAAAAAAAAGACAGAGTGCTCTCGCTGGGCAGGGAGAGGCAGAGGTGGGGAAACATTCTGAAGATAAACACTGTGGTTTTAGTGCAGCTGGGGAAGCTTATTTAAAGTGCAGTTGTTAGCAAGACAGCTGGACTTCGACTGAGAGCTTCAGGGGCGTTTGGGTCCCAGGTCCAGCTGAAACTCCGTGCAAGCCAAGTGTTCGCTGGTCCCTTTTGCAATCACGGATGTCACCGCTGAACCCGGCGGGGTTTGGTGCTGGCCGGGCATCGCCTAACAAGAGCCAGTCTGCCATGGCAGGGTTCAAGTCCAGGTGCAGGGCTGGGGGTCGGAGCTTTGGCTTGGCTCGGTCCTTCATGGGTTTAATTTTGCTCAGGGAACTCAGTCTAAACTCACATGTAACTATGGGAGCCAGGACTGTTTGCTGTGGGCACCGTCCCTTTCTGCTTCCATGGTTTCTGCCCCCCAGTCCTGCCTGCTGGTGCCATTAGATGTGTGGTTCACAGGATAAGGAACAACAGGCTTCGGGAGGGGTGTTTTTGTTTTGGTTTTGCTTAACAGGGACTAGGTGATGAAACTGTTTTGCTTCTCTCCCAGGTCCTAAAATGGTGGCGGTTCAGAATTACCACGGAAACCCAGCTCCCCCTGGGAAGCCGGTGCTGACGTTTCAAATTGGGGATGTGATTGAGCTGCTGAGGGGGGACCCCGACTCGCCGTGGTGGGAGGTGAGAGTGATTCCCCTGGGCAGTTTCCCAGGACGCTTTAAACCAGTGACTTCTGCATTGTCCCTTTTATTTGTGGGCTTTCCTGGAGTGTGGGCATACGCCTAGGTTTGGGAGCTGGGGGGTCTGCGAGGAAGTTTGGCACCTGTCCCCATCCCTGCACGGCAAAAGCATTGCTCCCCTGTGCATATCCCAGTCTGATACCTGGCTTGGCTTTGCAGGGGCGGCTGCTGCAGACGAAGAAATCGGGTTATTTTCCCAGCTCGTCAGTAAAGCCCTGCCCCGTGGATGCAAGGGTAAGTGCCACAGAGATGGAGGTGGGAGCACTGGGGTGGGCGCTGGGGGCTGTCACGGGAGATGCTGCTCCCCTGGTGCCTGTCGTGCTTCTCAGCCTTCTGCTTGAGATCTTGGTCCCTCCAGTACGTCCTGGCCCTTGAATGAGGCCTTTTACTGTGGCTGGCTTAGCAGGGAAGTGGATCCATCATCCCATGGTTGCCAGTGTCTGGTCAGGCTGGTGTCAGCCCTGTTCCCAAGGCTGGGGTTGGTGTGACCAGGTCGGGGCTCTGTTCCTCTTCGGTGGGGCTGACTCAGGAGCAGAGTACTTGAGGATCGGGCACAGTATGGGAAAAATACACTTTTATTTTGTTACTGTGTTTTGTAATGCTGTCAGCCGCTTCCCAATTAAAAAATGTTCAGGTAAATGAAAAAAAAATGCAGCATGCTTATCACAGCTGGGAGGCTGAGGCAGCAATGCTCAGCTGCAACACTGCCCTCCCTCGCCCAAGCCAATAATTCAGAAACAGCTTGGCAGATGAAAACCCTCCCGCTGGAGGAGCATCTCGCATGTGATCTCCAGCCCGATGAGATGCCGGCTCCTCAGCAATAAGCAATGCTCTCTTTGCAGCCTCCCAACAGCCGGCCGCCCTCGCGGGAGATAGACTACACGGCGTACCCGTGGTGAGTCGCCCTGTTGGGCACGACCTGCCTGTGGCTGTAAAGATACATCGCCCTTACCTTTTAATTGTTAAATGATCGGGAATCCACTGTAATAATGAATTATGAATGCAGGTGAGCAATGCTTTGTATCCCACCTATGTATCCCATGTGGCCATGGGGCATTTGGGTGTTGAAACCTGGTGCAACCCTCGCAGCATCGGTGTGGGTTTCTTCACTTGTGGAGAGGGTCAGAGGCATAAGGAGAGGTGCTGGTTTCTCTTCCCATTTTCTGTGGGTTTTGTTCCCAGAAAACTTTTTTGGGTGGAAGGAAGCAACTCTTGCCTTGGTGGGAGAGGCTGCACTTAGCTTGCCTCCTGCTCCTTTCCTCCAGCTCCAGCCAGGTTTGCAAATCCGTGAGTCTAAATTATCCCACTCCCTAGCTCTTGCTGAAGCCTTGTTTACCTGGGGACCGATTCCCAGTTAGTGGGATTTTCTAGGTGCAAGACCCTTCAAAGGGAAGAGGTTGCACTCTGCATCGCCCACCCTCCCTGTGCAGCAGCTCAGCAGCTTCTTGCGTATCTTGCTTGGGACACGTTCCTTTGTGCTCATGAAGTTTTGGATGAGCCCTGTTTCTCGATTTGCCTTCTCAACCTTCATGCCTTTAAAAAAAGATGTATCTTTTTGTCTGAAGTACGCCTATTTTAAAGATGCACTTGCACTTTTAGTTGATTAATTAATTAGCCTCTGGGCTCAGGTTCGCAGGGAACATGGAGCGGCAGCAGACAGACAACCTGCTCAAGTCTCATGTCAGCGGCACCTACCTGATCCGGGAGCGGCCGGCTGAGGCCGAGCGCTTTGCCATCAGTATTAAGTGAGTAATACTTCATGTAGTAATTTAGTATTACTTGCTCATGGAGGATGAGATGGGGCTGGAGCCTGTGGCTGTGTTTCCTTGAGTGCCTTTGCTGCCGTTCACAGGTTCAACGAGGAGGTGAAGCACATCAAGGTGGTGGAGAAGGACAACTGGATTCACATCACAGAAGCCAAGAAGTTTGAAAGCCTGCTGGTAGGTTTTTGTAGAGTGTGCACGCTGTCCCTGCAAGTCATGCAGAGGACGGTGGAGACAGCTGGGTGCCTGTCCATCCTTGCCAGGAGCTGGTCGAATACTACCAGAGCCACTCGCTGAAGGAGAGCTTCAAGCAGCTGGACACAACGCTGAAATACCCCTATAAGTCTCGGGAGCGCTCTACCTCCAGGACCTTCACCCGCTCTCCAGGTAAAACCCAGCGAGCGGGTGTCCTGAAACTTGTGATGGAAAATCTCACCCTTTCAGCAAGGTGTCGGAGCACCATCTGGACCAAGGGATTTATGGCTTTGCTGTAGGGCTTGAGAAGTCTCCTGCTTGGCTGGTGGCATTTTGAGGATGGGTCTTACAGGAGATGGTGGGGAACAGAGGGGTTCGGCCAAGCTGGGGCTGGCTGGCACTGCTCCTCTCAGCTTGTGCAGTTCCATGGAGCGGATGCAGCCTCCCAGAGAGAGCTTTTTGCTGGGGGAGGCTGGTTTTCCCTCCTGTGGTTTTGCACCCTGTGCTCAGGGGTGGTTTGCCACCCCCTGGTCCTGCCAGAACAGGAGCCGTGGCTGCAGGGGCAGCCCATCCTCCTGCGGGTAGTGAGCAGAGGTGTGATGCTCTGTTAGCGGGATGTCTCGTGTCTTCCCTGGCCGTGTGAGTTTTTGTGCATGTGTGTTAATGGATGCAGTTCCAGTGTGACTTGTGATGGTTTGAATCCCAGTGGGACTCCTTTAATGGAGGTGATGGGAGGAACGGTAAGTCTGTGCCTAAAATAAAAAAAAAATAAATAAAATATCAAAACAAATGGAAAGCAAAAGGTGCATTAGTGCAAAACGTTCCATTTTGTCTAAAAGCCTGAGTGCAGAAATGGCTTTGTGGGGGAAAATGCATTTTAAAAAAAACCTTTTTCCATGGTGTATTTAAAAAAGAGTACCAAAGGAAGATAGTTTTTAAAAGTTGATTAAGTATCCCTTATCATGAAATACAACTCTAGGATGACTTGTGAGCCCCTACACTGGCTGTGGGGCTGTGGTTGGACCTGCCACCAGCTCCAAGCCCCTGTGCAAGCCCTTCTGCATGCTTTGCCCCACGTTTCTCCGTCACCTTTTAAAGCATTGTGCATTATAATATTTTTTTTAATTTCCTTTTTAATGCGTGTTCTGCCTCTTTCTGTTTCTCTCTAACCTCTTTGCAGCCTCCTGCGCTTCCTACAACTTTTCTTTTCTCAGTCCTCAGGGCCTCAACTTTTCTTCTCAGAGCTCCTCCAGTCCCTTCTGGTCAGGTACCAGTGCCTCTCCCCAGTGGAGAGACCTGCCACCTTCCCCAGGCTGCAGCATCCCCAGCTTGAAAGCCATCAGTGGCGGGACCTGTGGGGTCCCCACTGTCCCTCCATCACTCACAGGCAGTTCAGGGGGTCCCTGGTGCTGCCCTGGGGCACAGCCTGGAAATAATGAACCATGGCTTGGCTGGAAGCCAAACACACTCCCCCCTCTCGCCAAAATCAAGGCAGGGAGAAGATGGAGTTGTCGCTATTTGAGCAAGGGGGCTAAAATTAATGAAAAAGTGAATCGAGCGCATTGGGATCTCATGATGTACTTCAAGCTTGACCTGCTAATCCCGTGTGTTTCACCGAACGAGCATTGGCATCACACCGTCTTCCAGACTGTTTCTCCTTGCTGTACAAGGAGAACATCTCAATGTCCGGCAGTTTTTGAGCTCTGGTATCTGAGGCTGCCCAGGAGACCCTTGCTGAGGAGGCGGGGGGGATCCTACGGTGCCAAATGTGTTTTGGGGCTCAGGCTCCCTGCAGAGAGTGCAGCAGTGCTCTGGCCTTTGAACTCCATTATCAAATGCGTTACAGGCTGGTGTCTTCCTCCCTGTTCGGCAGGGATCAGGGCAAAACCGTGCCAGTTCATTTCTTCCTGTTTAAGCTTTTACCTTTCAGTATTTTCTTTAGGCTGGACAGGGAAAATCATCAGCAAAACCCCACGTGCTTTCCTTAGTGCCGTGTTTGGGAGGAACACTTAACTATTCAAGGTATTAGAACATAATTCTGGGAATTTGGGATGCTTTAACTGCATAGAAAGTATTGCAGAAAGCGATTTGTGTAGCAGTGGGCTCTGAACAAGCTCCTGATGAAAGAGTTCAAAGCTGCCGTGATTCTCGCTCCGTTCTCCGGCCTGGCGAGGACGGACGAGCCCTTCAGTGATTGCACGTTGTGTGTCTGGACCGTCTCCATCGCCATCCTCATCTCCTTCCATTTTGAGAGCTGAAAACCTGGGCAAAGCTTTTCCTCAAACTTAGTTCAACCTTGGTTTGCAAACTTTTAAAATTGAAATGAATCCTTGAAAGTCCTGGGACAAAAAGAATAGCTTCAGCAAAACACAGTGTCCCTTCAGGGTGGCGTTTTTCTGCAGACTTCAGAGGAGGTGTGTTTTTCTCCTCCTGTGTCCATCCCATCCCTCCCACCATTGCTGTCCAGCCCTCCTTCCCGCTGCCCAGTCACTGGGGCAGGGAAGCCGAGCACTGCCCCTGCCCTTCCTCCCTCACTGCTGCTCCTCCTTGTGCCTCCCCGAGCATCCCCTGCCTGAAGTGATGGAGATCCATGGGGCTGGGCAGTGCCGGTGCCACCGGCGGTCAGGTCCCAGGCTGGCTCACAGGGCTTCTCATAAGCTGTTGGTCAGCGTTAGGGTTTTCAGGGTGCTTCTGCACCTTCTGGTCTGTAATGGGACCAAGTTTCCAAGGGCCCTGGCTGCTCCCTGGCAGGGGCAGGAGCCGGGAGGGTACCGGGTTAACAGCTTGTTCCTCTTTATGGCAAAACACGCAGGTTTTGCTCGGCATCTCTAGGAGGATCCAATCCCAGTGACTCGGTTTTTGAAGTAGTTTAAATACAAGTTGATTTGTGAAATCTTTTGCTGAGGTGCAGCAGCCAGATCTGACATTGATAGCAGAACAGGATTTTCCCATTATTTTGTTGTTAATGATTGTGTATTCCTGTGAAATCTTTTACTTTGCCACCTTCTCACAAAAGTGCCCTTCACCCCAGCCATCCCCACCAAGCCCCTCTTGGGCTCTCCTGGTCAGCAGAGAAGGTCTTCCCAAGCCCACAGAGCTCTTTAAAGCCCAGCAGGAATCCAGTTTAACCCTGACCGGCCCAGTCTGTGCGGGGCTGAGCAATTCGGATGCAATGGGAGCCAGCACTGCAGTGGAAAACCCAGGTTGAACCTCACCAAGCTTTCCCCAGGCTTCGGCCAGTCCCGTGTGGTGGGGCAGCTCCCGACACCCTCTGCTTTGTCCCCTCACAGTGTTCACCCCACGGGTCATAGGGACGGCGGTGGCACGATACAACTTCGCAGCGCGGGACATGCGGGAGCTCTCCCTGCGAGAGGGTGATGTGGTGAAGATCTACAGCAGGATTGGCGGGGACCAGGGATGGTGGAAAGGGGAAACCAACGGAAGAGTGAGTGTATCGATAATGTCCTGCCCCGTTTCTGCAGCACATGGTCCTCCCCACTCCCAAGCTGCCCAGCTGGAACGCAGCATGTTGCCAGGACAGCAAAGGGCAGGGGTACACATCCCGCTCCCTCTTTTTCTGGCTGGTGGGTAGGCTGCCATCTCGTGAGAGCCACCGCTGTGCTGCCGTTGGTGCTGTGTGACAGTGACATGCCGTGCCCAGTGCGTGCAGGCAGGTGGGAGCGTGCGGTGGGCAGATGGGCACGCCAGCGCGGGGGATGGCCTGCTCTGCTCTTCCTTAAACCTGGGGAATTTATGCACAAGTGGCTCTGCAGATGAAAGGCTCAGCGTCCTGGGGGAAAAGCAGCAGGCTGGTGGCTTGACCTGGTGTCCCACAGAATTTATATCACTGGGGACAGATTCTTCATGCCCTGATCCCTTATATATTACAGATAACTCATGTATCCGAGGCAATGTGTAGTTGGTAGCTCCATTGCAAATTAGGGTAATGACTGCACCGCCATCACCGTCGTGCACCGGGATGTGGGCACATCCAGCACCATCCAGATGGCTCAGAGGGAACAGCCCCTGGTGGCAGGGAGATAATCCGGGTGATGGGACAGCACATCCCTTGAGCTCCCTAGTCTCCATCTCACTCTCCGCTTCTCCAACAGGTTGGCTGGTTTCCCTCGACGTATGTGGAAGAGGAGGGGGTGCAATGACTGCGGGGATGTGTGATGGAAAGTTGTCAAGAGCCCAGAGCGAGCTGCTGCAGACCGTGCACACTTGTCCCAGTGCCCGCGGCTCCTGGTGGGACGCGGCCGGGCGCCTCCCGGGACTGCTCTCGCAGACTCTTTAGCAACCCGTTCCTCTGTACAGTGTGTGTGTGCGCGCATCGGGGCCGCCGCCGGCCTCGCTTCTCTTACATGTATAGAAGATTGATGGTCTGTGGGATGACGTTCGTGTAGCAGCTGCAGAAAAGTCCCGGGAAAGCCGCTCTTCCCTGTATGGACAGAGCTGAGAGACTCTGTGCGGTGCCCACCTGAGGATGGGGTCCAAAGCCCTTTTAGTAAAGGTGTTTTAAAAGCCACCATGGTGATGGTGGTGGGAGGGTGGCTGAAGGTTGGCACCTGGGCTGGTGCCTGGGTGCGCCAAGGTGAGAGTTTGGGAGTTTCTAAGGGGAGGGAGCGACTCAGCCCCGAGGAGACGACGCGGCCCCCCTGCCACGCCGCCGGAGTGGGTCCCCCAGGTCAGGATTTCGGCAGTCTCCCTGGCAGCCGTGCAGCAGCGCCCAGCAGCATCATGCTGCAGCCGGGGTGAGGGGACAGAGCGGGGGCACCTGACCCGGGAAGAGGAAAGAGCTGTTGCTCGTCTCTGAAGGATGCCAACTGTGAAACCAGCATGTTTTCACCATCACACTTTGGCTGGAAGTGGACCTCCAGGTCAGACAGGAGGGGAAAGACCCGCTTTGGCATCCCAAGCCAGTTTTCCCTACAACCACCATCAGTCCCACCAGCCTTGCTGTGGGCAGAGGGGCAGCCTGGGGAGCAGACTGGTCCCACTGGTGAGCTGGAGGGCTTGGCACATTGCAGGACTGGAGATGTGCTTTGCCACACAAGGGGTTTGGAGGCCACTAAGGCACCAGGTACACACTGAGGAGCATACATCCGTGGCTCTGTCCTGCCCTCGCTCCCAGCTTGGTCCTGTTGTGGGAAGGACCTCTCCGAGCCAGGCTGATTTTTCTTGCAGCCGTGACACCATCCCACCTCACTGAGCTCAGGGCGGCGAACCCACAGGAGTAAGGGCTATGGTATCAACTCGGTTTCTCCCACTGAGTTGTGAAAGCATCTCTTCTTCCCCAGCTGTGTGCACTTTTGGGGGCTGTGAGCATTGCGCCCTCTCTTCCTCCCACAGGCTGTTTCTACTGCTGCTGTCAAGTAAAGGTCTCTCTGTGTTGGCGTTGCCGCTGTGTCCCAAGCACCGTCTGTCCGAGTCTGGTCCTTCCAAAGTGCAGCCCCTGTGGTTGGTAGGCAGAGCTGCTGGGTGGAAATCACAGCCATCATCTTCTGCCGGGTACTAGCTTTGCTTTCCCAGCTCTGGAGTTTCCATCCAAAGCGCAGATGTGAACAAATTATTTGTGCGAGCGTGTGACAGGGAAGAACATCCCTCTGTCCGATATCTGAGCCCCAAGAGGTGCCCTCCAGCCTCTCTGATAAGTGACATCTCGAACTGGTACTTCCATGCCTGGACGTTGTTCCCCTGGTCCTGCCTTGGAACACCGTGTTCCCGGTGTCAGCTCTCAGCATCGCGCTGGCACAGGTCTGGGAGATGCCAGCGTTGGGTGGGTGAGCGGTGCTGATGCCCTCGGTCCCTGGCACAGGGGTGCCACGGCTGCTCCGAAGCCTTGCCGCAAAGGGAGCCGCAGTGCCCTGCTCGGGATAATCAATGGAAGAGATTTGGGCTCTCCAGGAAAGCGGGAAGATGTTAACCTGGAAATTAAATGTTGCTCAGTGACAAGCCCAGAGCCATCCTACTTTGCTGCCCATTCCTCCTGGAGCCCTGCGACTGCCGCCGCTTTCGGTGCCGTGTGGGGAGTGGGGTGGGTGTCGCTGGGGTTTGGCAGGGGCAGATGCCCACGGGGGGTTTCACTTGGAGAGGTGATGGGGACACAGAGGGGCTCGGGGCTTTCCTAAGGTACTGTTTGGTGCTAACCACTGCCAGCTCGGGGTACGCTCACGGGGGGCAGGCAGCAGGGAGCTGGCCATGCCCTGCTTCTCCTGTGCAAGGGGTCCTGCTCCCACGCCAGTAGCTGCTGGGGCTGAGGGTGTGTTCAGGGTGGATGGGACGCACGCACCCGAGACAAACTCACAATGGCTCGTGTTATGCCTCAGATCCTAAAGCCTTACATGACCCTCCTTAAAGTGGCCGATTTTGTATGGCAGCAAGGGTATCCCCTCTGGAAGAGCACGTCCTCCATCATGGGGACTGTGGCACCGTCTCTCCTTTATGCCCCAAAAGGATCCCCAGCTGCCTGCGCTCCCTCCCAGGCCTGCCAAATCTGCCCTCCAGAGAGCTCTCCTTCTTGTGTTTACTGTTGTAAGAAACTTGTTAAAAAGATTGTTTTGTTTGTAAGTAATTATTCAGCCATTTGCCACAATATATATCTGTGAATAAGAAAGGGAAATGTTTTTTTATGATGGTGAGAAAGTTGTATATATATTTTAGTTCATCGCAGATCATTCAAAATTGCAATGGGATACGTTGGAAAATAATATGTAAATTCCTTGGGTTTTTCCTTTGCACTGCACTAACTGGGGTGGGGTGGAGGGGGGTTAAAGATAAAACTGTTTGTTTATGGAATAGTTTATAGCTGGGAATTTGGAAATCATTTGGAGTAGCTTGTAATGCTGGAATAGAAACTTTAGCTGCTACTTAGAAACCCTTTTGCATGTGGTTTTTCCAGACCTTTTTAAGTTACAATACATCAAAGTAAATTCCACAATGAAAAAATAAAGTGTAATTTTGCTGATAGGTTTTTTTTTTCCAGCCATGGTTTTTACTGTGCCAGAGGCTCAGGCTTGTGTCGGGTTTCTTGTCACTAAACCCCCTTCAGCTGCGCTGGGGACGGAGGGGTGGCTTGCCTTTTCGATTCCTGCTGTGAACCGTGAATGTTCCCTTCCAAAATTCAGAGTAGGTCCTTCCTGCGGTGCCAGATAGGGCTCTTTGACCACTTCCCTGCTGGGTTACTTCTTGTTCCTGGAGCAGCTGCCTCTCATGCAGTTGTCCCACGCTCCTGCCGGGTGGATTTCCTGGGGCTCCTCTCCGTGCCTGAGCGGAACCGCTGCGGAGTAAGAGAAGGAGGATGGTTTTCCATGGCTTTTAGTCACTCACAGGTATCATATTCCAGAATCCCACTTGGCACCGCATGCAGCAGCGTTTTCCAGAGCAATAAAAGAAATTGCACATTTACTTATAAAATACCTGAGGCATTGCTGGAGTTTTTACCCCAGAGCAGAGACACGGAGATGCCTCTGGGAGCTGCCGTGTCATTTAATTATGAATATTAATTTTTTTCTGCTGTTGGATCCCCGCTGCTTTCTCCTTCTCAGTTCAACTTTCTCAGGGTCAGCTGAAGGGAGCTATAGCAAGGAGGAGAGGTGTTTTACCCAGAGAAGCAGGACATGAGCTGGGCACTCACTTTGGGATGCTGCTTTGGAAGGATGCTGCTCAGCCAGGTATTTAGCTTTGGCCAAGGTGATGGCCCCTACCTGGGATAAACCCTTTCCCTGTTGTTGCTGTTCAGTCTAGGGAAGCTTTCCAACATGCACCGTGTATTAACCATATGTGTATTTATATATGCACCATGTATATAACCAGGTACCAGGTTTTGGTACCTGGGGCCTCTTCTGCTGGTGGTAAGCATTGGCTCAGCACTGAGTGGGTCAGGCATCACCATCTGATGCCCATGGTATGGCTGGGCTGCAGAGATGCAGCATGAGAGCTTGGGACTGACTGATGGCTGCGAGAGCAGGTAAATGAAAAATTTGCTTCCATGCAAGGTCCTGCCTCCAGGGTCAGCCCTGCCACCCCAGGGGCTGGCTCTGCCAGGGCAGCTGGTGGCATTTAATCCTCGAGGGGTGGTTGGAGCCGGCAGCACTACAGGTGGGTGCCCTGGCAGCTGGCTTTGCTCGGCTCCATGCCTAACCCCCCAGCCGGGGTTTGAACCAGTGCCAGGTCTGGTGCCTCGGGGATAAATGGGGCATTTGTCTGCCGTGCCCAGCCACAGCCAGGTGCTGTAACCAGACTAGAGGCAGCATTCCCAGGGGCATTAACGGGAGAATAAATCTCCAGCTATGACCAGCACAGCTGGCTCCAAGCCCTGCACAGACCCTAGCCTGCCCCAGGACGGGGGGACGCACCAGACACAGGTTTTCTTTTTATTTTACTTACTATGATTTTTATTTCCTACCCCCCACCCCCACCCCCCCCAACAGCAGCTGCTGACAATCACCTGCATTAGCCAGGCTAATGGCTTGCCAGGGCACTGCCTCTGCTCTGAGCAAACATGGTGCTGGGGGTGCTTGCATTTGCTGGCTGCCCTCTGCAAACACCAGGTCTTGCTCCATGCTGCAGTGTGACAGACACCCTGCAATGTCCCTGTGGCTGGGCCCTGAGCACGCCCCGCAGTCCCGGTGGCCTGTGGCTGGCCAGCACGTGGCCACCTCCCTCTGCCACCTCGGCTGGTCCATGCTGCCAGCAGGCGCGTCGGCTGGGTGCCAGCTCCTGTGCCGCCCAGCTTGATGGACCCCAAAACAAGAGTCCAAACTGCTGGGCAAGCAGGATGAGGAAACTGAGGCAGGGGCTCGCCAAGATCAGAGCTCAGAAGAGCTCTGCCCAGCAGGACTGTGCAGGATCAAGCCTCCGTTGGGTTTGGGGTCATGTAATGCTTTCCCAAGACCAAACGCAGGGTGCGGTGCAGGGGAGAGCGCAGCCGGCTGCGCATGCACGCCTGTGCAGGCTGTGGTGGGGATGGGGATGGGGATGCAGCCTGGTGCACACAGCGATGAGCCGTGGCACTGCAGCACGCCTAGCTGGTTCATTCCTGCGTTTGCCATATAATATTTTCTGTGACCTAGAAAAAACTCCAGCTGCCGCGCACAAATGACTGTGCTCCTTTCCTTTATAGTTAATCTAAGATTTGTAAGGAAAAGATTGAACTGGCATAGGCTCCCTCAGCATTGGGCTGACCATCAAAAACAAATAACCACTTTCATTCCTCCTCTGGAGATGCATCAGAGCGCGGGGCTTGGAAGGACCACGGTCGCTGCCACTGTCTCCACTGTCCATCCTCAGCTTGGTGAATGGCTCGAGATGCTGAATGCCAACTTGGGTTTGTATTGTTTTAGGTCTGGTCTAACCCAAAGGTCGAATTTATAATTAGTACATGCTGATGAAATGCTTCTGGCCTGTCAAACAGAAACACCCTACTGCAAACAGGAGTTTAAACTTGTTTGCATCTCTGCGGTTATTTTGAGCAATTAGTCCATGGAGAATTCTGGAGGAATTGGGGCCCTCGCTTTAAAACTTAGAAACCAATTTTATCTTTGAGAGAAGGAAAGAGATGCTGCCTGAGGCAGGGGCTGATGCTGGAACAAGCAAACCCCTCCACTTCTATTCAAACCCTTCCCAAACAGAGTGATTTTGGATGCAGACTGGGTGCCACAGTGTGTTCAGTGTGCAAGAGCAGAGGCATGGGGCAGCGGGGGGCACTTCTCAGGGTCATGGTGCTGTTAAATGCTACAAGCCCCCAAAACACCATCCCTGGACTTCTCGGGGCTCCATGGGGCCGAGAGGGCACTGCAGGGACCACGATGGTGCTCGGACCCTGACCCCAGCAACTGCTGGCCAAAGCCTGGCTCCACCACGACCTCTGCTCCTCCGAGATACCTGCATCGGGCCCCTCAGAGCCACCTCTGAAAAACCTGTGTCACCTGCCTACCCTGCCCAAACAAGCCCTAATTTCAGGGGTGAGTCCTGAGCAGGAGGAGCAATAAACTTTCAGGGTGAGAGATTGAAATCAAACTTTTATTTTCCCATCCTCTCCTAAATTAAATCTTTTTTGGTGTTCCCACCTTCGCTTTTTGCTCCCGGGGCTGGCTTAGGAAATGTGTAAATTTATTTTAATTCTGCTTTTAAAACGTAACTGCTGGGAACTGCGGCAGGAGGGTCAGATGGTGCCTTTCCTCGCCGTGTTTGCTTTCTGGCATCCAGCTGACGGCTCCAGCCAGCGCTGAGAGAGCCCGGGAGGCTGTGAGTCCCCACTGGCCCCAGCTGGGCTGTTTGTTCTCCGCCAGGCACTGAGCCGGGGAGAAAAGCAGCATTTTCCTCCCTGTTTGGAATTTTTCTGCTCTATCGGACTTTTCTTCTTCATCAAGCGGCAGCAGAGCCAGAGGAAGGGATAAGAGGGGGGTGAGCCCCCGTGTCCCGGCTGCCTGGGTTGTCTCTGCTCGCCTCTGGTGCTGGTTAATGTTTTTTGCAGCAGGGGCCGAAGGGACAGCCGTGCGAGGAGGAGGAGGAGAGCATCGAGGAAGGCAGGGGCCCCACGGCCGTTGTGGCAGGGAAAGCCAGCCCGGAGTGAGCCTCGCCAGTGAGTAGAGCTGTGGGTGGTGGGAAGCAGCCGTGGGCTGTCCGAGAAACTCCAGTGGGTGTCACAGTTATTCCCGAGTGGGAGTGGGTGGCTTTGCGGGACTGCTGGGGACAGCGGGGGGACAGCTGGGGTGTTGGACGCCACGTGGCAGTGAGCAGGGGGTCTCGGTGGGTGAGCGGTGCAGCCCCTGGCCATGGCCCGTGGCTCATGTGGAAGCGGGTCGGTGCTGGTGTGTGGGATCCCACTGCACCCCGACTTGTGCACCCAAAAGCATGCCCCCAGAGCAACCCCTGAGCCGGGAGCCCTGTGCGCAGGGGCTGGGGTGCCTGCAGCAGGATCTGTCCCGTGCCCCCCCAGCAGCCACTGCACTGCCTTCCTTTGACAGGGAGCAAACCTAGTACCTTCGCTGTGCCCAAACAGCTCCCGAACACAAGGAGGGGGGAAGTGGTTTCTGCAGGCGTGAGCAAGCACAGTCACAGGCATGTCCATGCCCTGTGCATTCCCAAGCCCCTTTTTCAAGCAGGGCCCCTCCGAAGGGTGGGTGGGAGCTGCACGCGCAGCCGGGATCCCGTTTCCCTGCTGGAAGGGGGTCCCAGCAGCCCACTCAGGAACGTGCCCCATGGCTCGCTCCAGCCGCCGCGAGCTGCTCAGCCCCTTGCACAGCACCCAGAGATGCTGCTACCACTGAAACGGTGGTGAGCAGCCGAGCTGGCCAGGGGTCCCCTCCCCATGTAGCAAGGCATTTTTGGGATTTGCAGGTGGAGATGTCATACGTGAGTTGTGCCTTGCGGGCGGCTGCCCCCCGCTGCCTGCCAGCCTCCTGGAGAAGCCCCCGGCCCTTCAGCAGCACGATGGGCCCCACGGTGAAGAAGAGCGTCCCGTACCAGAAGACACTGAAGGAGGAAGGCTCTGGGAGTGGGGAGCCCAGCCAGCCCCTGCCGCCCTCGGCTGAGGTGGTGGTGGTTGGGGGGGGCAGCCTGGGCTGCCAGACCACCTACCACCTGGCCAAGCAGGGTGTCACCAGCGTTGTGCTGCTGGAGAGGGACCGCCTGACCTCGGGCACCACTTGGCACACAGCTGGTGAGGCAGTGGGCACAGCGTGGGGGTGGGGGCGGGATGCCCATGGTTTGGGATGTGCTGTTATTCCTGGAGTGAAGCATCGCACACTCTGGCTCTGGATGTGCTGGAGAGTTTTGTCTTTAAACGTGGAGAATTTCAGGGTTTCTGTTTTTCCTTTTAGCATAATGTTTTGTTAAGAAACCACACACACACACACCCCAATTTAATTTTATTTTGTAAAGTTTTATATGATCACAGGAAAAGGAAACGGGTTTTTTCCATGCTTTTCCTTTTTTCTTCTTTAAGCATATTTTCTTTGGCAGGCAGGGGCGAGCTAGAAGAGGTTCATTCCATAAGCTTTTTAGTGTTTTGTCTCTTTTGGGGTTGTGTACTCCATAAACCCCTTTTTTCCCATTCATTTAATGCCCAAGGAAAGCAGAAATCGATGATTTCTAGCACTCCCACATCACCTTGAGATGGAGAGGTGGAGCGATGGAGCAAGAGCCATGGCAGGGTACCACGGGCCACGCATGGGGTGGCAGGGCCCCTGCTGCATCCCACTCCGGGTGATGGAGGGCTGCTGGAGCCGCCTGTCCCACCTGTGGGCTGTGTGTCCATCTGTCCCAGGTCTGCTGTGGCAGCTGCGTCCCAGCGATGTGGAGGTGGAGCTGCTGGCACACACGCGGGACGTGGTCAGCCGGGACCTGCCGGTGGAGACGGGGCTGCACACAGGCTGGGTGGAGAACGGAGGGCTCTTCATCGCCTCCAACAAGCAGCGCCTTGACGAGTACAAGAGGCTCATGTCGGTAGGGTAAAGCCCCTCGCTGTGTCCCCTGGCCAGGTGGGCTGCAGGAGCTGGCGTTTATCTCCAGCCCACAAGAGCAGGGATGGGTGTCCCAGGGCTACGGAGCCCCTGGGTCTCCAAATGGCCCGTCCCTCCTGCCTGCAGAGCTGCCAGTGGCCTGGGGTGGGCTTCCAGGGCAGCCTCCTGGCTTCCGTAAGGCTGCTGAAATCAGGCAAAATGCTGGCAAAGCAGCAAAACTAAACCCAACCATGGATTTTTGCCCTTTCAGATAGCAGTAGCATCATTTTTCCAGTTGTACTGGAGTGGTAGTGTCATTTTTCTAGCTGCACAGGCAGCTTGCATGTGAACACGGGACCATATTCCCTGAAATCTGCAGAGCATCCCACCCCGTGCTGGATTTAGGGCTTCCCTTGGGGCAGCAGTTGCCTCTTGTCCTGGGGATCTCCTTCTCCTCCAGCAGCAAGGGATGAGCAAACTTTTGCTGCCTGCTTGAGCTCCCAGTTTTCTTGTCCGGTTGGCAGCTGGGGAAGGTGTATGGTGTGGAGTCCTACGTCCTGACCCCATCGCAGACCAAGGACCTGTACCCGCTGATGAACATTGACGACCTGTACGGCACGTTGTACGTCCCCAAGGATGGCACCATGGATCCAGCTGGTACCTGCTCAACTCTTGCCAGAGCAGCAACTGCCAGAGGCGCTACGGTAGTTCCTAATCAGTAATTCCTTGTTAATGCCTGTTGACGCTGGGAGGAGATTTCGTCTTCTGCCTTCCCCATCTCCTCCTTTCCCACTGGAGCAGAGCTGCTCCTGCAGCATCAGGTCTTTGCCCAAGAAGGCTCTTGTCCTGTTCAGCTTTGGTGGCTGTTTGGGTCACAGTGGCAAAGCTGGCAGGAGCCATGAGATCCAGGGAAAATACAGGATGAAAAAAAGACCTTTAGGAACAAGAGGAGGCAGTGGCCAAGGCAGGTTCCTCAGGAGATCAGAGGCTTTAGGGTCAGGTAACACAATCCATTCCTTGAGACAGGGACTACCAACCTGTTCTTGGTGGGTTGCTTTGCTCACGTGCATGTAAATCATAAACATCCTCTGCAACTGCAGATGGAGGGAGCAGCAGTTCAGGTCTGCAGCTGAGGAGGGCTCTGCTGGTATCAGCAGTGACAGCTGTTGGGAAAGGGAGATGGCCATTGCCAGACCGCTGCTTCCATTCACACACCCCCAGGTGTGGGGGCTATATGTCAGGCGAGCCGGGTCGTCCCACTGCCCTCGCAACCCTGCCGTGACTCTGCCACCCTTCCTCTACCACCAGATCATTGAGAACTGCCCAGTCACGGGCATCCAGGTCAGAGCTGATGATTTCGGGGTGAAGAGGGTGTATGCGGTGGAGACGGCCCACGGGACCATCCAGACTCCTTGTGTGGTCAACTGTGCAGGTACGTGACACAGAGCGTGTGGGGTAGGTAGGGGAGCAGGGCTGCAGCCGCAGGGCGTGGGGTGGCTTTGCATCCCGTGAGTCAGAGGGTCTGCATCAGTCCTTGTCCCCCCCACCTGGCTGTCACCCCCAGACTGCCGCAGCTCTCTGGTGGGGTGTGGGGGACGAAGAGGTGCTCAGCGCAGCGTTGGTCTCTCCACAGGCGTATGGGCACGAGCCCTGGGCCGGCTGGCTGGCGTGCACGTGCCGCTGGTGGGGATGCATCATGCCTACGTGGTGACCGAGCGCATCGAGGGCATTCAGGTCAGTCCTGCGCGGCTGCAGGTCGGCTCCTCTTCTCTGGAGAGCTGGCTGCTGCCCCACTGCATGCAGCAGGGTGAGGTGGGAAAGACGCTCCCCCCAGGACCCCCAAACTGGCAGGACCCCCCAACATATTCCTGCTTTCAGTGCGAGCCTGCGCTGCCAGGTGCTCCTGGGGAAGTGCACACCCAGCACCTTCTCCTTCTAGCAGTACTATCAGACTACCTTTAATAGAGTCACATTTATTATTTAACGATTTTATGACTAGCAGGATAATTTCTTCATTTTTTTTCATCTCAGTAGAATTATTTTAGGGTCTCTTATGTGTATAGCAGCTTTCCTAAAGATGCCAAGCACTTTCTGAACAAGCCCCAGTCCCCAGCAGGCAGGGGGTAGCTCTCCAAGCATTTCTAAACTGTCCCAAGAAATCTGTTCTTGCCATCTGGCTATGGGGAATTGTTCAGGAGTCGAAGGAGATTTCATTCACTCAGGCACCAGGGCTTTGAAGGTGACATGTTATTCAGTTTCCATCCCACTGACATAGTCCTGTGTCTGATTTCTCACTCCAAGGTGCCTTGTTTTAAGAAGTGCTCGTGTCCCTGATTACATTTACATCCCAGTAACTACTCTGTGCCGTACAGACACAGTGAGAAAGAAACTTTTCAGAGAACAGGCTGCAGCTTGCAGACCCCGGTGTCTCCTGTTTACTTAATTCCATTTGTCCACATGAATTGCAGTAGGCCCTACACTGATACCTCCGTGCTACCTAAATGTTTCTCTATCCATTATTCACAAGAACAAATCCCTCATTCTTTGCGCACTACTGCCTGCGTGTTGTGCTGTTGCATCCTCCTGCGGAGGTGGGTGGCAGAGGGGTGATGCTTTCTGAGCTAGGATCAAACACAGGAGATGCTCCTGCTCCCTCGAACATCCCTGGTACTGCCTGTGCCGTGGAGGAGCAGCCGGAGAGCCAAGGTGCTGCTGCCCCAGCGCCTGTGCAAATGCACCCGCAGCATGGCTGGAGTTCACCAGCTGCTGATTAGCCGGGATTTGTGCAGGACTCGACGTCCAGCTGGAGTGCTCGGTGAACGGGCACGCTGCCCACAGCATCGCTGCCTGCATAAGCCGCTTGGCCCGTGGTTTGGCCAGGTTGGCTGGGGCTGCCCTGGGTGCCTTCTGCTTGGGGCAAGGTGGGCACCCAGGTGGCAGGGCTGAGGGGACATCCACGGAGCCACTGCTGCTCCCGTCCTCAGCGGACCACTGCTGCGGGTGCCGACCCTGTGCCCCAGACCCCCAGCTCATCCCACTCAGCTCGCTGGGGCGCAGCCAGGGTGACGTCGGGGTCTCCCCGTGCCTCTCAGCCCCCTCTCACCCCTCCGCTCCTGCTCCCTGTTTTTCAGAACATGCCGAACGTTCGCGATCATGATGCCTCGGTGTATCTCCGTCTCCAAGGCGATGCCCTTTCCGTGGGTGGATATGAGTCAAACCCCATCTTCTGGGAGGAGGTGAGTGGTGTTGGGAGATTTTCCGGAGGAATGAGGCAGGTTTCCAGGGAACCCACCTCAGAGGGGTGGGTGTAGGCAGGACCGCCTCAGCTCCTGCAGGTACCAACCTCTCTGAGGCCAGTGGGGAAAGCAGGGGAGAGCATCTTCCCTTTGGGTCTCTCTGTGACATAGATACGAGATGCAGAGGCAGCAGAAATGAGATGAGAAGGCTGGGCTGGGGAGATTCAGAGGCCACCGTGCGGTCCCTGTCCTGCTGCATCATCCCTTTATCCAGGTGCAGGTGTCTTAATTCAGGCTATGCCCCAGACCTTTGGCTTGGCTGAGCTGTTCACAAAACCCCAAAGAAACCAGTCTGCAAAGCAGCCTCTATTTTCCAAAGTCTCCAAGGCTGGCAGAACAAAGTTCTTACACCATCATCTGTGCTCTATTCTGTGTTTCTGATTCCTGTTTCCCACCTTCAGGTATCTGAAAAATTTGCTTTTGGCCTCTTTGATCTGGACTGGGATGTTTTCATGCAACACATTGAAGGTGCCATCAACAGGGTCCCAGTGCTGGAGAAAACGGGCATTAAATCCACCGTCTGCGGGCCAGGTAAGGCGGCTGCGGCGGCACTGCGGCGGCTGCCTTCCTCCAATGGGTCTTGATGGAGGCAAGGGGAAAAAAATCCATAACCTGGGGAGAAGAAAAGCTTTCTGAAGGCAGAGAAAGCGCCTGGGGTCGGGCTGCAGTGGTGGCATCTTCCAAGGGGTGGCATCGCAGGCTTAGCCTAGGTGGAGAAACACTCAGAGAGTTTTATTGCCTTGGTCCAAACTGGGGGGTGGCTGGTACAGATCTGCAGCCCATGCTGTGGCCACTGGGCTGGGGGAATAAGGGGCAGATTTTTTTAAGCAGCGTCCATTGTTTTTACCAAGCGTTATATTATTATTTTTACTGGGCTGATGACATTAGATTTACCCAGATTTACATCCCAGGCTGTCTGGTGTGATGTTAAAGGCCCTAGCATGGCTGCAGCGGCAGCGGGAGGTGATGCCAGCTGTTGAACCCGAGCCCCATGCACTTGCTTTGGCCTTGAAATCCATCACATGCTAAAAATAATAATAATAATAAAAAAAAAAATTAAAAATCCCTTTTTGCTGAGGCATTTAAAGGGAAGCCCTCGAACCCTCGTGGCCCTCGGGGAGGGAGTGGTGCTGCTATACGAGGGGAAAGTAGGGCACATCTTCTGGCCCACAGCAGATCAAACACGACATGTACAGGGTGGAGGCTATGGCCCTGGGTGCAGCAGGTTGGATTAAACTGTGGTGTAAGCAGAGCTGGTGGCCTCCAGTGGGGAGCTGGCTTCTTATAGATAGATGTCTCATGTTTGTAGTACAGTAATGTAATTTTCAAAGGGTCAGCGCTCACCCTTTTCTACTTCTTGATTTAAACCAGCAGCTGGTTTGCTGGCTACAGCTGAGCCACGCTGGGCTGAAGCAAACAGCAAACACTTGTCCTTTCTGCTGCACAGTAAATATTTCACCACCACCAGAACAGCTACCACACCATGATCAGGCGCAAGGGATGAAAGTGGGCTAAACCGGGGTGGTTTAAGCTGTTTCTGCTCTGGCTGCTGGTCCAGCCCTGCAGCCGAGTGGGCCAAGGTCCAATGTGAGCACTCAGCATCCCTCCCAGTGCAAAGTCAGCAGGGCTGGCATGCACCAGTGGTGACGGGGAGATGCTGATGGGTGTTGCTCCAGTAACTCAGCGGGTATGTAGTATAGGGATATCGGCATGTGAGAAGCTGCTTTGATGAAAGTGGAAATATTCTTCTGGCTTTGCTCTTGCCTTGTGAGCACAGACATCATGGGAAACAAACGGCATTGCTGAGCGGGGAAGGGACCAGACTGAACTCCGTCTTCCCTCTCTTCTTTCACATGGATGGATGCACCACTGTGAAACAGGGAGGAGGATCACACACCTCTGTCAGAGTGTTTTGCTCTGGCCTCCCTAGCAGGGATTTGTACAGGGACCGTGGGTGATATCCCTATGGGGAGCAGCAGCTGGCAGCACGAGACATCATTAGCACAGGAGCCTTGGGCAACAGCAGCAGCAATCCCTCAGCTGAATGAAGTAGCTTAAATTCATGAAATCTTCCAGCAGAAATCCATGACAATGAAATATAATCATCATCATGAAATATGGCCCAGTTGCTGAAGAGACAATGAACAGGTTGGTCCAGCCCCCTTGATGGGGATTGGGAGCAAGGAAGATGCTGCTTCAGCCACTGCAACACCTCGTGCACCATCTGGTTGAGGATTCATTCTGCTTTACAAATTTTCAGTCTAAACCCTAACACCAAGGTCTTCCCCTCGCAGTGCTGGCATGCAGCAGGTGCTGCTGAGCTCCCTGTGGGTGCAGGGGGCACAGTTACCCCCCAGCCCAGGGCCTCGATGCTGCAGGGACAGACTGTACAACACGCTGGGCTGCAAAGGAGCTGCCTTGTGCCACCAGCACCTGCCTCTGCCACCGGCGCTGCGATGTGCATGTAGATGTGTGTGTGTATACTCTCATGCAAGCTTCTGAAGCAAATATATGTGTATATACATATGTATCTTTGCTTCAGGAGCCTGCACAAGGCACCTGCATGATGCTGGGCATCCCAGTACCAGTGCAGCCTTCTCTTTGGCCTCTGCTGCCTGGGCGCTGTTGGAGAGGCAGGGGAGGGGGGGGGATGCTTAAGCTGCAGTGCTGGGAAGTGCTCCGTGTTGGTCCATTTCTGGCCCCATTGACCTCTCTGGGAGCAGGAGCAGAATGAGGCCAGTGTGGGAAGCTGTAGGAACCCTGCTTCTTAAAGTGTGTGATGTGTCCCCAAAATGCCTGTCCTGACCTTGCTGGCACATCCTCCTCTCTGTCTTGCAGAGTCTTTCACAGCTGACCACAAGCCACTCATGGGAGAAGCTCCAGAAGTCCGAGGCTTCTTCCTGGGCTGTGGTTTCAACAGTGCTGGTAAGAGAGAGCTGAAGGGATCACACCTTGGGCATCCTGATGTGGGCATCGTATCCCGGGCAGAGCCTGGCACCCACAGCCATGCTTGGCATCATCTGGGTCTTCTCCTCTTCCCCCAGGGATGATGCTGGGAGGTGGCTGCGGGAGGGAGCTGGCTCACTGGATCATCCGTGGGCGGCCGGAGAAGGACATGTACGGCTACGACATCAGGCAAGTCACCCCGGCTGCCCCAGGTCTCCACCAGCTGTGGGCTCCTTCACTGACACCCCTCATCCTTGGGTGGTCCTTGGGGGTGGGTTTTGAGGCACAGCTGGATGCTGGCATTGGGAGTGGGTGTCTGGGCAGCATCTGTGCTGCAGCCTGTGTCCCTCCGTGGAGCTGGAATCAATTACACTCAGTGGATTTAATGAATTTACGTGTGGGGTTTATCCCATTTGCCTCATTCCACTTCTACACAAACAGCTTCCATCAGACACAAGGAGATTGCGGTGATGGGAAAGGACAGGGTAATTACGTTTGGGTTTTGTTGTTGTTCAATTAGTGCTGTGCCTAATCCTCTAAGTTAATAATCAGGGGTGATGATTTCAACAGGAGAAAGATTAGCTTTCCCCCGCTCTGCAGCGTGACATGGGCCAGGAATTCTGACTGTGCCAATGTTGGCTCTGTAATTGCTTTTAACTTGCGTGATTATATTTGATTGGGTTTGGGCTTTCTTATAGGGCTGGTAGCGACAGCCACCACCTTGTCAGGGACAAAGCTTTTAAAATCATGTTGCTTCAGTAGCAAAGCTGGTGAACACCCCGCTGACTCGGGCTGGGAGGAGAGGGGACTTGGTGCTGGTGCCCAGTCAGTGGGAGATGCCTCCGGCAGCCTTCCTTCACCAGCCCCGCAGCCGGGGCAGCGATGGGCCAAGACCAGGAAGGAGAAATCCCCCGGCTGAGCAGGCACCATCATCCGGGGGGGCTGGCACCACCGCAGCCACGATGGGGCTGACCTGTGCCACGAGGGCCCAGCCCTGCTCGGAGAGTGCCTGGGGGCTTTCCAGCCCTGGCAGCTGGATTACCTGAGCATCTCCCATATCCCATTTGCCCTGTCATCAAGCTGGTGCCAGGCCCATTTTTTTTTTTTTTATTTTGGTGACAATTACTAAGCTTCTCTTTGAATAACTCCCTTTTCCGCACATTTAAATATTTATCCTCTGAAAACACTCGCTTGTAAATATTTCATCTGGCAGCTGTTGCTCCTCTTGCCGCTGTCAAACATTCCGCACGTCACTGGCAGGGCTGGGGCTGACAGGGTGGCTGGGGGTGCCAGTGACATGCCATGTGCCAGTGACATGCCATGTGTCACCTGCTGCCTGTCCCATGCTGGCAGAAGAGGCAACTGCTCTCACAGCGAGCCCATGGCTGCTTTTGGGGAGCATTGCTTGCACTGCTGCAGGGCTCAGCCCTGGTGTCCTGCTTCTCTGCACCCAGGCAGTGGGGAGGGAAGCTGAAAATATTATTTTAAATAGCCCTAGAAATGACATTTTGTCTTGCCTGCTCCCTGCCTCTCTTTCTGCAGCCCCGAGGAAGGTGCCACGGGCACCTGGGGCTGCTGTCTGTGAGTTATAGGTCTCTGGTAATAACAACCCAAGTGTGTGCTGAGCTGGCACATTCCTTCAAGGAGCTTTTCTGTTTGAAAGATGAAAATATGTCAAACAAATTTAAAATGTTTCAGGTTTTATTTATATTTCAGCCTAGGGAGAATTGGATGAAAAATGTAAGGAATGTCCAGGGCTCGCTCTCTCATCAGGGCTGTATTTAAACCCAGGCTGTGTACAAGGTGTGCTGAGGCAGACCAGAATGAACCTCAAGTTTCCTCTGTCTGTGTTTGCCCCCCCAGCAGGGCTGTGTTCTGCCCCCAGTTGCACTGGGGTAGATGCCCCAGAGCTGGGGAGCTCGGTGGGGGCTGCAGCAAGTGCCTGGCTCCGATGGGCAGCACTGCGGCGTGGCCAGCACCAAGCCCTGCTTGGTCCCTCTGCTCTCCTACCCATGAAATGGGTGCAGGAATAGTGGTTTTATGCCACAGCAGCTGCATCCACATCTGGGTCTGGCCAGGAGGGCCGTGCCTGGGGGAGGAGGCACCCCATGAGCTGGTGGGCTCATCCAGACGGTGCCCTGTCCCTGCCTTCCAGGAGGTTTCACCACTCCCTCACCGACAACAACCGCTGGATCCGGGAGCGGAGCCACGAGTCCTACGCCAAGAACTACTCCGTCGTCTTCCCCCACGATGAGCCGCTGGCAGGGCGCAATGTGAGGAAGGACCCCCTGCACGAGGTGAGGACGCCCACCCCGGCCCACGCTGCCGTGCCAGGAGCGATGGGAGACCCTCGCAGCAAAAAAAAGAGGTGGCAAGTATTGCTCCCCAAAGCAGCGTGCTGCATCCGTGCTCCCATCCATCCATCCTGGGAAGATCCCTGCCGAATTCCAAAGCTCACCGGGTGCACGCTGTGAGGGTGCTGGGGCTGTGGATAGTTTAATGGTAGAGTTGCCAAGCATTCCCATAATATTTAACTTAGCAAATATGGTTTAAGAGCTCAGTGATGGTCACTGGCCAACAGAAAAGTGGAGAGAAGGGCTCAGAGGCTTATTTCATCCACTGCCAGGCTGGCTCGTGGGCAGCTGCAAGAGCTGCGGGATGCTCAATGCCGGCTGGGATCTCCTGCCCTGTGCTCACTGTGACTCACTTGCAGCTCAGCAGCGGCTTCTCCTCCTCAAAATAGTGTCTTGCAATAGGGAGCAAGGATGGGACATGAGGAGGGATGTGGGAAGAGTGGAGAGCAGCTGTGCCTTGGCGGTTTTGCCAGCAGCTCTTAAGTCCCTGCTGATTTTGCTCACTGGAGCTGCCAGCCAGGTCTCCTCCCTGCTCCCACCTTCACCAGCCAGTTCCTTGCACAAATCTCCATAGGTGAATCCTTTCAAGATGCGACACTTGAGAAAAAAACCCATTTTCCAGCAGTTTGCTGCACTAGCAGCATTGCAGCTGCCGCAGCTCAGAGCCGTGACCCGGGACCAACACCTCATCCCACCTCACTGCTGGTGGCCCCAGTCCCAGCCCCGGCATGGAGCATCCTCGTTTCTCGAGCCCATTTCTATTTGTTGTTAATTCATATCACACTGTTCCTCTTGCGATGGAGAGCAGAGGCTCAAGCCATAAAGCAGACATCCCTCCCCACCGTCCCCCGGTGTTTGGTTGACAGCTCAGTTGTTTTCTGTCACCGAGGATGCAATTTATTTTTTAATAGCATGTCTAATAAGCGATGCCCATTTGACTGACAGCCTGGTATTTATACATGCAGCTCCAGAACATGTGCTGTGTTTTATAAATAGGCACTGAATCATTTCTGAAATGTTCAACAGAACCTATTCTTTTCCGAACAGAGGCACCAAACAAAAATATCTTAATGGAACCCTAATTAATTGTGTGCAGAGAGATTTTCCTGAGAGTACAGAGGCAGAATGAGAAGGTTGCTATATAAATCTTAAATGTTATTATATAATGACTCCGGTAAACATCGGGGGGAATCTTGCTCTCTGGATTTTGTGTCTCTTGGTTGGTAATTCATGCACCATAGCACAAGCTTTGGTGGGGTGCACAGCTGGGCTGCCAGATTCCTGCCTGTCAGCTGCTGTTGAGGCAAATACCTTTCCTGGGGGGACAAAAATATCAGGCAATTTGCAGGCAGTTGGCGTTTGCCACTGTTTTAAAGGACAAACCGCAGAGCTGATTTTAGTTGCTGATAGCCAAAGCCAAGGGTTCACAAGTTGGGTCTTGAGCATGTATTTGAGAGCAGCCTGGGTGCTGCTCAAAAACTAGTGAAAAGGGTTTTTTTTAACCATTTGCTCCCGTTTCTCTGGCTTCACATGCATAGGAGCTGCTGCGACAGGGCTGCGTATTCCAGGAGCGGCATGGCTGGGAGAGGCCGGGCTGGTTCAGCCCCGGGGGAGCAGCCCCGGTAAGCATAGCACACGTTTGGGGGGGCATTCAGCCTGCAGGGTACTGGCTGTGCCCAGCACGTGTAGGATGTGTGTTGCGTGTGCAAGGTGTGCGATATGCTGCAAGCAGTTGCATGCCCCCAAATCAGATCGATAAAAGCTGTTGGGCTTTAATTCATTATAACAGCAGTAAGAGGGAGATTTGTGTGTGCATGTTGCATGTGTCTGTCTGCCTGTCCCTCTGCAACAGGCAGCATCTGCCTGCAGTGCCCCCACATGACAGGCACTGATCTGACTTCTATGTGTTGAAGAGAACAGCAGGCAGGGATGCTGCGGTGGGGACCCATCACTGTGGGCAGGGATACTGGGATGGGGACCCATCCTTGTGGGCAGGGATGCCAGTGTGGGGACCTATCCCTGTGGGCAGGGATGCTGGTCTGGGGACCCATCACGGTGGGAAGGGATGGTGGCATGGGGACCCATCACGGTGGTCAGGGATGCCGGGGTGGGGACCCATCCCCATGGGCAGGGATGCTGGCATGGGGGACCCATCACAGTGGTCAGGGATGCTGGGGTGGGGACCCATCACCACAGCCATGTCCTGCATGGACCCACTCCTCTCCTGGCATGGGATGAATGCGACTGGGAGCAGCCCCTCGGCTGAGGCCTTCCACCTTCCTCACTGCCCCCATCCTCCTGCTTCCCCCTGCCAGGTCCTGGATTACGACTACTATGGTGCGTACGGCCAGGAGCGCCACAGGGACTACACCTACAACCGGCTGCTGGGGGACGAGTACACCTTCGACTTCCCCCCCCACCATAACATTGTGAGTGCAGGGGGCAGCCCCCCCCGGCCAAAACCGCTAGGCACATCTGGAGCTGGGGGGTCAGAGGCAGCAGGAGCCATGCCACACCGCCACATTGGATGGAGTTGGTGAGGCTCAAAGGGAAGGCAGGCAATGAGCTTTGCCCAAAACTGGGAAAGATGTTCCAAAAAGATGAAGTGAAATGTGTGGTCCATGCTCAGAAACCTCAGCAGAGAGGCCATAGGAATTTTTCTGCTGCTTTCATAAATGAAAGAGTTGAAACTAGCTTGGAGGAAAAACGCAATTTGATAAAATTTAGCTATTATTGCTGATAACTGTCACTGTGTAAAGTGAGGTAAGGAATGGGACTGAGCATCCAGGGTAGCCTGTCAGGCTTGCTCCATTTAGTAAGTGATTTTTCAGGAGTGTTTTGAAGCTATACAGCCTTTAAAGGCACCAGGGAAGCATCCGGGTATTGTTGCCCGTTACATAAATGGTTTTAATATGTGTATCCTTTGGTGGAGTTGAGAATACAGCTCAATTTCAGCAGTGTGTTTGCTTTAATTGCAGATCAAGAATGAATGCTTAACATGCAGAAACGCCCTGGCTCTCTTCGACATGTCTTATTTTGGGAAATTCTACCTGGTTGGTCCTGAAGCAACAAAAGCTGCAAACTGGCTGTTTACTGCCGATGTGAGCAAAGCACCAGGTACTGGCTCAGCCTCCTTATTTCGGCTGCCTCTGCTGAGCACTGCCCTGGGAAATCACATCTTACACCAAAACAACCCATGGGGTGCCCGGGCTGCCTTTTCTTTTTAAGTGCTGCTGTTGCAGAGGGTATGGGAAGTGTGTGAGGGCGACTGCTTTCCCTGTCCTCTCCGGAGGCTGTATTCTGCTCTCATTTCCAAAGGGACTAATGTGCTCTGAGCTGGGGGGGGGGGGGGGGGGGGGGGGAGGGGCGGGAGGTCTGGCCCTCTGGTTCCAGCTGTGGCTCACAGCTGGAGATGTGATGGGTGCTGGAGGAAATCAAGCACAACCCTCACCAGTCAGTTTGCATGGGGAGAACCTGCCCCTTCTCCAGGGCTGGGAGGCAGCTTATGGCATTTCCGAGGATGCAACTTCAGCTCCTCACCCAGATCGCAAGGGGAAAAAGCATCGCTCCTCTTCCTGTCCTGGTACTGGGATGTCCAGGCAGCTGATGTAACGATGAGGATAAATTTTCCTGCTGCCCACCTCCCTTTGCCAGGGCTGTGGCTCCGTGCTGGGGCCGGCTGACGGGCAGCAATGCCGTCTCCTTCCTTCCCCCAGGCTCCACCGTGTACACCTGCATGCTGAACAAGCAGGGCGGCGTGGAGAGCGACCTGACCGTCAGCCGGATCAGCCCCGGGGACCTGGCCTCCCCCCTGGCCCCCGCCTTCGAAGGTAAAAGCCTGGAGCATGGGGATGCTGGAGGTGGGCACATTCTGCAGCTGCCATGGGGCTTGGGGCAGGGGGGGTGGGTACCAGCTGGTTTACCCTCCTGCAGTTCATCTCCCAGCCTCTCCCGCTGCCTTTTTCAGCTGCATCAATGCACACAAAGACCTTTCCAGTCCCAGGAAACTGTGGTGGCAGGTTCGGTCCAAGGCCCGCCAGCATCTCCTTCATCCCCACCATGCTTGGGGGGGCTGCAGATGCGGGGTGATTGCATTTTCCTAATGGCAGCCACCTGGCTTTTTCCACCTCCACCCCTCGGTCCCCCTAACATGATTATCCCCCTTGTCCTCAGGGCCCTGCACTGCTCATCGCTGTTATTGGGTTTGTCCAGCCCTGGCTGGCGGCTCTGACCTCTCCCCAAGTCCTTATCAGCTGCAATAAAGAGGAATTGAAATGGAGCAGAGCAGCCAGCCCCGAGGGCAGAAATGGCATTAGGCAGCAGCAGCGGAGGACGGTGCTGAGCTGGGCTCTGGCAGCGCTGCCAAGCGCCATGCCCGGTGGCACCAGCACTGGCACCAGAAGGGAGGTTTGCACTGGGGTGGCCAGTGCTCGCGGAGCCCTGTCCCCACACCGTGTCACCTTCAGAGCTGCTGCTCGGAAGGGAGTAGCCCCACAGTGGCTGCAGCCCCCACTGCCAGCCCAGGGCAGTGGGCATTGTGGGGGCCACCTTGATGCCTTTGCCCCAGTATGGCCCCCCATCCCCGTGGGGAAATCCTGCATCCCTCTCATCTGGGGTGCCCGTGGGGGGCAGAAGGGTGATGGGAAGCGGATGGCAGAGCTGCAGGGTTTGTCGGGCAATGGAGGAGTTTAATTGCAGCGAAGTATTTTTCCAATTACAGTAGGTGGCTGCACTTATTACCGCTATGACAGATTATCAGAGAGCAATTTTGTAGTGGCAGGAAAGACAGAGGGAAGATTGATTACATACTAATCAGCTCTCAAACCCCATCCCTAGGGATTTTTCCACCCAGGATTACTGACGATGAAATTCCTCCTCGTACACAGTGCAGCCCCTGCACTGGTTATGGCCTGGTTGCTGCATCCCTCCCTGTTCCCAGCTCCCCCCACACTTTGGCATCTTTTCTGTACCGAAACAAAAGAGCAGATAAAAGATGCTGTTGGTCTCAAGGGACAAAGTGTTTTTTCTCTTCCCGTGATGCTCGCTCACACATGGGCACCTCCAGACCTCGGACAGCTTTTGTTTAACCTTTTCTTCTTTCAGGTTTTAATGGTCCTGTGGTTTTCACTGTTGAGCCCCACAAAAGGCAGCCTGGATGTTAGCAGAGCCCCAAAGCCCTCCCTTGTCCCAGCACTATTTAACCCCCCCTTTTTTGGCAGCCCCTCTGGGCTGTGCAAGCTGGAGAGGCTCAGGGCTGCAGCTCAGCCTCTGGATAGCAAAACCAGCCCTGAGCTGAGCTGGGCACTGCCCCCAGCACGATGCTTTTGAGCCTGAAAGGCTGCTGGGGGGTGTCTTCCAGGGGATGGCTACTACCTGGCTATCGGCGGGGCCGTGGCTCAGCACAACTGGTCACACATCACCGCTGTGCTGCAGGACATGAAGCTCCAGTGCAAACTCCTTGACTGTTCAGAGGAGCTGGGCATGATGAGCATCCAGGGCCCCCTGAGGTGAGTACAGAGAGAGTGTTGTGGCCCCCTTCTTGCATCCTGACGATGGATGGAGGGATGCAGGGGTGGATGGAGGGGTGACTCAGATGCAGGTCAGGTCCCCATGTTGAGCAGTGGTAGGTGTGAGCCCCATGGCTACAGGCAGTGGTCTGGCTGGAGCCACACTCCATTTGCTGGGGAATTGGCATTTCTTTCGAGGCTGTCACGACATTGCGTGTCACCCACATCAGCTCCCCTTCAGAGGGAGAAGTCTGTCTTGCCAACAAGATGAGAAAGCAAGTTTTAGTGAGGGCCCTCAGAGCAGGCTGGCGTGCTACGTCCTTTCACCATGGCTGCTTTGCTATTTCCCCGCAGCCGCGTTGTCCTCCAAGAAGTGCTTGACACCGACCTCAGCAACGAAGCCTTCCCCTTCTCCACCCACAAACTCACCACGGCTGCAGGATGCACGGTAGGATGGGGCTGGCCCTCAAGCTCCCTGGGGGGGTTGTTCCACTAGGGTGACCACCCACCAGCCACGCAGCTGAGCATCCTCTGCTAGGGAACCCATCTGCCCCCACATCGCTGTCATGGGCAGCAGGGACATGTTGGTGGTGGGTTTTTTTTGGTTGGTTGGTTTTGTTTTGGGGTTATTTTTTTGGAAAAGGCCAAACCCAGGGTGTTTTCCTTCCTGATTGCCTGCCAGGTGTCAGCTGGCTCTCCCAGCCCAGGGGTGTTGTAGCCTGGGCTGAGCTTGGGGGAGATGGTGACTTATGGCTTTGCAGCGATGTTGGAGGAACAAGAGACAGCTTCCATGGATTAGGGGTGAGCACTGGTGATAAAGAGATTCACCCAACACTCTGGACACTTTCCATTTCCCCCTACACATAAAAAAATAGGGTTGATTTAATGTAAAGCATGTCAAGTACTGGTGGTGAGGGCTGAGCAGCCTGTGGAGCCGCTGTATTTGATCACAGGAGAAGTCTGACAACCTTAAGCTTTCTGTACCAGCGCAGATCATCCTGCATCTGCCCAGACTTGAGGGCTCACATCAGCGATTATGCAAGAAAAGCGCAGAAATGGTGATGCTCCGTGCTAACGCCTCGAGCCCTTCAGTCTTGGAACAAGGGGATGAGAAGCACTTTGGGGCGATGGTGATAAGCAACATTGCTGATGGACTGGGGTGCCTGGTGGGGAGTCATGGGTGGGGGGGTGCTGGTCGGCTCCTGCCCCCACAGCGCATTGCTGGGGGAGGTGCTGGTGTGGTGTTTTGCAAACAGAGGTGAGCTGGCTTTGCCTGCGCTGCCTGCAGAGCATCACGAGCATGACAGGAGGTGGACCTTGTGCTGGGACCGGCAGTGATGAGTTTAACGCATTGGGTGGCATCACTCAGAGGTGTCGAGGTGTTGAGTGAGGAAGGCTCAGCCTAAAGCGGTTTGGTGTTGTTGGCTGTGTTGTACAATGGTGGATCCATCCCCAGGGTTTGCTGTGAGGTTTCACAGTGCTGGCTGCTTGGTCAGACCCCTCTGTCTCGCCTGGTGTGGGGCAGCAAGAAAAGTGCCTTAAATCTCTCCCCCACCTCACCCAGCAGAGATCAACGTGGTCAGAAGTTATCCCTGGGGAAAGGGGGGGGTGGCAGTTCTTTGGGGAGTTTTGTCATGTGTGAAGCTGTTGACTTAGCCTGCTTGAAACACTCTAAATAGAAGAGCCGGTGACTGTGGAGTGTCATTACGTCAGAAGAGAAACATTCTGGGAAAACCTGCTGCTGGCAAGTTTTGGTACCAGGAAAAGCTTTTGCAAGGTTTGCCCAAGAGGCTCTGCCTTGGTTTCTTGTTGATGTTTATGCCATATAAAATATTCCTTCCATCAAAAAAACACCTCTTTGGAAGAGAGGGTCGAGTTTGTACCCCATCCTTCCCTTGGAAGACCTGGGCAGGCGGCGGTCCCAGTGTCTGATTTGAGACAGGGGGGTGAAGGCAGCAGTAAATCCTGTAAAAGGCAGCAGGAGAACAGGGAGCTGGAGGCAGGCTGGATATTTACTGAAACTGGGTTAAGCCGCGCGCGGCCACTTTTCATTCAGAATTAAAGTAGCTTTAATTTGAATGCAGCTGGCTGTTGAAGGGATTGCTACTAAATGAAATTAAGGCTTCTTGATTTGTGAGCAAGAGCCTAGCCAGGGTTTAGGGTGGTTTAACCAAGCCACAGATTTTGGCCAACTCGATTTCATCCTCCAAACTGTTGCCATCAGCACACCCTGTGCTCTTTGTGCCAAAAACCTACAGTGCACCCAGTGTCCCTTGGAGGGGAACAGCAGCGCAGGGGACCCAAAAGCCAGTCTGTTGTTGCAGGTTGCCCAACATGTTGCATTTCAGTCTCCACGGGGGAGTTATAACCCTTGCCACATCCTCCCAGGTCACACCTGTGGCAAGCTGAAAACATCTTGTGGTAATCTATTTATCTCTGGGAAAGGTATATGGATGTTCCCGTCTTCAAGAGTGTGATTAGTTTATTTGCATTTCACGTCAGGTTTATGGAAATAATCCAGTTTAGTTAGAAATTGTGTGGCTTCTTTTGAGTGTAAATGCCCTGACTGTCAGAAAAAAGCTTTCCTGAGATGTGCGAGGGCTCTGGGCTTGCAGGGGGCTTCCTGCCTGCTACCCGGATCACCCTTTGGGAGGTCTCCTGCAGACTCCCCTGGACAATGAGCCCGGGGGACTCCATCCCACGCTGAAACTAGTGTAGGAGGGTTTCTCAGGACATTGAGCTGAAACTTTCACTGATATTATCACCTTCCAGGGGGACTAAACTGAACCTAACATCTTTAAAAAGTTATTGCTGAGATTTTCGTGCATTAGCTCAGTAGTTGAACGAAATCAGCTGGAGTGAAAGGAGAGTTCCAGCAGAGTTAATGACTCTGGAAATTACCAATTGGTCTGGGAGTTTATATATAGTGTCTCTCATTGTACTGAACAGCACAGAAAGGTCCCCTTTGAATTTCACTGCTGGATACAGGGTAAAGTTCAGGTTTTCATTTTCTAGAATACATAAAATGCTTTTGAATTGCTGCTGAAAGATGCAGGAATTGATGCTATTTCATGGCTCCAGTTGAAATCTAACAGAAAAACCTGTTCCTGGGGGAACTGAGCAGAAAGTCAGCAGGAGCGGCTCAGCCCAGCCCCTGATATCCCTCTTGGCCTCCGTGGTGGGATGTGCACCCCTGTCTGAGGTACACACACGGGGTGCAGCCCCAGCCTCTGCCTGTGCAAAGCTAATGACTGCCACCCCAATTTTCCCAAAGGTGCCTGTTTTCTGTGGTGCACTGCTCTGCCTCACTGCTCTTACTGGGATGCTTGCTCCCCTGGAGCAGCAGTGGCTTGAGGGGAAGTTTCTGCCAGGAGTAACTTGCTTCTGAGAGTAAACTGCACTTCAGCTGCAGCGCTGACTGCTGAGTCGCAGGCAGGGTTAATGAGCCGGGAAGTTGCCTGTCAATCCCCAGAGCATCTCCTGCCGCAATGTACATGGTAGCTGGCTGCAGCGACTTGATCTCTGGCTGTTCCCTAATTAGATGACACCTTTGTATGTGGTGAAAAGCTTCTCTGCACCCCTTGTGTCTGCACACCTCGAAAGCGACTGCCAGGCTTTGTGCTTCGTTGCAGGGCTGTGGTGGGGACCAAAGGAAGGATGGCTCCCTGGCATGGCTTCTTCTCAGGAGGCTCAAATTAAACTCCCAATACCTATAGTGTTCCTTTCTGCTCTCCACTTCCATTCTAAAGGCTAAGGCATCTTAAAAGCCAGCTTAAACTCTGTTTGAGGAAATAATTTGTGCAGTGCTGGTAGAGAATGGGGGTGCTGGAGGAAAGGATGGACTTGGGTTCTCAGCCATCGCCCACTGGCCATCTTCACAGTGGAGAGCCTGGGCACCCCTTTGGTACTTCTTGTGCCTGTTGTTGCCTGTTTTGGGCAGTGACTGCTGTTGTCTGTCATTATTTATACCCGAGATTAGAGACCACAGCTGAGAACAGCTCCCAGTTGTAGCAAGAGCTTAGCAAATGGCAAGATGCAGCTTCAAAAAACACATAGATCTATTGCTCAGGAACATGCTTTAGTAGGGAACTTGGTAGTCCTGGGTTAACAGTTGGACTTGATGATCTTAAAGGTCTTTTCCAACCTAAATGACTCTATGATCTGTGATTCATGATTCAATGACATCCCAGAGCCAGCATGGGCAAGGCAGCCTCAAAGCTACAGAGCATGGCTGGCCAACAGAACCAGCCTGGAAATCTCTTCCTAGCTGAAAACTGCTTTATTGAGACTGCAGATCACAATCTGGCATGAAACTCTTGAGTTAATCTCGCTCCCAAAGCGAGGTATGCATTTGCAGTTGATGTGCTTCCCAAGGGATGAACCAGAGGGGGTTTTGTGGGGGAGGAAGCGGAGAAATCCAAAGCAGAGGGAAATGCAGCTCAGGCTCAAGGGCTATCTCCAGGGAAGGTGCCTGGGCTGGGGTGGCCCCAACTGGCCTGGAAAGCTTTGGGAATGCAGGCTGTTTCAGTAGGGACAACAGGAGGATGCAGGCAAGCCTGCCTAGGCAAGAAGCAGGGCAGTGCCAGCATGGCTCGAGGTCCGTGTGCCCGGGAGGGCAGGCAGGAACATCTCCGAGGATGAGACTTCTCATGAGAAGCGGCGAGTCCCTGGTGCTGGTCTGCTCGTTCCTCTGTGGAGCCTCACACATTTGGTGTGGAGCTCATTTGGCAGCAGAGCTGCTTTGGGGCACAGCCTCTGCTGGGGGGAGCCTGAGCATCCCCTGGGCTGAGCAGGGTGTAGGTCGGGGCACTGGCCTTCAGGTGCACCTGCTGCAGGAGCACAGTCCCAAGTGGGAGTCATCTCCAGGGGACAGCAGCCGCAAAGTGCCTCAAAGGAGGACAGTCCCGCTGGGGACTGGCTTTCCCATCTGAGGGACTGATCTGGGGCTCTGCAGGGCTGGGGGTTCCTGCAGGCTTTCTTCTGGTGTCGATGGATCAGCAGAGGGAGACAAAAGCCCGGCTGGAGCTGGAGCATCACGTCTAACCCCAGCCTGGCTGCTGTGACAACCCTGAGATCAGTGGCCGGAGGATGCTGGAGGCAGAGCTGGTCATCCCTCCTGGGCGCTGATGGTAGCTGGGTTTGAGGTGCCAAGCTTAGGCTGTCCAGAGAGGAGAAATTCAGTCTGACCCTGGCTTTGTGCAGTGGGGAGAGCAAAGAGATGCCTTCTGTCAAGGCACGGCATCTGCACAAGGTTTCTGGGCGAGCTGGCTTTCCCCCGCCGTGGTGGCATGTGGCTCCTTCTGCAGGGGTGTTGGCCGTCTTGCATTTCACAGGTCCGTGCCATGAGGTTGTCGTTCGTCGGGGAGATGGGCTGGGAGCTGCACGTGCCCAAGGCAGACTGCGTGAAGGTTTACCAGGCGGTGATGCAGGCAGGTGCCCGGCACGGCATTACCAACGCCGGCTACAGAGCCATTGACAGCCTCAGCATCGAGAAAGGTTTCTTGCTTTCCTTACAGCAGCATTTGCTGCTTTGCCTCTGGCCAGGGGACCAGGGCAAGTGGGTTTTTCCCAGCTTCAGGGGTGGGTTAGTGTGACTGGAGGTCTGGCAGCTACTGGCAGAGATGCTACTGGCCCCAGTGCTCCTTGTTGGGACTTCCCCAATACGGGCTCCTCTTGAGGGTGCTTTGTCCAGGGCCAAGTGAATTGGGGGTAACAGGGGTGTCCAAGATGCAGGGGTGATCTCTTGATCTCCTGATGCTGCTCACCCTGGGCTTGCTGCCACGGTAGGGAGAGGCTGGGTGACCCACACTTGCTTTCTGCAGGGTACAGACACTGGCATGCAGACCTGCGCCCTGACGATACCCCCCTAGAAGCAGGCTTAGCCTTCACCTGCAAGCTCAAATCTGGCATCCCCTTCCTGGGCCGGGAGGCTGTGGAGGCTCAGAAAGCCAAGGGCATCTTCCGCCGCCTCATCTGCTTCACCACTGAGGAGTGAGTACCGCTGCCGGGCTATGCTCCGTGCCAGGCAGCAGCCAGCACCAGCATCTGCCCCAGGACGAGCACCATCAGCCATCCCCTTCCATCCCTGCGCCTGGGCACGCACGTGGAGCTCAGTTGCAAGCCAGCTCAGCTGTTTTCCATGCTCTAATTCCATCTCTAATTTAAATCCCACTGCAAATTCCCTGCTGGATGTTTAATGGGAGCTGGAAGCAGTGTGGCAGGGAGCGGGTTTAGCTTGTTTCACCCAGAGCAGCGGGAGGTTTTGCAAATCGGGCTGGAGGGGCTTTGCCCGCGCCTGGGATCAACGGCGGAAGGTTAAAGAACCTGTAGGTGGCGGGAGCCCCGGCATGTGGGATGGCCCAGGGCAAAGCTGGGGTCTGGTCCTCCCAAGCCCCTCTTCCCTGTGGGGTCCTGACATGGGGCTTTGCTGACTGCAGCTCTGCCTTCGCCTTGCAGGAAGGTACCGATGTTTGGTCTGGAGGCAGTCTGGCGGGATGGCAAGGTGGTCGGCCACATCCGTCGGGCAGACTTTGGATTTGCCATCGACAAAACTATCGCCTATGGTTACATCCATGACCCAGAGGGGGGCCCGGTGAGTACAGACCCCCTGCTGCCACCAGCCCCTGGGGACAGCTGAGCCTCCTTCCCCACACTGGGGGCTTGCTGGGGGGGAGCGTAGCGCTTTTTTGGGTTTGAAGCCATATGCACAAACCCCTTGCAAAACTTGCTGTTGTCTGGGGAGCAAGACAGGGCAGCAGCCCCCCCCTGCTTCCCCTGAGGGAGGCTGGAGGGTGAGGGATGCCACGACTCAGTGGTGAGGTCGATCTCACCGGCTGTTGCTCTGCATGGTCCCAGCAATGCTCTCCAGCTCAAGTGCTGCCTTGGGTGTTAATTGCAACCAAGTATTTAATTGCAGCAGTGAATTAATTTATGTTATATGGAGCAGTGGCCAATAGGAGCTCAGCAGGCTCTTAATTAATCCTGGGAGACTCCTGGATAGTAAATCAGATGCCCTCATTACGCAGCACGCTGTAGGCAGGGGCCAAGGGACCCGTGTGAGGACAGAGGTCTGTACATGATATCCCCAGGGATCCTCCCTGTGGCAAGCCAATAGCAGTGCATACGCTCGTGCTTTCATCCTCTTGCTTGCCTTGACTTTTAATCCTGCATCACTGCAAGACTCCCAAGTCAAGCGGTTTTCTGTTCCAGTTGTCCCCTCAGCCCCTGGGAACCACCTTTTCTCCCCACGGTGAATGTCCCTCCCGCTAGACTTTCCCTTCCTTTCCTCACTTCCCACTCTCTGTCTCCCCTCCCTGTTACATCTCACTCCCCAGCTGCACCCACCTGCCCTAGGCAGTGTGACAGAGGCAGCAGGATGGATGTGGCAGGGGGACAGTCCCCTCCAGCCTCCAGCGAGGCACCAATGCAGCAGAGCGGTGCTGAGTGCATCCTGATGGGTGCATCCACTGCACGGCTCGCACGCTGCTGTGGGGAAGGCTCTGCCGCGGCAGCACACAGTGGGGCTGATGAGAGGCACCGCGTGCGTGTGGTCACACCATGGGGTCCCCAGCCCTGCCAGCTCCTTCGTGTGGCCACTGCGGCTGGCTGCAGCCAGCGCTCATTAAGCAGCTGTTAATGTGCAGCCCTCATCTCCCCGCTCCCTGGGGTAACTCCCACTCGGTTGGGGCAGTAATTGCAGAAGGAGCGGGGAGCTTTGCGGTGCCCAGAGGATGCTCGGGGGATGTGCACTGGGACCCTGCCCCATACCATCCTCATCAGGGGCTTGGTGCTGGACCCAGACCCCACATCAACCCCCAGCCCTTGGAGGAGGGCATGCAGATCGCACCTCTCCCTGGCAGTGGGGTGCCCAGCATGGCTGCTCAGGGCTTTGCTGTATTGCATGTGGCTCTTTAGTTTCATTCCCATGGTTATGGCCCTTCAGCAACCGAGCATGATGCTCCGCACCTCTGGGAAGGGGGTCCAGGGTGGGCATGTCTCTGCAGCATCAGGGCTAGAGAGTCAGGGGAGCAGAAGAGGTACAGGGCGTGAGGCAGAGAGGAGAGGAACAAAAATTCTGTTCATTCCCAAATCATTAACAATTTCCAGGTGATAAAAACCTACCAGCATAGAGAACCCCCAGCCCTTCCCTGCGCTGGGATGTCTGGGCCGTCGGCACTGCCTGGCCCTGGGTGAGCCCTGTGGGCAGAGGGGACAGCTCACGCTTGTCATGCCAAGTGGTGACATCCTGGCTGCCACCACGGTCCCCTCCCACAGCCAGGGCTGACCCCGTTTGGGTGTGCCATCCCCCAGCCCAGCCTGGTTGCTCTGGCCCCTCCGGCACTGAGCTCCCACAGCCTGGCTGTAAGTGCACCCTGCACTAGGTGCCACTGAAAAAATCCCCAGGAAAAAAAATAACATCTCAAAAAACCCTAAATACTGTATTCTTTTTATTTTATTTTTTTAAACTGAGTGCTTTTAAAAATCCACTTTCCTCCTCTCCTTGCATCCTCCTGGGAAAGCAGAGCTGGGTTTTCTGTGGAAAGCAGATCTGTGGGGTGGGAGCTTGCCCAGTGATGGAGCTGAGATGCTGGCAGGGGGCTGGTGCCCCACCGGTGCCTCACAGCACCCAACGGGGGGTTTCACCATGGCTCTGCCCTGCAGGTCTCGCTGGATTTTGTGAAGAGTGGCAGCTACGAGCTGGAGCGGATGGGGGTGACCTACCCTGCCCGAGCGCACACCAAGTCCCCGTTCGACCCGGACAACAAGCGAGTGAAGGGCTTTTACTGAGCATGTGGCAGCAGGTGCTGCGGATGTGGGGATGGGGAGATGGAAAAAGCCATTAGGAGCTGCCAGCTGAATTCCCGGCCCCCGGGTACCCCAGCTGGCTCCGGGGTCTGCTGGGAGAGCTGGGCCACTGTCTGCAGTGAACTCTTCAAACAAATTTGGGTTAAATTAGAGGGGAAGAGGAGGAAAAGATTCCAAAAAGTCCAAAGATTTTGTTGTCCTTTTTTCTAAATGAAGCAGCACCACTACAGCAACAATTCTTTTCACTGGGTTAATTAGCCTGAAAACAGTGTTTTGCTCGACTGCAAATGAAGTGGTTTCAATTTTTGACTTTGCTGGAAACCCTTTCCCCCAAAATGTAGTTTCATGCTGCCTGGAAATGAATTTTTTAAACCAACTCTGCTGTTAATACAGCTGTAGCTTCCAAACCTGCTGTCCCTCCAGTCCCTTGCTGTGTCTGATGGGTGTCACCTCATCCTGGCTGTGCCCTGGGGAGCTGGTGCCGGAACGGGAGCACTCGTGGGGGCCATGGAGGGAAGGGGCAGGGGGCCCAGGGCTGTCACCCAGGCTCATGCTGTGGGTGCTCTGCCTGCTGCTGGGTTTTGCTGCACTGTGAAATCGTTGGCTGGAAAACCAGGTTTCCAGGCATGTTCTTCCCATCTCTGCAAGCCCAGATCCATCCCTCCATCCCATCTCCCCCCAGCTGCAGCCAAAGCTTCAGATCCTGCTTTGGCGACACGCTTCGTTGCGGCTCCGCATTCAGAGGGGGTTTATGCACCCACCTCTGTTGCCTTCAGTGATGATCAGCATCTAAGAACCTTTCAAAAATCCAGCCTGGGGTGTGAACATTCAGTACCTGCTTCGATTTTGTTCATGGTGCTTAAAGGGCTGTCTCAGTGTGTGACGGCTGGAGGAGGTGGGCAGGATTGATCCTTCCAAGACCTGAACCCATCCGTTTGTGGGAGCGTGAGAGTAAAAGGCAAATTTGGGTTTTTAGCTGTGACCATGGGAGCGTGTTGGTACCCAGGGGTTGCTGCCAGTCTGTGCCAGCCCCTGACTTTGCAACAGGGGAAACACGGTGGTGCTGTGCAGCCTCTGGATGCTTAATTGAGGGGGAGATTCTTGTGTTGTCCTCCAGAAAACAAAAGAAACTCCTGAAGGCAAGTGCCGTTGGAATCTGGGTCCTTGCTGCATGTGTGTGTGTAGCCTCTGAATTCACAGAAGAAGGAAAAAAAAGTTTGATGAATGTGTTTTGGCCCACAGCTGCTTTGCTGGTACTGTTTGTGTTTATGTGTACTCTGGGCTGCTGCCAGTACAGGCAGGACCAGCTAGGTGCTGTGGTGTAAGCTCGCCAACTGGGGCACCTACACCAGTGCTGCTCTTGGCCCCTGACCGCTGGTGGCTCCGCGGTCCCATCTGCTCCGCTGGCATCTTCCTGAAGGTCACCTTGAAGGTGCCTTCTTTTAGCTCCCGACAGAGAGGGGGATGCATGCATAGGCTGAGCTTCGTGCTGCCAGCCCCACAGCCTCCAGCAGTGCCGAGTGAGTCTCAGAGAAGTCAGGGAAGGTTTTTCATCGCAGGCATGCAGCCTGTGAACCCCCTGCTGCTCAAGGGAAGGGGTGGCTGCTCCCAGCCCGTGCCCATAATCGTCCCTTGCTCTGGTCCCCTTGCTGGGCTCCATCTTTAGTGGCACAGCAAGGTCCTGACTTCTGCTGAAGCTTTCACCCGCCTGAAGAAATAATTGCACTGCATGCTTTTCACTTTATTTCCCTTGACTAGGTTTGCTTGGTTTATACCCTCTTTAAGCTGATGTCAATTCCTTAGCCTTGTGCAACAAGCGCCACGGGCAAGAGTTTGAGCTCTCAAATGCTTTGGTTTTACTGGAAACGTTAAAAAGCAAGATTGGGATGAATTTTTCTCTGAATAGAAGGTGATTGCACTCCCTGATTCTACCCAGGCAGCGGGCAGAGGAGGGGGTGGCCACGGTCCTGTCTGTTTGTCCTGGGGATAAATGAGGGATGGAGCACGCTGCCTCCCTGCTGAGCCAGGGATCCGCCGCGTGCCTGTGGAGATAATGTTTTGCTTCAAAAAGGCCCTTCTGATCTGCAGTGCTCTGACCTGGGGTTTGCCCCTGGACCCAAGGTGGCCGGGAGGGCAGGTTTCAGCTGCTGCCCTGCCCTGGATCCCACCCGCCCCAGAGCAGGCACCCAGCGGGGATGGACGGGCTCTCCTGCAGCACCACCGGCCTTCCCTCTCCTCCGCAGTGTTCTCCCTTTGGAGCTCAACAGCAAAAAGCAATTTTTTTGTCTCTCCTTTTTTTTTTTTTTTTTTTTTTTCTTTTTGTTAACATTTAGATATTTAATGGAGTAATTTTTCCTGCCAAAAGGTTTGTCTTTCCCCAGTGTCCCTCCCTCCATCCCTCCCCTTCTCTAAACCCCTTCACAGAGGTATCATTTGTTCCCAGCCATTGGCATCTGGTGGTGTCAAGACGAATAATCCCCAGCGTGGGGGAGTGGGAGGAGGAGCGTGGCAGGGAGCCGCAGTCCCTGCAGCAGGGGGGTGAGCGCAGGGTGGGTGTCACAGCATCCCTCCCTCTGTCCCTGCCACAGGTACTGGTGTTGGGAGAGCACCTGCGGAGCTGCCCTGAGCCAACAGGACCGCAGGGCACTGGGAAGGCTTGTATGCTGTTCTCACACAGGTCTTTGCTCTGTGCCTCAGTTTCCCTGTGGGAAAACAGGCTCCCCGCCCCCCTCCCCGAGACCTTGCTGGGTACGGCACAATAGCAAACCTCTACATTATTATTCTGGGGGCGGAAAGCAGCATTACTCAGAGCCAGGATTGCTAATAACGCACTAAATATAGCGCTTTCCAACTCCAGAGCACTTTCTGAACTCGTGCTCGTGAGCCCTAACCCCCTGCAGAGGCAGGGGCAGGGGCACAGGCCGGCATCACTGTGTGGGCACCAGGGTACCAGGAGAGTGATGGGACAAAGTCCCCCGTGGATGCTCCTGCCTGGAAGTGCTTTTCGTTGTGATGGAAGGAGCGGGCATCAGGTCAGTCCCTCCTGAGCTGGCGCAGGTTGAGGGGGACAGGGGCGTCAGGCTGAGGCCCCGGGGTGGCCGGGCAGCGAAGGACAGGCTCCTGCAGCCTCTCGGTGATTTTGGGAAGCGGCTGCTTCTCCCACTCGCCCTGCAAGAAAGTTCAGCACTGTGAGACAAAATTGGGGTTTTGGGTACTTGGAAAGACTGTATTTCTCCCTACTTGTAAAAATGAAATGACCCTTAATCCTTGAAGTGTTTTTAGCCCAAACCAGGATATTTTCTCATGAGACATTACTAATTATTTGTATTGCAGAAGCACCTACACATTCCCCTAGCAGCACAGACGTCTGCGGTGTACCATGTTGCACAAACCCACCACAGTTAGGGAGTTTCCACCCCAAAAAGTGTTACCTGCCAAGTCAGATGAAGACAACTCAAACCAGGGAGCCCCACCACCCACCGTGCTCTCAGCCCAGCCCTGGAAAACACTTTCTACCAGGTATTGGCAGGATGGTTGGATGGAGGTGACGTTCACAGCGTGCCAGTGTGGATGTTCACGTGCAGCTGCTGCAGAACGGGAGGGATGCAGCAACCAGGGTGAGGTGCCGTTGGGCAGAGCCGGGGAAGGGCTGTCACAGCCATCAGGGCTCAGGGTGACCATGGCCAGGACCAAACCCCCAGCTCGGTGCACGCATGGGGGCACCTTGTCTTGAGGATGCTCCCTGCAAGGACCAATCTGCCGGGTTCAGCCAGTGCCAAGGGCTGACCCCGCCAGGCAGGATCTAGCTGGAATGTGACATGTTGGTCCAGGTTAGTGGCCAGTTGGGATGCAGGCAGGGGCTGCATCTGTCTGGGTTGAGCTCTGGGTCACTGATGCTACGGCTTGGCTGCCAGCTGCGCGCTCATGCAGAAATGTCGACGAGAGGCTGAGCTGCAGCATGAGCAAGAGGAGGGAGGTCTGGAGCGGAGAGGTAGGGCTATGAGTCATCAACAAGAAGATGAAAGTTGAATTTGTAGTTTCAGATTAAATTCTTTGTAGTATGTCAAGCAAAATGGACCAGAGCCTGCACCAGCACCAGGAAAGCCCTGGGGAAAGCTGGAGGGGGATGGAGGGACCCTCCCAAGGCACATGGGGAGTGACCGGAGAGGGGACAGCATTGGAGCACCAGCTGGAGACACTTTTCCTGTCACTTATGGCTTAAGAGAGCAGTTAGGCATGTTTAGGAGGGTGTGCCTGCTCCAGGGCTCAGCCTCGAGCCCACCTGCTGCGGTGGTCTGCCCTGCCAGTACATCCCAAAGCCTGGGCTCACCCCTTGCCTGCTTTTGGAGCACATCAAAGGCATTGGGACTGTCTTGATAGTTGTTGTTTTCAGTGCAAGTGGAAATCTGAATATAGAGTGTATGGAGAGCTCACTGTGAGCTCTTGAAGGTGCAAGGGACTCGGGGACAGCAACGTCCCTGCAGCCACTCACAAGTGTTATCTTGAGATTTAGCTCAGTAATTAACAGCACTCAGTCCTTCCAGAAATCTTGTCAGGTTTGAGATCGCTGAACTGCAAAAACATGAGCTTAATTAGAAGCTGGCGCTTTTCTCTTGGCAGAAACAGTGTGGAATAAATGAGATGTCTTAAAATTGGGCTCGCTCTGAAAACACCAGCAGAGCAGGAGGGGCAGCTCGGCTCCTTCGCCCTCGCTGCAATGCTCATGACCCACTTCGTGCCAGCATCAGCTCTGCTCCGCTCGAGTCTCTTCCTGGCTGGCCCCCAGACCTCTCTGATATCAAGAGACTTGTCTGGGCTGTAAGCAAGAGGCTTAATTCATAATTCTGCTGCTGCACAAAACTTCTGCACCACTTCTGTCCCTGCAGCAGAGCTCTGCACAGCCGGGAGGTGCCAGGTCTCTTGACTCCAGGGAACTGGAAGGTTTCTGTCCCCTCCAGACAGAGAAGACTTTTGCTAAAGGGGATTTACCTGGGCAGAAAGCTGGTGGTCTTCCCTGCAATCAGCTTGGCATCCTCCGGTGCTAGGGTGGATAGCACTGGATCCAGAAATAGCAGATCATGTAAGTTTATTACACTGATAAGTGGCATCGGGAGCTAATGGTGATAGGGACCATGAGTAGTTTTAAATCTTCATCACCATCATTGTCATGACCATCATCACTGGGCCTGGTTTTCCTTTAAAGATCTCATGGCCCTTTATCCTTCACATTTTGCTGGATCGCCACATTTGGAGGCTGCACAGATGCTGCACGTAATGAACTCGCTCTGCTGGGACCTGATGTCATTTGCCAAAATCCTCAAAACCACCTCACATTTCTCTTTGGTTCTGGAGCTAGCCCTGCTTTAACGCTCAGCGAAAGCAGCCTCAAAATCACTTTATGCAAATGCATTTCTTAATTGAATCGGGCCGAGCACATCCACGGTGGGCTCATGCCGTATTGTTTTAAGCACCGGGTCTGGGCTGGGCTCAGTGTCCTGCTGATGCCAGCGTTCCCTGGGCAGCTCCAGCTCGCTGCCCTGAGCCCACTGGGTTCAGCCACGTCCTGAGCACTGGAGACCTATGTCTGGGAGTTTTGCCGTGAAGCTTTGGTTATGAAGCTGTACGTACCGGGAACTGGACAGCTGAGGATTTGTTGCAGTGCATGGAGATTGGAGCGAAGCTGTAGAAGGACTTCAGCACGTCTCTGTTGAACATGTTCCAGGGGATGGAGAAAAACTGCTGTGGGACGGAGACCTGTGGGCACGTGCAGACCTCCTCATCGTTAAAGCTGGGGCAGGAGAAATGCCACACTGAAACGCAGCAGTGCTGTCCCCTTTCAGCGCTGGATGTGTCTAATTCCTCCCTGCCTAAAGCTTGGGATGGCTCTGGAGTTGGCGCTGGGAGCAGGGAGAGCACAGCTGGCACCTGCAGGGAAGATCTGGGGCCAGCCGGACTGCCCCGGAGTGGGACCCCCTGCGCAAGGCCAGCATCTCACCCCTCTTGTCGGGGGTGAACGAGCTGCCACCTGCTCCTCTGGCAGGGATGCTTGGTGTCTGCCTTGGGTTGTGAGGAGTATTTTTCACAGAAGCACTTGGTCATGCAGTGACTGGGAAGTCCCTCCCCAGGAATGCTCTCCTTTCCTGGAGGTTCTCACTGCACAGCCACCCTTAAAGCCCTGGGTTGGCTCCCTGCTCAGGGTGCAGGGGGAGGCAGGACTGTGCTCCAGCATGCAGCCACAGCTCCTGAAACCCACGCTGCCCAAGTGCCCTTGCACACCCACTGCACAGCCAGCCCCTCAAACCCCGCTTTTTAAACTTTTTCCCAGTGTAACTAGCAAAGACCTCCGCAATGGTCCCTCTCCCCTCGGCACCACCGTGCAGAAGCTTTGTACCTGTTCACAAGGTTGAAGTATCGGTGCAGGTAGCCCGGATCCACCGCGCTTTTGCACAGCTCCAGCTGCGTCTGGGGGTAGTAGTGCACGTAGTTCACGCACATCTCCTCCAGAATGCCAAACCCACCCTGCGGCACAGACACAGACGTGCTGGCAGCCGGGTCCAGCTCTGCCCTGCCAGGGCAGCACAGGCAGCGGGGAGGGAAGAGGAGCACAAAGCTCGCACCTGTATGTGCAAACCTGCACGTATGTGCATATATGTGCTCCTTCAGGTGCACAGGATGGGCAGCACTCTGCCCATCTGCCCTTTATGCAAGGACAGACTTTTGGGCTAGATCGTGTGGTTTACATTAAAATGCAGATTTCCTATAATCCCTGTGCTATATTTAGCTTTGTCCCTGTTGATGGTACCTCTGACAGGCACTTTTTTCGCTGCCTATGTAAGAAAATAACACGTACTGTCAAAAAATGCCACTTCTCTTTAATTACAATTAATCCCCAGTGGAACAGTTTGTGATGGGAATTAGAGTGACACATGCTACTTTTCAATTAGCACCTTAACATCCCCGCTGCAGGCGGCAGAGCCTTGTGGGTTTGCTGCTTTATCCCCCTCTGGTTTCTGGCTGTGATTCAGCCGGGGTTCATGCAGGTGCCCACTTTGTGGGTGCCCCCAGCCCTGGGGTGCAAACACACGCCAGCCCCACACGGGCACGTGAGCTCCCCCCCGCACTCACCACAGTGGCTCGGCTCCGGTCCTCTGTGTTGTAGGTACAGGTGGTGGTGAGTACGTCACCCTGGGGGGTTCAAACACAGACACAGGTAGGTGTGAGTGTGGGGTTTCCCTTCTCCACACTGGCTGCGGTGCTGCAGGGGCGCTTGCTGAGCTTGCCCACCCCGTGAGGAGATTCCCTAGGACCATGTTACCTGCTTTCCTTGCTTTTTAAGAATTTGTGCAGGGCTGAAGCACCTAAAAAAAAATGCACTTTTTTTGGTTTTTTGAGTTTTGAGTTGCCAAAACAACATTTTGAGTTGCCAAACCTGTACCGAATTTGATGGGACAACAGGGACCCCCCAGAGCACAGCCCTGGGTATGGTTTCAATGGGTGCTGAGTCCTTTGAGCAGCCTCTTGGGGCAGGATGGCTCCCGTAGGTGCCCTCTGCTTTGCAACCAGGTCCTTCCTCACCCGTACAGCCCTGGGGCATGCTCAGCCTCTCTTACCCATTCCTTTGCTGCCCAGCCTCTTCTTCTTCTACCAAGCAAGGAGGGAGGGGTAACCAGCGCATGCATGGTTCACACCCACCCCCCCGAGGACCCCCCCTCTGCTAGAGGAAGCCCCGCTAAATTAGGTGCTTAATTTAGCTGCCAGCATGGTTCACTTGCCCGCACACTGGTTTTATGCTATATGGGATGGGCCCTGGTGTCCCCAAGGCATCAGTGCGGGGGTGGCAGATACAACCTGGGGGCCACAGGGACCATGTCCTCCTGCAGCCCCCAAGGAGGTCCCCGATGGCAGTGGTGATGAGGTGATGTAAAGGAGGCAGGGGTCTCGGGGCTGTAGGGTCAGGGGAAGGTCCTGTGCTATTTGGAAGCTGCAGTGGTTTTTGGAGCCACTCACTGGAAAAACTGCAACCACCTCCTTCAGCATGCGGATCTCCTGGGAGGGAAGGAAAGGGTCATTGTTAGAGCAACGCTGTGGCTCTGTGCCATGGGTGATGTCCAGCCAGGACCCCCCCACTGCCCCTGCAGACCCCTGTACCTGGAAGTGAGGGCTGTAGTGACCGTCGGCATTCACGACCTGCTGTTCTCTTCCATTCCGGGACAGCACTGTCACCACTTTTCTTCCTGCCAGGTGAGTATGGAGCTGGGACGCGAAGATGCGGATGCCGGCAGTGGGCAGAGCCTGGGGGAAGGACAGTCAAGCCCCCATGCCCAACCCTATCCCTCTCCCCTTCTGCGCATCCCTTTGCTGCGTGCTTGGGACTGCCTGTCCCTGTGCTGGCGCTCCCACATGGGTTTAGAGGATTGCTGTTCCCTTGGAGCAGTGAGCTCCCTGCAGGGGGACAGATGCTCGGTCTGCTGCCAGATCCAATGTATGCGCTGCAGTGCCCTAAGTCAGCAGGAGCAGCTGAGCTGGCCGTGCTGCTTGCTTCCTTGCATTCGTTAGTGGTGGCACAAATTATTCCTTTTGGGTAGGCGCTACAAAAACATGCACTAAAACTTCCTTGAGAGCAAAGTGGGCATTTTTGAAACCATCTTGGAGAGAGCTCTTGGTGAGCTCCTTGGAAGCAGAGGCCAATCTTCCCATCTCTGTAAGAGAAAACACCACCAGGGCATGGCCAGCTGGGCAGTAAGTTTGATGAGAATGGTACCCCCGGGAGCCAGAGCAAATGGGTCCCCAGGAGAGCTGCTTCAAGGGTGGGGGGGTCAGTGCATCCCAACTAGCTGCTCTCTGTTATATGCAGCAAATTTTTCTTTCTGGTGCAACCTCATGGTAAAGGGTTTGGGAAGTTTAAAACTGGGAATTGGGAGCCTGGAGCTCAGTGCCATATCACTGCTCTCTGAGACCTGGGAAAAGCCATCTGCAACCTCTCTTCCCCAAAGTGAAGCCAGGGCAGAGAGGATGGGCACTCACCATCTGCGTGCATTTGTCGGTGCAATAGCCTGTGAGGATGAAGGCATCCTCGCCTGGGGGAATGGCCATCACTGGTGTGTAGACCAAGCCCAGCTCCATGATGGCAGCATCATAGCGTCGCAGGGTGGCCGTGTAGTAGAGGCGGATCCCCGAGGAGTCATGGCGACCTGGCAGGAGAGAGGATGAGGCTGCAAGTCGCTGTGGGAGAAGTGACGGCCACTAGGATAAGGTCAGGCATGAAAGTTGATGCTGTGCTGCAGTGGGGAGAGATGCACCAGCCTCTTGCTTGCAGCCTTCTTCATGTGTGCAGTTCTTAGTGTTTCTAAATCCTAGTTACTTTCATGCAAGTCTTTATGGAGTGGCCCCAGACATGTGCCTGGTCCCCTAAGAGACGTCACCAACCTGAGGCTGAATTGCTCCAAGGGAGTGAGGTAAGGAGTGCCTTTGGAGACCCCAAAGCAGAGGGACAGGTCATGGGGTGCTTTAGAGAACCCCCTCAGAAATATGGCTCATTGCATCTTTAGCATCCAAAAAGTTAAGGCCATGCTGTTATTGGGAGCCAAGCAAGAGGAAACATGCCTATGGAACAAGTACTCCTTGCATTTGGAAAGCTTCTGGTCTTTCTTGCATTTGAGTTTGCTCCGTTTAACCTTCCCTCAGGAGCTGGTGGGAGCTGGAGAAGACCCGGTGCCCATGGTGTGGCAGATGCTTACCGTGAGGCGGGCAGAGGCAGCAGCCAGCTCTGCGGAGATGCAAAGCCGAGCTCTGGCACCCGTTTGCCACCCAGCTCTGAGAGCAAAGGGACGGGGCAGGTTCAGCAGGTCAGCAGGGGTTCAGGCCGGCTTTGAACTCCCTGTCTCTGGGCTGGAGCCCACCCAAGGATAAGAATAACGGGGGAGACACTATTGGTTAACATGAAAAAGCAGATAAATTATGAAAGACATGAGCTCTGTATTTATAGACGTGTTTCTTCTCGAGTTGCCGAATGTGCTATGACTGATCCACAGTACATATGCTCTGGTCTCCTAAAAATATACTTGGGTAGTCAAGAAGCTACTTGTTTTTATGTTAATGAAGAAACTGGGTTGTTTGGAATCCTTTTCTTTTTTTTTAAATGTGTCTCCTGACAATGTTATCGAAGCAGGAGTACCAGTAAAACAACATCTAAATTCCCCCATCCCCAGCCAGGCTGCTGCTGTCTCTCTGGTGACTTCGGCATTGCTGTTGCTCTTGGCTCTGAGCTCAGACCCACCACCACCTTGCGCAGAAATTGGAGGGACTCCCTGTGGCAGCCCAACTAGATGCTGGTGATGCCTTGGATCATGCCCTGCAGAACAACATGTAGGGGCAGTTTTCTGCCTGCAGGGCTGCAGGCTCAGCCGGGCTCCTTTCCCCAAGCATCCCTCCCTGCTGCTGGGCATGCACAAGGATGGGTCCAGCCTCCAGTGAGGATGACTTTGCTGAGACCTGAAAGGCAGCAGCATGGTGGGGATTTTATGTATTCCTCCTGCAAGGACAGATCTGGACCATCAGGTCTCCAAAAAGTTGCAAACAGGGCTATGATTTGAGCCAAGTTTTCTTTCTGTATGAAACATGGAGTTCTCCCCAGTAGGGCAGCAGCCCCTGGCATTTACCCAGCTCTCCTGCCACTGCCTTGCTGGGGAGGCAGCAGGCATTGCCACGCACCCACTCACCTTTGAACACCATGGGATTGTGATAGTGGATCTCAAGGCGCAAATATCTGGAGGAGCCTGAGCCACCAAAGGCCAGACCTGCTTCTTCAGGGTAGTAGAAAGCCTGGAAGCAGAGGGAGGGTGTTAAGGGGGTGGTGGACAAGGCTGAAAAGTCTAAGGGAAATGTCTGGGCATAAACCTGACCCCCACTGTGGGCTGAGGGACATGGCTGGTGCTCTTGGTTGTGCTTGCTGAGCTGGTCTTGCTTCCAAAAGCTTCTCGCATGCCAGCATGCACATGCAATGGCATAACCACTGAGTAGGGGCATTGCACCAACTCATGGCACTGAGGAGGTGGGCTGGGGTGAGGTGGAAACTCAGATATGTCCAGCGGGAAGGATGGGGAGGTCAGACAGAGCTGAACCCAGCAGGGAACGGGGTTGGGGCAGCCTGCATGGGGCGATCCCAAGATGGGATTGGGAAGGGTTGGCAGGCAGCAGGAAAGTGGCCAGGAGCAAAGTTTTCACCCAGGGCAGCGGGTCCCATCTCGCACCCACCTGCGCTCCCATGGCCCACGCTGCAAGCACGTGCCTGCAGTAGTTGAGCCGGTTTGGCTTCATCTTGGAGTCGCAGGGCCCGTTGTACTGGGGGAAGCTGTCGAACTCAGCAGCACACTGGAAGACTTCCATGTGGTGGACCAGGGCCTCGTTTCCTGCCGTGATCACTGGCTCATACTGCAAAGCAGCATCCGAGGAGGAGGACGCATTAAGAAAGTTTGGTGAGAGCCCACCCCCGGGGGCTGCTGTCTGTGCAGGCTCCCCAAGGAGCCCAAGGCAGGTATGGCTGCTATCCCTTACTGAATGGGGGGCAGTTTCTGCTGCCTGATGGGGAGGGAAGGTTGCTCTGGGCATGAGGCACCAAGGGCCAAGAGCTCCTGGTTGGCTTTGGGACCAACCCAGAATCCACCAGAACCCATAGAGAAACATCTCATCCCTTCTCCGGTGACAGATGCACCTGATCAGCACAAGATCTTGATCTGCTTTGCGATGACTGAGTCCTTTGCCATTTTTTCAGGGCTGAGGTGACCCTGGCAACACTGCTCTTTCCTAAAGAAGGTCCTGGCCACGTCGTGGTGGCTCTGCCTGCAGCTATTGAGCTTTGTTTCTGGCCACCAGCCGTTTGGGGCACAGAGAGGGGGATCGGGGGTAGAGAGAGTGACTTCAAACAAGCCTGAGGACCGGCTCTGGCTAAAAGTGCCAGCTGTAGAAATGATCCGCAGCAGCGGGAAGGTATCAGGAGGTACACACTTTTTACTTACACACAGATGATTCATTTCACACCATCTGTCGGAGAGAAAATCCTCCTTCTGAGTTTTCCTTTGCAGCGTCGTCTCTCCCCTATAAATCACTAAGCACTCGCTTCGGCTCGTGTGTCAGGTTTTCCCTCTCCCTGTTGTGTGGTTTTGACCCTGGGTGCAACAGGTCATCTGCCGAGCCACCCCCACACCTGCCGGGGTGATGCTCATGGTGGACAGTACGCCTTGCCCCAGTGCCTCCACTTTGAGGGAGGCAACCCAAGCACGTGCAACACGGCTGGGCAATGCACACAAGTTGCATTTACATCTGTAACCCCTTTTGTGGTGGGTTGGGGTTTTTTTTTGAGTATGCCTAATCTTTTAGAAGCCAGCTCATATCCTGGCTTGCTCTGCCCTGCACTTGCCAGCCCTGTTCCTTTGTTTCCCGTTTTATATGTTCCTTATGGTTCACTGTGTACCATAATCCTGCTGAAGGTCTGTCCTTGATGGCTACAGCTCTGCCTTCTGCAGGGGGTCAGCTCTGCAAGGGAGATGCTCTGAGCCTAGCCTGGTACCTGCTGGATGTGCTGGCTGGAAAGTCACCAACCGGCCACCCCACACTGAGAAGATTCTGATTCTGAAGTCTCTAGGAGACGTGAGGATGCTGCTGGCTGGTGGGGTGGCTCTGGGAGATGTTTTGGTACCATGTTGTGGAAGACATATGGGTCTGAAAGCCTCCATGTGAAAGGGCAGGGAAGCGGTGGACTTTGCAGAATGGCTGAATGTCAACATGACTGCTGATCTGCACCAGGGAAAGCAACCCTCTTCCCCTGCCTCTTACCATGATAATATGATGTTTGGGGAAGCTGTCTGGCAGCTCTGTCATGTAACACCAGTAGGTTGTTTCCTGGCTGGGAATGACAATGTCAGGGGCTGTTATCTCCATGGTCTTCATGTCACTGGGCAGCTCAGGGATGGTGATGTTGGGCTTTAGCAGCTGCACCCTCTGCAGTCCCCTGTGAATGGCAGAGATGTTGATGGCTTGGAGGGAATGGACCGGTTTTGCCAGGATCCCGTAGATAAGGTGCACGGTGCCATCCTGAAGAGAGAGCAAAGTAGAGCAGGTAGCTTTTCATGGTAGAACACAAACTGCATGGACTATTAGTGCTAGTATTGGTGGCACAAACCCAGGAGTGGGCCTTTTGACCCATCCCCAGATGAGAAGCCACCCTGGCTTCACCAGTAGCTCACTTTGCTGTGCTGTCCCAGGAGGACTGTAGATTTCAGGCTATTTCTTTGGCTGACGTGATCACAGAGGGTTCCCTACTGGTTGGGAGAGTCTGAAAAGTTTTCCCTAGATGGCATCAGTTCCGTAAGAGTAACATCTCTTCGCTCTTTCAGAGCTCCTTGTCCTTCCTAAGCTCCAGGCTGGGACAACCACGTTGGTTCAGGGCTCATCCCACCCGGCAGCACAGCCCCAGCAACAGCCATGGGCAGCAGCCTGGGAGGAACATCAGGAACAAAACTTCTCCCTGAAATCCTCCCGAAATCCTCCCATTTTCCTGGCTTCTGCTGGGGGATTACCGCAAGAAGCTCTGCTGAAAGTCTACTGCGAGCAAGGGAACTGCTGCTGAACCCAGTGAGCTCTGGGCAGGAGGTAAGGAAGAAAGGAAAAAGAGAATATTTTTTTCTTAAAGAGTCATGGAATAAAGACCTGCAAGTCTATTCCCGGCCCATACACAGATTTTTTTCCTCCAGGCCTCTCTGTGTTTTGGCAGACGGTAGACATTTCTCACCACAAGACAAGCTTTTGAAAACCAGCAGCAAAAATTGAAGGACGTTCTGTGCCCACGTTGGCTTTAAAATATCCTGCCCATCAAAGGCTTTCATCTGAAATGAGCCTTGCACTGATTCCTGCCTGCACACAGGGTCCATGGCTGAGACCCTGGAGCTCTTCAGCATCCCTACTGGGAAGGTTTTGCCCAGATCCCATCTCATGGGGAAGCGGTGAATGCAGACCCAGAGGGACTTCACTGAGCCACACCGCAGCAGCTCTATTTGCCGTTGCTTTGCTCGGGCTCCTGCCACAACCCTCCTCTTTGCCTCCCGTTGAACAACACCAACGCCTCTTTGTAACACTCCAAACAGTTGGTTCCAGACTGCAACCGGAGTGATGCAGGAGGGTATTTATATAGCCTTAACACATGCTTAACAGGAGTGGATGATGCAAACGAGCTAAAATCTACACTTTATAGAGGTTTATAAGGGGTTGTAAATAGATCGTGCCAAACTTTACTCATGTCCCAGGACTGACATCTGTAGCACACTTCCCTTCTGCCCTAGACAGCAGAAACATCTGATGCTGCCCATGAAAAAACCCACTGGTCAGGTATAACCACTCAGGCTGGGGTTTGGAGCTCTGCCCCATGGGACAGGGCTGGGGGGTGCTATAGCAGGGTGAGGGCGATGCCGTACCTCTATAATGTAGTCCTTGGGGTCACAGGTGCTGAAGGCTCTTCTGAAGAGGAGGTAGAGCCCCTCAGGAGCCCTTCGAGCCCCAAGGAGCTGGTAGTCCTGCTGCGAGTCCATGTGGATCTGCCCCGTGGCATCGCTCCAGGCATCCTGTGGGATGAAGAGCATCCTGCTCAGCTAGGAGGCTCCGCTGGCCCTGCTCAGCCCGAGAAGCCCACGGCGGTGACCTCTGACAGTACCATGGGTTGTGGGTTCCTCCTCCTCTGCACCCTCTGGTTGGTTCACCCTCCACATCCCAGAGGTGGAGGGAGCCTGTTTGGTTGCCCCACGCTCCCCTCCAGCAGCCCACAGGCAGAGCTGTGCTGGCTCAGCCCCTGCCACGAGATCTTCAGTGCTGAGCATGGGCAGACCTGTGAAATATGTGACCCAGCAATAACAGTCTGCAGAAAAGACCTTTACAAGCTGAGATGCAACTGCGGGAAAGGACATGGGAGGAGGAAAGCCTACAGGGACACCTGAAGGTGTTGCATCGGGCTGTGCTGTGTTTTGGGTGTATTTGCCTGGGGGGGAACTTCTAGGGGGGTGTTGTGCTATCCAAGACCCTTGCCACACACCCACTACTCTCAATTTAAGATCAGACCCTTGCTGAGCTGTAGTGTCAGCCTTAGAAATTGCTACCCTTTTCAAAATCCTTCATTTGTTGTGGCCAGGTTGTTTCAGGATGCTCGTTGTTGACGGTGGTGACAAAACCACACTGAGAAGCAAAGCCCTAAGTTATCCTGTGTTTAAGGATTTGAAGGTTTGGCATATAAAATCCTGCAATAATTTGGATTTGAACAGTGTTTTTGTCTTGATCTTTTGCATCTCCCGTTGATATATTTTGTTTACTGAGAAAAGGCACTTAAGAAGTACCTCGCCCTACGTACACAAGTGGCATCGGTTCTCTTATCTCGGGGGACGGGGGGGCGGGACAGGGGGTATGACACAGAAGAAAAAGAATAAAGCATCTTGGCATCATTTCAGCCAGAAGTATAGAGTCATATTTCGAGAACATATTGTCCTTAGAGGGGGAGAGTAAAATCAGCTACATGAAGCTAGCATGACATTTGTTTTCATAGGAATATGGTGTGCAAATTAATCTTGTAGTACATGGGGGGTTAAGCATCTGAATCTTTTTAACAGCTGACATACTTATCCAGAAAACAGGCTGCTGGGAGAGAGAAAACCAGGACTGGAGAGATTTATAGAAATCTCCTTGCAGTATGCTGTTCAGCATCAACTGAAGAGAAAGCCCAAATGCTGCCCCGTGTTTAATTCAGCACCGTTTGTCTTTTCAGTGAGCACACGAAGGCAGATTAGAAATGATGCTTTATGTTTTTTTAACATGATGCTGTGAAATACTGTAGCATTTGGGCTACCACACATCCTGAATGGCTGGTAATTAGCAGGAAAACAGTACAGATAATAAGCCCTTCTTTTCATCCTTTCATTACACTGCAGATCACATTGCGGCGGATTGTGAAAGAACGTATTTTATGGTTAATTTGAAGTAAGCAGAGAGGTAAAATTTAACTTACTGGAAAGCCTCACATGGGGAGAAATGTGAATTGCTTTCTGCAGCCAAGTGCAATTGCAATAAGCCTGATGTGGTGGTCTGGGGATTTGAAGCTGCTGGAGAGCACAGGGGTGGCTACTGTAACTGCAGCCCCTGTGGCAAGGCAAACCAAACAAGAACCTGGGCAAGCGAGACTGTGTCAGAACGGACAGCGATTTGCAGTAGCAATCTCAATCAGCAAAATCAGAAATGGGTTGCCCCCATCTACTATCACCAAGATACATTTGCCTAATTTCGGAGCACACCGTGCCACTGGCCGGTGGCCGTCAGGCTGTGTTTTGCTGTCCTGGCGATCTCTGCGGTAGCATCGAACGCGACTCCAGCTGGCTTGGTGGTGCTGGCAGGGGCAGCCTTTCTGGCTGAGAACTTTTGCACTGTCTCAAAGTCAATAACAGGAGCTGTGGTTAATTTTTAATGTGACTGACAGCAGCGCACAAGGTGTTGATGCATCCTGCGTGTGTGAGTGCGAGCTGGTCTGTACCATCACCTGTTGGAGCTCTTTGCAGCTAAGCCAGTAGGGGTTCTGGCTCCATTCACCTTGCTGATGTGCTGCTGTATTTGTTCTTTTTCTCTTTGGGTTTAAGAGCCTATGCCAAACCCACAGTGTAGACCTGATCTGTGGGTTCCTCTGGGATAGAAACCCCCAAGCCCTTTGGGACCCCGTCCTCCTGAGCAGCGGGAGCGGTCCAGTGTGTGCCATGCCCTGGATCAGCCCCACTCCTTCCAACCACGAGTCAGATTCACCCGCAGGGAGGCAACCCCAAAAGCAGCCATGCAAACATACAAGCGACTCACCCCAAAATAGGAATTGTGCCCGTCGCTCCAGAGCACGGCCAGGTCTGCATTCTCAAACTCGCCTCTGTCCGACATCCCAAAAAGGAGCCCAAACTGCAGGTCCTTGATGAGGAGCTGGAAATGCACGGCTTGCTCCGTGTAGCTGACGTTCCAGGAGAGCTCGAGCAGCCCCTGGGGATCGAGGGGCACTTTGTAGGGAAAATCACTCTGGCGGGGTGCCGAGCCCTGCAGGACCACCACCAAGATGACCAGGAACACAGCGATCATGGTGAAGTACATGGATGCCACTTCCCGCAGCTTGAAGCTGGGGCAGGGACAGGGCTTGCTCCTGGAGGTCTGCATGCTGGGCAGGACGGCACCCCTGCGCCTGGCTTTGCCCATTTATGTGCTGGCCCTCCTGGGCAAGCCGGGGAAGTGACACTCTTTAATTGCATTTGGTTGTTGGGAAATTGCACTGTTGTATTGACACCCCCACCCCGCCCCCACCTCCTGGCCAGACACTTGTCATTCGCTGCTTCCCCTTAATTGGTTCTAATTGCACATGGACATTATCAATAGCAATTGAATTTGACTGAGCTGATGTTATTCGCTCTTAAATCTTCCTTAGTGGCTGGGAAGGGCTGTTTACTTGCAGGCTGCTTGTGCTGAGCCCTGCGTGGGTACACTCTGTGCTGCTTGCGCTGCCTCTCACCCGGCTCTGCAGCCAGCCCTGCCTGCGCTCTGCGGGGCAAAAGCTCCAGGATAGCAATCCCAGCCACAGATCCCATGTCCTCCAGCCTGGGATCGCTTATCACCCCAAAGGTGGCCAGACTCGGCGGGGATCAAAGCCCAGGATCAGCTGCCAGACAGGTGCAGAGCCCCATTCCTGCTCCCTGCCCATGTTCTGCTGGGTGCAGGCCAGGGTATCACTATGTGCATCCCTGTTTTCTTCTTGCTCCTCTGAGTAACAATGCAGGTCTGTGGCTTGCAGATAAGCTGGCCCAAGCGCAGCCAGAAGACCCCTTGGCTCCCCCCAAGCCTCTTGCAGTGTGCTGTTCAGGCTGTGCCAAGGTCCAGGCTGCACCACGGGGACCCTTCCAGCTGCATGTTCCCTCCCAAAGACCCCACCAGTGGCATGAAGCCCACGGAGCCATTCCTGTGTTTGTTTATTTTTGGAGGCTGGCCTCCTCGGGGACACGTTTGCATGAGATGTTGCTGAAAACTGAGCCGAGTCAAGCAACTCAGAGCCCCGTGGTCCTTGAGTCACTGCTGGGTTGAAAATTAACCTCTCCGAGCCGACTGCAGTGTCATTTGCCGGAGCTGTTGTGGGTGTCAGAGCAGGTCCAGAGGAAGGGTTCCAGGAGAGGACATGTCCTTCTCATGTTTTGGGTAGTGGCAATGGTGCTTCCTCCTCTAGCATGCCAGCCCGAGAGCTCAGCTGGAGACAGTGTGGGAGGTAGCTGTTCTCTTCCCACGTCAGCCTCCATCCGTTTTTTAACCTGTTAATAATAGTTTTGCATGTAATCGTGATCACACCTCCAAGAAAATGCTGTAAAAGTTTATTTTAGCAGGGTCTGGCAGTGCTGAGCTGGGGTCCTGGCATCTCACAGAGTCTTCCCTGCGCACCCCAGCATTGGAGACAACCCCAGGGGCTCCCAGCAGCCGCAGACAGAATGGGTACAAACTGGGGCAGAGTCATGCCGGCTTGTTAATACTCAGAGAAATCAGGGAAGAAAATTAGAATGAAGGGCATGTTATGAGCAGCGTGCTGTATTGTTCATCGGAGTGCCTTGGATGATGCAGGGAGCACAAACAGACTCAGCCACGATGGCCAGAGGAGGCAGCTGATGGGGACTGCAGCAAGGAAGGGTGCTTACTGCCGGGAGTGTGAGCACCTCCTCCTGTCCTCCTCCAAAAGAGCCCACGGGGATGTACTGCCTTTTGAGAGCACCTCAGAGGGTCAATTTACTTTTCCAGGTGGAAAACTACAACTTTGGTAAATAACTGTCATGGGAACTGAATTCAGCCTTTCTCAGCCTCCTGCCCTGGTAGCTCCAGGCTGCTCTCCCCCATCCAGCAGTGCCAGGGGATGGTCCCCTCCCCACAGCAGCCCCGGGGGGTTTGCGGTGCTGGCATTGCCCAAATTTCACCCCTGAGAGCACCCGAGAGAAACAGGAGCCCAGCAGTGCTGCCCGAGGTCTCCGGTCATGCGGCTGCTGAGGACGTGGTGATCCGGGTGTGGGTGAATGTCCCTGTCCACTCGTCTTTTCCTTCTCAGAGTTGCTCATCCGTGTGGCACAGAGTATAGCATCAGGTGACCAGCACCTGGGGTGTGCTTCTCCTTTCAGATGAGATTGCTCTGGGATGGGACAAGGGGAGACTATCCACCCTGCACTGATTATTTAGATAATTATCCCATGATGTTGGGTAATTCAGGAATAAGAAGGCAAAGGGGAGATGCTGCAGGCTTTGAGATTGGCTTTTGTGTTTTCTAATGATGCAATTAGCACAAAGGAGCCCTGATCATGAGCAGGGCCCTGCCTGAGCTCCCAGGCACTAAGTAATATTGATGGTGTTTGAAATAATTTCCCTGCATAGCTAAACGCCAAAGAAAATGCTGATTTCCACCAAACAGCCAGAAATTAAACTCTTCTCCTCTCCTCTGTTTTGTTTTGTTTTTGTTTTTTTTTCTCCTTTGTGTGAATTACTTCTGGCCTTTCCAAACCCAGCACAGCGTTTAAGCAAAAATAAGGATTCCCTTGTCAAGCCCAGCTCCTCCCTCACCCTGGTTTGGCTCCCATTGAAGGTTGTGCCTTCCTGAACCTTTGGAGATGTTAAATATTGGTTATTTCTTTGCTTTTGTAGCAGCTTTGGCTTTTTAGTTTAAAGATACCTTTTGTTTCTTCCCTTCTCTCTTCTTACTTGTTAAAGTCTGATGTATTCTCTTTTGGTTATTAAGTTTTCTATGTTAATTGGAATTCTAATGAACTGCCTCAAGCTCTCTGATACATGCACACTGCCTTGCTTTAGCCTCCGAGTTTGTGGTCTTGTTTAATTAATGCCGGCTCACGTGACAAGCGATGCTCTCAGATGCCTTCTGTGTGGAGTCCCCTCCAGTCCCCTCTGGGTCTTGAGTTTCTCTCGTGGTCCTTGCAGCAATGTTACAGGGACAGATCCACATTTCCTAGCCCTGCGTAATGAGAGGAAATAGATTCAGCTCAGTGCCCGGGTGTTTTAATGAATCATCAATGTGTGCAGCTCTACGTTAAATTTGATGAGGTTTTACTGTCCTAAGACACAACCGTTACTCAGGAACACAGCAATTGATCCGGAGTGTCTCTCCTTGTTGGGTGACCTGCTGGTTAGAGGTTTTGGTCTGTCATTTAGTTTTATCAGGCAAAATGCCAAAACAGAAAGAAAGCCGGAGAGCTGAGCTCTCCCAGACGAGCGCATCCCTTGGCTCCATCCCATGCCCCACGGGCACACAGCCTGGCCCCACACCAGCCATCCAGCTGCTGGTGGTGTCAGCTTTAAAAGCACATGTCCAGATAACATGCAGGAGGTCATGAGAGCCACCTGGGAAGGTTTCCACCATGACAGCTCTTGGGGTCATACTGGCTGGAGGTGTGAGCCATATGTCCCTCTCTGCCTGAGGAGCTGGGTCTGCACCTCAGCCGATCCATGGCTCTGCTCTTCTTCCTGAAGGGGGAAGCAGCATCCCCACCTTTGCCTGAGGCTCCTGGGCTCATTCCTGGGTGCACTGTGTTCTGAGATCCTTGTCCGAAAGCATCAGATGGATGTCCCTCATCCTCCAGCCCTGGCTGCCTTACAGAAGCCCCTGAGAACAGATTTTTCCCTTGCCCCATTTCTGACCTCCTCCAAGCACAGATTCACCCGCTTCTCTCTTGGCTTTGTTTCCTCGTTGTAAAGGGAAAGAAGCTGAACTGCCAGCATGGCAGGAAGGCAAGTGATCCTCACCGGAGCGGGGGAGGGGGTCCTTGGCTGACGAGTTCTGCCTCCATCTATTGGAGATGAAGCCCCAGGTTGCTGGCATGTGCAAGTGGAGCTCCTGAGCTTTCCTGTACAGAAGGAATTTGCAGTGGAACAGTATAACACGGGCAGGTCAGCTTGAAAACAGCTGAACTTTGCAGATAAGCAGTGAGAATTTATTTAAAAATTAAAAAAAAAATGTATATATCTCTCTCTCCAGCCTTCAGTTTCTCCCCAGTCATTGCTCATAAATCCAGGCGAGGAGTGAGGATCCAGCTTTCCACTCATTGCTCTGGGTATTTATTTTAAGACTTCAAGGAGATGTAGAAATGCCAGTTTCCTGACTCCGGAGCTCCGACCGCTCGGGGCTGACACAGAGCAGCTTCCCGTGGGCCGGCTGCCGGGAGGAGCACCAGGAGGGCTGCGGGATGGGAGCTGTGGGTTCAGCCTCTTTCCTCGAAGGCAGAGCAGCAGCAGCAGCAGCTTGCTGCCCACCTGCAAGCTCTTGCTGGAGCTAATGCTGTCACGATTGCTCTGGTGCTATCATAGGAGCATCCTGAGACAAGGCTGAGGTGTCCCCACACCCCCCGCCAGCCTGCTCCCGGCAGAGCCTGCCAAACCCCCTGGCAGGAAAGAGCTAAGGATGCTTTAATGCACAGGGAATACCTGGAGTATCCTGCGAGCCCTGGAGAAGGGCTATTTTTAATGGACGGTGCTCAGCTGAGTCCCCTAGGCCCCAGCCGGGCTGTGCTGAATGCTGTACAAACCTGCCTCAGCAGCATTAATCCCCCACCGGGTGTTGCTGTCCCCATCCTCTGCAGAGCCGCATGTCCAAACCCTCCTGGCGTCGTGCTAAAAGTACCGTGGCCTTTCATTGCCACTAATGCCCCTGGATGCAGAGCCAGCCCTACAGGGAGATAAGCAGTGGTTTCCAGAGCCCTGAAAGCAGCAGCGCCTGACATTGGTGGGGGGGGAGCTGGGGGAAGCAGCTGCCTCCATTGGCAGGGGTCGAGGGCTGCCTGCCTGGAACAAAGACTGACTTACAGGTAAGTAGGTTTAAACACAATTGATGCACCCAATTAGGGATGGAAGCAGGCAGCACCCCTCCGAGCTATAATCTATTGCCTCGCTAACATAATGGAAATTCAATTTGGGTGAAGGCAGGGAGGGAAGGGAAGCTGGCTGGTTGCTCGCCCTCGGCTGGTGCAGCTCTCTGTGCCCCGGGGGCTCTGCCATTCAAGCCCCGGTCCCCAGCACCAGGATCGAATTTGCTTCAGCACTGATGAGGTTAGGCAGCATCTGACTCAGGCTGGACCTGACATGGTAGGAGAAGAGAGGGCTGGCACGTGGGGAGATGCTTGCATGGATGGGCAATTGTCCCCGGGACCCCTGCCCTGATCAATGCTGTGTGCCGTTTCTTTGGCCACATCTACCCCTCAGCCTTTGTACCAGAGCTGCAGAGGCTGGCCCAGCCCTGTGGCTCACAGGAACCGTTCGATAGGCACCCCAGGGCTGGGGTAATTTTAAATCACCCTTTTAAAAGGATCATTTTTGCTCAGCCCCGGTCCATCACAAATCACAAGGGATCTGCAGGCTGCTCGTTGGCTTTGTTGAGCACTGAGAGGGTGCTAGGGCTGCAGACCTGAGTTTGCATTTGCCCAGGAGAGGCCCAGGTGAGTATTTGATGTCCCTGTGTCACCTGAGCCTTGCTGGGCCAGGGGGAATGATTAGGGTGGCTACCTCAGCTGCATTGTTTTGCATGGAAATCTCCACCTGTGACTGCAGCAGTTGCTATTTAACCCACAGGTGTGCTGGGTACCAACTGAGACAGGATACTGGGAGGAGGTTGTGACCCAGTAGCAGTGGGTAGGAAGAGCCATTCTCTCCTCCCTGTTTGTGCCTTACAGCACAAGAGAAACTAATGCTGTAATGTCGCCCTTGCTAAGCCTCTGCTTATCCCTACTTCTTTCTCTCTCCTAGCCTGGTTTTTTGGGTTTTTTTTTTGGGGGGGGGGTGGCTGGGTTTATTTTTTTGCCTTCTTCAGGGCCAGGTTTTTCTCTCTTTTGCAGCAAGCAATGCCCCCTGCCTCATCCCCCATGAGGACTGCATCTGAAGGGACCCAGCCATGCGGTTGGACTTCCCCACTGCCACTGGAGGAGTCTCCCTGGCCTGGGGACAGAATTGGACCTCAGCTTCTCTTTATGGCTCAGTCCCACTGCTCCTGCTCCAGCAGTGGAGGTAAGGATGGCCACGCATGGAGGAAGCTGAGCAGCTCCCATCTCTTCTGCCTCTCCTCCTGGTCCGGCTGTGCACTGCAGCTCTTCTGCAGAGCGGTGGGCAGGTGGATGGGCTGTGCCATGGTGAGTTGGTGGTAAGAAAGCAGGAGAAAGTCCAAAGTTAGCCAAAGGAGAGCATCGTTTGCTCTTTGGGAGGTGCTGCCTCGCCAGGAGCTCGAGGCCGGGTTGGCAGCCAGGTCCCTACCCTCCAGGCTGTTTGTGCAGCTCAGCAGCCCAGAGAAATTCCCTCCCCAGTGCTGCTGCAGCTGAGCCACCTAATGAAATCTAGTTGCCTGTGCATGCTATATTAAGGTTACCATGGATATGGTGCCACAAACACTGGGCTGTGGCTTTGTTATATAAACAGGAGAGATTGCCACAAATACTCAAAATATCTGAAAAGGACAGGAAGAGACAAAAGGCGTTCTCTGAGTTTGTTTATAAAGGGTTGTGTGATCCAGTGGATAGTGCCAGTGGGAGGTGTGAGATTTGTATTAGCTTTGAGAAGTGGTGCATAACCAGGTGGTGGTCTCTGGAGACTCTCCCTGATCTCCAACAGGATCTTTCTAAACTGGTCAAAAAAAAGTGCTGGAAAAAAGTCACTGACCCTGCTCACGACTGAGAGCTGGGCTTCCTGCGGATCATGGTATGAAGTGCATCGTTCTTCACGCTCAAGCTCATCCTAGCTGAGCTTCGTGCAGATCTTGGCCCTACCCAGTTTCTGCCATGTGCAAAGAGATACCGCTGCCTGCAGGACTGGTGATGGTGGTGCAGACATAGTCATCAGCTCTCCTAGAACTGCCCACACCTGAACCTGCTCAGCAAGACCATCTAGCTAATCTTGTACCACTTCAGGTACAGAAAGTCCCTTGTACAGTTTGAGGAATCATGTAATTTGAAGAAAAAACTGCTCTAGAAATGGAGGTGGGATGTAAGGGAGATGGAGACATCAGAGTGGCTAAAATTGTATTGTACTCCCACTCCCCTGCCAATAAAAACACCATAAATAAAGTGGCTTTGCAATAACCATCTCCACGCAGTGTAACACAGATGCACATGTCCCTGCAAAAGATGCTCCAAGCGGGATAAACTCTGCTCTAACCTGCTCTGCAGGAGAGGCACGACAGGCTTGCTCCAGTCTTATCATGGTGATGGCTCTTTTCTTCCCAGCAGGTGCTACCCCCGAGCTCTAAGTCTCCATCAGTGGCTTCCTCTTCCCATCCTCACCTGTGGGTGATGTTCCCAGCCCATGGCTCTTTCAGCTCCCTCCTGGCCTTCCAGATGCCCTTCACCATGGGAGGACCATCCATCCACTCGTTTTCTCTCCTGTCTCTCTCCCTGTGAGCTGGAGCAGACATCTTTCCATGCTTCATTATTTGACATGTGGTGGAGAATACTAAAATGCAGTAAGGAAAGATCTGCTTTATCATTTAAGAACGCACCAGGTCCAGTTTTTGCCCTTCAGGTGTAGGACACCTGCAGTGCCCTCCCATATTACCTGCCAGCCCTGATTTTACAGGATCCATCTTCAATTTTATGGAGTAACCTCTCGCGTCTCCAGGGTGGTGGGAAAGAGTTCTTCAGTTTGGTAGGAAACAACAGCAAAAGGAGCTGGAATCTGCTGTGGGCATGGGTCCAGGGGAAGGGCTGTCTGCCATGTGAGTTGTCAGGAGTGTGGGTTGGTGCTGAGCCCTTCTGCGTGGGGCTCTGCTCTTTGATGCTGCCAGCCTTTCTTGTTCCTTTTCCTCTAGCCATTGCTTTCTGGCACTAAGCTGCTTCCTGAAGATTACACAGCAAGCCAGGATCAGCATCAAGAGGAGCCAATCCAGGAGAGGACATGGGGCCAAAAGAGCCTGAGGAGTTTGAAGATGCAGCTTTATCAGCTTAGCAAAAGGGTTGGTGTGTTGAATGACAAAGGCTGCAGGCCCTGCATGCTTGGAGCTTGTAACAGACATGCCAGCAGAATGTCTAATAAAAGTAGAAATGGTGGATAAACATGATTTTCTCCAGAAAACTCAACATGGCTTCCATACAGGGAGTGTTTGCCCTACAGACCTCTAAACAACCTCAAAGGAGTCAATAAGGTTGAAGAGGAAGGTGTTTCCAGGAGATACGGGCTCTTTGGCTCTCCAAGGCTGTGCCAGAAGGCTCCGCGTGATTCCCACCATGGCCCAGATGCCACTGGAAGGATTATTGCCCCAGGTCCTCCCATGCCCCCTTCAGGCCAGCAGCCCCTCAAAGCTGATGCCTTTGGGGTGAGGGCTACCCTGTGTAAAGGGGCAGGAGGAATCCGTGCTTTTTAAAGGAAAAAAGCCACCATTCTTAAACTCACCCTTGCCTCTCTATAACCTTTAATATCTCCTTTAATTGGCATGTTCATTCGAAGCAGCGGCTGCGCAGGATCACATTCCAACAGCGCTGGCACATCACGTCGGTGCAGAGGCACGCGCTGGCGGGTGTGATGTGCCGTGATGTGCTGTGATGTGCCAGGCAAGCCCTACCACAGAGCAGCCTTCGGGCGCATGTTCCCCCCGAGCATCTCTGACCCAGGTTGCTCTGGCTGAGGCTGGCATCATCCCTGACCCTTGGCATACGGTGCCGGTCACGGGCTTGGATATTGAACACAGCAAGCGTGGAGCATGCTGACGCATGGCACTGGGTAATTCATCTGTTCACGTTAAAACCAGTTATTTAAGAAGCAGTTTCTCTCTGTTGCTACTTTGTTAACTCTGTTATGCAGATGCAGCCCTTGGTGCTCTGAGGTTGTTGCCTTCAAGGACAGAAACCTCTCAGAGTAACACATGGCAGTCCTAGCCCTGGGGTGTCCTCAGCTCCCCACCTGCCTGAATCAGTGCTGGAAGCCACGGCAGTAGGTGCAGGAGGGGCACGAGGGCCACCAAGCAAGGTCTCGGTTATGGGCAGTTGTTAGGGCTGTGTTCATGAGCTGGCTGGTTCCTGCATCATGGGTTATTAAAGCAGTGGGAAGAAAGGCTGCTACGGAAGAGCATGAACCTAGGGATCAGGCTGCTGTTCTCACCTAAACAAAAAGTTTGCATTTAAATCCAGTGAAGGTGGCTGAGGTGCTGTGAGCGTGTACTCATGTCCCAGCGAGAGGAGGAGGATGCGGTGGAGACCCTTCAGACTACTGTCATGAATATTTGGGATCAGCTTGGAGAGTGTCCAAGAGAAGGCACCTCCATAATTGTGGGGAAAAGGTCCATCAGGACCAAGAAGCAGCTATCGCTACAAGGAGGTAAGCCTCCGCCTACACAGCTGCACACGTGGGGTCCTATTTACTGCTGGGGAGCTTAAAGCAAAAACAAATACCGGGGAGCAGCAAACAACAAGGCCCTGCCCTTCGGAATGGAAAAAGACAGTATTTGGCAGGTGATGACAAGGTGGTGTTGTCACTGTCCCACACCTAAACCCACTCCCAGGGTCTGCCATAGGCAGAAGCTGCATGGCATGTGCCCACGAAACGCGTGGGGGTGGTATATCAGAGCCCTAATGCTGTGTTTCCCTGGTGGAGCGAAGCACCGGCAGAAGCCACGGGGTCCTTTGGTGACATTAAGTGCCCTCTGCTACCCTGTTTTGGGTATATGTGTATTTTATCGCATCCCTGTGAGGCCATGCGCTTGGTGTGCGTCATGTCCATCAAACTGCAGTTGCTGAAAGAGGCAGCCTAGAAACAGCACCGCTGTCCCCCAGGCTGGCAGAGAACTGGGAATATGGGCAGAGAGCCGGGCACTGTCTCAGCAGCCCGTTGCTCCCAGCAATTGTCAGGTTTGGTTGTGGTGTGTGGTCACGTAGCCCCTTGGTGAAGGGGGCTTGCAGGTGGAAGATGTCCTCAGGGTCATGACAACCAGATGGGAACCTGCCCTCCCCTGATGGCAGCGCATCATGAATTGCTCCTTGGGGGTGGAGCAAGCTGGAGGTGGGGATGAAAAGCTTGATGAAGATCATACAATATTCCTGGGCAGCTTGATCCCAAGTCCTGAGTCAAGTGTGAGGAAAACAAGAATTTTTGGGTGCAGGAGTGTGAATACATGAACTCATGGAAGGATTTACACTGAGAGTAACCCGCTGATGGTGGCGGAGGAGGGCAGGTGATTATAACCTGAACCCTGTACTTAAAACCTACAAATTATTTGGCTCTTGGCTGCTGTCGGTCTGTTTATCCCACAGACTTGGCAGGCAGAGGACACTTCCCAAATGGCAAGAGGGGTTGATAAAAGTTGTGGCTGGCCAGCTGCCACCTCTTGAGGCTATCAACTGACTTCCAAACGGCAGGTACTAATTAGCACTTTGCTTCTGTAAAAAATTATGTTGTGAAAAGCATCACAGCTCTTTGTGCTCTGTGTTTGTACAGCCCCTAGCATGACGAGACCGTGCTTATGATCTTGGAGGTCTTGCGCATCACTGCAATATAGAAATACATTATTAAAAACATTGTCTCATTCATAGGTAACTGGTCTTCACAGAATTGCTCTTCGAGTAAGCAGAGCTTCAGAGTCTGGAAAACAAACTCTATACTAAACTGGAAAACAAGGCAGCCCAAGTATTTGCAAAGTCCTTGTTATAACATTGTTTTTTCTCACTTCTGTCCTGGGCTCAGATGAGCGGAGAATCGCTTTGACATACTCCCTGGGAAGCACCAAGGCTGTTTATTGCAGTGCAGGAGCCCAGGCGTAGAGACCAAAATGAATGGCCCAAGCAAAGAACCTCTGTAGTTGTTCGTACTTCTGAAGAAGGACACAATGATAAATCGCTAGACAGTGACATTTGACCCATAAAAGTAATAAAAAGCTAAAATTGTTTTTTTTTCCTGGCATAGCTTTTCCGTATCTTTTGCACGTAGTCCAAGCAACCTTGAGGAAAAACTAACAGGAACCATGACACAGACTGTTCAGTACTAACCAATATGGTCTGTAATAATTAAACAATAACAGCCATAAGTAGACACTCTAAAGATAAACTGTATTTTGCCCCTGTGCTTTCATTTCTTGTCATTAGACTGGGTGGCTTGCCTCTCAGATCTCTGCACAGGCGTTTGAACTGCATGCAAAGTGTGCCGAAATTGCTGGCAGTAATTAGTTTATTTAGGGAGCAATTAATTAAACGTGACTGTTTCCCTCTCTATAGATTAAAAGAGTGCTATAAGCGATACAGTCTTTAAAAGAGAAGATGTGCTATTAAAGGACCAGAGACTAATTATTCTCATCAGTCAACAAGGACAGTGCGAGTATCGACGGGCTAAAACAGTCATAGAGAAAAATGAAGTTAGCTCTTAGGGATCGCCTTGGGACCGTGGGCGCGAGCGAGGCCAGGGAAACGAGCGCTGCAGGGCGAAAGTCACGGGTCACGACAGACAGAGGCTCTCCAGGGGAACACATTCGCCTATCCAATGTCACCGACGGAGGCTAGCAGAGGTGGTGGCCTGCAGGAGGGTCCCTGTGACCTGAGGAGTTCGACAGCTTGTAGAAAACGTGGGTGACAGCTGCTGAGGCTGATGGCAGAGGGTGCCATCAGGCAGGGCTGGCAGGGACCCCTGGGACCCACGAGCATCCTGCGTGCCTGGTGGAGCACAGGCACCGTGCTGCTCCGCAGAGCCTGGGATGCAGTGGCAGAGCTGGGGCAGCTTTTTCTTCCCTGTCACACCAGCTTGGGGACAGGGGACAACCTCCTTTCATGGCTGTGATGGTTCTTTCTATGCCAGTGCCTCTGCAGGTTGCCTACCTGCTAGAGGGGTAGCGCTGACTGGAATTGGCAGGTTTTGTCCCAAATTCTGCTCTTACCAAATGCTGCTTTTTTGGGCACTGGGATGTGACTGCCACCCGGACGCTATGGAAGCCTTGTGAATCCCTGCTGCCAGCGTCACGCCTGCCCCATGTGTCCCGGCACCTTCGCAGAGAGCCATGGCCCAGGAATTCTGAAGTTCTGAGGGTGTGCAGAAGCGGGCAGGGGTCTGGGGATGCCCCCTCACCGGGGGTGGCTGTTCCTAAGACCCCACAGCAAAAGCCACCGCTCAGCTCCTGATGAGCCCCACGGGGGCAAAGCCATGGCACATGTGAGGGGTCCCAGGACCCTTGGGGGGCTTATCGGGGTCCTCGGGGGGCTAAGCAGGGCATGCTGTGGGCTTTGCCTTGGTTCCCCCCCCTCTTTCTCCCTGCAGGGGGGTGGGATGCTTTCCCAGTGCCAGCACCAGGGATGAAGGCTCCCGAAGGTAAACCATGTGTCCCCAGACTCCATGGGGGGGTGACTCAGTTCTGGGGAGGGTGACTGGCTCTGTGAGATGGTGCCCCAGCTCTGTGGGGGGTGTGAGTCGGTTCTGGGGGGAGTGACTGGCTCTGTGAGATGGTGACCCAGCTCCATGGGGGGGGTGACCGGCTCTGGAAGGGGGTGACCATCTCCAGGGGGGGGGATGACTTGGGTCTGTGAGGGGGTGATCGGGCTCTGTGGGGGGCTGACCCGGCTCTGTAAGGGGGTGACCGGCCCCGGGTGGGGGGGTGGGGGGGAACTCGGATCAGTGAGAGGGTGCCCATCTCCATGGGGGGCTGACCCAGCTCCGTGGGGGTGTGATTTGGGTCTGTGAGGGGGTGACCAGCTCTGTGGGGGAGTGACTCTGTTCTGGGGGGGCTGACCCGGCTCTGTAAGGGGGTGATCGGCTCCCGGGGGGGGTGCGTGTGACCGGTTTCGGGGGGGGAGTGGGGGTGTGTGACTCGGCTGTCGGGGAGGTGACCCAGCTCGTAGAGGCCACCCCCCGGGGGGGGCTCCGAGGCCCGTCCCGCTGCGCAGCCAGGCCGGCAGGCGGGTGTCGGGGCCCGGCGGCAGCGGCCCGGTGCGGGGCTGGGGTCGGGGCCGGGGTCGGGGCCGGTGCGGGGCCGGGGGGGCCGCTCGCTCCGCGCTGCCGTCAGGGGCGGCCCCGGCGGGGGCGCGGGGCGGGGAGGGCGCGCGCTCCCCCGCAGCGCCGCGGTGCCGGGCCCGGCCATGTGCCGCGCGGCGCTCAGCTGCGGGCTCGCCTGCTCCGCGCCGCCAGCCGGCCTCCGCCGACCCAGCGCTTAATTGTGTTGTTCGGTTGGTTCTTTTTTCCCCCAAATTATTTTTCTTTAATCGGTTTCAGGTGGCTTTTTTTTTTTTTTGCCCCTTTTTTTTTTTTTTTTTTTTTTTTTTGCGTTGATGCTCTGCGAGCCGGAGCCGGCGGGAGACGCGGTCCTCACCTGAGAGATCCGGCACAATTCCCCCGTTGGAAGGTAAGCGGGGAGGGGGCGGCGGAGCTCCCCCGGGCTCGCCTGGGCTCCTTCTCCCCGTCCCCCCCAAAGCGAGGGTCTCCGGCGCTGTTTTCCCCCTGTTTGCATCGCCCCCCGCCCGCCTCTCGGCGCGTTGTAACCTGCCTGCGGGCAGCGGAGGGGAGGGGGGAGCTGCCGCGGGGGACCCGCAGCTGAGCCCCGCGCCCCGGGGGTGCCTGCGGTGAGGGGAGCGGGCAGGGGTGCCCGGCGGGGGGAGCTGGGGCTGGGAAGGGGTTCGGAGCCGGGGGGCAGAGCGGACAGGGCACGGAACCGCACAGCGGCGGCTCCCCGACAGCCTGTCTCGGGGGCGGGTCAACTCCTGCCGCCTTAGACCAGGATGAAAAATAGCGGGGTGCTCCAGGCTTGGTTTATCCCTGGTCCTACGGCATCTGTAGTCCCAAAGCCGTGCCTGCGAAGAGGATCATGAAAGCATCTCTCGGGGTTGGGGTGGGAAAGCTGCCCCCATCCCGTGCCTTGCCTGGGTGTGTGGGTCCTGCCCTCTGCCCTGGGGACACCTCGTCCCCCTCGCATGCTGGGGCTGCAGCTGGCCTCGCTTGGTGACCTCTCCGGGCATCTCACCTGGAGCCATGCGTCTGGGACAAGGCTTTGTTCCTCTCTCATGCCCTGGCCCCAAAGGATGCAGGACAACCCCCCTCCCCTCCATCCAGATGGGTTTGCAGAGACCACCCCAGCCCCAGGTGAGGCAGCAAACCAGCCCGCTAGCTCACAGCAGCGAAGCGATGGTGATGAAGGGGACCCAGAGCTGAGTGCGAGGAAGATGGTAGCACCATTATCTGGGGGTTGGTTTTGTCCCTGTTTGGTTAATAAAGCAGCCGTCTAGGGCTGTGCTCTCAGAAGCACATGGACCTCGTTCTGTACGTTAAAGATAGTCTGCAGGCTGGGGTGGGGGGGGCTGTGGGAGGGCGAGAGAAATCCCCCAAGGGAAGATGTCTTTTCATTTCCCCATATCGACTGGTTTCAGACAGGATTATTTATACTTGACATAACAGATCACCACAGTTGGAAGGTAGTGGGGGTGCGCTCATACTCATTAAGGTAGACAGTTTTCTGACAGAATAAATTAAAGGTAAGAGAAGACTGCACTTTGAGGTTCAACAGATTGTCTTCTAGCCTGAAACGAGTAGTGAAATCAGCATAAAACCTAGGTGGTAAAAGCATGTGCTTCAGTCTGTCGTGATTGCCTGTCATTTTAGGAAACCTGGCAGATATCCCAACGTTAGAGCGCAGACGGTATTCCTGGGTGACCTCGTATGAGCCGAAGTGTCCAGTGTGATGGAGTTTTTAGTCATTGTGTCTTGTCATCCCTGAGTAAGCATCTGAATTATAATGTCGTTAAGGGAAAATAGTTTACATAAATTGTGCATGGACTAAGTGCCTGAACTGTCTGCACACCTGTATTTGGGCTCTTGCTCTGTTGCGATGGTGTGTGAATAACGGAAGGCTGTTTGAAGTCTTTTGTGGCTGGTTTTTGTCTTGTCTGAAAGGAGCAGAAAGGTGCATTACGGCTGTCAGTTGGTGAAAAGAGATCTCAAACACCTTAAAGACCGTGCAGCTGTAATTAGAAGTGTAACCTCCTTCCTCGGTGTGTCAGGATTTCTGTGCTGTGGGTTTCTGACGATGACAGGACCTCTTAAGGAACAGTGCTGGTGCTCAGTAGATATAAAGAACTTCAATAAAATCCCCCGCAAAGAAACTGATGTTGATTTATCACCCCTCAGTACATTGGTTCTCCCGTATGAAAGATGCGGGAATGTGAGGGGAAGGGAAGGAAACAGTGTTTATTCTTTTCTGTTTTCTCGTCAGTAAACACAGATTACAAAATACAGCCTGTTCTTAAATACCTGTGCCTACCTGAGCACGAAAGAGTTGCAGAACATTACCTGCACTGTGGTTACTGCCTGTATCTCCGCTGTGTTTTTGTTTTCCAGCAAAGCCTGGTAGATCAGCCTAGCTGTCGCATCGCCTCCTGATCCTTTTCCATTACAACTGCAGCAGTCCCCAAACCCTCATGTAGGTGACAGACAGTCAGGCCTGAAGGTTTGGTCTCACAGGCTTTGCAGTCTAAGGAGAACATGTTCAGAAGTGGCTAAGTGACAGAGGACTCGCTGTCAGTGGCATGGTGACCCAAGTCTTTGTAAATCGCATGCCTAAAGCTGCAGAGCACCTGCTGACCCTACAGCTGTACCCGAGCACCCCTCTTAGGATCCTTTAAAAGTTTTGCTGGATCCCAGATTCAAAGATGTAGAGGTGCTTAATTCCCTCGGGCATTTATGTGCAGCCCCGGAGAGCTTAGCTGCATCCTCGCGGGCTGAAGAAGCCTGTGCCACCGATCTTTGGTGACATCAGGATATGTCCTCAGTGCCCAGCACATGGGTCAGTGGGGGGTTTGCAGCTGGCCAAGGCATTTACCTAACTCAGACCTTTTCTTTTGGCTGCGCAGTGCCGAGTTGTATTAGTAGTGCTGGTGTCAGAAATGGGGATAACTTGGTACCTTCTCACTCATCGTGTTCTGGTCCCTGGCTGTCGTGTTGTCATGGATATGGATAAGGACATGGCCAGTGAAGAGGTGCTTGATGCCGGTAGGGCTCCTGCAGCCACAGCTTGCGGTGCAACTTATAACATTGAAACAGAGCAGGGAGGGGGTGGAGGAGAGGTGGCAGGTGTTGGGGCTGAACTTGCAACTTGTTCCCATTCTAATTTACACTTCTTCCCGTGTCATTGTCTGTTATCTCCTTCTCACGGTCTAATTTATTACAGTAGGCAGGATTGGTTCACCCTTTGCCTGAGAAAAAAAGCACTGCAGATTGGCAGAGGGATGACAAATAGGTTGGGGGACGGACTCTGACCCTCTTCAGACCTTCCAGCCACATTCACATCACAGCTGAGGCCAACCCCGGCAAGGCTGGGTCCCAAGAACCTGCGAGCCCCAGGAGAACAGCCCTGGGCAGAGGCCAGCTGGAAAGGCTGGGGAACAAAATTAAAGGTCCTAATAACATTTTGAAACATCTTGGGACTCATTTCTTCCTGGAAAGCTTAATAACAGCCATGACCCGTTAATTGCAGTTCAGGGCACCAGAGGGAGGACCTGGCTCCTGTGGACTGTGTGGTTCCCAAGGTGCCTGTGTCAGAGCCAGCGCGGAGCAGGGACAGGAGCAGAGCTGATTCAGACCAACATCACAATGCTGATGATTTCGCCCCATCCTACGTGGCCAAGAGTAGAGATTTCTCACTGGAGTTGGGGGGACAGCAACATAAACGGCAGCCTGGGACACTGCTGTGGGCTGGTGCTCCTCTTGGCAGGGCATGGCGTGGAGGCAAGAGATGAGTCAGGGGCTGGGGGAGTTCTGCTTACCCTCTCGCTGCAGACAGAGCTTTATCTTGCTCGTTGAAACAAGCACCTGTAATGGGTCAGAGCTGGTGGTCGGCTTCATTCAGAATAGTGGCACCAGGTGGGCTGGGACGTCTTCCCCAAGTTTGCCTGGCCAGGAGGGCAGCTCAGCGCCTCCTCACTGTCTCCAGTGCTTCTCTCCCCATCTCTTCCCTCCAGGACAAATGCCACCCGCAGCGACACACCGCCCAGCGCGGCAGTTTGTGAGCTTGCCGAGCTTTGCTTGACAGCAACACGAATTTTCTCCGCAGCTGGAAGGCGCGTGCTGCTTGTACCTGCCCATGAGCTACAGAGGGATGCAGCTCCTGCGCGGGGCTGAGCTGAAGGTGCACACAGCTCTGCGCCCTGGGAAACATCCCTCTGCTCCGCAGCTTTTATCAAAGAGATGGAAACTTGTCACATTCTCTCTGCAACAATATCTGACATTATCCGAGCAATTTGCCTTTGGTGTGTTTCCAAAAATAGTTAGGCCTACGGTAGGCACGGGTGACATCTGGATGCATTACTGTTGAGTTCAGAAACATTCAGTAAACAAGACAGCATCTATTGTTTAAAGGTTACTTCAAAAGACTCCTGGCGAGTTATCTGGCTGTGCAATGGGGAAAAGCCTTAATGGCACTGTGATAATTGCCTTTTTCTGAAGGACATTTTAAAGGAAAGTTACTAGAAACCCAAAAGCAAGTCTCAGCCCATCCTTGCCAGGCCAGGGACCTGATCCAACCTGGAAACGAGGAATTTTTCTCTTACTTCAGTGTTGGTTGGATTGAGCCTGGGAAGTGTGTGCCAGGCTATGGGGAAAGCAGGCTGGGGGCACAGATCGGGGAGCGGGGGGGAGACCACCAGCAGTTCAACAGTAAAAAAAGCTCTTGGATCAGCAGAACAGGGCAGCAGGATTCACATCAGCGGGGAGAGTGAGAGAAAGACCTCCCCGAGGCTCTGAAAAGGAAATAAATGTCATTAGCGGTGGATAAAGTAACCGCCTCTGAGCACCTGAGGCGAGGGCAGGAGGCTCTGCAGGGAAAGGGGGGCTGGCAAGGTCTGCTAGCTCTTGGGGGGCTCAGTGGGATGCTGTAGGAGCCACTCTGCAGCCCACATCTTTATTTGTCATTTATATTTATACCTGTTCAGATAATAACCTCCTTATAAAAAAAGAAAAAGCAAGGTGAGTGAATTTTTGGCAGAAGCCAAGTGCCAGCCATCATCCCCTTCCCTCGCCCAGGTGACAAGGATGCTGCTACCCGTGGTGGAAGGACAGAGATGTGGCTTTGCCGTCACCCACACCAGCCTTACATCTGCTTGTGCTCCTGGCAGAAATCACTCGTGGCTTCTTACCTTGGCCCCAGGGCAAACAGAATTAATTGTCGCCATTGATTTCATGCCCCTTGGAGAGCTGTGATGGGGAGGAAATCACGTCACTGTCTCCCACATCTTTCTTTCAGTTTTGCCACTGATTTTCTCTGAGAAGGAGGTGGGGGCGAGCGAGATCGGGGGGTGCCCGTGGGCTGCTGGAGCCGGCCGGAGTGCTCTACCCACAGCGGGACCATCCCATCCCAGGTGCTGGCTCCAGCTCTCCTCTGCCTTGTCTGGTGCTGCCGTGGTGCTTGCCGTGTTCCGAGCTGTTCCGAGCCCACACAGCCCAACCTGCCGCTCCTGGTCTGCCTTCCCCCTTCTGTTCATCGCTGGTGCTCCAGCCCTGCCATCCCACCCGTCCGCCACTGCCTCTGCTCCCCTGCCCTCTCCTGCCTTCCTTACCAAGATACCGATTACAGAAAACTTAGGGGGTGAGATAACCATTGGGAGCTGCCAGCCCGAAAAATTGACTTTGGTGAAAAACCTTGTGGGGATTATTTTTTTTTTCTTTGAATTGCTACTGAACTCCAGCTTAGGCTCTTCCAAGGCTGCACTGGTTGGCCTCTCTTGGGCAGGGGATAAAGGAGATGATCTTCTTGCTAGGCAGGGGACGAAGTTCTCCACACTGCCAGCTTTAGGTATGGCTTTGAGGCCACACTATGGCTTTTCTCTAGGTACAAGTTCATCAAAGGGTCTGAGCCGCAGAAGCTCATAAGCTCATTACGGTGGGGGAATTGCAAGCAGTGGGCATGCCACACAGCCGGGATTTCCTTCCTTTCTGCTGGAGGGGACTCTTGGCAAACTGGGAGGAAAAGTCCTCTGTGGTTTCATTTTTTCCTGGGCAGAGCAGACCTTCGTTCCTCAGCTTCCTGAAAAGCTGGGGGGAGGGGGGGGGACGACACACGGCAAACACACCATAATGTGCAAAAGTGGCTTCTTGTAGCACTGCCTGTTCTGCTCGTACCTGCAGAGCTGGCATCAGTCAAAGCCAGGCTGCCTCTTCGCTCACTGGGAGTTTCGGACTTTTTGAGGTTAAAGGGGAAAAAACACCTCAGCATTAATGAAAGGAAGGTGGCTGCCTGCGGAAAGATAAATACCCAGATTGCTGGGTGATGTGGCTGCTTTGAAACCCTCTGGGGACCACTGTAGCCTTGTGACAGATTCAGGAGTCATTGTCTCGGGTCACTTCAACTCAAGTGGATCAAAATGTCTTCATTTTCAAAGACTCGTAAACTGGCACCGATCACAGCAGAGAGATGTCTTGGACTTTGTTGTAAAAGACAGTCCACAGGCTCCATCGAAGCCGGTGCTTGCTGCGACGGTGCGGGAGTGTGCTGGGAGACAGAGGGAATTCACAGGCAAGTGCCAGACGAGTCCCTGAAGTGGCTGCGTTACAGCGTGCAAATCGCAGCTCTGCTAAAGCATCCGCTCACAGGCACCATTTCCCGTGAGAAAAATAACTTACCTACAAATAGCTTTGCTAATTTTTATGCCAAATATTCCACCTTTACTCCTCTGGGCTGTTGGGGTTTTTTTCCCCTAGGAAATAATACAGGATTTTCTGAGGTAGGGACCGGCAGAGACAGTGCAATCCCAGTACAGAGCTCATCTTCTGAAACCCGCATTTGCTTCCCCATTTGAACAGAGGGTGTTGCTTGGGCTTTGCCGTGCGGTTCGCATCCTGGTTCCCCTTGCTCTCAGTGTGGATTTGTTTGAAGCCCTGTCCTGGATCTTCCTGCCGGAGCTTGGGCAGACCATTAACTCTCTCCTTTATCTGTTGCCTGCCTTTATAGCTAGATCACAGCTTGTGCAGTGCAGGGAGGCTGGCTCTGATGGGTGTCTGCCTGCATTGCCCCTGCAGGCAGTGGTGCTCCTTCTTCCTTCTGGTTTCCCACCCTGGCATCTGCAGAACAACAGTGTGCGCCTTGTCACTCTTTAGTTAACACAATGTATGTGACTTACATAGCAAGACAGGATGCCTTTTGTGGCAATCCAAGCTAAAAACCCACCCCCGTGGAGAAAATATAGTATGAAGGCTGCCAGAAGCTCAGTTTTGAGCAAGTGCTGCGGTGCCCCGGCTGCAGGAGGGTGGCCGAGGAAATGCACAGCTTCACTGTTGAGGATCTTTCCCGGTCTCCTCGGCAAGCCAGTGCAAGCAGGGATTTACAGAGATGCAATTTATAAGGCTCTCATGTGGAAGGAAAAGGAGGTGTCTTGGTGTGATTGGTGTTGCCTGCTGGGGAGCTAAGCCCTGGGAAGATTAGTGCTGGGGCAAAATAGCCGTGCTGTGAGAGTGCGAGTGGAGCTGGGAGGGGAAGGGGAATAAGCGTTGATTGGGGGTTGCTTTTAGGTGAATTTTGTCTCAAACCCCTCCAGGTGCTCTCTCTGATCCAGCTGTCACCAAAGCCATCTTCTTACTGATTGTGCCCGAGTCAAAGCAGGGCAGCTCCGGGCTGCAGCACTGGGTGCTGAGCGGGCTCCAGCTCCAGCAGAAGCTCTCAGGGCATTCTGCACCTTGGGGACATAAACCCCCTGTGCCTAATTCTGGGCTGGAGGTGCCCGCTGTGCAGGGCATCACAGAGCAGAGGAGCGGGGCAGGCTGAGCTGCAACCAGGATTTCACCCCAGGGGCTGCTGCATCTTCACGGCTGCTTCAGCCGGGGTTTGTGAGCAGGATGGTTCCGGCTGCTCTCTGCAGGCCTGGTGGTGTCCCCTCTGGCCGGCGCTGGATGTGATCCCGTGGGCAGGTGTACCCCCCTGAGATAAAGACAAGCATAATACGTATGCAATTAATATTAGACAGTTCCAGCTTGCTTTTTCTGATTTGCAACAGTTTAGCATTACTGTCTTCTCAAGAGTTATTTCTGATTCTCATGGTGGCTCGTGGGAGCAGATTCAGCCCACAGAAAGTGGGGTTTTCTTGGTTGCACATATTTTCCCTTGTGTTTCTGGCATCACATCTTTGTTTTTGTTGTATTTTTAAATAAAACAACATAGGTTATAGAAAACACAAGACGGTGATACTGGTTTCTGAGAAGCCAAGCACTGACCTTGCTTGCTTTCTGGATATCTTTGTAAATATTCTATTGTTGAATGTTGGGACTAGCAAACAAAAGGGTTGGCCTCTAAAATACTGTCTGACTTGATTGGTAGTAAATATAAAGCATGAATATTGCTGGGCTATGGCAGTATTGTTGACTGCAGAGGATTAGAGTTGCTCAGCCTCAGAAATGCGTAACACTGGCATGCTGTTGCTGTTGCCAGTGCTTGGGTTTTGCTCAAAAAGCAAAGATTTACAAAAAGAAATACAGACGAGAACATTTGCAGGAACCTGAAAAGGAAAACTTTGATACGAATGCTAACGTTACAATTTCACCTGAATAGCAAAATATTGTGCAATTTTGTGATGTCCTAATTAAAACAACCAGAAGCAGAATTGAAGCCTCCTGTGATCACAGCAGAAATTCTCGGGCTCCCACGCTCTGCCCAGCCTCTCTGCTGTCAAGCCCTGGCACAGTGGCAGCCAGGTTGCAGGATGTTTTATGAAAGCAGTGAATGTATTCCTGATTCCCGGAGGAGACCTGTGGTCTGTTTAACCTTTTGAGGGGCTTCTCCTGCAGGCAGAGCTCCATCACGAGTCGGGCGCCTGCATTTTGGTCTGCGGAGGGGCACTCTGAGGTACAGGGTGATGAAGATGTTCACACTTGCAGGTCTGGGTTTTGTAAGACTTAAACTACAGGTTTCAGTGTGGTTTACCGCTGAGGTGGGCTGTTAACAAAGTCCACATTCATACATCATCTTGCATTAACATGCAGCATCAGCATGGCCAGGGTGATGTCTGGAGAGCTCAGAAAATCAGCGTAGGTTCAGTGAAAGGTTTTGCTACTTCGGTTATGTTCATCACAACTGCAAGGTCAGCTCTGGGGTGGAAAGTGTTATTTAATGACGTAACATACCTACTTCCCAAGGAGCTCAAGCAAACACATTCAAGCAAAGTGAGGGGATGCGGAGGGTGGAGTGGGGCAGCGCTGGCCTGTGAGTCTCCTCCTGCTTTCTGGAGGCATTTCTGTGTGCATGTCCCCAGGGGCTTACGTGCTCTGAGCCCCCCCGGGGCTGCAGGGAGCACAGCCCACCCGACAGCAGGGGCTGCTGCGGCTGGTACCCTCACCCATCTCCCTTTGCAAGGCCAAGGAAGGGCTCAGGGCTCGGGGATGATGCAGGGCGCTGCTCTAAGGCTTGGCTTTCAAAGAGAAGATACGTGGCATTTTCTGGTCCTTTCAGGTGCTGCAAGTCAGTCATCATTTAACCAAGGAGGGCGGAAAGTGCAGCCTGCTCGGGAAGGTGCGGCAGGGGAGTGCAGAGCCTGCCGGGTGCAGGCACCGAGCGGTGGGAGCACCCTGCCCCACCAGCCTCGCCTGCCTCAGTTTCCCGTCCCGTTGGGTGCCGGCGGTAGCATTGCTTTGGCTCCTGGGGGAGGTGAGAAGGTGGCAGAGGGAGCGTGCGGGAGCATGAACCACTGCATCGCTCTCAAGGGCCTTTCTAGCCTCAAGGAGTCATTTCAAAGGCAGGGGCTGCGTCTTCCTAATGCTGACGCTAGGCAAAAAGATCCATCACATGTGCTTTGATTTCTGAAAGATGCTGTCCCTGGGAACAGTCGATATTTCAAACATTTGATCCCAGAAGCTCTGTTAAGCCCACATGGTTTTGAGTAGAGCAATTTATGTGAAGGTTTTTCTCTGTTTCTTTATGCACCTAATGACAGTTTTCAGCTGAGCAGTGTGAATTACTTGATCTTTTCCGCTTTTTTTGCTTATGGTTTTGTTGTTGTGGGTTGGGGTTTTTTTAACTCTGAGTTAAATCTTTCCCTCTCTCAGCTCCCAGGAAAAGCTGTAAATTAATTAAGGTGAGGAAAAAAGGAAAATTTACCGGAACCAGCTCAGAGTAAGTTGCCAAGAATCTGAAAATTACCCTCTCAGACGGTCTGTATTAATTCCCCTGATGCAGCAATGATAAATCCTTATTAAAAAGGATAACATAAGGAGATTTTACTGCCTGTAGGAAAACTCCTGGCCACAAGCAATGAGGAAGCCCATCGCCTTCTTGTTCATGATCAGAGCGGTTTGCAAACATGTGTGTCCTTCCCCATGAGCCATGGTGCCGACACCAGCCCTAAGCGTGTGATGTTACCGTTGTACGAGGCATGGGTGCGACACAAATCAAGCCCCATGTCCCCAGGTCCTGTGGGCAGTGACTCTGCGTTGGCAGCAGCACTAAATCTCTGCACATTCACTGCTTGCCTCAGCTCCCCATCCCTCTGGAAGGCCAGCCCTGGGAGCACCATGCAGACAGCAATTTGAATGAAGCAGATTTTGGCCTCTGACCATATCAAGCAGCGTGAAGGTGCATGTCTTGCCGTGCTGACCAGAGAGGGGCTGGGAGGGCTCCTTCCCTCCCCACCTGCAGATGCAACCCCCATACAAGCAGTGGGTCAGGCAGGGCAGGGAGCGCAGTGCTAGCTGCGTGGCAGCCTCACAAGCCAGCCTTAACATTTCTGGGTTATTTCCAAAACCACTGAGCTGTCTCTCCACTTCTTTATTCATGCACCGTGCTGCCTTGCTGGGCTGGAGTGGGAAAAACACTCTGCTTGCTTCTCATTACACAGGTTGAACCTCAGCCTTTGCCACAGCAATGTAAAGCTGTAGCTATGGAAACTCCCTACCCTTTTTTATGATTTTTTTTTTTTTTTAAGGCAGCAATGTATATCTCTTTGGAGATCCCAGATGGGGCTGCTGCTGCCTGCGCGGTTGTTCTGGCAGCACCCGGGGAGTGACCTGGTGTCATGCTGGAAGCACAGAGCCAGGTCACACTGCAGGGAGCCTGTGTCACCAGGGCAGAGGAGCAGGGACTGATGAGGAATAAGCAGGTTGCACGGACAGCCAGAGCCCAGGGCAGCTCAGGAAACAGCCTGTGACAACAGGGTGCTGGGGGGGACAGCGTGGGGCTGATGGAGGTGCCATCAGCCACCCATGCACAGCTAGGGAGGGCAAGGACAGAGGGGTGCTGGCCCACCTCCTGCACATTACTGTGGCCAAATGGAGGGTGGTCCCTGGAGCTCTCAGGTTGCTGCATTTGATGATCACCAAGGAGATGGTGGTCCCTGCTGTCTCCACCCCAGTCTGGGTCCATGAATCCTGAGGAAACGAGAGTGAGTTGTGCAGCTCACAAAGGCTTTAATCTGCCGAGGATCTTCCCGTCCCACGAAGCTGTGCTCATACCTCTTGGAAATGCAAAGCTGTTGGATTTACTGCTTACTGGAAATGTACACTGTCCGTGTCCTTCCTTCCCCAGCCCCTGATTGATGGCTCATCTGCATCTCAGGACATCTGCAGGGGCCGTCAGGTCGGGTGTGAGGACTCATCCTTCCCAGCCAGCGGTGTAGGGGGTGGAAGGGGAGTGGAGCTGATCCCAGTTCGCTCCTTACCCAGTGCCTGGCCAGGGGCAAGCCCCTTTATTCTGGAAATGGGCTGATATTTGGTAGATTTCAAGCAATGGAGCTTCAAAAGCAGACCCTTAACCACCCCAGGGCTCAGTTTCCCTGTCTGTAAAATGGGTATTGGCGTAGTAATGCTTTCCCTCTCCGACGATGCCAGAGCTGGAGGGCGCTGGGCTGAACCAGGGCTTTAGCTCAGGTGTTGCCAAAGGCTGGACGTGCAGCTGGGGCTGGCTGCTGGCTGCCGCCCTCCTCGCTGCTGCGCAGGGGTCTGCCTGGCTTTGTGGCTGCCTGAAGCAAAAGCTAAAGGGTGCAAACAAAAGCTTTGAAGCATGTAGTGTTTCTAATGGCACGGGGCTGAATCGCAGCAGCGCTGACTCAGTCCATCTCCCCCAGGGCAGTTGCTGGCTGTCTTCCCCTAAGGATGAGGCTCCATGCAGACACCGCTGCACAGCCAGAGCCAACAGATCCCTGGAGCAGGGTCACCATGGGAGCTGCTGCTTCTGTTGCTTTGTGTGGCCATCAGGGTACCAAGACTTTGCTGTCCCCCTGCGACGGTGTCCCTGACCCATTGAGAGCATCGTCCCCAGGACTGTCATGGATGGGAGCGCTGGACCCATCCCAGCTGCGGTGTTGGGGACAGGAGGCAGCTCCGGCTCCCAGCCGGGGTTGTAATGTGCCAAGAGTTCAGCCAGTGACTGTGTGAGTTCTTTCCCATCTGCATGCCCCAGCAGTCCTGTCTGAGCCATGAAACTCTGCTCTCGAGGCATTTTCCAGGAGATGGGACAGCGGGAAAGCTGGTGTGAGCTGTTGGTGTGAGGCACCAAGTCCCGTGGGCTCCCGGGGCTGTCAGGCTCTTGGGGCAGCAGCGGCTGCTTTTCAACCTCAAAAGCTTTCAAAATCCAGATGAATGGAGCAATTCTGGAAAGAGTTGCTCTTTCAGAAGGACCAGTTCCTTTTTTTCCCACCTTTGATTCATCATTTCAGCAACATTTTCTGACAATTAAGGCTTTTTGATCTTTCTGCTGGTGCTCCAGCAGGCGGTGCCTTGCTGGGGGGCTGCGGGGAGCAATCGTGCAGGACGGTGATGGAGAGAACTGCCCGCTCGGTGAACTGGGCAAGAAAAAGTACTCATCAGGGGTAAGATTTATCATTAGTTCTCAGTAAGCTAACCCAAGCTTTTCAGGTTGGCCAGAAGACATTTCCAACCTGCAAAACTGCCCTCCTAGAAGCCCTCGGGGTGGGCAGGTGGGTGCTCCCCACCCTCTGACTTATTTCCCACTCAGCAGCAATTGCAGTAGCTTATCTCAAGCTGCTAATACCAAAACCTGCTCTCTCTGATGCTAATATCTCAGGCTGACTAAAACCATAATTCAAGAGGCGATTAAATGATGCAGGGTGGAAAGACAGCCTGTCTTTCTTTCTTTTTTCTTTCCTTTTTTTTGAAGGAATTTAGGCTGCTTATGTGTGTTTGGCATTATGGCCTGCTTTCCAGCTGATGCATGGAAATAATTCCTGGTCCTGAAGCAGAGTGTGATCGTTTGGACAGTGAAAGGTGGAACTGGGGAGGGCAGAACCCTCCGGTGTGGTTTGACAGCAGGTCTCAAACCCTGTCAGAGACCAACTGGCCACGAGCCCCTGCTGCGACACCTCACCGTGCACCCACTTTGGGACTGGTTTTTGGGTTCACCTCTCCTGGGGTGATGCCAGCATAGGGCTGGTGTGCAGGCATGCACTGCTGGGCAGCGCCGAGTCACTAGCATCCCTATCAATGCCACTAGCATCCCTATGGAAGCCTTTTAGGATGTAGCTGTACAGTTTTACACAGGGTCAGAAGGGCAGAGCAGGGTGAACATACCCTGCGTTATTCTAGGTGATGCTGAAGTGTCTGCAGACTCCTTCCCTGGTCCCTTTGGGATGGAGATAGCAGCACCCTCAGGTTGGCCCCAGGGGCACTGGAAGGGGACATTTCCAAGGGCAGTGCACGTAGCATCCAGGTGATTCAGCATTTTCCCCCATCTCTCCCCAATGGCACCGCTGCACTCCGTTTAGCATCTGCAGTCATTTAAATTCATGCCTGGAGTTGTGCTTAGTAAGCCTCAATGCCACTTTGATGAGCTGTGCAAATATTATTTTTCATTAGGCGTGATTTGCTTGTATTAAATGACATTATTGCCTCATTATTGCCGAGCACATATTCCCTCTTGCGCACTGCTGGGGCAGGCATCCCCTAGATCGATGTGCTGTGAAGGCAGCCTGCTTAAGTGTGCTGAAAATTCAGACAGCTCACTACGCGCTAATTTCTGTTTTAAAACCTAACAATGGTAATTGGTGGGAGGGGATCCCTAATTCTCCCACGAACTCCTGCTTTTTTTAAGTTTCAGGAAGAACCTAAATTGGGGAGTGGCCTTGCTGTATGATGCATCTCCCCAATAGCCTGGGTCTCCTTTGGTGGGTTTCACTACCAATGAGCTGCTCTGGCGGTGCCATCGCTAGCGGGGACACCTGGAGGGATGAGGATATGGTGTGTCCTCAGCGTCTGGAGAAAGCTTGTACCACTTACTGGAAAAGCAGTGGCTTTTCTAGGAGCTTTTGGGCTGCCAGGCAGTATTTAACAAAACACTTTGGATTATAAAATTCTGGGGTTTAATGATATATTATATTGTTGTTATATATCGTTATATGGGACGATGATAAGAGCAGGCAGAAGGAGCAGGTCACCGTGGTATTTGACCATCCCTGTTCCCCATCTCAGCCCAACCGTTGGCACTGGGGGAGCATTTCTGGCTGTAAAGGACTGAGCTGAGAATGGGTAGAGGAGGGGAAAAGTCCCTGGCCTCTCCAGTCCCCTGAAGGAGTTTATCTTGGGTTATAATTGATGCAAATACGGGGGATACATCCCTCTATCAGCCCGATGCTCATCTTGCATTAGCCTGATGTACCTCCAGGCTTAACCCTCACTGCTGGGACACTAAAACCAGCACGGGAGAGCACTGTGGGCAGAAAGGGCTCTCTCACACCCCAGCTCTCGTCACCTTTCCATGGCTGTGGCGTTGTCCCCCTGCCCTCGGCCATTCCCAGGCACCCTGTGAGCGCAGCTGCCATCTCAGCCCTGCCCATGCTGTGCCATGCAGGAGCCTGGAGGTGGCCGGGATCCTGTTCTGCAGAGCTCAGCACTATTCCAGCAATGTCCTATCTGCTAAATAATTTATCAGACAGTGTGTATAGATTGTCTTTGAAATGTGTTGTTTCTGGTTTGGACATCAGTGGGAGCTGAAGTACCGGGGTCTGTCCCAGCGGGCAGGAGGGCTGGGGGTGCGTTGGCTGGGGAGAGCCACGGGGGTCACAGGCAGAGCTGTGAGTTACCTCTGTAAGAGCATCGGTGGCTTCTTGTCATTGGCTTCAAACCAGGTGGTAGCTCTAAGGCCACCAGAAGGCGACAAGCAATTTCAGGTGGGTGTGAAATGTTTTGCTCCCCGTTCTGGTCTGTTGTTTAAAAGCCCACAGCAGCATTACAGCCTGAGAGTGCTTGCCCGGACCTGGCTGCATCTCCCATGTGGCAGAGCCCTCTGCAATGTGACTCACTGCCAGAAATCCTTCTTATTCCAGGGGTTACCAGTAGTGGTTGCAAACTCCCGTTTTCAGGGTAGGGAAAGCACCTCCTGCTTGCAGGAGCTGCTCGGGAAAGGGCTGGTGTCCAGGCAGAGATGGAGGTGAGCGCAGTCCCGGCGGGTGCGGGTAGGAGGATGGGGCTTCTGGGATCCCCAAACCATCTCCAGCACCCAGGCGGACGCTCTGCGATGGATGACTCTGGGAAATTGTGAGCAGCGTTCTCCACACAGGGGGCAGCAGGGGGTGAAGTGCTCTCCGCTGAGAAAATGTTCAAAAGAAACTTGGAGCGTGGAGTGCCTGGAGATACGGGGTGTCCCACATGAGGAAGCACTTGTGTGGAGATGGGGAAGCACTGATTGATGAGACGCAGCTCACCTTGTCCTTGTGTTAAGGAGGGCTCAGATGGTCTTGTTGAAGCGATGGGTCTGCAGGCACTGAGACCCCCATGCCCCTCCCCCAGCCCACCCATGGTCAAGCCTGGCTGTTTCAGTCCCTGCTGTATGCGCAGAGCAGCAGCCCCCAGGCCAGGAGTGCTGCCATCAGGAGGAAGAAGGAGAAAGGAAACGAAAGTGATGCAGCCCTTCTGCTTAAAGTGTTTCTCATATGGAAAGCCACGTTCTCTGCCTGTGTTTCTGGCAGCTGCCCTGTCCGCTGGCTCCGTAAATGCAAAGTCTTCTGCTGGCACGCTGCCCGGCCGTTCCTAGCAGCCCGGCTCTTATTCATTGACTGGGTAGGATTACAGGAACTGGGGGAAATGCAGAAACAAGGCTGTATTTGCCACCAAACTGGTTTGAGCTCCTAACTTATTTGCTGCTTTCCCACCTCCCAGCCTGGTGGCTGGTGGCCGGGCGGTGGTGTTGCTTCGCACCGGTGCTCTCTGGGGTTTGCCCTTGGACACAGCCATGGCGCGCACATGGCACTGGGGGGGCAACGGGAGAGCGTAAGCCTGGCTTACCCTGAAACTTTGCAGCATCAAGGGCTCGGGTCCGATCTGCTCTGCTCTGGTCATTTTATTCTAGTGTGATTTCTTGTTACTCTGGGCTAAGGTCCTTGGTCTCGAATGCTGCTCGAATGCTGTGGGGCAGGAAGCAGCAGCAAGACCCAGCGGCTCGGGGAAGCGGCATGTCGGACAGCCAGCATCACTCGTGTGCTCTCCTGCTTCCCCTCTCATGCTGAGGGCTTGTCCTTTCTTCTGAAGTGGGGCTCGGTCAGCAGTGTCGGCATCAGGGTTTGTGGTGCGTGGGATGAACTGGGAAACAGCCGCATTGCCCACCCAGGGCAAGACCCACGGAGCTCATGACCCTCCACCACGGAGGGTCAGACTTATGCTCCCCCTGTACACAGCTCCCCAACTCCCAGTTTCCACGTAGGACTTAATCTTCCAAACCTGAACGTGTCCCCCCCATTGAGGTCACTCCCTTGAGTCTTCTCCCCAGAGTGACCCAGCAAGCTGACCCACCACCAGCCATCGCTGTGATGCTTGGAGGAGGGTCATCCTGGGGGGCCATACTGGCATGCAGGGTCGCTCCCCCCCTCGGAGGCCCTTCCCAGGGGTGGGAGGACACCCACGCGCAGCAGGAGCAGCTCGGCCAAGCACACAACACGGCCAGGGATGTGCTAGTGCAGAGCAGAGCCAAGACAAGGCAGGATGGTGTTACTTCAGGACACAGTGCTGGCCTCCTCCGCTCCCTGGGAAGGGTGGGGTGGGTTTTTTTCCCTTTTTCTCTCCTTTTTCCTTCTTGGCCATTTGGAAGTGCAGGGCAGAGCTGATCCCTGCTCGTCTCTGCAAATGACCAGCAGAACAGGCAAGGGCCAGAGGTCCCCTGCAGGACTCCTTGAGCGTGGGGTGTTCCTGGCTGCGTGATTATTGTGGTGGGGTCTAAGCTCCTGCCTGCTCCAGGGCTGGGGTACCAGCCGTGAGCAATCCCATCAGCATTCATACCGTGCTGCCACTTGTTGTTTCCTATCTAGTGTAACTGTTTCGTTTAAATCTCCAGCCTCTGGCGTCAGGCGAATAAGAGCAATTCCCAACTCCCTTGTTAAACAGAGGGCTGTGCTGCTTCTGGCTGCAGGGCAAGCAGATGCCAGGGGTGCTGGGGGATGCAGGCAGCACTACAGTGGGACACACCGTGGGCTGCAGCTCTTTGCAAGTAAGATACAGTCCTCTTATGCTGGCACAGTTCCAGTGGGATCAGCACTCACCTTTTTTTGTTTTCAGCTAGGACAAAAATGCTTTGAGGTTGGCTGTGTTGCCGTGGGGTTGGGAATAGGGATGGTATGGCATGGCATGGCGTGGCATGGCATGAATGGAAGCCCCATTCATTTAAAGGTCAGGCCTGAAGACTGTTCTTAACACCTGCAAATCCTAGAAGCTGGCTTAACTGGGCATTTGAGGGTCTCTTAAAGAAACCCTGGAGTCATCTCCTTAACAGTCCCCAGGTCTCCTTCTCCCACAGCCTCAGCAGGCAGGGTCAGGGCAGGCCACATGACCGATCATGGCTGCAGTGCTCCAGCACCTGGACCTGGAGCTCAGCGGTTTGGAGCGGTGGTTAGCCGGGTGTTAGCTGGAGCCTTCGGACGAGCTGAGCTCAGCCTCCCGCCCCGGCTGCTCTGAAGCCTTCCTCCCACGCAGGCGTCCCGAGAGGCACTGGCTGCACAGCCGGTCTCTGCAGAGCCAGCCCAGGAGCAAGATGCAGCTGTGAGCAGCCTCCCCCTGCACCAGGCACCCTCAGCAGTCCAGGGGCCATGTTCAGGATGCTGGGGGGGGGGGGTGACGTAGGATGATTTCTTATTGGCTTCCCCTTCTCCTCTCTGCATTGTCAAGTGCAATTCTGTGCTGTCCTATGCTCTGTTGCCCCCCTCCAACCGCCTGAGTTGGGTTGCAGCGCATTGGGAAGGTCCAGCAGTCCCTGGTGGCAGTGCCCAGGTGAAGCGAGGAGCGGAGGCTGATGCAGACGTGGCTCCTAGTGAACAGCACAGCCTCAAGGCCCACATCCTCAGCCACGGCAGGGACATGCAGGGGGTGTCAGTGAGGAAAGAATCTCCTGTCTGGGACTGGAGCTGATGGGAGCTCTGCTTGTGTCTTCTCTAGGCTGCAAGGAATAGAAAAAGCCATTTTCTCACACCCTGTGATTTCCCAGCTGCTGCAGGGCTGCAAGGGTGCCTGCAAGGATGCTGCTGCTATAGTTGCAGCAATAGATGACTTGGTAAAAGCAGGCAAGTGGAACAGGATTGTGTCTAAAACCAAGCAGCACATCCAGGAGCAACCTGTAGCCACCATGCAGTGAAGTGTCTTTGGTTTGTTGCAGCAGGGTACTGGGGAAGGGGATAGCATTGCACCCAGGCTCCTATGTGCCCGCACCAGCGTGGCAGCTCCCAGTAGTGCCGAGAGGCACCGTCCCCTGTCACCCCGCAGTACTGGGGACTGCTTTCCTACAGCAAAGGGCTCCTGGGCTGGGGGCAAACAGCCTGTGTAGAGCTAGCATCCCCCTGCCGCCCCTTCCCGGCTGTCTGGCAGTGATGGAGGATGTGCTGGGGGCTGGATTTGGATGGGACAGAGGGGCTGGGGGGGGGGGGTCAGGCATCCTCGGTAGCTGGAGGGCTCCTAACATTACCGAGGGGCGAGGAAGGAGCCAAGCGACTGTCTGTTGGGACCACATCTCTCAGTGCCTGCGTTCCTAATACCAGGGCTCCTGCATACTTTCTCCAAGACCACAGCGGAGCTGCAAAGCACTTCCTTTTACCAGGATATTTATTACTAAATATATGAATCTGGGAGCCTGTGGAGCGTGAAATTAGGAACAAATGTAAAAAGGAGGTCTAGACAGGAATTGTTCTGCTTATGGGCCTCCACAAGCTCTGCTTTCCTCCCCCTTTGCACACTGGAGAGTTTAATGCTTCCAGGTACGCAGCTTTAATCAGACAAGTATGTTAGGGGAGGAAAAAAGAGCAAAATGCAAATGGCCTTGCTTTGCATGGAGCAGTAGCTGCAATGCCATGTCTGGCTGACCACAGCTGGACAGAAACTGAAAATTGGCTCTGTGTGACCCTTGCTTGTCCCCCCGGCATAGGTGACCATTTAGTTAAGGGGCGAGGAAGCTGGGGAGCCTGCCCTGCCGGAGCCCTGCCTGCCATCTCGGGCTGGCAAGGAGCTTGCTAAGATGCTGATCTCTGGTGGGTGCAGCACCCATCCCTGAGAGGCTGAGTCCTACCACCCCAGTACCAGGTCCAGCACCTGCCCTGTGCACCCCTGCCCTGGCTTTGGGGTTTTTTTCCATGGGGATTGCAAATGGGAGCAGCAAAGGACCCACAGACGGGCATTTCCACCAGCTCTGCCGGACCATTGCATGTGCCCGCAGCACCCGGTGCAGCCCAGGGTTTGCAGCCTGTGCCTCCATCCCTCTTTAAACAGGTATCAAAGTTGCTAAATCACTAATCCATTTTCTGCAAACCCTTCCCCTGACTGTGTTCCTCCCCCCCTGAGCCTCCTCAGAGCATTTTGCCCGAGGAATGAAGGCAGGATTTGGCCCGGCACTTGCCCCATGGCTGCGTGGTGCTAGAAGGCGTTCAGACATCATTATAAATTACCTTCCCTCCTACAGCGCTGCTCAGCAGCAACATAAAATGTGATACTGCTTTATCCATTCAGCACTTACCCAACTTTAGCAGGACATTAAGCGCCTGAAAATATGCCACAGATTTATTTTCTTTGGAAGCAGGTTAAATCCCTGACAGATACAGTTGCTTTTCCTCGGGTGCTGAAGTAATTTGGGGCTGGGGTGGCTGGTTTTTTGTTTTAACCTGATAGCATGAGCTGGAGGCCAGCTTTGTTAAAGCGCTTGTGGAATAGGTGGTCAGGGTGTGATTTCTTTCTTAATTTATGTTGCTTCTCCTGTTCCCAGACTGATGCTTGTGACACTAAAGGGCTGCTGGAGCCTTAGCTGCAAAGTGATGCTGGTGTTAGTGCCACTGTCTATGTAGCTGCTAGCAGGTGTGTGCAGGCAGGTATGTGTCTCCCCAGCATCCTTCCTGTGGCAAAAAGAGCTTGGTCTTACTCTGCGTGGGATGGAGGGGAATTCAAGCCCCACCCCCCAAGCTCTTGGGGCAGGGATGCTCAGAGCAAGACCCGTGCTGGTGTTGCGGGGTTCGTGCGCTGCGCATGGTGCACAGCATCTGCTTTCTGGGTGAGCCCAGCAGTGCAAGAAGCAGGGACCTTACACCACTACCAGCTCTGTGTCAGCACCCCCATTCCTCTAAGAGGCACTCCAGGGAGAGAAGAGTGCTGGTGGTACCCCAAAGCATGAGCATGGGGCCAGGCTGAGCCGTGGCACCCTGTGATGTCCAATGCACAGGGTCCCGGCTCCAGTGTTTGCTGTGGTGAGAATGAAGAGCTTGCGAGGCTGTCAGAAGCATTATCCTGGGGTGCCCCCACAGCCCCCTCAACACTGTGGCTTGGCCATGGCAAAGGCGAGGAGCTTGGTGGCTCCTGCAGCATCTGGACGCATCCCATACCTCAGCTCGCTGCTCAGGGATAGGAGAGCGCCTGTCCCTGCAGTCATTAAAGGCTCGCTTAGCAGCTCCAGTTATTCCAAATTAAAATACCACATTGTTTTCATGGGGAAAATGGATTATAGGCTCAGAGAAAAATGTGTACAACTCAGAAATCCTTACAGCAAAGCTCTTTCTCCCATCACTGAAGTTCTCTGCCACCGGGCAGGAGCTGCAAGGGTGCACTGGGTGCTGGGCAGAAGGTTTTATTTCCCTTGGGTTCCCCCTCCTGCATGAAGAAGAGCCTGATGTGACCCCAGAGCTGCTACTCACCCATTCTCTCACCCACTGCATGAAGGTTTTTTTACACCACCACCACCACCACCACACACACCCCAGCACCCTGCAAGGTGGCATTTAAGGGGTACAGGGTCTCCCTGATGGCTTTCACAGGTGCCCAGTGCCAGGATCTCCTGCCCATCACCTCCCACAGAGCCCTCCTGCTTCCTAGCTCCTTGCAAACAGGGCTGAGCTGGGAATTGAGGGTCTGCAGCCCAGTACATCGCCCAGCACCAGCCTCACCCTGATCCCCCATCATCCTCCGTGTGCTCACTTTTGCAGGCTGTTAATGGAGAAGAGGGCGGATGACAGCCGGGACCGTGGTCATCACAGGTGGAATATTAGCAACTGTTATTTTACTTTGTATCATCGCTGTCCTCTGCTACTGTAGGCTCCAGGTAAGGCTGGTGGGGATGCGGCCCCCAAAGATGCTGCAATGGGGAGGGGAGACAGCAGGCAGCCCCGTGTCCTCTGCCTGCCTGTCCCCAGGGCTGGCATGCACGGAGCATCCCCTTGGGATGCCAGCTGAGCCTGCCGGCCCCACGGGGCCATCCCATTTCAGTACTACTGCTGCAAGAAGGATGAGTCCGAGGAGGATGAGGAGGAGCCCGACTTCGCCGTGCACTCCCACATCCCGCCGCTCCACTGCAACCGCAACGTAGTGCTGACCAACGGCCCGTCCCTCTACACCTCATCCCCCTTTGGCAAGAAGCCCACGCCAAGCCGGCCGAGCTGCCCCGGCTGCACGCCGTATGAGCCCCCCACCTTCTTCCTGCAGGAGCCCCCCGAGGAGCTGCACAATGGGGGCGACCGGGTGAGCTACAAGACAGTGAGCCAGGAAGATCTCGATCTGCCGGTGAGCGTGGCCAACCTGCAGGCGCTCAACCCCAACCGGCTCTCAGCCATGCGGGAAGCCTTCTCCCGCAGCCGCAGCATAAGCACTGATGTGTGAGGCGCTGGCTGCCCACCCAGCCCCTGGAGCATCACAGCGCACCTCGCCACTGCTGCTGGGGCTTGTAACAGTGGGGAGAACTTTTTGAAATTCATGGAAGAGGGTGGGGGTTTTTTTTGCGGGGGGGAAAGAATGTATTTCTCTGTTCTGTAGGCAGAGATGTGCTAAATGGCAATATAAAGGGGTAACAAAAAAACAAACCCGGAAGGGAAGCATGGGGGAGGGTGGTTGCAGCTGGGATGCAAGGTTTTCTAGCGCTGCGTTGCATTTTTTGTTTGTTTTATAAAGAGGATTTTGATATTGTGCATCCTTTTAATACAAACGCCCCTCCTCAGCATTCGGCTGTAGTGCCGAGTGATGACAAGCAAGCGGTGGAGCACACGGTTGACTGCAAAATGGCTCATGCTGCAAGTCAGCCGGCACCTGCTGCCGTGTTGTGGGGGCATGCTGCAGCCCACTGCTCCTGGCCCTAGTGTGCATACACCCCCACGCCCCCATAGCAAAGCAGGGCTGCTATTGCCCACGCTGCTGCCACCCCCTCCTGCACCTCTCTGCACTGCAGCTCTGTATGTGCGTGCACAGCCCTGCCCTATCCCCAGGCTATCTTGCTCCTCAAGTTGGTCATTTATTCCTGGGTGACAGGTGCAATTCCCTCAGGGTTAGGATGGCCAGTGGGTGCACAGCCTGTCCCTGCCCCTGGAGCCCCTGGAGCGCCCCCACAGCCCCCCAGTGGAGCAGGGCTGGGGGGAGTTGCAAACCAATTGCATTACCTGGCTATGGAAATGACACACAGGGCAGTTACGGATGGAGAGGTACACCTGTAGCTGCCCTCTCTGAATAATCAGCACCCCTGCTCCAAATAATGCCATTTGCACCTTCTGATTGAGGGCTGGGTGAGCAAGAGTGTCATCATGTATGTGCCCAACCCTTGCATGCACATTTCTACATGCATCTCTGTTGGTTTTTTTTAGAAAAAAAGAAAAAAAAAGCCATGACACTTTCTCTCCATGCAGGAATGTGTCAAAACACTTTAGATTTAGGCAAAGCCACCTCTTTTGCATTTTTCATCCAGCCGTTTCCCACAGCTGGGCAGCCTGGCAGGGGCTGCGGCACCGGCTCTGCCCCAGCTCCGTGGGCCACGCTGGCTCCAGGCAGAGCAGGCGGCGAGGAGCTGGCAGCAGAGAGCATCCCTCTGCGCTACAAACCAGTGCTTTGGGAGGAAGACATGCACATTGCATCGGTGCCTGCGTGGGGACTCTCGTGCTCTGGTTTCTCCTGGCTGTCTCAGTTCTTCCCCTCCACCCTTGCAATACTCACGGTTTGTCTGACAAAACACCCTCTTTCTCCTGGAGCGAGTGTGCATTATTCAGATTAAAAGCATGGCGCTGGACTTGGGGATGGCTGCTGGAGGATGGACTGGCTGCAAAGAGACTCTCGTGGCCTCAGGGCTGTGCTCTGGGTCAGCTTTCCTTTTTAAAGATGCGATGGGAAGAAAAAAGCCGTGGCTTCAGCCCCAGCGGCTCCCAAATACTGTATGCAGCCCAGCTGGGTATTTTACTTTTAACCACGAGGGCTTTTAATTCCACAGGAAATCTTTTGAAGTACAAGTCAGTCTTTGCAAACGAGTAACTTCAACTTTCTTGGGGGGGGGTTCTATTTGGGGCAGGGTGGGGGCTGGGTTTAGTTTCGTACATGTTTAATATTCTGGGCTTGGTCCCTGCAGTGCCATGTCCCGGGAGCGTGATGCCTGTGCTCCGGGGGGACAGCAGCCGCTGGGGCCATGCTCCTGTGTACAGTTCTCACCAGGGTTTGTTTCCACGCATCGAGCCCTCCTCTTTGCATTTCTCGTGACCGTACTTCTTTCGCCAGCCTTCCCTTTTCTTCCTTTTATCTTTTCTCCTTCCCCTGTAGCTTGGAAACTAAGCTAATGGTTGGCTTTCACTAACTTTCACCTGGTGATCTGTTGTACAGGACTTTGGGAATCACGGAGGGGGGGTTGGGGGGAACCCCAAAAAAGGGGGGGGGGGGGGGGAGGGAAAAATAATAAAGAAATAAAGTACTTTGACATGGGGTTTGAGGCTGGCCTTTTTGTCCCTGCATCTTCCAACATGGGGTGCTACTTGCAAAGCTTGCACAGAAGTGCAAGAGTCCCCTTGCTGCTGAGGGGAGCGATGCAGCAGGAATTGGGATGCACACACTAGCGCAGGGGATGCTAAAGAGCATTTGGCCCAGGCTCCCTGAGTCCTGCCCACAGGACCATGGTGCAATCACCTCCCTTGGGAGCACAGAAAGGCCCTTTTCTTGCTGGCAAGTATCAAGCTGCTTTGCTTGTGAGCTCCTGAGAAGCTTCCAAGTTGCAGTTCAAGCCACACACGTAACCCCAAAGGGCTCCTGACCCAGAGCAACAGTCCTGAAAGCCCCAGCTCCCCCACTGCCTGCATCACCTTCCTCCCTGCAGCACCAGTCCCCTGGCTCAAGCTGCTCTGCTCTCCACTGGCACCGGTAAGTTCACAGCCCCAGCTCCAGTGTGCCCAGCACACAGGGCAAATACCCACTACAAACTGGAGAATAAAACAAGATAACACCATAAATATGACAACTTTATTAAAATATACATATGAGTACAAATTAATGATTATATGGATAAAGTTCACTGTCTGTAAACAAATATATTAAAAAAGAGCACGTCTTTTTTGTGATATAAAGTGCAGTTATGTTTCCGTATTATATACAATATGTCAGCATTATGGGGTGGGGTGTAAGGACTATGGAACTAACATTTGATTATAAGATAAAATTCTCTGAAAAAGTATACACCTACATATTACAAAAAAAGGGCTTGGGCTCGAGTTCATTTAGCAAACGAAAAATCAGCTTCCCACCACATTAAATGCAGCTAACGAGAGAGTGAAGGTCTCGGGGATAAATTAGGAGAGAGGCACTAAGCCCGCTCGCGAAGGGAAACTTGCACTTCACAGAGTTCACACCTTCCCCTCCTCAACCCCAAACTCACACAGAGGAAAGAAACCAAAGGACAAGACCCTGTGAAACGTTGTCTGCAGTTCGGGGGAATCAAATATACACGACTTTATGTACAGCTCTGATAACGGGGGCTACCAATGTACAGCGGTAACGGCTTGGCAAGCGAGCCGTGCTGGCGCCGTTCCTCCACGGGAGAGGGACAAGGATAGTAGTTCTGCATCGGTGGGAAAAAAAAAAAAAACAAACCACAACAAAACAACAACACAAAACCAAACCAAAACAACCCAAAGGCATCCTTAACATCAGTCTGTGGGATGCGTAGCGCTTACTAAATGGTATACGGAGCCCTTGCTAAGGGAGGCGCAGCCCAGGGGTGCCGGCACGTGCCACAGGTGCTGGGTACTGTCAGGCACTAGGAGTGGGGCGCGCGGCAGGAGCGGCAGCAGGCTTTGCTGTAGTACCAGTGGCTGCACAGGTTGACTTTGATGGCCAAAGCACAGTTGGTTCCTGCCTGGTCCTGGCAGCTGTCATCTGGGGGAGAGAAGGCAAAAGGCACCGAGATATGGCAAAGAAAAAGAAAACGAACCAGTGCAAGCTCACGAGCTCATTCCCCTCCCCCCCCCCCCTCCCCCCCCCCCATACACAGCCTGCCTTGAACACCATGGGCAGTGCAACAAATCACCCTGGCTGCAACTGCCACCTCCCTGGTATCTGGCAGAGCATCCCCTGGGAAACACCATGGAGCTTCTCCATAAATACCATTGTCAACCTAAGCAAAGGCACGAGAAGGCTGACCTGTTCCATCACACCCAGTCCGGCTTGAGGAGTCCCATTTGGTTCCAGCCGTGAAGCTCAAGCTCTTCCCCATAAGCCAGAACTGCCCAGGGCTTGCTGGAGCCACCAAGGGAGCCTGGCACTGAGCTGCCCCTGGGCCAAGGGTCTCCCCTGGTAGGGCACAGGGTGACCCCAACATACTCACAACTTCTGCCCCAGAGAGGCTATTTGAGAAAGGGAATGGGAATCCAGCAGTGTTACAGCAGGAGTTAGGGACAAGTGAGCTGCTGGAGACGGGGAGGAGGTCAGAGACCACTTCAACACTCTCCCAGCTCCCTTTAGAGTAGTATTTTGCTTCAAACCCATTGGGTTTACAGCTGTGAGCAACCTGGTCCAGTGGCAGGTGTCCCTGCCCATGGCAGGGGGGTTGGCACCAGATGTTCTTTAAGGTCCCTTCCAACACAAACCATTCTATGGTAATTTTTTTTTTCTTAAAATCCATAGAATTCATGAAACCAGGCTGCTCCCAGGGCAGGCAGCTTGCTACAAGGGGGCCACGAGGCACCTTGCAAGCACCATGCTGCATCCTGGACCTCACGGGACTGGTCAGCCGAGAGCACCAGTGGGGCCAGAGCTGAGCCAGCAGCTGACCCCAAATCTGTCTCCCATTTTGATGCTTTTCTCCCACACTGTCCTTATTCCCAAATCCTATTAGAGGATTAGAACTGCGTGTTCACTAAAGATCACAGGGACTTTGAGCCAGCAGACGAGTCAGATAACGAGATAGTTACAAATCCCGCAGGACATCTGGAGACCAAAAAAAATCATTAAAATAATGGCACGGATGAAACTTCCCAGACGTTAAGTGGAATCACACAGAAGCAGCACCTGAGTCAGCTCTCCAAAGCTCCCTTTTATCTTAAGGTCAGAGCATGCTTCTTTTCAACTCTCCCCTTAATTTAACAGGGTTACCTCCAGAAACAGCCAGTGCCCGGTGCCCCGTTACTTGGGCACAGAGGGCGAGCTGTCCCCTTTACATCCCCCCTGGGGATGACTGTTCACTGGGGGTGGTGGAAGCCAAGATTCTGGGCTGTGCTGCTCGGGGGTGTTGGTGGAAAAATCAAGGCTGGGGAGTGCTGCCAGCAGCGAGGCTTACCTGGGGGCTCCGTGGGGCAGGGCTGCAAGTCGCAGGTCTGTTTGCCCACTGGCTTCACCAGTGGGTCACAGCCCCGGACAATGTCCTTCCCTTGGTAGCACTTCACATCCCGCATTCTCACACCGATGCCACAGGTTTTTGTGCACTGGGAAACAGAGAGAGGGGGGTGAGGCAAGACCCCCTGTTGTGGGGGTCTGTGCTAAGCCAGAACCTGCTGAAAAAGTAAAAATAAAAAAGTGCTCGCTGGAGATGTCAGGGCAGGGGGTGAACTCTTCCCCTGGCTGAATGCCATGTCTCAGCCCTGCGCTGCTGGCTTCTTGCTCCATCTTTGCTGCCAGTACCATCAGCTGCCTGCAGAAGCCTCTGCCTGGGGATACACGGCTGTGCTCCCATCCCCTGGCACTGCGATGCTCCCTCCTCTCACTGCCCGTTGCAACGGGCCACCAAGGAGCCAGCCTGGTCCATGGGCTGCTCTGGGACACCAGGGTGGCTGCAGCCACCCCGAGGCCACGGGACCCCGCAGCAGTACCCGGCACAGGGCTGCAGAGCTGGCGTCTCTGTGCATCACGCTGCGGTTTGCAGAGCTGCTCCTGGGCCTGGCACTCGCTGCCCGCTGCCCTGTGGATGCCTCGCCAGGCTGGGATTACAGCAGGGCTGCTTTGGTGAATTACAGGCTGCAATGATGGTTTGCAAGACTAAACAAAACAAGGCGCCTGGAGCACGGACGAGGAAAGCCACGTTAGGGAGGGCTTGCAGGGAGCCAGCCACAGCCCTTCACAACTCCTCGCCCACACGTGCTGGGCTTGGCCCCATGGCCACTGAACCCCGGCTACTTTTGCCGAATATACGGGGTGCTGGGGAAAACTGTGCTGCCCACGCTGCATCCCCAGGGCAGCCACACCATGGGCTCTGTGCACCCCCCAGCCACAGTGCCACCAGCAGCTCCAGGGAAAAAGAAGAAAGGGAGAGAGAAAAAAAAGAAAGAGAGCAGAGGAAAAAAGGAAGAAAAGAGAGCAGGGGAAGAAAAGAAAGTGGAGAAAAAGGAAGAAGAAAAAAACCAGACCTCGAACACCTCCTCTCCTTTGTGCCCTCCCTGAGCACACAGCCAGTCCCAACCACAGCATGGCAGGGTGGGCTCTCTGCCCCCAGCTGCCAGTGCTACAAAAGGGTCCCCCCAGCTGCTCTGTCCTGCAGAGATTTGCCCACCTCCTTGGGTATTTTGCAGGCAGTGAGAGCCTTGGTATGGGAGGACGGGGCACCACACACTGAGGGCAAGTGCATCTTGATGGAAGGACATTTTCCCCCCACCCTGCTCCCACAGATCCGCCCGGCTGCCCTCAGCTCCCTGCCCCCTCACCTCCGACCAGGGGGTTGTGTACCACTTGAAGCACGGCCGCTCAAAGCACGTCGTCTCCTCCACAGGCTTCTTGGCGACATCACAGTCCGCAGGGTTGCGAGTCTTGATCTTGCCATTGACGATCTCCAGACAGAGCACGATCCTCTTCTTCACGCCCCGGCCGCACGTGGTGTTACACTGTGGGGGGCGCATGGGGCTGGCTGAGACCCACACCCCCCAGCCCGACCCACGGCGGCGCATCCCTCCTCCATCGCCCCCCAAAACCAAGCCCCCACTCCAAGCACCCCCCAGCCCTGTGGGGGCTGCACTTACCCGCTCCCAGTCCTGCGCCAGCCAGTGCGAGGGGCAGTTCTTGTCCCCGCAGGGATGGATGGCCAGTGGCTTCGTCTCCAGGTTGCACTGCGACTCCGGCACCACCCGCCCGTCGCTGGTTTTGCAGTACACGTGCCGGATCATCCTGCCCTGCCCGCAGCCGCCGCTGCACTGAAACCACAGCGGGCACGGCAAGCGGTCAGTGGCAGGGAAGGCAGCGTGGCTCCATCCTCATCCCCACAGCGGGGACAGAGATGCATCCATGGGGCTTGGCCGCCTCCCCAGCCCCACCTTCCCCAAATCGTGGGGGAATTACTGGGGCTTAGCTTAGAAAACCCTCAGGGAAGCTCAGCGCAGCCCCACCTTAGCCAACATATCCCACACCCCATCACACTGGTGCTGAGCAAAACTCAGCATCCCTCAGGCCAGGCAGGAGGGGAAGCATCACAAGCAGGGAACCCCCTGAGGTGGCCCTCAAAGAGGTCAAGGCAAAGAGGACCAAGCAAGTGGCTGCAAATATCCCCCCCACCACTGCAAAGAGCCAGGCAGGCACTGCCCCCAGCGCCAGCGGAGGCAGCCAGTGCTCCCCAGCTCTTTAGCGGGCGCTCCTGCAGGGATGCACGGTGTTTCACAGCACCGCTGCTGCCATGGAAACCACTTATTTTTAGCTGATGCTAATGGATCAAAACCTGGGTAAAAATAGCTTGGGATGGAGGGGATCGCTGTAGAATAATTGTGCAGGGGTGGGGGAGAGTGAGGAAGAGAGGGGGGAAAAGGTGGGAGGGAAAAAAGGTAGGGGAAGGAAAAAAAAAAAAGTTCGTTTTCTGGGCACAGAGGGTCAGCACTGTCAAGGTATGCTGAGCAGCAGACAGATCAGGGGATTTTGGCACATGCTATGGCCCTCAGCCAGATCTCTGGGGGTTTAACCCCTCCTGCACCCCATCCTCAGGAGGCAGGAGCCCCCAGCGGGCCTACGAGGAAGCTGTGGAACCCACCGGGAGGCTGGATCAGCCACGGGCACAGAGCCAGGGTGGTCAGCCAGGGTGACAGCACTGGTGACAAGTCTGAGTGGAGGTGACACAGGGACTGGGAGAGCAGATGTGGCTGGTTTGGAGGGCAGCTCAGGGCACAGGCTGCCCGTAGGACTGGGTGAGCTGGGAGCTGCCAGGGAGGACAAACCCAACCCCAAAACTGGACACACAAGCAAGCCTGCAAAAGGGGGCCAGCTGCAACAGGTCACCAAGGCCACTTGGCCAGCCACTCCAGGGTCTCACCGGTCCCCAGTCAGAGACGGTCCACTGCCGGTCGCAGGGTGGCCCGGTGCAGTTCTTCTCGGCCAGGGGCCGGGCACTGGCATCACACAGCTTCTCGTCCTCCGAGCAGCGAATGTCCCGTGTCACCACGCTCCGTTCTCCGCACCGGGCTGAGCACTGCCAGGAGGGGACGGGGATGGTGTCAGCAGCAGCTCCTGCCATGCTGGGAGCTGCTGTGTTGGGGTTTTTGGGTTGTTTTTTTTCCTTTGTTTGTTGTTGGGCTTTTTAATATTTTTAATATGAAACTCTAGAAGCACGCACTGAAAATGCATAGATGACTTTCTGTAGAACAACCGGTAGCAAAGCTGCCCCTCTTCCCCAAAATCCCTCAACAGCTCCAGCAGTTAAGGTACAAGAGGGCTGTATCCTGCCTGTGTGCTGTGCAAGCTTTCTGCAGGGGTGATGCCAGAGGGTGAAAACCCAAGGCACCGAACCACCTGATCAGAGCTGAAAAGTTTTAGCTGTCACTTAGAGACAGGGTGAGATCTCCCTCGCCTCCTTCCCAGGAACAGCCAGCTCCTTTCTGCCTCTTTGGAGAATGTTTTCCCCAAACAGCACAACTGAGAATTTTATGCTGTGGATAAATTTGGCACCGCGCAGCCACCAGTGACATTATTTAGAACTGGATTTGAGTTACTACAGTCTCACATACACGTATTTGCTCCATGCATAACGTAAAGCAGGGAAAAGTGTCAACAGCACAGTGCTCCGACACACCGTGCTGATATGTTAATCCTCAGATCCCTGAAATACGCTTTTTTTTTTTTATGCTTATTTCCCCAGCCAACTTGGCACCCTACTTCAGATGGGATCCAAATGAGATTAGCTTTGCTGCTGGCTAAGAACAAACTACTCCAGGACTGTCTCAAGCAATCTGTCTCTGACACATGCTGGAGGGGAATATAGATGTCTGTAAAATAAGCTACTCTGGTTTGCTACGCCGGTCAAAATCATGCACAGCGTGTGTGCATGGAGCAACTCTCTACCCAGCTGGGGAAGTCAAAACATCCTGCGACACCAGGGAACGCACCAGCCCCTCCATCGACACACCCCGGCTGGCAGAAGAAAGGAGATGTTGAAAGTGTGATCGAGAAGCATTTTAGGAGCCTCCCAGGAGGAAAAAGTGTGATCCCTTGTGGGGTAAACCGTGGGGCAGGTTTGCACCCACAAAGAGCTTGGCCCAGAGCTCTGTCTGCTTTTGCTTAGAAGGGGTCTGGGCTTGATACGGGAGCAGGAACGATGCTCCCCTGCAAAGCCTGCTGGCTCCAGGGCACAGCCGCCCTGCTGAGGGCTGGTGGTGGCACCCGGGCAAGATGGACACAGACCCAAAATCTCCCTCTCCCCACGCACACCTGCTTCCCGAAGATATTGAAGAGGCCAGGCTGTTTCCTAGCAATGCATGGAAACTGTGTTACAGCTGTGTTACACCCATTCGTGTGGCCATGCTGGGTCCCCCTGTCCCTGCACCACGAGCTCCAATGGGCGCAATGCCAGGGGACCTGCTCCCCAGCCACCCCAGCTCGGAGACTGGCCCCAGCTCTCCAAGAGGCACCGGTTTGGTCATTCCATGGGTTTGTGTTTGCAAGGGACTGCTGGAGTGCTGGCAGTGCCTGGAAATGAGTTCAGGGGCACAAAGCATTTCACGGGTTTTCCCAAGCAAACCAATGAGCTAAACCAGGCACTGTGCTGCACCACCCCAAACCCTCTCCCAGCTGCTTTAGGGATCTGCTTAAGGCACAGCGAGGAAAAGGTTTAATCCTCCATGTGGTGCAGAGAAATCGGAGGTGAGGAAGGGAAGCTTATAGGAATGTAACTCACACGTTGGTTAGTATCATAGTTAGTTAGTAGAGGGTATCACAGGTAGGTTACCCTCCCTGGTGCCTTGCAGGTTGAAGAAGCTGCCGGGGAAGCAATGGTGGGAGGATCTGAGCCTCAGGCTCCTGCCGCATCCCAGTGGGCAATGCCAGCACCTTACACGCTGTCAAGGACCCCATGAGTGACCGGTGGCAGTGGCCTCCCCATCCTGGAGGGGACCCAGGGCTTCATTTTAGGGGAAAAACATCACTGATGCACACCGGTCCACATGCAATGACTGCAGCCAGTGTTCTAAAAGGTGGGGTCTCTGACAGCTACAGATGAGTTTAAATCAGAAAAGGAAGAGAGAAGCGCAGGCACACGTGCTCGCCCCCAGTGCTGCCAGGCCAGCCGCCCCCCAGCACTGACCTCAGACCACTCTGACATCTCCCACTGGGGCCCGCAGGCTGGATTCTTGCAGACCTTGCGCTCGTCTGGACGGGTGATGTCAGCGGACTCACAGAGGTCGCTGTAGACGGAGCTGTCGAATCCTGGAGAGATCATTTTCCAGCAGCGAACGATGCGGAACTGGTAGCCCTCCCCACAAGTGCGGGAGCACTCGCTCCAGCTGCTCGTCTCCCACCTGTGGAGGTAAGAGAGGCTGTTAACGCTGGGCATGGCTGGACCAGGGCCGGAGCATCCCATGGGAAAACCCTGCCTGCTCTTGACTGGAGGGAGATGGCTGCAACAGGAATGAGCAGCAGTCAGGCTGCCAGCATGGGAGAGGCTCTCCCACAGGATGGGATATATTAACATACAGTGGTTTCACCCAGCAGACCTGAGCTCATGCCCACAGTGGCAGATGCTAAAACCAGATTGCTGAGCAGAAGGAGGTGCCGGCACGGTGAGACAGGTACCGGTGCCATCGCTGCTGTTTGTACACTCCCCGGCTGCGACCCGGCATGTGCCAGCACATGCTTTTTGCCCACATCTGACCTCTCATTTTTGCCTGATCAGCTGAAGTACAGGGAGGGCACAACCATCCATCACCCTGCAAATCCCAGCAATAATGTCACACAAAGCTGTCTGAGCCCCGGTGGAACAGCCAGTCCTGTACCACCATCAGTAATGCTGCTAATGTCACATGATGGGCTGGAGGGGCTGGGATCTGCTCCGAGACACTGCCTGCACCTTACTGTCCCCTGCCACCACTGTCCCAACATCAGAAGATGGAAGCAGCTTGTAAGTCGAAGGAAAAAGATGTAAAAAGTAAAGATTTTTTTACAGTACAGTAACATTATAGCAATTCTGAATTAGAGGATAAGCTAAAAATGTAAAAATCTAAATGGATCAGAATTACACAGCTCCTCTGGGCATGGGGCTGCCCCCTGTAGCCCCGAGGGCCGCCTGCTGCTGCCACTCTGAGCCGCAGAGCCACGTCCCCGGGTGGCAGGCTGGCCTTGCACCCCGCATAGGGAGACGTCACACATTGAGAGGTGCCACCTAAGTTCAGAAGGGAGATGAAGCCAAGGCCTTTCCCATCGAGATCACGCAAAATTCTCTTAGCACTTTGTGCTGGAAAGGCATCGCCAGCCCAAGCAGCACCCTGTCTGCCTCAGTGCCGGTGAAGGTGCCCGGCTGCCCTGTTGGAGCTCCCAGCAGCTCCTCGGTTTCCCCACCACCGAGCTGCAACCGCCGGTAAATCACAGAGCAGCTCTTCTCTCTCGCAGCGCAAGCCCACGGAGCTGGAACAGCACAGCTATAAGGAGGGGTGGCTTTATAAAAGACCCATGGGATAATCCAAGCATGAAGAGAGCCCTAATGCCTGTACTAAAAAATTACCAATTTAATGCAAATAGAGATTAAAGTCCCCATGGTGTCTACAGGGCATGTTCCCAGCAGCAGCACCATCCACCTCCCCACGCTTTTCTTGCCTCAGCTGCAGCCTGCCCTGGCTTTCAGCCTTAATGGGCAAAGGTTCAACGAGAGCTTACACTGCAAAGGGCACGTGCTTTCCTCCCCCATCCTCCTTCGCAATTACCCGGGGTGAAAGCAAGCACTCTCCGGGGACCAGGTATGGCACCTGGTCCCTGGCACCACAGCGGTCTTGCTTTGCACTGTTCACAAGTGACACCATTCCAGGGCATGCACCAGCCAGCCCTTGGTCTGACACCATCAGAGTCCTTCTCCCTCCCACAGCCACCGCTCTGTCCTGCCATCAATGCCGTTCCTCCCAAACCTTCCAAAAAGCACACCCCAGGTTACAAGCCAGCAGGAAGGTGCCCCGAGCCGTGCCACCTGGCTCTGGGCTACACACACTTCTTGGACAAAAAGCCACATCAGGAGAACCTTCTGAAGGACTTCCAGCACGGGTTCCCCTCTGCACCAGTTCCTGCCCCGATACAAGCAAACCTCAGCAGTGCTGAGGCTGCTGAAGGGACCAGAGGGCTGGATCCTCAGCACAGTTTGCAAGCCCGGCCCCTCCACCCAACTCAGACACATGTGCCACCGCACGCTGTCCAGGGCAGGACCCTGCCTGCATTAGTAGAGCCGGACTTGATGGGAGCCCCAGGTGTAAATTCCACCAAGACTTAGGGAAGTTTTAACCTGGCAGCTTGAGCTAAAGCACTCAGGAGGAGAGTCTTGCTGTGTCACAGTGCAGCCCAGGCAGAAGCAGCAGAAGCTGCCCCCAACCCCCCCAAAACCCCACTGACCCCCTCCCCCAAATACATCCAAGGCAGAGAAAGCACGGAGCCCCCCAGGAGCGCCCTGTCGAGGTAGTACCTTGGCTGGCACTCTCTCCCAGCACAGAACTCATGGATGGGCTCGGGACGGGTCATGGCATCACAGTACGTATCATCCACTTCGATCCCATCATAGCGAACACACATAGCATATGTGGACATCACTCCTAGTTTCAAAGAGAATACATACACACAACAGAGGATGCTTGGTGATTTTGACATCCAAAGTGGTTTTTTTTTTTTTTGTTTGTTTGTTGGGTTTTTTTTTTTAGCTGCATTTTCCAAAACTTCCTCCCAATGGAAAGCAGCAAGCCAGACTCCCTAGCCCGCAGGATGGATGCTGCTGGGAGGGGAAGACCACGGTGGCCACCCAGCCAACATGGGCAGTGCAGTCAAGTTTGGTCGACTCCGAAGGCGGGCATGACCACCCCTGCCAGGGCTTGCCACCAAGATCAATATATGACTAACAGGTTTTTATAAGAAATGCTTGGGGCAATGAGTCTGTTCAGCAGCTCCCTCCACAGCCATCAGCTCCCCCCGTGCCGCACTCATGGGGGGAAGACGACAGAAAATGGTCCCCAACCCCCTCCATCCACCCATTCTCTATGCAGGACATCCCGTTTGTGCCCAGGGGTCCCCCAGGTGCACCCAGCACTCCGGGCCAAGGAAGGGCTCCCAGGGCCTTTGCAAGGAGGCACCTGCCCCCCCCCCCACCCCCCCACCAAAAGCACAGGCAGCCAGTGTCGTCAGACCGAGACCTTTTCCCCCGCAGCCTGCTGTGCCAGAGTAAATGTTGTGAAGTCCATTCTGGGACCTGGCTGGGGACCAGGAGGCTGCTCTGGCTACAGGTAACAAGAATTGCAGCTCTCAGGAACATATGGTTTACATGAAACTAAAAAAAGATCTACAGCTCTTGACATGCTATTGCTTCTCTGCAATATGTCATTAAGAAAAGGCAATGAGAAAGGAGAAATTTAAGTAAAACCTCTCTCTGTTAGCTGCAAACCAGGGCAGAGCACCCTGGCCTGGTCAAGGGGGATATTTGTTCAGAGGGGATCAAAGAAGCCAAAAATGTCCCAGAACATGCAGCTGACGAATTCCTGGGCAAAGGGATGGATGGGAAGCTCCTGCTGCCAGCACGCTGCGGGCATGTGTCTGCTGGACAAGAACAAATGCTTAAAAAAAAAATAAAAATAAATCCTTGCATCTGCTCTTTTAAGAGATGCCCCTTAGATTGCAATCTCCTCTCTCTCCCTTTTTTCCTTCTTTCTAATTCCAGAAGCACCACAGGATCTGGATTATTTCAGGGCTGGTGTCACTGGGGAGCGGTGCAGGCGAGTGCACAACCCACACGTGCATCATCCCCAGCAATGGGCTCGCGGGGGCCAGGACCCCCTAACCGAGGGATAAAGGAGAGAGATCAGGTGGCTTGCAGCTTTTCAGGGGGCAAAAAGGAGGAATTTAAGCAAAAAGAATACAGGCTTAGTTTTGATATCCCTGGCATCTATGTCATCGTTCCAGATTTACACCCTCACAGCAGAGATCAGGCTCCAGGGTAGAAGGAGTGGGAGAAACAAAACAAACAAAAAAAAAAATTAAAAACCCAAATGCTATTTTGTTTCCTGCCAGAGCTGAACAATCTTCAAAATTTCACTCTGTGGGGAGGCAGCTGAGCTTTTCAAACCCCTCTGAACAGTCAAAAAGGGGAAGAGAGAGGGGGGGAAAAAAAAAAAAAAAAAAAGAGGAAAAAAATAAAAGGGGGTGGGTGGGAAAAGAAAGAGGCAATATGCTGAGACTCAGCACAGGTTTGGGGATCCTGCTGAGCCCCAGTGCATCCCCGCTGGGCTGGGAAGCAAAGGCAATGTTCAGAGCTCCCCAAAGGGAGGGTGTTTTGCAGGATGATGGACATGGCAGACACCAATGCCTGGTCCCTGACACACCTGCAAGGTCGGTGGGCTTTGCACACCCTGAGCCCCCAGCTCCTCTCCCTGCCTTTGCACCCGGAGAGAGAAGATTTGGGGTTGTGCTAAACCAGCTCCAGAGATTGCGAGATCCCCTACACATCACCAGGTCCTTCCCATCCCTAACAGACATAAAAGTGACTCACACACCAGGTGATTTCAGCGGTTGTGCAGAATTTGGCTGCTTCTTATAACTACCTGTGGTACATGTAGAGCTGCAGGGTTCATGGGAGGAAAGCTTCCACCTGTACATGTCAGCAGCACTCACACCTTGGCCCTTTCTTAACAACTTCAATCTGTTTCTAGCGATAAGCAAACAAAAAAAAAACAAAAACAAAAAACATAAAAAACAAAACAAAAAAAAAGGCATTTACAAGGCGAGCGGTGACAGGCCATGTCAGACACACACATCTGCCAGCAGGCTGCAGTTCGGTTGGGTTCGGGTTTGGGAGGGGATTTGCTTTGTTTGGCGGTCGGGTTTGGTTTTTCTGATTTTTGGGGGTTTGTTTGTTTGTTTTAATTGGTTTGGTTTGTTTCACAACATACCTGTCCTGAGCCCCAAGTAGAATCCCCAGCCCGGTTAGAGGCAGAGCTTCCACTGTCTAGAAATAGAGAGAATGGGATAAAAATACCCACAAGTAGAAACAGTTCAGAATTTAACAAAAGTTTGCATTTTCTGCTCAAATACACCTGGCCCTTGGCATACAGTGACTAAAGGTGCAGTATCTCCTCCCCTGCATCTCCAGGGCCGGGCATGCCGGCTCGTGCTGCTCAAATCTCAGCAGCTCACTCCTTCCGAAAGCCAACACGTGGCACAGATGTTTATAAGCTTGCTTCTCAAAGCACGCTTTGCTTTTAAACACCAAGGCATGCCATTTGCCTACCCTTTTGCCACTCGTTTTGTTTGGGGTTTTTTTGTGCGTTTTATTTTAGCTAGGTAATGTGCATCTCTCATATCCACACTGTGCTCAAACATATAATGCCATTGGGAAAGGAGTAACGGAGTCAGCCTGGTGTACCAAAAAGCATTTGTCAAACCAAGAAGAACAGCTTCTCCCAGTTCAGTGCATCCTACGTGCTGTGAGGTTAGAACACACCAGGGATACTGCACCTTTACAACAAAAGGCTTCAATTCTGTTCTCATACCTTTGTTCAAACCCTTGAAACAGCTACACTGAAATAGCGTACAAGGTTGTATCCTGACATCCAGTTGTCTCTGGCCTGGCGAGATATGCAGCTTGTATGATTTCTAGGCAGCAGAAGCTCTGAAGTTGCCTTATTTAGTTGTTCGTAAGAAAAAGTTCAGGTCCAGTCTATCCAATGAACCTTTAAAAGGACACTGTTGAGAATCCAGCCGTTTCCTTTTGGACCCACCCTCCTTCCACCGCCAGCACTGAGCCTCCAGAAGGATTAAAAACAACAACAATCTAATTTTCCCCGTTGATTTTGCCTCTGTCAGTTTGGCAAATGGTTGCTTCCTGCATTTGAAATGGAACTGAAATGAATGTGACTATTTTTTGCGGAAAAATAACAACCTCGGCTCGCTATAAATAGTGCTTTATCTTGCCAAACCAGCTCTGCCTGGGGACCCACATCAGCCCCTGATCCCGGCTCAGCCCCAGCTGCCCTCGGTGTGCTGCCTGCTGCCACCCAGCCAGGAGAGGGCTCACAAAATGACAGTTTTGAATAAAATCCATTAAAACACAGTCAGCATCTGCTTTTTGTACTTCAATTTGCCTGCGAAGTGGGGTATTCCCCAGATCCTCCAGTCTATACCCTGTTCTCTGAGTCTCTGAGGCACCAAAGTAAACACCGAGTTGCCCTGTGACTGGGACTCCTCTCCCTTGGAAGGGGAAAATAACCCTCAAAATAAGCTTTATACCACTTCTGAGGACAGAAAAATCTTTTAACAGCATCCCTTTAATGTATGTGATCCTAAATAAAGAGCTTCTATGTGTAACGAGGTCACAGGGACAAGTTCTTTCCAGATAAATCAGACATTTGGTCATGGGGCAGCATTTAGCTCTCTTATCATTTCAAGCAAAGACAAAACTGTCATTTTGTTCTCCTCCAAATGCAAACAGTAGCACGTTGTCCCACAAAGCTGGTGGGCTTTTTTCTTTTATTTTTCCTCTTTATTATGAGCTTTATGATAAAAGTCAAGGATTTTCTTCCCTGCCTGCACTTTGCTACTGCTTTTCAAGCAAGCAACAGCACCAAAAGTTAGCACCAGCCCCTCACCCCTAGCTGAGGTCTGGGCTGCCCATCTTCCCCAAACAGTCCCTGTCACAAATAATAATCCTAACAAGTGCACACCAACACCACAGATCAACATCCAGAGTCCCTGAGCTGACTTTTCTGTGTTTTATTTCAGTTTTTATTTTTAAGCCAAGAGAGAAACTCATAACTCCTGCTGCAGGACCAGCCCTGGCCACACACCGCAGCACGGGCATGGGATGTAGGACGAAGGGTGCCTGGACCGGCCCCAGCATGCCAGGGAAGGGTTTGAACTGCTCCTGGAAAGAAAAAGCACTGTTGCATCCCTAGCACAGCACAACAGCCACCCACCCATCCCAGCAGGTCTTGTTCCCCAGAGGGGAACCAGAACACACCACGCTGGTGGCAAGGTGCTCCCATAGCTGGGTAACTCCATCCATGCCAAGAGCTACAACAGTTTAGAAAGAAATAAATGCCCCACCTCTAACCAACACTAACCAGCCAGTCTGTACATGTAGGACAGAGTCTGCAAAGAGATGATCTTCCCTTGCTTGGTCATTGACAGGGAACAAAAGTGAGCAAAAAGTCATTGTCCATCCTAAACGGAGCCTGGGAAGGATTAGGGAGGTCTCCAGTCCAAGCTCCTACCCAGAACTAGCCGACCCCATAACAGACTGCGTCTCACAGGGTCTTGAAAGTCCAGTTGTCCCCTCCATCTCCAAGGATGGGGATCCCCACCCTGCCCCACGCCCAGGGCAAGAGGTTTCCCCTTGTGCCACGTAGCTGTTTCCTTTAGAGCAGCTTCTGGCTGTCCCCTCCACCTCCCCTCCTCCTGCAGGAACACATCCAGTCCCCAGCGCTCCTCACGTGCCTCCTCCAGCACCCTGACCCATGCCACACCGAGCCCAAATCCACATCCCACTGCCAGTATGGGCTTCATCCTGCTGCACTGGGTGCCAACAGGAGCTGTGATCGGTAACCTGAGCCAGGGCCCCTCACCCACCACCCCTGCCCAGCAGACACAGATTAGTGATTAGCACTATGATTGCAGCTGGGCTTGAACAAATAAATGAAGAGCTGGGGAAACAATAAAGGCTTGGGCACAAGCAGACTGTCCCGACACAGTCCCTGCTGTCCCAGCCCCTGGAAGCGAGGACTGCCCACCTCTGCAGTGGTGGCAGAGCAGCCAGACCCTGAGCCTGCATCCATCCCTCCCACACAACTGCCCACACATGACAATTATGGGACTGTCTGAACTGCCAGGGAGGAAAGCAATGCCTCCATGCAGTAGGTAAGGCTTCTTGAAATGAGAAGCAGGTTGTTATTATGCCTTTTTTTAATTCCTCCCGCTTTTTTTTTTTTAGTAAAATGACATGCCTCCAAACAGCATGTTTCTGCACCCCAGCTGCCCCACATCTGCCTCCACTGGCCTTCCAGCCCCCCACCACTGCCCCACAGCAAGAGATGGAGCCACTGAGGAGCCGGGCATCTCTCAGCCCAGGCAGGCCTGGTTACAGCCTTTTGGCTAGTGCAAAACTTCAGATCTAAACGTTAATATCCAAAAAAAAGTTCCTATTTTAATTGAAAGAGAGCAGGGGGGAAGAAGAGGGAAACACGGTAGAACTAAACAGAGGAAAGGATGGGGGAAGGGGGAAAATAGCAAGGCTAGATACCCTTCCTGAAGGGGTTTAAAGCCCTGCCCCATGTCTTCAAATAGCTGGGCAACCACGGATAGTGCAAGGAGCTTTTTAGCACCACAAAAAACTACACTGGAGCTACTGACAGGCTTTTGTGCTTCTCCTGGAACAGCCCAGCTGCTCTGAAGTTTAAAGCCCATCAAGATCCCTGTATTCCCAGGAGGTGGGAAAGCACCAGCCCCATTTAACAGCTCAATCAATTAAGAGAGAGGTTTGGGGTACAGGGTGCCAGCCCCTGGGGCCACCCTGGGAGCATGCTGGGACCAGAGCAGCCCCTTCCTCGCCCGCGGCAAGGAAAGGCAGGGGAGCTGCTGGCGCTGCCCTCGCCTGTCAGAGCCCTAATGAAATGCTTGCTTTGGCAGCTGAAGGCAAAGCTTCCAAGCCAAGCCACAAGAAGAGATGACAGATTCAAGCCCTAGGCAATGTTTTAATGTTCTTATCATTAAGAAGTTTGTTGATACGTTTGGCTGCATGGACATTTTCCTTAGCATAAGCTAGTATAAATTCTGGGTAAATACAGCTAACTATAACCAGAGAGCATCTGCTTAGTGCTTTACATCTTCTGAAGCTCAGCATCATCACCCGTGTTTTACCGTGGTGATGGGGAGACAGAAGAGTCAAAGCAGGAGGAGACCCCCAGGGGAGGCTGGGGTGCCACTGGCCCCCAACAAGCCATGGGGGTACCCAGCAGGACCTAGGTCCACAGCTGTGGGTCTGGGGGACCTGGATGACTCCCATGCCCCCGATTTCAGCTCAAGCTTTACAGGGAGTGCTCAAATGTGTGGCTACTGACAAAGGAGGGCTACTTGATGCTCTGCAGCAACAGTCCCATCTCAGGCCCTGCACACCCACACTGGGAATAAGCTCCAAGGGCTGGGAAAAAAGGCTGCTCCCCCCGACAGCCCCAGGCACCTTGAAAGGTCCTAGACACAGACTTGTGGACAAGCACTGGCCTGAGACTCCCTTTCACCCAACCCATCCTTGACTGGAGAAACTCTGCTGCTAAAGATAAATTAAGCCTTTTTTAGAATCATTTAGATTGGAAAAGACCTTTGAGACCATCAAGTCCAACCATTAACCCAGCACTGCCAAGCCCACCACTGAAGACATCCCTCAGCACCGCATCTACATGTTTTTTAACCATTCCCAGGGATGGTGACTCCACCTCATCCCTGGGCAGCCTGTTCCAACACCTGGCCACTCTTTCAGTGAAGAAATTTTTCCTAATATCCAACCTAAACCTCTCCTGGTGCAACTCGAGGCTGTTTCCTCATGTCTTATCGCTCGGTATCTGCGAGAGAACCTTTCCGCTGCATTTTATAACACTACCACTCCAAACCAGCCATTAAAAAGAATGCTGATGGTCCTAACATCAATCACCGAGCTGCCACTGGAAAGCTTTTGATATTTTTGTCAAAGCAGTGACAAACGGCACTGCTTCTGCATTTGCCAAGGCAGCAAAGCCAGGTTGTTTCTGGAAGCCCTGCAGAGCAGCACCTGCTGCCCGGCTCTGCCTCTCCAGCCAGAGGTGAAGCAGGCAGGGCCATGCTGGGAGCTGCTGGAAGGGTGTTCCTGACCGTACAAGTGAGGAGGATCATGGGTGGCAGTCAACAGGGTGGGTAAAAAGGGGCCAGGACCAACTTCTGCTGCATCAGAACTTGGAGGAAGGGGCCTGGGGAATCAGAGCAGGACATCAAGAGAAGGCAGAAGGAAGGAGCTCCTTTATGGCCCGGCTCTGATAACAAGCTGTGACAGGCAAAGAGCAACATGTGAGCTGACAGCCATCGGCGTGGGTTCGCCAACATCCCCACTAAGAGGGGGCAGTGAATCTTCCTTCTGCTTAAATGCTCTCTTGACTTTCTGCTCTCAGACCTCTGGCCCTTCCTTCCAAATTAACCCCCAACAGAAAACTTTCACATACATCATCCTACCCCCACTTACCTTCTGGCTTCCAAAGCAGACAGAAGCCATGCAATGGGGTCTGCATTGCGTACGGGGCTGTCAGGAGTAGAGAGTAGCAATACACAGGATTTACTATAATTAAAGCCATGTCTCCTACCTTGCTTTGTGGGTTCTGTTGCCTTGAGGGCTGGTCATGGTGACAGTGGCATTTGAAAACTGCGTCTCTGCAGACGTGTTGATGGCCTTGCCGTTGCTCAGCTCCATGTAAGTGCTGTTAATGGAGTAGGTCACAAGGCCATCAGTGTCCTCATAGTCAACATAGAGGCTGTCGATGTGTGACCCCACGGAGTTGATCGGGTCTCCCTGGGCAAAGATGCTGTTCATGGTCATGTTGAGCACCAGCTCCTTGGAGTCTGAGGTCTTGTCCAGCAGCTTGTCCGTGATGGCATTCTCCAAAAGGAATTCCCTGGAGGTGAACCTGGGGTCGAAGTCTCTGTCGTCATGGTCTGTCTGGTAAGTAGACCTGGTTACGTTTGAATCTAGATTGGAGCCAACAGGGGGAAACAACAGTGACAACCACAAAATGCATTCAGGCTGGGAGGCGAAAGCAGCCCAGAGCAGCGGGGGCACGCCGGAGCCTGAGCAGCCACCTGGGAGGCTAGAGGCAGGAGCTGGGTTCTTGGGGAGGGGGAATCTCGTAGGGTTGTACCCCTTTGGGAAGAGTGTGCAGCTCTGTGGGTCTTATCCTGCTTTCGCATGGCCAGAGGAGATCTCAGCACCTGCCAGCACTGCCCCAAGCAATAGCAGAGGTCAGAAAGGAAGATGCCCTCCTGCCCCAGAGCCCATGCAGCCATGCTGGGAAAGCACTCAAGGCAGTTTGGTGGTGGGATGCTCAAGGGGCCAGAGTGGGAAGGAAGTTGCTGGGGGCTGTGGAGAGGTGGGAGGTGCCAGAAGATGTTGGGACAGGCAGCTTTGTGAACCCAGGACTCCCTCCTGTCCTTGGCATGAGGCAAAGCACGGCAGGGCACCAGCGGTGAGACCTTACCCATGGCCACCCCCCACCCACCAGAAACCAGAACCTGAAGGGCAAAAAAGATTTATGAGCAGAGATGTTTTAAAGAACTTTCCAAGGTTTCCAAAAAACAAACCAGCAGAATCACCAGAGGTAGAAACAGAGCATTTCTCAACAAAAGCTCTGAGAAGCAGAACAGTGAGGCCCAAGTCTCCTCCTTACCTTGGGGTTGTTTGCCCTTCAGTTTTGGCTCACAGTCAATTGTTTCTGCTCTTTCATAGACCTCATTGGTTTCCTGACCTTTGCTCAAGTTTAAATCTTCCTCCGTGTCCTGCCTTCCAAACACCTGGTTCTCCAAGTCTATCCTTTCCCTGGAGATTTTCCCAAAATAGGTTGCATTGTGCTGGATAAAACCCAATGGCACGTCTCCATCAAACTCCCTGCTTTCTTCGCTATCTGACTCAGAGAAGGTGTAGTAGATGGGCTGCAGATTTTTTGAGTGTGGCTTCCTCAGGAGGGTGTATTCAAACGTGATGGATGGATTCTTGCCATTTTGATTCCAGACCTAGCAAACAAATTAAATTAGTAGCCAGATGCAGTGAATATATAGTCTGCAAAGCTTGTGATCCATCTTAGACTTGACAATTGGTGAACATCTACTTTGCCATTTCCAATCTGCTTTCCATCACCATTGCCAGCTTCTTACGACTGGACCCTGGCACGATTTTCCAAGGGTTATTGGGCAGCACCACCTCGGGGACTAGCCCCAGCTCAGGGACTGGGAGCCACAGGTCAGGCTTCCATCTGTGCTCGGGTGAGCCACTTCAGAAGGTACTGACCATTGCTTGCAAACCCATTTTTTGTGGCTTTATGAGACGTATTCACACACCTCTTCAGCTACTACATCCTCACTGGAGACAAAGACTCACAGCTGATGTACAACCTCTTACTGGTCTAATGCTTTATAAGCACCCAAGGAACCATCCCTTCCCCTTCCAGAGGAGCCCAGGGCTACATGGAAGATGGCAGGGGTTGGGCTCTGGCTGGTGGCCCAGAAGGAAATTAAAGGACTCTTCTTCATATGCCTGGTTTTAGATCGTTTGCTTTTGAGAAAGAGTTGGGGGTTCAGTTTTGTGCACTTGTAAGCTATTTGGCCCAGTTTCTTGTTTTTACTTTTCCTGCCTGTTAACTTGGATAAAAATGCCAAGGAATAGAACAGCAATACCCCCCCACCCCCAGTGCCTGGGGCATCTTCTTCCTGCAGAGAGGGTTACCAAGCCCACGTTTGTTACTCACAGCCCTGCCTGCAGCAGAGAGCACTGACGCAGATAAAATAGGTTCATGCAAGGAACTAGGCACGGTCACTGCTCCCACTCCTCTCCTCAAGCTTCCCAGGAAAGCTGTGAAACCCTGGCAGGACTCCGCTCCCCTGCCCACCCCCTTCCCTGATCCAACAGAGATTTTCCCCTTCCCTACCACCCCCAGCTCCACCAACTCAGAAAGTTAAAGCTCACCATTATATTCAGCCCTTGATTTGTCGGTCCTTGTGCAACAATATACTCTATGCCGGTCTCATAAACATCCATGGGCCTGCGGTACTTGAACACTGTGCCTGCAATGTTGAAGTTCTTTGGACTGTCAACTTTGTAGTTCCCGTTGAAGAAATAGTACCCGGCTTCATCAGCCACAGCTTCAAACAACAGAAGGGGGAAAAAAAATAAAAAAAAAATCTGTGCCATCACACGTAAGAGCAGAGCTAGGCAATAATGCCACTTGTTCACCGAGGGGCTAAAATTATTAGTGTCACAGTAATAAAACAAGAGTTTCTCCTACGTTATAAGGCATTTGTCACTCATTTCCAACATGTACCATGCAAGTATGTGCCCAGAGTTGTGGGCCACGCATCCCTCTACACTGCCAGCTCCTGGGTACGTGGCTTACACTAGCCCCCCTCCAGCACCAGCTGAGCACGAACATGTAATAGTCAGAGCTCTGCAGACAACGAGCAGGCTGTCAGATGGCCAAGAGCAGGAGCTGCCTCCTTGGGAGCCCTGAGCTGATGCCACCTGACCCAGCCAAGATGCCACCAAGATGGGCCACCCAGAGCTAGCACAGGAACAGTCCTAATCCAAGCCTTTCTCATTCAGCCCTTCCTGCATGTGGCCAGGAGCCTCTGAGGCAGCAGAGCACGACGGTAGCAAGTGTGCTTCTCTTGGGCAAGCTCAGGTTTTTTCCACACTCCTCCAGAACAGCATTACCATCTCCATCATCAGATGGATAGCGTGGCCACCAACACTTCAGTGAAGCAACATGTAGGTCACACCTCCTTGGTGTTGGTGTCATGTGGCCACTGCACATTCCAAGCGGGAGAAGATCAAGGGGAATCACAAGAGAGGTGAAGTCACTTGGCTATCCGTGATCCGGCAGCAGAGTGTTTGTCATACCACACTCAAGTAGCAGTAACATTGCCCAACAGTTTCTGCATTAAAGCAATCAACATGTTGCTATATGCAGCCCAGGTGCTCAGATGCAAAGAGAAGTGCACTGGCTTAGACGATGTCCTTCTGCCTTACACTGACTATGGATTTAGCTCATGTCTGCAATAAAACTATGTACAGCTTTGCATTGGAAAAAGCATTAGCTCGTATAGGCATGCATTCTAAGGAAGTACCAAGAGGTTATACACACCCAGAACATCTGCAGATTTTTTCCGTTCTACTATCTGGATATCCCTTGCTCCAGCAGGAATGTGCGTTACCAGGGAATAGCCTATGGGAAACTACAGATTAACGAAAGGAACTTTGTAACAAATAATCTGAATGAAACACTTCGTAGTCAATACTGCTGTTATGTATCAAACAAGCTGGCCTTGATCCAAAATTTTTAAAGGTGTTATGGATTTTAAAAAAAACAACCTAATATTGGTAACTGTTTAGCTGCAAGCAGGACCTTATCGATAATAGAAAAAGTGTGAGCAACATATCCTGCTTTATGGTGGAAAAACACAGCCAAGGTGGGGAAAGGATGCAATCCTTACATGCATGCATAGAGACCACGTTTCTCTCGAATGGTGGAAGTAAACATATCTGAAGACTGCTTTGCTGGCTAGAGAAGCTGTCCTGTGGTTCAGTACTAACCCCTGTCTTTCCAAAACCCCAGCAAGAGATTACAACCTGCTCCTCCTCTTTGCTCAGCACTAGGTAAGTGATAGGACAAGGCCGCTGAAGTTCCTGCAGCTTGCTCCATCTTTACCCAGTCCTCAGGGAGCATTAATCATTATCCCCCAGTTAGATTGCTATATTTAGGACGAGTAAGTTCTGTTGCTTTACATCACACTAATTTTGGAAATCCTGGCCTTTCAAAATATCCTCACTTCCTGTTATTACAAGTCTTTTTATTTCTAGTGTTACTGGGTCATGAGAAAGAAGCCTCAACAGGCACCAGCCTCTTGCATAACCCTTTTGCACCGTTCAGCATCAGAGACCTCAGGCTTCTGATGAGCACCCTGCAAAGCTACTGGTTTTCTTTAAAGTAGGTTTTCCCCGCCTGGATTTACAAGTGGCATTAACACACATGGAACATGCGGGAGAAACTGAAGCAGGGCAGTTGGTAAGGGCTGAAAGCAATTTCACCAAAATAAGTACTTTGAAAAACCAGCCCTCTGATAGAAATAAAGCAAAGAGTCCCCAAAAGCCTTACCAAGATGGGAATTTCCTTTCCGGTAACTGCCGGTCACATGAGTGCAGCTGCTCCCATCTCCTTGGCAAACTCCACATTTATCCAAGGTGTGGGTGGAAAAGAGAATGCCATCGCATCCAATCGGCTACAAGATGCACAAATAGAGCATTGAGGGTCAGGCAAATGTCGCACCCATTGTAATTTTCTGAATGCTACTAACAATATTTTTGCTATAATGTTTAACAACCTCACATTTTCCAGACACGCAAACCCCTCGGAAATCAGTGTATTTGCAGGATGTTCCATCCCGAGCCTGAACCATTAACTGTCTCTGACCATCCACAGTGGTGCAATGGAGGTCACAGGGCTTGCTAGAAATGTGAACATAGTCATCTAAGGGGAAAGGATATAAAAATACATTCAAAACAGCAGAAACACAATAACTTGCATCCTACCAATGTCAACGAATCTCTGCCAAGCTAAACAGCAGCAGCAACAGCACAATAGCACAGCAGCCAGCAGTTCAGAAGCTACTATCTCTTGTGTTTCAGGGCTGGACAGGAGATTGCACTTCTGACAGCGTGACAGCCCACTGCTGCAAGCCTTTGCCCAGCCAGGCAGTCCTCTGCACTGCCAGGAGCGGATGCACCCCGTGATGCTAGTGGTAACACTAGCATCGGTCCAGGGGATGCACTGAAGCAGTAATGGCCACTGTTCTGTGCAAGGACTTGCAGTAGTGATATATGTACACGTTATACAAAAACACATGCATGTTCACGTATCAATATTTCATACAAGTTAACATATTGTTATAAATACATATACAAGTAAGACTATATTCAAAACCGTTAGCAACTTCAAGCATAAAAAAACTTTTCCATAAACATTCACCCAAGTTGGACTTAATTCACTCTTTGCTTTCTGCAGGCAACTGGCTGGCTGCATCCACTGGCACAGTAATCCCACAGTTTATAATATCCACAGGAAGCAAATGACAGATTCATGTTTGCATCAGAAACCCAATGCTAAGCGTTGAACCCCGCCAGCTAGCGAGCGGTCATATACCCACTGGCCTGCACGCCCAAGCAAGACAGCATCAATGTCAAAACATTATTCTGCAAATCCCCCAGGAGCCACGTGAACGCCTGCTAAAAAACAAAACAATTCACTGTAACTATTCTGGTGAATCATCTCAAAGAGCAAAGATGTTTAAAGAAATTGTCACCTTGCCATAGGAAAGGGACCAAAGCAGCCAAGCAGCTATAGCAAACCAGCCTGCCACAGGCCAAGTTCTACCATGCTGACCCTGCCAAGAAGGCTGACCCTGCCAAGAGACAGGGGCTTGTTTCACATAAAAGGAGGCAGCAAGTCATTTAACGAAGCATAATTGTTCTTAGGTATGTACAGAATAAGAAAGCTGCATCACAGCCTGTCTAGTTTTAGACACCCAAGTGGCACTGTGCATCTGAAGAACCCACGCTCAGGAGCCTCCTTCTCAGAAGGGTCCTGGGTTCCCAATAGCTCTAAAAGTTGGCCATGATGGTTGTTTAATGCTCTTGATGGGAGTTAGGTGTCTAAAAATTAAGTAAAATCTCAGCCTCTGACTCCCAAGTTGTTTCTGCAGTTCTGTGCTGCTCACCCCGGGTGACCAAACCGACTGACTGCATCTGGGTGACATTTGACAGAGCACATGGAGGCTGTGGGAGTCAGCAAATGTCACTGCAACACAACACTGCCAGTAACAGCCTCAGCTCAAAGGACACTTGTGCGGGTGAGCCGGACTCTCCCTGCCAGCACAGTCCATCACCCCATGGTCCTGCACCATCCTCCAGCCTTTCAGCTCTCTGGTCCCCAGGAGCCGTGACCGGCACAGGCTACAGCCACAAATTCGCGTCGTTATTTTATTTTTAAGCTACCCTGCAGCTGCAAAATGAGTCTTTGAACTTGGGAGACAGCTGGTTGTGTCTCTGAAAAATCACTTTAAAACAGCAGAGGAGGAGCCTTCCTGCAGGCTATAGCATCATAACTATCAAAATATTTGGCTAAGCATTATGAAACACACAAAGAATGTCTTGTTACCAGGATATAAAGGTTTCCATTGATATGTTCTGCCATTATACACATGGGAGTTAAATGATGAACACTGCTCCTCTCGAAAGCTCCTTCCGTTCGCAGGGCACTCCTAGAATGGGATACATTAATATCCTGATGAAAACAAAGTGCAGGAAAGGTTTCTGGCACATCTCGACCAGCTGCAAGGACTGTTTCCATTGCCTACCCCAACCAGAGCCACATCCTCCTCCTGCCACTGCAGGCACAGCCGGGGAATCCTCCCTGGGAGATGGCACAAGAGCCACCCGCTGGCTTTTAGGGCCCCCAGCACAGGCAAAAAGCCCAAAGCCCCGACACAACAGTGATGGGCGCCAAGGAAGGGAACTCCAGTTGCTTGGAGGGGCAATAGGGTGACAGCTACAGGACAAATGGTGTCCCCTCTCAGAGGGGCTCAGAAATGCCATCACACAAAGCAAGCATGACTTGCCACATTTTGTATCAAGTGTTCCCGATAAGAAAAAGGATATTCTTACTTGTACTTTGCAGAGCTGATATCTTTTGGATGTTCCAGTGCAAGTTTTATTAGCCAGCCCACTCACTGACTTTCTTCTGAATAAAGAAATGATGGTTAGACAGGGGTCAGCAACCCTCCTTTTCCCTTTTTAAAATACATTTCTCCCCTGCTTCTGCAAGATCAGTCTCCATGTAGTGGAGCCACACCAAGATCTATCACAGCCTCACAGGAGCTGACAGCAAAGGTCTTTCTGGCTTTGGTACCTACAGCACCAACTACTCTTATTTGCAGCATCCCAGGAGGTATCATGGGGATGAGGGCCTGGAGAAAAGGTTTGCTAGATGCCTCCTGGCAACCACTCAGCCCAGAGACAGAAGAGCCACACACAGAGCAGCCGGGATCAGCAGGTCCCCAACCAGCCCTGCACCACGGTGTCCTCACTGCTGTGCCCAGAAGCCTTGAGAATGGGCCTGTGCTATGCCCGCTGCCCATCTGCATTAATCCCCACAGGAGAAACTTCAGGGGCAGCCCAGGAACAGCTTGCCTGGTACTCCCGACATGGGTTGCCCATGGCGCACGGCATCCTCGCGGCAGCATGCTCAGGGACATACCTTCTGCACAAGCAGGGTTAGCCAGACAACACCTTTTCAGCAGTGCTTATCTACTGAGTGATGAACACCTGGATCAAGCCTACCCTCCAGCAAGCTGGAGCTGCCCCAGCGCTGGCAGGCGGACGCCGTACCTCTGCCGCAGGCAGTGCCTCTCCTGGGACTTGACACCTCCCCCGCAGGTCCTGGTGCACGCTGTCCACTTGGTCCACTCGCCCCACCAGTACGCCGTGACATCTGCCCCTTCCTCCAGGCTGTTGGAGGTCTGCGCCAGGTCCTGCTCGAAGCACCAGGCAGGTGGGGGAAGAGAAGCAGTCAGCATCCGCGCTGCGGAGCCCACACGGGGGTACCGAGGGCATCCCCTGCCCAGCCCACCCTGAGCCAACAGGGCATTTCCTTCTCCATCTGAGGTCAGGTCTGAGATTTCTATCTTGCAAGAAACCGTGAGTTTTTCCAATTGTGTTTTCATTACAAGTTGGAATGAAACGGTAGTATCTGGGATTCCTCAGGAAAGGAAGTGTTCATTGTTTCACTCAGCTGGCAAAACCGAGCTCTCAAACAACCCTAAACCCTCCCAAGTCTCTTGGTGCTCCGACTCTTGCTTCACAGCGAATTCAGGGCGTTGAAGAGCCAGTTGCAGCCAAAGGCTTCACTGAAAGCTTAAGCAAACCCTTGCAAAACCACGCTGCAGCAGGAGAGCATGCCAGTGGATGCTGGCAGGCTGGAGGAGCCCATGTGCTCGCTCTGCAAGTAACAGGGGGGTCCCAGCTACTACTCATTGCAGAGGGAGGGATGTATTTTTCCATCCAGAATCACCTGCTCGTTAGGGGACTTCTATTATTTCTGTGTTTACTGGAAAAGGGATAATAATATTCCATGCAAAGTAAATGAAAGCTCCAACTGCTGTGGGGACCAAGGAAGCAGTGCTCACCCAAGAGCCTTTCAGAGCCCTGGAAGCGATCTGCGCATGCTCCTAGCCATGGAAGCTACAGCTTAACTCTTTAGTCTGGGCTCAACCTCAGCCAAGGCACACATCCTCGCACTTGGTGGAGGCGTGATGCACACACAGACCAGTCCTACAAGTCCCAGGACTGGATGGGTTGGTTGGTTGGATGGTTGCCCATCCCAGACACCACACCATTTTAAAGGCCAGAGACCTCCCAGCAAGGCGATGCGCTTACCTGAGCTATCACAAAGGCAACGTTGCCCACGAGAAGAAGGGCCAGGGTGCCTTTCAGCTGGGATTGTGCACTGATGGAGATGCTGCTCCACCTCCACTTAGATATCTTCATCCTAGAAAGCAAGCAAACACTGCGCTAAGCAAAACTCCCATCCAGCCCCACCACCCGCCAAGAGCAGGGGGCTGCTCTGCAGCCTGGGTTACACAGCACAGGTCTCCTTCAGCATTCCTGGTCAGCAGCCACCAGTGACTGCAAGGGCTTGATCCTGAAGTTTAATTAGTGGCAGCGTTAACACAGTACAGGTTCACATCCCATCTTGTGGTTGCTGTCTTCCAAACCACAACTCCGCACTGGTTCCCAGTGGCCACACCTGATAGCACCGGTGCGAGCTGAGGCTCTGAGCCCGTCATGGAAGGGAGCGAGACTTACACCAAAGCAAGCATTGCACAAGAGGCAGCGAGTCACAAGAACTGTCCCTGGATCTGTAAAAGCAATGCATTTAAATATCCCCACTTACAGAACTGCTCCTAGAAGAATGAGATGAAAGGCTTCACAAACAACAACAAAAAAAGCAATTAACAGCCATTATTTCCCCCTTTTTCATTTGCTCCAGTCTAATTCCCACCGATTCCCAGGGAAGCAGCCAGTTCTTATAGAAAAGAAACCACCCACAATTAAAGAGCAGAAATGAAGTATCCCAAGTGTCAGCCTTTCATCTCTTTCTCCATCTGCCTCATGAAAGAGAATAACCCAGAATGGCATTTTCTTAAATAAAACCCAGCTCAAAACCACAATACGTTTTATTGTGAACCTCACTGCAAGAGCCAGCAAGGAGCAGGTTTCAGGAAATCATGCTTCCAGGGAATCAAAGCAGCTCATGTCTGTAAGAACAACAACAACAAAAAAATTCTCCCCTAAGCTAATTTCCCTTGAAAAAGAACTAGAGAGTATGGTTGGGAAGTTGGGAGGTGGGAGAGGTGCTGCTCCTGGGGAGAGGGGGCAGGACTGCAGAGCTGCAACATAAAGAGCTTCTTTCCTACCCCTTTTTCTTCTCGCAAGGGCTTTTGTAGCAGCTTTGGAAGCACAGAATCGCCGGCAATGCCAGCGGGGCTTTGGTATCTGGCTTAGAGAAAATTACCAGAGGGCTTCCAGGTGCCCAGCTCTGCTCTGCCATCCCCCAGGGTGGAGATCCAGCATGCAAGAGGCACTTTCCAAGAGGCAGATCCATTGATTAATGGGAGCCCAGAGCGCTTGGCTGGGGATCCCGGGGACAGGTGGCTGAGACTTGCCTTACACTTGGTTTTCATTAAGGCTTCCAGACACTTCTGACTCGGAGCCAGTAAGAGCTCGCTCAGGGTTTATCCTAGAGGCGGTCAGAGCTGCGTGTTTAAATAGAAGAAAAATTAAAGGAGGGGGGGGGAGGGATGTCGCCGACAAGCGCCGCGGGGCCGGTGCCGGAGGCAGCGCAGCCGGCAGCCCCGCAGACTGCGTGCGGAGCGGTGCGGAACGGGGGCGCCGGGCAGCGCTGCGGGGCTCGGGGCGGCGGGGAAGGGGCCGGCGGGGCGCGACCCCCGGGCCGGGACGGGCCGTACCTGGAGGCGGCGGGGCCGGGCGGGGCGATGCTCCGGGGCCGGGCGGCAGCGGCGGCGGCGCGGAGCGGAGCGGCGGCGGCCCCAGACGCTCCCTCCCTCCTTCTCCCTCTCCGACTTCAAAGGGCAGCCAAAGCGCCGGGGCTTCCAGCGAGGAGGAGCCGCCGCAGTGGCTCCCCCCAGCCCGCGCCGGCCGCTCTTATAGTGGCGATGGGGGGGGGGGGGGGGCTGTACGGGGCGGGGGGGGAGCGGGCGGAATTCACACCTCTCGGCCCGGGATGCCCCCACCCCGGTTAACCCCTCGCCTCCCCCGGCGCCGGCCTGCGGCCGCCAGCCGGTTTCCTGCGGCGAGGCCGGGGGGGCACAGGCGGGGGGGGAGCCCGCACGCATGCGTCCCCGCCGCCCGCCCGGCACCCGCAGCGCCGGGCCCCCCGCCCCGGGGGATGCTGCTCCCCCCCGCCCCGGGGGATGCTGCTCCCCCCCTGCCCGGGCGCACGGTACCTGCTGCCCCCCCGCGCCCGGTGCATCCCCCCCACCCGGGGCACGGTACCTGCTGCCCCCCACATGCCCGGGGGCATGGTACCTGCTGACTCCCGGTGCCTCCCCGAATGCCGCCCCCGGGGGTGCGAGGGGGGGGCTGGCTGAGCAAGGCCTGCCAGGGTTGTAATGGCACTTTCTGCTGAAAAAGGAACCAAATCCCTGCGCTCTTGTGCTTCTGGTGTCGTTTGCTAAGGCTCAGCAATGGCCATGCAGCTTCAAAGGGGGTTCTGCCACGCAGGAGGGTGGTGGGGGTCAGCAAAGGGGCTTGCTGCACACGCAGACCCGTTTGGGATGAGAACGGACCCCCGGCCCCTGACAGCCGTGCATGTATTGTGTCTGACCCATGAGCACACATGTGACGCAGAATAAAACCTGCGGCATGAAGAAGGACAGAGTTACACAGCGTATATAACCTATAGACGGTATATGTCATCTGTTCTCTGCGGTTGTTACATGTAAAACACGGCTGATGAGACACCTCACCTCTGTGGTGATGCTCAGCCCTATGCATGCCAATGCTGCGCATGCCATCCCAGCGGCTCTGAGCAGCCCGCCTGAACAATTCCCTTCATCCCACCCAAGATGCTTCAGCTCCAGCCTTTCCTCCTTCCCCTCCAGTCCTGCCCCGCACAGGGCAGAACCAGTGCTCCCAGTGGGGCACCGCACCCTGGCACCAGCTCTGCACCCGAAGCCATCACTGCAGTTTATGGTGTTTATCACCACCGGCCCTTGATGGCTACGTTCAGCCCTGCCACCATGTGCCGTGGTCCTGCCTGCGTGGCCTCGGGGTGTGCTCCTACCCCGGCACCGGGCACAGATCCCTGCACAGCTCCCGGCACCCTGCGGGAATCACTGCAGGCCCATGGTGGTGACAATTTGGACCCAGTCCTCCCAGGGATGGCTGTGTGAAGCTGAGGAGAGAATCCGTCCCAAAAAATTTACATGGGAAATGAAGTCTCCTTTTCTGTTTGGCTAAATGTCTGCCAGCCTGTTTTAATTTACCCGGCTAGGTTGATTTGCAACTTTCAATTTTCCATCAGTTGGCTGTGACCAGGACACTGGGAAAATTTAGCACTTGAGTTCACCCAACTTCTGCATTTCAAAATATCCCAGCCCGAGACACGCAGGAGAAAACCCTTTCCGTTTTGGAACAACCGGGAGGGAAAAGTCTGAACACGAGAGGTTTTAAAAGCATCAAAATATTTCACATTGAAAATGCCAGAGCAGCCTGGGTCCATGCGAGCCCCAGCGTCCCCCCAGCGCTCCCGCCAGCCCTGGAGTTTGACAGGAGGTTGCACCCCAGGAGACCCCATCCCCGGGTGACCCTACACCCCATCCCACTGCACGGATGCCCCAGGGCTGGGGAGCACCGGGGGGAGGAAAGTGGGGGGTGGGGGAAGGCTGTCCCCGAGGCAGTCACTGGGGGAGCCGGCAGCAGGCGAGACGCGTTCAGTCTCTGTGCTTCACCAAAAGTTCATCAAAGCCAAAGGATATTTTTTTTTTTTTATGAAACAGTTGAGATGACTCAGCGGTTTCTGACGCAATCCCTGTTTCATCGGAAAATTCCTAACCAGCTCCTAGTGGCAACTGATTGCTCCCATAAATCACACACTGTTATCCCTGGCCGCAGAAGCACAGCTTACGCAGCCCCAGCCCATCATCGTGAAATCAGCAGGAGCGATGCCATCACCTCTGTGGGAGCAAAAACAGCCCCGAAAACAAAACGCGCTGGAGAGCAGATCCAAAACACGAGCTTCCGTCCAGCTTCACGTTGGCCAAACCCCACGGCTCCAACGCGGGGCTGGACCCACCCTGCTCCCACCACCCCAAAACACCCGGGGCCAGCACTGCCCCCAAAACCGCGGGGCCGCAGGCGCTGCTGCCGGGGCTGCCGGCAGGTACGGCATTAATCACCCACAGCCAGGCTCAGACGACAGCGTTTTTTATCTCCCAGTTTTTGGCATAAGCGTTAGAAATGATTTGCAGATGTTATTTACTGCTTTTGGGCTTGGAGTAAATTGAGACAAGATGCACCTGCATGGACAGCGAGAGGCTTTCCCACCCAGGGACGGTCGCTGAAGGCTCGTATCGGACTTTCCCAGGGAAATTTAGGATTCGGGCGAAGGTCCCTGAGCCAGCCCTGCTCCCTGCATCCTGCGCTTTGGCAAGGCAGCCCAGTGGTCCCGGTGCTGTCCATTCACCTCCGGCACCATGCAAGGAGGCTCAGGGCCACCGGCACGATGCCCAGCCCCATGGCAGCGTGGGGCCGGTGAGCTTTTACCCCGACAGCCGCCCCGAGGGACACACAGCAGCCATCCGGCAGGCAGCTGCCAGGCTTTCCATCCCAAACTGGTGCCGTGCATAATTCAGAGTGCAAATAAAAGGAACGACAGACACTCCAAAATAACCTCCTCCAGCCGGGCAAGAGTCACCGGCGACTGGCTGCTGATTTGGCCGGAGAAGTGCCTGCAGAGGAAAGGAGTTTCCTTGGCTGAAAGGAGTAGGCTAGGCACTGTCGCTGCTCGGCGGGAGCTGGGGCAGCTCAGCCCAGCAGAGGCGCTCTGTGGTTTGCAGGATCAGGCCCTCCCTCGCCTAGGGAGGAGTGGGGGGATCCCTTTGCCGGGACAGCCTGTTCTGTGGTGGAGTGATCTCCATCCTTGACCTGGAGCAGAGAGTGATGGCAAGCTCTGCTCCAGGCACAAGATGTTGACTGTCTTGCTGTGCTCCCCATCACGGGACACCTTCCCATCCTGACCCAAGCACCAGCCCTCAGACCCACTGGAGCTGATGCCCAGCACCACCGAGCCCCAAGCACATCCCTAGGGCAGGTTCTCCATGAACGACGTACTGCAGGACCTGCTCTCGGTGAAGCAGAGTCATGGGCTGTGGCATTCCAGCACCGCTTTCCAACAAAATTAGCCCTTTTCTGGCTCAGCCCTCATGCCAGCACAGCAGACAGGATGGCTCTGCTGTAGCCAGCTCCACCAAAACCCCTGCTCAGGTCCACGAGAGACAGGCTGGAGGAGCAGAATGAGCGTGGTCTGGAGTCTGTTGGCCCAGGACCTCCCAGCAGCTTCTCCTTCACTCTGGGGCAAGGCAACTAACCCATTTTCTTCCTTCTTAAGACTGCCTGCAGAAACGACCCAGTTGTTCAACACTTCTGCACAGCTACACGTGTTATTTCCAGGCAAGCCCTGCATGGTGTGGGCAGATTTAAGCCATCCATGGCATGGGTGAGATCCCTGCACGGCCAGACAATTGCCGGGGGGGGGATAAAAATGTGGCAAAGTACTCCAAAAAGGCCTGGCAGCCAGCCCTACCTTCTTCTCAAGAGCTGTGGCTATGGCCTACCACTGGGTAACTAAAACAAGCAAGAGGAGACTAAAAAAAGTGTCCTTTAGAGACAGTCCTGGTCCCTTGCAGAGTGTCCTACAGCTCAGTGTTGGGCAAGGCACTTAATCTCTGCATGCCTCCATGCAATTATGGATAGCAATGATTTATATCATGTTAGTGTGAGGGTTTCATCCGCGGAGATTTGCAAAATGTTGAGTCCAACTGAACAAGCCAAAGCCACCAAGCTGCTCTCGCCATCAGATTCCTATTAAAAAATATCTCTGGGCAGTTTGAAAACCACAAGCAACCACAGTGACTCCAGGTGTGGTCATGGCCATAGAGTTTTAATGGCTTTAAAAGCCTCTTTTTTCTGCGCAGATTTTAATTTTACCTGTCTCCAAAGAGTACACATCCCTGCAAGAACCTGGAGGAGCTTCCAGATGAGTCACGCTTGGTTTGACATTTTAGCTATGCAAAGATTAAAAAGTACAAAGCCTTTTCTCTGAATGGAAGGAGTCTCGCATGGAAGTTGTGCAGCATTGTGCTGAGGGACATCGGCTCTGCAGCATTGCAACCACAGGCATCCAAAACTCGTGAGTCAGACTCCCCAAAACCCTAAGACTGGTTTCATTCCCTTCTGGATTTTGAGCCTTGAAGCATCACGGCTTCAAGTTTTTCTCTTTAGAAAATGACATTTTGGACTAACGGGGTGAGAGCTGAGACCTTCACAACGTTCCTGGGCTCCAGGAGTCATGACTGTAAAAAAAACCCCAACAACCACCCATTAAACACCATGAAAAGAGCAATAAACCCCTGCACTGCCTCCCCGAATCCCTGCCTCCCCGAATCTGGCAACGGGGTGGCTGCCTCAGGATGCCCCAAAGGGTACGAGCAATGGAAAACTGGTGGCAAGAAATGTCCTTACCTTTGACATGCTTGTAATAGGCCATAACAGGACAAAGGAAAAGGGAAGAGTGGAAAAAAAAACCCAACCCTAAGGATAGAAGAAGCAGGGATACCTGCGAGGAATAGGCATAATAGATTTATTCAACAGGGAGGTGGGAAGGGGGAATTTTTTTAAGAGCGAGCATTCAGCTAAAGCTGCCTAAAATGGGGCCAGGCACTACGGAGAATGGATTTTTTTAAGTGGCAATTTATTCCACTAATAAAAAAAGGATGCAGGTGCTTTGGCAGGGCTGTGGACTGGAGCGGGCGAGAGCTGCGGGTGATCAGAGCTGGGTCTGCAGCACCGGCCGTGCAAGGGGCTCAGGCACAGCTGGTGGTTCCACGTTTATTGGGCTCCTTTTCCCTGGTGCCAGGGCCTGTGTATGGATTTCAGCTGTCCAGAAAGCACTGCCCAGGCGGCCTCTCACGCCACAGCTCTGATCACCGGCTGTGGTAGGTGGGGAGGGGTGTTTTATCCAGATGCTACAGCCATCCCTTCTTTAGCTGGGCAGGGAAGGGCTGTGGTGCCCATGGGCTGCTCCGCATTTGCACCAGGTCCTTTCACACCAGGAGGTTTCTTGATCAAATTCCCGAGGCAGAGGAGCAAGAAGTCAAGGAATCTTCGCAAGGTGGATGGTGCTGTGCTCGTGAAATTGCTCAGGGCTCCTTGGGGCTGACCGTGCTGCTCCAGAGCTGCAGCTCTTGCACATCATCCTGCTGAAACCAGGGCATCATCCAGCTTTTCACCATCATCCCTACATCCAGAGCATGAGTCAAAGTGTTGCGGAGATGAAAATTTAAACTCTGAAGTAATGGAAGTGGCAAATCACACGCTGCAGTAAGCACAGCAATGGTGCAGCTGTCTCTGCTTGCCGGCTCACACTGACCCTGGCACCGCAGCACTGTGAGCTGCAAGCCCTTGTAGATCCTGCAACCCTGATTCTCTGTTTTAGCATCGTTAGCACCATCATTTCAAACCTGGCAGTAACAGGGGACACAGGATGGAGCAGGTTTAAATTCTTATACGGCCTACACCACAGACAGATGAAAGACCATCCAATACTTACCTCCAGGAGAATATACTGTCAATCCTCTCAGTTGGCACAGAGCCCTCATCCTCCACTCCAGTGTATATAATACTTTCAAACTATTATCCTCATATTAAAAATAAATCTATCTGTGTCTCTCTCCCTCAGCGCAATGTGTGAGTTAAAAGGTAGAAGCGCTCACAGAAAGTCATGGTTAACGTTACCCTGGAAGGATCCAGGACAGCATACCAGAACCTGGGTTTGGCATCTGGGAACCAGTTTTCAGCCATATGTATCACCGTTCCTGCGTGCAACTCCGGTCCACACAAAATTAGCCCTGTGGAATGTAGATTTAAAATTTGCTTTCCAGAAGTACTTAAATGCAGGAGCTAAAATCTGCTCTTTCTACATTTCCTACCTGTACAGGAGAGAAGGAAGAAAGTCCTGGCCCTTTGTTATTTGGGTTCCTTCCCGGGAAGGTTTGCAAAGCCCACGTCTAGCACTGCAGTTTGTTTGCAGCCTGAACAAAGACCTTTTAAGCAGCAGCTCCCGACAGGAGCTCACCACCTGCCTGCCCCTTGCCTTGCAGTTTACTTTGGGGTCTCTTTTTCAATAATAGCTGGAACACGTGTACAAGCCGGTGTGATTTTTTTTTTGCTCTATGCCTATAGCGCTGGCTGCAAACCAAACGCCAGCCCGGGGTGTGCAGCTGGGAGAGAAAAAATAAAATAAAATTAAAAAAAAAATCAAAACTCCAACAACCTGTGGAACGTTTTCTTGCTCCTGAGAGCTCCAATGCTTCCCTGCTTGGCAGAGAGCTTGCCATGGCTGGCACTTGTTGCATCCAGCAGCCAATGGGGTTTCCTTTCCAGTGGGCTCCAGCTAGACTTTGGGCAGAGGATGGGGGCGAGGGGGATACATTTAACAACTGCTTGATCATATTTTTCACCTGATGCCATTTGGCTGGTTGCACAACCACCATCCTTGCACATCCTTGCAAATGGTGGCTTGTTGCACAACTGCCATGTCCTTGCAAAAGGTCCCATGAGGACAAGGGGAGCTGCTTTGCACCCAGGTGTGGAAGTTTGTCCTCACCAACAGGCTGTTGTGTTTTCCCCTCTCTGACACCAACCTCATGGCCCCAAAAGCAGAGCAGACGTGGTTTTATTAGCCAGGAATCCAGAGCAGCTTGTGCAACCAGCTAACCCCAACCCCACTCAAAACCCTCCTGGAGACAAGCCCTGCCGTGCAGCACGCAGCAGCCCCAAGCACCTTCCTCGATCCAAGCAGCTCATGCAAGAATAACACGGAATAACGGATCCGTCTGAGGATATGGCACAGAAAAGGGACAGGGTACTTCGGGGCGTGCTGGCACTCAGCTCCGCTTCCTGCTCAGTGCTGGACACCTGGGGAGAAGCAGGGTATTTATGTGCTGGCTTGGAGGGATTAATTTTCACGGTAAATAGGGACACCAGAGTTTTTCACTATTTGTTAGTAGAAATACAATTTTGCAGGGTTTTGTGGTGAGTTTATGGCTTGCCCAGGCGGGAGGGTGGCTGGAGACGTGGTGCTCCATCCTGCGGAGGGATGCTGCCTGCAGCCAGCCAGAGAACGTGGATGGATCCTGCAATATCGGCTAAAAATGGGAGCCCCTACCCAACTCGTCTCAGCGGTACCCCAAGGACGGCTCCCAGCACAGCCCTCTCGGGTCACTGCTTTAATGCTGTTGTGCCATTCTCACCGCACACACAACACCCCCTCACTCCCCCTCCCGGAGCCCTTTCCAACTTAGCTGGAGTGGTTTAAAAAGCATTTTTTTTCTCCGTGCATGCCTGCCTTTCCACCGGACCCCCTCCTGGGGGACAGGCGAGCCCATCCTACCGGCCTCAGAAATGGTGGCTCATATCACAGCTCGCACCCTCCTCCCCAAACCCGCCGCCACAAAGGCGGTTGCTCAAGCGTAGCATTCCTGCTCCCTGGGTCCCGGGAACAGCTGTACCGAAAAGATGCCGAGAATCCCTGCGAGGCTCCAAGGAAAAGATATTAACCCAGGAGGGGAGCAGCAGTGATATAATAAAAAGTCATAATAAAAGAGAGAAGCCACTGAGTGGATTAGCAGCCCAAACGCCACTTGGCTTTTGGTCTCCTTTCCTCCAGCTTTTCCGCGCTGCATGACAGATCTGCTCAAATTCCTCCACCCAGAGACGCTCAGCTCCTGAATTTCAGACAGATATCCTGGAGGTGTCCGCGCTGCAAAGGGCATGGCTGAGAAACCTAACTGCACTTAACTCCGCCCGGGTGCACAGGAGGGCACGCAGGCACCCGCAGCAGGCGTTAGATGCTGCATCACACCAGCTCCCGATGCCCGTGCTGCCCTAGAGCAGGGTCACCCTCCCAGGTATGCCCTCGAAGGGAAATAAAAGGCAGATCTGGAGCTTGGTGTGTATTTCTCAGGCATGGCAAAGGTAGCAGGACACATCTCACTGCTTTAAAAACCCCTCGTACCTGCCGTGTACCAGTTCTTCGCTACTTTGTGCCAGCACCATCCCTTGTTTTTCCCTACCGGGCTGCTCCATCAGCACTGACCCCCACTCAGCATGGGGGCAGTGGGATACAGAGGTGAGGTGTCCCCATGGCGAGCTAGCAAATCCGCAGTCCTCGCCCACCACGCACCCAGGTCTGACACCCAGCACAAGGCGTGCAAGGACAACATTCCCTTTCACTCCTTTAGTAACACCCAGGGCCATACCGGGGGCACAGAGCATCTGCTGCCAGGAGCCGCCGGCTGCGTCAAGAATTTTGCTGCTGGGGAGACACAGGAGCGAAGGGGGCGGCTGTGGCGGTGGTGGCAGCAGCTGTTCCCTGCCCGCGGCCCTCCCGGCCACTCAGGGCATTTAAATTTTAAAGCACACTCCACACGGCTGTTTTCTCCACCGTCCCCATCCAGCTCACAGCGACCCTGTCCCCGGGAGCCACCAGCTTGTAAGGCACCCATGGGTTCGCTGGTGGCCAAGCTCCTTCTGCCCACCATCAGTACCTTGGTCTTCCTCCCCACCATCAGCATCGCGGCTAAGCGGCGTTTCCACATGGAAGCCATGGTTTACTTCTTCACCATGTTCTTCGTGGCGGTAAGATGTCCCCATACCCCTCCCCGTGTGTTCCATCCCCCCAGACACCCTCTGCATCAGGTCTCCACTGGGCAGGGCAGCTGGGTCTCACCCAAGAGCAGTGAGCATGACCCCCAGAATATCCATTTTCATTTTTTCCCCACTGTGTGTGGTGCTGAGTAGCTGATTCTTCAGTTTAGGATGTCCTAAGGGGTGGCCTTACATAGATTTAATGGTGTTTTACGATTGTGAGGTTAGGGAGAGGGTCTGGGTGCAAAGAGACTTGGATTGATTCGCAATGTTTTGGAGCTGGTTTTTGTCTTTGTTTTATAGCTGGTAAGTGGCCATGCTGAATTTGGGGTTTAAATTGTATCCAGAGCCTCTTGCTATGCTTCTGTCGTTTTAGCCAAAAGCACGTATTCGAATTATTGATTTTGCAATTGCTAACTGGTGATGGGAGTAATGCTGGAGTCAGGGAAGTTTCTGTACAAGGAAAGACTAAAACATGCTGCTGAGCTTTCAAAACCAATAATTATCAACCCCTCACCCCGGCAGAGTGTTTGAAAATGCGTGTTTCACCAGGCTCTGATTCGCCCTGCCTTCTCTTGCACGGGAATAACTAGTAGAGAAAGTCAGTCATCTGTACACAGAGAAAATAATTCATACTCTGGCTCCCAGCGATAAGCTGCCCTGCGCTTTGTACTACTGCTAAATGCCTCCGTACACACACTGGTTGAGCACCCAAAGCAGCATTCCCACTGGAAAAATTCTCCTATTTAACCCCATGGCAATGCCATGCTAAAGAATATGAAGAAAATAGCTCAGCAACCCAACCAACGTTGCATTTGCCTCTTCTCCCCACCCATCTCAAGGTGTCTCATGAGGGTTGTCACATCGCTGGCACAGAGACAGAGAAACTGAGGCAGGGAGTAGGTAAAGGACCTGTCCAGTGTGAAAAGCTCTTCTGCAGCATCAGGGCTGTGAACCAGGAGGGTCTCTTATTCCCAAGGATCCACCATGCAAGCCTCCAATTAAAGCACGATGCAGGGGAAGAAATTCTGCCAGTTCCATAAAAACTACAGGACAGTTAATAAAAACGTCCCAATCAAGCCCCCCGCCCCCCCCCCCCAAGCTCCCCAGGGAAGCCAGACAGCTACAATTTCATTTTGCACTGGGTTTGTGTCTGCTCCACCTCCCCAAGAAGTCAATAGGAAAATTGGCATGCGTTTCCACGGGAGGTGGAACAGGTCCTCGCCGAAGAGATTGCAGAGGCAAAATATCTGTGCGTGGGGAAGGAAGGGAAGGCAGCTGCCAGCATGGTTGGGGGGGTAGGAAGGGCAGCAGCTGCTGCTATTGCCTTTCTTGTAGCATCCCACTCCTCCTCCCCCAGGAGACATCATCAGAGCAGTGAAAGCATATGTCCATCGCAGACAAGTGCTGCGACGCTGGCCAGAAACACGCTCTTTGTCTTCCACCCTTTCTTCCCCCTGTCTCCAGACTCCCCAGACCCAATCTCAAACAGGGAAAAGAATTACGGCCGTGGTGCAATCTTTTCTAGAAACCACAACGAGCCAAAAGACTTGCAGCAATTCCCATTATAAATAATATCAGCATCCCCGCTGGGCCATGACAGCGAGGATTGTTCCAAGGGCGCCCTGCCAAGCAGTAAAGGGACTTCTTCAGAAACAGCAAAGCACGCGGGTGCTACCACTAGAAAACTCGCAGGGCTGAGTGCTCGGCGGAAAAGGCGAGCGCCAGGCAAACACTGGGAGCATTCCTCTGATTGCACTGGAAAATTTCTCTTGGCTTGGTTTGCGTTTATGTTGCATGACAATGGGTTTTTTGCAAATAACCTAATCAATGAGCTAATGGGCAGCAGGAACCAGCGGCTTTTAAGGGAATGCACTAATGAGTGAATTCCCCAGCATTCAGACTCTGGCCATATAAACCCTATTTAGCCTGGACAGTGACCTGGCATCCATACACATTTCATCAGGACACTCATTTTGAATTGTTTTACAAGAATCTTTCGCAATTAGAAACATAACCCCAGAGCCTTCCTTCTGCTGGAGAGGACGTCCCTGCACTGCCTGGGGCTCAGCTCGCAGCAGCTTGGTCATCAGATTGCACATTCTGGCACAGACCAAGAGGCAAACTAAATCTCGTCCACAAATAATTTGTGCTAAGAGGGAAGAATGCTGATTGTCAGGCCATTTGCAATTGGGAACGGTGACATTCTCTTTCAAATATATTCATCACTGTGTACCAGTGATCCTGGTATATTCGAGGCTGTTCTGTTCTGCTGGCCATCCTCTCCACAGCCATGCCAAAGCTGTTTCAACAAGTTGGTAAGAGCCTTTACCCTACTGGTGTGTGTGTAAGGACCTAGTTTTATAATGCTTTTTTCTCTCTCTCTCTCTTTTTTTTTTTTTTTTTTAATAATAGATTTACCATGCATGTGATGGCCCTGGTTTATCAGTGCTGTGCTTCATGCGCTATGATATCCTGGAGTACTTCAGCATCTACGGAACAGCCCTGTCCATCTGGGTGTCCCTGATGGGTAAGCACTGGTATCTCGTGGTTCCTGCAGATCACCAGCATCTGGGGGTCAGGCAGGGCTTGTCAGCATCGCTGGTGGGACAGTTAGTGGGTACAGTCCCCAGAAATGCTGTTGCCTTTGAGCTCCCATCTGCAAGACTTAGCTCTGAGGCTGTCTTTTATGGAAGTCAGCCCATGCTATGGTTTAATCCATTTTTATACCATTAATCCCTTGGAAAGCCATTCCACTCAGTGGGGTTCAGCCACAGATGAAAACTGTCCTGAGTGGTGGCTGGGGAAGTTTTACTCTCAGAGGTAAGGAGAGCTCTGGTGTTCGTGTCAGTTGGGTGTTCCTCTGCCTTCACCAGCTCTTACGCATGTCCTTAAAACAGCAGATTTATTTCAAGTTGGCAAGTAACACATGCTGCCTTGTGCTTTAGTTCAAGGCAGGACAGTACTGTGAGATGACTTACTTGGAAACCTCCTATATCAGGGAATCTCCCATTGCTCCTCATTTTCCCCGTCCTGAGCCCATCAGCTTGTCCTGTCCTGATGTGGGGGCACTAAGAAGCGCAGAATCTGTCATTGCCCTTGGCAGCACACAAATCAAAGTGGTTTAGTTGTAACAAATATATCTTCCTTGTTTATCAAAAGCCTGGTCTGGGATGACGGGAAATCTTAGATCTGCTTAGAAAAAGCAGAAATATATTTCACTTCCTCTTTATTAAAACTCCTGACCCTTGTCCTGTTACTCAGTTTTCTTTTTCCCACAGTCCCTTCACTCTTTTTTTTCCTCATTTTGTTCCTTATTTGCCACTGAAACAAGGTATAATAGAAATGAAAAAAAAACCAACAGAAACTAAAGAAGGATGAGAACTTCAAACCTATTCTTTTCCCATTTTGCCAACATGTTTTTTTTGAAAGACATGAGTATTTCTGACAGGAGAAGAGAGTAGGGGTGAGGGGAGGGAGATGAGGGGACGGTCACTTTCCAACAGCAAAGGCTTTGCTCAGCAGATTTGAACCATCTCTAGCACCCACGTGGCCAGTCTCACTCCAGCCAGGCAGCGTCCCCAGCCCTTTTGATGCTGTACTGGGGTCACCGCACTGATGTACAGCCCCAAAATGCCTGCAGGACCTTCACCTCTGCACCTTGGGGCTCCAGGGATGATGCAGGACCTCTGGCTGAGCTGGGAGAGCTCCTGCAGCCCCTGAGCCCAGTATAAGCTGCAGGGCAGCATCCCCTCTGCCAGGCACAACTCCATCCCTCCTCCCTTCACCACCAAGCCATGCAGACAGCAGCATCCCCCTTCCAGGGCATGCATCTAGATAAATCTTCCATGCGGTGAAAAATTAGTTGGGAAAATATTAACCTTAGAAACAGCTCTGTTCCCCCAAGGTGCAAGTCCCAGGGTGGGCTCCCATACTGTTCATGGCACCTCAGCACTCTCTGCTTGGCTAGAAAAGGCAAAGGAGGCAAATCACCTCTGAAGGGCATTTTCAGCAGATAACAGCAGTGTCAGGGTAGGGCAGAGCTGATCCAGACACTTTGGCTCCTTGCAGAAAAATTCAACTTGATTGCTTCATTACTGCATTCAAAAACCCTGCAAAAAAATACAAATCCTGGACTACGATGTTTAAAATATTGACCCACAGGGAAACAACAGAGATTAAAATGCGGACATTATCCCTTAGTCAAACTCCCTATAAAACCACGATCCAAGGACATGGAAGGTGTGGTGACTGAAGCCCAGGGAAGCCTCTCACTGTGGCTTGTAAAGCCCGAGCACACATGTGCGGACGCAGACCCTTGGGCACGCTTCCCGGAATGCAAATCCAGGACAGCCATAACACAGCTGTGCGAGCTGGAAAAGCATGGAGCCCACTGGGATCCATAACTTTTATCAGTTATTACCCCATTCTGTGCTAAACAAAAGCCTCTAATAATTTACTCACACTGGTGACTTCCAGCTTGCAAACCTCAGGCAGGTGCCGGCACGGCTGGACAGCCTGGTCCCCATCACACCAGCGAGCACGGTCCTACCAGCGTGACAGAGGCTGCATCGGGGTGAGCCGGCAAGTTTGGGAGGGTTAGAGATGTAGGATGAACCCAAGAGCCAACAGTGGGCTCACTGAGTGCAAGTGTCTTTGCAATCGCCTTTGCAATCACCTCTGACTTCTGGGTTGCGGCAGGCAAGGGAAATACAGGTGGGAAATCCCCTTTAGCTTCCACATGCAAACTGAACATAACACCCCCAAAGTCAGCTCCTGGGCCCACCACTCAGATGCCTCAGCATGGTTCGCTTTGCCCCCCTGTGCCTCAGTTTCCCCAGCTGTAAGGCATAAGAAGGGCAACCCAGACCTGGAGGCAATGCTGAGGGTCCCCAGGGCAGGTGGGACAGACCCCAGTAAGGCTTTAGGGGAACAGTGGAGGAATAGGGTGGGTGAGCTGATGTTCCCTGTGCTCGGTGCTGTGCAGCCCTGGCAGAGTTTGACGAGCCAAAGAGATCAACCTTCATCATGTTCGGCGTCCTCACCATCGCTGTGAGGATCTACCATGACCGCTGGGGCTACGGCGTCTACTCGGGACCCATCGGGACAGCTGTCCTGGTGATAACGGTGAAATGGGTACGTAGGGAGGGGCACCGTACCGGGGCTTTGCGGGATGCTCGTGGCGGGGAAGCGGCTGAGCCTTGCACAGAGAGGTCTAACCTGTGCCAGCCGTTTCATCCTCAAGGTCCAGCTCTCACAGCACAGGCCATCACGGTGATTAAACAGCACTTTTCCTTCAACCCAAGCAGAAAGCAGGCAGACAGCAAGCAGCTTTTGTGATAAACACCAGATTTGATTAGTCTGAGCCATCTACCACATCTCCTGTCCCTGCGTTTCTAATCAGGAGGATCATATTTATGGAGTTTTTACAGCTACTCAGAGGCAGAGGGGTCTGGTGAACTGCCCCGGAGCTGGTGGAAGATGTGCATAAAATGCAGTGATAAAGTGGGAAGGAATCTGCCTGTAGTCTGCCTGAATGTGGCTGGGACAGTCGGGCACCATGCTGCAGCCTGTGCCCTGCTCACAGCTGATGCTGTGGACCCAGGCAGGACTGCGTTGGTGGAGCCACTGGCAGGAGCAAGCAAGGAGAAGGATTCAGTGACGGGATAAAAATTGCAGAAAGATGCTGCCCAGCATCATGGAAATACTGTGATGCAAGTCCCAGCTATATACCGTCACTAAGCCTCGTCTGGCTGCCCAGCCAGCAGCTAAAAGCAAGTGGCCACGATGGGGAGGGGATGGGCAAGGAGGGGACCACCTTGAATCCCCCAGCCCGCAGATGCTCTGCTGGGATCTGCTCTCCTAGAGACTGGGTTTGTGAAGGCACATACTCCCTGAGCTGGGTTTGGGGTTGAATATTAAGAAAACAGTATTATGCGCAGGAATGAAGCAGGAGGACCTGCTGCAGCAGGTCGGAGGTGCTTCCCGTGTGCCAGCAGCCCCCGCAGCCTGGGGCAGCCGGTCTGTGGGCTCAGTGTGGTTTTATTTCAGCATTCATGGGATCTTTCGGATGTGGAGCAGCCAGCTAAATCCGGGTGAATATGCCAGATATGCTCTCTCTTTCCTTCCAGCTACAAAAGATGAAAGAGAAGAAAGGGCTCTATCCTGACAAGAGTGTCTACACCCAGCAGATCGGTCCTGGCTTCTGTTTCGGGGCGTTAGCGCTGATGCTGAGGTTCTTCTTTGAGGTACCTCTTTGCACACTCAATCACCCTAACTTTACAAGGTGTAAAGGACATTACCAAGACAGGAGACTTCCCCCTTCACACCACTGGGGTGCATCCAGCCTTGGCCAAAGCCCAGCTGAGGTGTGGGTCTCCGGGGCTGGCGTGCCGGGGGCTGGCAGCAGGGATGAGGGTCCCTCCCTTGTCCCCATCCCAGCCCCTGGCCTGTTAACTGCAGCGTGGGCAGGGACAGCTGTGACAGCAAGTGACACACAGGGTGATGCTCAATCTCTTTCCCCCGTGTGAAGTGAGTCACAAGGACATGGGCCATGCTTTTGTCAGCCATACACGGTCCTCAAAGTGGCTTTGTCAAATGCAAGCAGGGTTTTTTGGAAACTGGGCATGGGTGACTTAAGGACACCTTGCAGAGCCACAACAGGGACTGGCTACAACCCAGTCATGGCCAGATCCAAAGCTGGCTCACGCCGAAGAAAAGACTCTCACTTGACTCCCAGGGGCACTCAATCCCATGTTTATAACCTTTTGCTCTTGCCGCTGGCCAGTCCGCCTGTCCTGCACGAAAGGGTCCGTCTGTCCCACGCAGGGATGATGATAACCCCCTGCTGCAGCTGCCGCTCGCGCCTGCACTCAGCCCTGCCGTTACGGCTGCTCTGTGCATTGGGAGCTGCGAGATACAACCTCACAGTCATCCCCAAGGATTATTTTTCAAAGCATTTAGTAATTGCAAATTCTAGCAGAACATAAAAATGTCACTTAGCAGAAAGTGCCTCCCCCCGCGCCTCGGCCTCGCCGCCGCGTCCTTTGCGGGGTAATGAAACACTTCATTCAAGAATTGGGAAATGTGCAAATTAGAATGTGTTAAATCCACTTTGCTTTTTTTTTTTTTTTTCCTTTCTTAAGGCATGGAAATCCTTTCTTCTCTTACAGCAAAAAGAGGCAGAAGGCTCAGGAATATTTTTTTTATTCCTTTCTTTTCGGCTACTTGTAGAAACCTAACGTTTTGCACCTAGCGCAGAGCCCTCCAGCACCGCTGCTCCTGCGGCCCCGGCAGGTCTCACTAACACTCTCCCCGCTTGCAGGAGTGGGACTACACCTACGTGCACAGCTTCTACCACTGCGCCTTGGCCATGGCCTTTGTGCTGCTGCTGCCCAAGGAGAACAAGAAGGCCGGGAGCACCGGGACCCCTGCAAGGCTCGACTGCTCCACGCTCTGCTGCTGCGTCTGAGTCGCCCGGGCGAGCGGGCACTGGCTTTTCTGCTCCTGGGATGATGGAGGGGTGCAGCCAAAAGCAAAATGCCTGCCCACTGCATTTTCCTCTGGGACACTGGCATCTTCTCCTACCAGCCCGTGGGATTTGCTTCCCTGGAAAGTCTTCACCTTTCTACCATCAGCCCTAGCAGAGGTTGCGCTTCCAGTTTACTACATACCTGTACCTCTCCCTGAGGAAGCACTCAGCTGGGCTGTGACCGTGTCCCCTGTCCCAGGAGACCCTTGCACTCTCAGGCTATGTCACCAGCCAGGCTGTCCCTTGCACTGGCCCAGGAGAACGTGAGTTGTCCCCTGTGTGCAGGTTCGCCCAGCCTGAGCACACAAGGCTTTGTTTGCAATGCCCAATTAACAGAACCTGTATTTTTGTGAGATATTTACTATTTTATTTATGCATTCTCTTGATGTAAATAATATATACTAACAAAGACTTTGCAAGTGTGCAATGCCAGCATTTCTTAAGCGGTGCAAGAAACTTCCCAGCCCCGCTCCGCTCAGTCGAGGGCAGATGCCAGCCTCAAAGCAGAGCTGTGGGCACGGCCACCCCCTCCCCTGCCCACAGCCCCCCAGCCTGGAAGGAGGTGCAACATTGGGCACTTTGTCTTTGCAGACCTGCCCGGGTGGTGCAGGCAGCAGGTGCGCTTGCAGAGAGCCTCATTAGTATGGAAAGTACATGGAAAATTAGAGGCAGGGAAAAGAAGCTCCTGGAGGGAGGGGAAGGGCTGTAAGCCTATAACATCTCCTCTAACAGACTATTTACTATAGCAGAAGTGTATGATTTATTTAGACTGTCTGGGAAAAATGCCAAGACTATATGTCATGGACAATTAGAGCAGTATTGATATACAGTGATGTCCACAGAAAGCCCACATTAAGCCTGGGTTCCTCTGGAAGAGAAATCCACCCCAGTCATTCATCAGAGCAACTTCCTGCAACAGGGCAACAACCAAATCTGAATGAGCTTCCAACAAAAACACAAATGAATTATGAACCCTCGAGCATCCAAGAGTCACTGGCAAGCGGTGGCACAGCCGATGCAGCTGCATGCAGAGGCAGTGCTAGCAAAGAGTTTTCAAAGGGTCCACCAGCACCTAAACCAACACAGCACACCAGGTCTTCTTCAGCATCCAGCCCCCCAGGGTGTTTTGCAAGATGCTCTGAGGGTTTGCGTGCAACACTTTCCCCATTGTTTGCACGCTACTGGAGTACTTTGCCATGTGAGGACTCTCAGAGCATCCCCAAAAAACAGTCCCAAGTGCTCCAGCTTCTAACTCGGAGCTGAGAGCAAGGAGCAACTTGGCACCGCACACAAGAGCCAGCTCTGAAGGTGTGCAGCTGCTTCCTGAGGGGTCACCCACATGGGTGTCCCACAGCCAGGGCCACCCTGGCTCTCACTGAGCCACCCAGAGCGCATCTCTGGGTGTGCTTTACCCCATGTGCAAATACGCAGCGCTGACCCCAGCAGCCCGAGTAGCAGTGCCAGCAGCCTCCATCCCTCCACACACCCTTTGTTGCTGCTTGCAGCCCCTGATCAGAGGCACCCTGACCTCCCTGGCTCATTTGATGACTGTTTGACCCCTCCTGGACTGCGGTGATGCGCGCAGCCCTGCAGAAAACCCTGGGCAGCGCAGCCACGGGGAGAGCCTTGTGCAGTTAAAGCACTGGGAGAAGAGGCAGTGGGAGAAGAGGCACTGGGTAACTGCAGTGCCTTACTGTGGCTGAGCAAGAGGGAGAAAAGTTTGGCAAACCTCTTGCAAACACGCAGGGCACATTAGCTAAGGGCCAGCTGAGTAAATGAAAGCTCCTGCTCCCACCTGCCATGTATTCAGGTGTTACACCAAAAAAAAACCCAACCCAAAAGTGTATTGCACACCATAAAATCCCAGGCAAGGTTTCCTTTTTCTCCTCTCTCTGCTGATGCCCCAGGCTGCTGTGCAAAGCTCCATCCCTTTGCACCCCTGTGCAGGACCAGCACCCACACTCGGGGCCCAAACGCAGCCAGGCGCGTCTGCAGGGTGTCCCCCGCGGCATCAGCCCCGCACCGGTGGCAGCACCCGCTGCAGCAGCACCGGGCACCCCGACACCCTGCAGGAAGGGGCACGGGCTGAATTCGCGATCACCCCTGCAGGATATCCCCTGCAATACAAATGCAGGGAAATATTATAAACATTTACAGCAACGTAGACAAAACAGTCTCTTGTAACCTTTTAGCGCTGCCGAGAGCTTTGCCTGTAAGAGCTCTTGAGCCCCTGCCAAAAATTCTTGCTGTTTTCATAAGAGTAGGTGTTTTTGTCTAAGGTGCAGTCTGAGTGCTGTGACCTTTGTCATGTCTGCTACTGAAATTTCCTGCTTCTCTGTTATTCTCTTCTTTGGTAAGACGATATGAAACCCAAAACTTTTATTGCCCCTTTTAAAGCGTCTTTATAGCTCCCCGTCTACTTCATATACTGTCTTATTCTCAAATGCTGGGATATTACTTATGGGATCCGGGCTTGATGCTGCAAAAGGCATTTGGGTTTCACGAAGCCCAAACCGCCTGGGCTTTTTTAAGATCAGCCGTGGAGGGGGAAGAAAAAAAGAATGAAAAAAGGAAAAAAGGAATGAGAGGGGAGGGACCGGGCTTTCTGCTCCGGAGGCATCGGCATCTGCTACCAGCACAGCAGCAGAGCAGCGACAGGGGCGGGCAGGCGCCTGCCAGCTCCCTCCTGCTCTGCGATGCCTCCCCAGGCACGAAATCCCCTTTGCTTTGTGTCTGGGCCAGCATGGGGTGCCCACTGGCCCCGTGGGGACGGCATTGCATGGCCTCTTCCCATGACTCCATCCCTTGCCAGCTCTGCCCTGGAGCCGGCAGCTCAGATGTGGCCGGACACCGCAGTTGGTGCCGAAGCTGATGTGCAATGGCTGGGGCACATCTGCCCCGGAGCTGGCACTGGGGGAGGCCAGCCCTGCTTGCGGGGCTCCCACGCACCCCATTTCCCCGCTCAGTTTCAGCGTCGGAACAGACCACACGAAGGACGTGCATCCCCAGGCAAGGGTCGATGCAAAGCCACAACAGCCAGGCACCGGTGCCAAGGCTTCGTGCTCCCATCCCACCCCTCCGGCTGCAGGGCATCACCTCCACTGCAAGCAGAGATCATGGCAGCAGGGATCTGCCAGGACCTCGCTCATCCCTCCATGCTCCCCAGCATCCCCACCATGGGAGGAGTGGGGGCCCAGCATGCTGGAGGGGAGAGGGCTGCAGCCCCACGCGGGATCTGGCAGCAGGCGCAGGTGCTGGTGGCCAGCCGGTGGCTCGATGGAACTGTCCCCTCCATGGGACACACATTCCCCCACGCTCACCTACGGCAGGGCCAGGACAAGAGGGGATTTAGGACCTACTCCTGCTCAAGGGGAGGCTTCCAGAGATGTCGAGTCGGGCTTGGTGCCAGCTAATCTTCCAGGCAAACTTTATCCAGATCCCTTTGGCTGCAGAAAGTGAAAAACTAGCCAGACCAAAACATAAAAACCTGGTTTCTGCTGCCAGCTGTATGGGGCACTCCAGAAAACACCTTATCACCATGTGATTTTGAAAGACCGCTTCGGGTTTTTTTTCCACACGTTGCTCTTCCCTCCTCACCCTCAAACTGCTGTCCCTCCATGCACGTTCCAGCTGTGAGCCAGCCCGGCCAGGTTAACTCACGGCTGGTGGGGCCAAAGGTTTCCTTCTAACCATTTTTATGCCCTTTAGGCCATGGTGATGCTCTTCCACTTCGGAAAGTGCTCCTGCTCCATCCTGAGGCACATGCAGCTCATTGGGAGTGGTGATGGATGACCCAAGGATATGCATCCACCAGAACTACCAGAAAAGTCCTGCCTGCTCTCTGGGAGGGCCAAAGAAACCTCACTTCCCTGGAAATTCAAGAGTGGTGATTTCTAGAGTGGATAGGGGCTGGAGATCTGTGAAGAGCCCCAGGGAGAGGTCTTGCCCTGGGGTCCTCCATCGCCCTCCAGCTCTGATGTGCAAGATGTATCTGTGCTCTGTAAAAGGGAAAAAACAGCTTTGCAGGAGACAAGTGGTGTCATCACCGATGTCCTACACAGACCCAGGGTTCCACAGCCCTAGGACAGGGTACAGATGCACTATGAGAAACCAGCCCCATCCATCCGCCTGGAGAAAAGGGGAGATGGAGCAACTGAAGCACCTATCTGGGACCACTTGGTACCTCTCCACTTCGCTCCAGCTATGCCAGCCCCGATGCATATAATTTTCTGGTGTGCAAAGGTGGTCTCCTGTGCTTCAGAGGAGTCAGAGGGCACCCAGAAAGAGCAGAGGGAGATTTGCTGTCTGGTGCTGCTCTGCAGACACACCAACCACCTTTCTGCAGCAGCACAGGATGGAGTTAGAGCAGATGCAACAGCAGGTCAGGAAAGTGGTACCTCCTGCGTGGGCGCAAAGCAGCCTGACCCAGCACCAGCAAGAGAAAACAACACTGATGCACCAGGGGTTTGCTTAAAACAATGCCGTGCCGCATCCCAGCAGGTTTCTCTTCTCCTGATCTTTCTCCTCAGCCTTTCAGCAAGATTTTCAACCAAACTTTCCAGTCCAGTTGGCGTGGGGTGGACAGCCCTGTCCCAGCACCACTCGGCAGCAATGGGGTGTTTTCAGGGCACGGATGAGCTCGGCTGCAGTGCTGCAGACAGGCTGAGCCGCTTGCTTGGCTCCCGGGGGGGGGCAGGCAGGGAGCCCCTCACACCCTCGCAGGTGTCCGCTCCCCCAGCAGCACCGGAGCCGGACACGGATGGTGGACTCAACCCAAGGGACCAAACCCCGACGCCACATCCGTGACCTGGGGAAGGGCAGATGTAGAGCAGCCGGACTCTCTCGGCTCTTGCGGGGATGCTTTCACAGCTGCAAAAACCCGCTCCAGGTCCAGGTTCGGCGTCTCCAGCCTCCCCACTCCTCCAGCGGAGCGGTCCCAGGGAGCAGCGGTCCAAGGTTTTTGGTTTAGGCCAATCTCCCAGAAATTCTGTCATCATGCAGTGCATCACGCACACTCCCGGATCCGCATTACACAGAGGATGGCCCCGGTCCAACGCCTCTTAAAGTCAGTGGAAAAACCCTCCCTCACTACGATGGGAGCTGGCTCGGGCCATATACGATCTGACAGATACCATGGAGTGAGAGAAGTTGTTTTAATCTGGGAATATCTTGTGGCCCCAGAGCTTCTTCTGGAGACGGACAGGGCAGGGTGTCTGCAGAGCGGGTGCTGCTAAGAAAAGCTCCCAACCTTGCAACAGCCTTTCAATGAGCATTTAACGAACCGTCGTTATCTGATCCATGTGCTCTGAATGCAAGGCAACCGCTCGGGTTTCCAACTGCACACATCATCTGATGCTCATAAAACGAGCTGATGTGTCTGGGAAGCCCCAGACCCGAAGAAACATTATTTCAGTGGGGGGAAAAGTCAATAATGCTTTAAAAAACACCCACGTGGACAGCAGGGACGGTGGTTGCTCTCCCCTGCTTACCTGTGGCTTTGCAGCAAAGAAAATGTTCACTGATAAAACTCACAATCTCCTTATAAAGGCAGAATCTGTTTTGCCTGTAAAAGGGAAGGTTTGGGGGAAGTTTTACACGCGTCTCTCCTCTCTTTATGTCTTTATTCGCATTTTCGTTTTCACAGTAGTTGAGCTAATCTGAACGGAGCAGGAGTGAGGGTCCAGGTTATAACCAAAGTATCGGGTAGCACCTTCACATCTGGAAGGGATTTTGACACAAGTTCTCCCAGACTGTTACAGACAGTTTAAAAGCAAAATCTGATAAATAGCAAATGTTTAACAAGTCAATAGGAAGCTGCATTTGCAAGAACATGTGGCTCTAACCGGTCTAGCACTGCCGCATTGCCAAGGCCCTTCAAATGCATACGCACACATACCTGCAGCATGCGGAGAGGGTTTGCCATGGCTCTGCCTGGTCCTGCTCTCAGTTACAGAGGGAAGGATTAAAGACAGATGTGTCCTTGTATGTCCAGACATGTCCAACAGCCTCTTCAAAGCCTGAGAAGGTCCTGAGCCTCCCTGCTTTGGTGGTAAGGGGCTTGCTTCGCCTTCCCAATCTAAACCAGATCCCCTTTGTTTTCTGTATGCCCCTAGCCTCGCATTTAAAGTAGGAAAAGGGTAAAGGCTGCTAAATAGCTCAGGAAAGCATCCCAGAGGCCATCCCTGCAAGCCTGCCTGCACACTGGGCACAGCCACCCCTGGCACAGGGGGTTTGGGGGCTGCACTGGCCAGTGAGGACCCGCTCAGGTCACTGCATGGGAGGTCAGAAGCACACAAGGTCTCACCCTAATTTTGCACAGATTGGGGTCCTTAAGAGCCTCAACCCACAAGCCAGAGGCGTTTGGACCTTTGAAAATCCTTTGCCATCCCTTAAGAGACGCAGCCACCTTGGGGCAGAGCCCCTGGCTGTGCGGGCAATGCTCTGCCAAGGAAAAGTGCCGTGGCAAGCAAAACATCCCGACACAAAAGCTCTTGCAGTGTTGCAACCCTGCCTGGTTTGGGGAGACTTCATACCAATAAACAAACGACTACCCAAAATGTGGTAAGAGGCATTAAAATAGAGAGAATTATGCAAAGAGGGGGGAGCAGAGTGGGAGACGGAGGAATAAGAAGTGACCAGGAAAACCACCAGAAACCCTCCGGGATGCCTGCCTATATTTAAAGATAATGTGTCCAGCCGTCTTGCCAAGTCCCACTCATTTGGAGCTGGGCTCGTGTTTTGGATTAATTTTAAGGCAGTTCCTAAAGCATCTCACTCGCACAAGGAAGAATTTTTGCCTCCCTGGCCAAGGTGACCTTTTAAAAAATCTCACTCACTATTTTTCAACATCTCACTCATTTAAAATTGTCATCGCTCGGGAGCTGTGGGGCACGCAGTGCAGACAATTCCTTTTCTGGTGCTCACCAGCCCCATGGCCCTGGAGCATCCCGGAGGGGGGCTGGGGGTGGGTGTGAGGATGAGGGGCCAGGGGAGAGGAATTTCTCTGCAAGTCAGAACCTTCCCCTCTCCTGTAGGCATCACTCGACCAAGTGCTGAGAGCAGAAATCGCCCCTCCTGGATACCTGAGCCTCTCCCAGCACCCTACCACGGGCTGGCTGAAAGTCTTCCATGGAAACTAGTCTTCCACAGAACATAATTTTTTTAATTCAAATATTGTGTGGGTGCATGCATGTGCTCTCCAGACCAGTGCCTTTGTTCAAGGAAGGGAAAAGTAAATTGAAAATATTGCCTCACACTGTGACTGTTCCATTGCACATGGGTTTTCTGCTCAGCTCTTTGCTCAGAGCTGCTCCAGAAGGAGCCACCTCAAGACATGCCCCAGTTGCTTAGTCTCCATGGGGAGGATGAATTCAAAAGTTGTCACCCCCAGCCCCAACAGAGGGAGTTTTTGAGCAGAAACATGAAAGTGGTCACTCCTAAAAACACCACCCAGCCCACCTTCTCACCCAGGCATCTGCAGCATCCTAATCGCCCTGGAATCCAAAGCATGTCCATGGCAGGGCCGTCAGATGCTTCCCATTTAGCTTAAACGTTTGCAAAATGCTCAGCCACTGACTCACCGAAAGACCTGGGGTGAGCCGGCAGGCTGGCAGTGCTCAGCTGCCCTCACCACCCCATGGCAGGATCCCACCCATGTGCCCCAGCACATGCAAAAACAAGGGATTTTTGGAAGCCAAGCATCCCTTGGTGCTTTGCAGCTCTCACAGCACACCCATGGCTACCAGTGAGCCAGCAGGGCATGGGACATGGAAGTCGCTATTTTTTGCTGATGATCCCAGAGGCCATGCTGGGGTTTTATGGGAGTGATCAGAGCAAAGGAGGCAAAAAGCACCATCTGAGAGGTCCAGAAGGTATGGAGACCCTCAGCCCTGGCACTGGCACTATGGGGAGCCCGGTGGTTGCAGGCAGTCTGGAACCACTCGGGATGCAAGGAGCTCTGCTGCTGCTTGGGTTTTTGGGAGCATAACAAGTTGGTCTGGATACTTTCTTTCCCTCACACCTCCTGCCCTAAAGATCCAGTGGCAATACCAAGTGATAACAGTGATCAGAAACTGTCCCTTTGGCTGGCAAAAATAAATCACAAGATCTTGCTGCTCCCCAGGTCCAAAGGTGCCAGACGCAGCATGAGGACATCCTTCCCGCAGCAGCTTTGGTGCGTTAGCATCCAGCCCCGGGGGAACCAAGACACACAGAGGCAGCCACAAAAACGAGACAGACATTTGGGGTTTCAGTTAAGCAAATTTCCTGCAACCAGCAAGAAAAGTTGAGCTTGGGTTTGGCTGGATTTGGGAGATGAAGTTTTTGGGCAGCTCCATAGTTTTATTTAAACCAGTTCGACCAGCCATGGCATAACCTCATCCCACAAGGGGAACACAGAAACTCAAGGTGCCTCTTGTGCAATAGATGCTGCTCTCTACCCAAGCAGGTCTGGGATACTGCTCAGAGTTTTGCTCCATCTCTGTCCGGGCTAAAGGAAAGACCACACACAAAACTGTTTCAGGATGCCAGCAGCTGTGCACAAAGCATTTGGTTTACATTAATTACGTCTGGACAAAAAAAAAAAATAAAAAAAATGAGGGGGGCTGGTGGGAGAAGGAGAGCAAGCAAGCTGAGAAGACAGGAGGGATGGAGGGAGCCTTCTGCATCATCCTGATAAGATCTGCTCAGATCCCAAATGCAGATTGCGGCACATGCCATGTGTCTTAACACCTCCTGTCCTGAACAGCTTCTGTCACCCAGAGCAGCACAGTCCTGCTCTGCGCAGCACTTGCAAACACCTCGGTGAATGAGAAGCGCAAACGCAGCCTGTAATGCTCTCAAAGAACCCGGCGGAATCCATTCCTCCAAGCTTTGCTCCCCACTCCACTTCCCTATTTTTCCTTATCTGAGCAGAAATAGTCCCAAGAAAGACTGGGGAAGGTAAAGCAAATGCTGCTGCTGGCTGGGGCAGAGATGCCAGCAGCTACCAGGAAGGGAAGCAGCGGACCAGAGGGGAGAGTAAAGAAAATGGGGAGAAGGCAGACAGTGAGCAGAGTCATTAGAAAAATCCCCTTAGTTTCCCAGCAATGCAGAAACCCCATCAGAGGGTGAGTGAAGCCCCTTACCATCTCCTCTCCAGCAAGCGCTGAGCAGCAGGGACCCTTCCAGGGTCAGGGACTGCCATCCCCCAGGGATGCACAGCCTACACCAGCACCGACCTGTGGGCCCCCCAAGGGCAAGCGGAACCTGGCGAGGCGCAGGCTCAGCCTGCCTTGCCTTGGGCTTGAGCAGCCAGCAAAGTGGCTGGATCAATCGGATCTCCACGGAGCAAAGCCCCATTGCAGTGTGTCCATGATGCCACTCATCACAGGAGGGGGAAGCGTGGTTTCCACCTCTAAACATGCACTGGGATGCACCAGCATCACCCCCTTGGCCCAGCACCAGGCTCACCAGTGTGCAGAGGGTGGGATATCCAGCCCTGAGCCCCAGGAGCAAACACCTACCTGCAGGGACTGGGGTGAGTGACTACAATAAGCTGCCCATGACCTTCAGCAGCTGCACCCCTGCTAAACCCTGCACATCCCCTGCACACTGCACATCCCCATCCCACGCAGCCTCCCCTGGGCTCGGTGTGCCCACTAGCACTCCAGCAGCCCCTGACCAAGGACCTCGCTGTGCCAGGAGCTGCTCAAATCCTGAATAACTTCCCTTCTCCCAGGGGCCAGCAGCATGCAGCAGCCCAGCCAGGCCCTGCTGCGAAGCAGGCAATGAGCACTGTCAGGTCACAGCATCACAGGCACAGGCAGCTGGCAAGAGTTGTGCTGCTGCATCTCCTGCAGCCGGCCGTCCTGGGAGAGCACGGTGGTGGACCACCCCTCCCAGCCCAAACTCGCTCCCCTCCTAGGCAGCCTCGCTGCATAACGAACGTTCATGTTGCAGCAGCACCGTCTCTGCTCAGCGGCTCGGGGGGCCCAGCCTGCGCACGCCAGAAGCTGGACTGACCCATGTCAGAGGTGATTAATTTATCAGGCTTTTGGCACCCACCACTCTCCGCCAGAAAAACAATATCCCAAATTCCAGGCCCTCCCGCCCAGCAGATGTGTCTGCGGCGAGGGCGACCGTTCCAGCCTGTCTCGCAGAAGCTGCCTCAGGGATGCAGCACCCGGGACTCCTGCACTGCCAGCTGCCTCCCGATCCCCACCACGCATCCACAGGAAAACCTCCACGGGAGCAAAACCCTGGGGCTTTGCACCAGGCTGCCATCCCGTGGGTCCAGCCTCTCACCCTCCATAGGTGTCTGTGCTGCTAGCCACCAGGATGGGTGAGCAGCCAGGGAATGTGGTGGGTGCCAGGATGCTGCCCCACTGAGCCCTCGCATCCCAGGGAGGAGCAGCACCGCCCTGTCCTGGTGCTCAGCAGCCTGTGGAGCTGCCTGGCATCAGGGAGCGTGTCTGGGCTTGAACCAAGGCGGCACTTACTAAGGCCTAATTAAACTGGTGTTAGTCTGTATCACCAGGGAAAGACGCCAGGTCTGTAAGGGACAGATTAACAAAGTTGTTATCATTAGTGGAGAGGGTCAGAGGATAAGGATGAGGCACAGCACCACTGCAAATGCTAGCTGACCCCTGCAGCTTGCCCTCCCCGCCTCTATCAGGGGTTTAAAGCAAGAAACCGTCAGGGCAGTGATATCATTCAGATGTTGCAGAGCACTTGGATGTCAGGTGGCCAAAAAAGGGGAGAGATTTTTCTTCCTCTCCCCCCGCCCCGCTGCCTGCCCCCAGGTTTCAGCGGAGGGATGGAGCCCATCAGAGCCCAGGGCCAGCCAGCCCCTCTGCCTCCCAGCATGGCCACAGGGAGACCTGCTGCCCGGCTGAGGTCTGAGCTCGCCCTGACGTCAGGGTGAGGGGTGGAGGTGGGGGGAGCACAGGCAAACAGCCTCTTATTTATCCCAAAAGGTCACAAGCGCCTTGGAAGAGGCTGGAGCTGGATCCCTGCGGTCCAGAAGAGGCCAGGGTCTCCTCGAAGGAGAGGTTTCACAATTCATCTCATTTGTTCGCTGTGGCATTTTCATCACGGTAGTTCGACTTATGCAATTACATAAAAAACATCTAATGAAATCTCGGTGACACAAAACATGAACGTTTATATTGGCCTCCCCGTGCCGCGGAGTTGATCTTGGCCGGGGCGTCCAGACAGACATTCTGCATTCTTCAGAGATTAAGCACTGAAACGCTCCGGAGAAACCCAGCTGCCCGCTCCCCCTGCAGCCGCGCCGCTAATTCCAACCACATGCTCGCCGGCCGGGGAAAGGGAACACGTACCTTACACACACACACACACGTGGGTACCACCAGGGACCCAGCCTGGCACCCCACGCTTCCCCCATCCCCACCCCCATCAGCACAAGTACTCGTGGGTCTCTGCAAATAAATACATGCACAGCAACGTGACAGTGTAGCGGGTAAAGGTATAAATAAGATACAGCAGCAAAATCGTTAGGGCAATAAGAGGAGCGATGTCTAATGTCATGCTCTAGCAAACTTGAGCTGGGGCTGGAGCCCCTGTGCCTGTGATGGTGGTGCCACCCACGCCACAGCTCACTGGGTTATCAGCCTGTGAGGTGTCAGGCCCCTGTCAAAATCAACGAGCCTGGGAGGCTCTGGGCAATGAGACCCTCCTCCTGGTTTGGTACCCACCTCCCTTCTTTTCAAAACTCTTCTGTCTCCCATTAAAAATCAAGCTGATCTTTGAAAAAAGGAAAAAGAAGGGGAGGATGAGGTGTGGAGGGCAGAGAGTGGGTCCGTGGCAGTGCATGAAGAGCCAGGCAAGGAACTACAGTGCTTCCAGGGGTAAGGATGGGATAGGGATGAGGGGAGAGCACACCCCACCCCGATGCTGCCCACGTCACCCATCAGGCATGAGCTGCCCCAGACCCACAGCCAGGTGCCACTGGGCGATGCTGGCTGTGGGTGGCCGCAGTGCTGATGAGCAGAGTCACCTTGCCAGCACCAGCCAGGGCACATCCCACCACGCATTCCTGCTCCCACCACGGCCATTCCCATGTTTTAAGACCCAGGGCAGTGACTTGGCAGCAAATCCCCATCCCAGTGCCCACTGCAGCCTGGGAAATGTGGCTCATCCAGCAAAAGCACCCCTGGACAAACACGCTGTGCGGAAAGGCACCCGTCATGCCAGGTGACACCCAGCTGGCACCACCAAAGCAAAAGCAACCGCAGCATCAGTTGCATCACCCCGGCATGTGGCTGGCTGCAAACCCTGCGCAAGACCTCACTGCCGTTGTGGGGTGAAGAGGGGTGAATCCTCACCAGCACTGGCTCACGCCACTGGTGATTTCTGCAAATATGGGTCGGTTCAGGGACAGGGACCAGCACCAGCTCACTGGGCCAGGTGTGGCCACTGGGCTCCTGCCCCTCACCACTGGCTGCAGCTGGAGCTCTTGAAAAGCCCCAAACTGCTTCTCCTGCAAGGACAGGGGGTCTGAAGTGCAAAACCCACTGGGGAACCCGCCAACCCACCACCCCCAGCCCCCCTGCCTGTGCCCTCATTTTCAGGGCAGAACATTTCTGACATACTACAAACCATCAGCAAAACAAGATGTCAGGGCTGTAACTGCTGCTGGCGTCAATTCTGCCGGGGCGTGGGAGGGATCCAGCAATAACAAGGGGGGGCTCAGCAAGCAGCAGCCCCCTCGCTTGGGTTGCAGCCTGGGCTCCAGCCCCGCGGGCGCATCGGCCGGCTGCCCGCATGGGATGTCTGCAAAGGCTCGGGCTTTATCGCCTTGCGCGGGAGGAGGAAGAAAGACAGAAGTGGAGGGGAGGGGGGGGCGGGAGGGGAGAGAAAAGGAGAGAGGAAAAATAGCCCCTTATTCCACTTTCATCAAGGAAGCATCCAGCCGTCCAAAAAATTTAATGTCATATTTTAGCAAGAAAAACAGCTGTTGTGGTACTTTAAGGCCCAGCATATTTTGGCCAGGGTTGCATGTTGTGGATATTGGCTGAGTCAAGGTTAGCTGTTAAAAGGCAGAAATTCTAGACCCATACGAAGAAACATCGCGTTCTTTTGTATCCAGATAATATTTACTCCCGGGCCTGTTTTGTTTTGTTTTCTTCTCGCTCCTGGAGGGGGGCCTGGCCCTGGGGCTGTGGCTGCCCTTGGCATCACTGCTGCATGGGTGGGGGGGCTGCGGGCAGGGCACAACACTTTGGGGGCGATGGAAGCAACCGGAGAAGCAGGGGAGGCTCTGCCTGGCACCTCCAGCTAGAGGTTTGCCCTCCGATTTTCAGCTCTGCCTGGCTCTGAGCCATGCCTCGTGCTGAGGGAGGGACCGCGGGGCAGGAGCCAGGGGGTGCTGCCTGGTGGGAGGTGGTGGGTCCATCCCAGCAGCACAGGCACCAGGGGGGTCAGTCGTTTCCCCAGGGTGCCGTAGGGAGGATGGGGACCCATGCGATGCCTGCTGGTCTCATGGCACAGCACCCACTATTTCACCAGTCAGACCGGGTCAGGCTTTTATTCCTCCCAAGGGATAAAGATGCCAACAAACCCGTTGCAGGCGAAGGGGGAGAAGGGGGAGTGAGCTCCCATGCCATCCATCCCACCCCCTGCCCCAGGAGGTGCAGCTGTACCCCGGCGAAGGTGCCAGCGCACCTACAAAACCCCTGCAATATTAACCCCACAAAAACAAAGTGCAATTTTAATATGGTGTTTTGCAGCTTTGTCTTTTCATAACTTTGTCCTGTTAGAGCCTATCTGTGGTTTTCAAGCTATCAGCCATTCAAACACCTGTATCTAATGTCAGTCCCCAAACCAGCCATGCCCAGGCTGCTGCGCGCAGGACAGGTCACTTCCCTCCAAAACGTCACAGCTCCTTCCAGCTCCCACCTGTGAGGTCCCACCTGTGCTGTGCCTGAGAGCAAATGCAGCTCCTGGGTCTAGAAAGGTGGGATGGAGCGTTGCATTTATCCTGCCTGAAAATGAACCCCCAAAAATCTGGACACAGACCCCCCCAGCTCCACAGCCCTGTGCTGAGCACGATGCCACCCAGGCTGTAAATGACTCATCTTCTCATAAAGCTGGTTTGCTAAGGAAGAAAGAAAAGCCTTTGCCCTGAAACAATTCCTCTGCGCTTGCCAAGCTCAGCAGGAGCAATCCATGCTGTCTCTCTGCTTCTCTGGAGCGCCCAGCACCGGCATCCCCCCACCGTGGTGCCAGCTCCGGAGCCCGACCCCCACCCTCCCCCCAGCACCAGGGCTTTCCTCCCCACCTCCTGCCCAGCACCGTGCCTTATGAAACACAGAGCCACCAAACACACACCCGCATATGTTGCTAACCTCAGACGCTTAGATAGAGAAGGCTGCGGATGAAAAAAAAATATAAAGGAAGAAAAAGGGGGAGAAAAAAAAAGTCCAAGGTGGAACCACAATGTTTATAAAATGGGTCACTGAATTATACATAAAAATATTTTCCTTGTGGATGCAATTACTTCCTGGACTTGTTATTCCACAGATGCTTAAGTTTGCCTCAAGCAACTCCAATAAATGCTTTACAGTCTGCTAGATCAACAGTAGCAGCGCTGGAGCGAATTGAGCAGCGCTGTTTCAAATTTGTCAGAAAACCACACAGTGTTTTCATGCGCACGTTTTAGAAACCCAAACAAAATGATTCCCAACCGTCGTGCTCCCTTTCCTTACGCTTTTAATGGGTTTCACATGAGCTCCTCCAGACACGGGCAGAGCCCTAGGGGCTCGGGACACCCGGGCAAGGGCTCCCCAAAAGCCAGGGAGCCCCCGGGAGGCGATGGGGACCGAGCAGGGGCAGCACCTTCCATCCCTCTGCCATGTAAACCCTGCTCCTTCTCGCTCCCAAATTTTCCCGTCTCATCCTCCTGCAAGGTCTGGCTCACCCGTTCGGTACTCAGGGGGGTGGGGTGGGCAGCGGGATGTATAACTGGCTTAGGAGGCTTTCCCAGGGGAAATGAATTTTGGGAGCGAGGGGTCGGGGCCGCCCCTACCTGCTGCTGTGGCTGGAGGAGGGTGAGGGAGAGTTCAGGGGCTGGAGAGGACACACGCCTTGTGGGGTTTAAAAGTGCAATGAAAAAACGCAGAAGAGCTGCAGCAAAGCTGGTGGGAAGGGAAAGGAGCTGAGGCAGCAGCCGGATGGTTCCCAGCGTGGGCACAGGCTGGCTAGAACAACCTCCCCATGTCAGGGACACATAGCTGGGGTTTTTCTCCTCTATCCAGCCACTCTCTCCCCTTGAGTTTCACAAAACTCACAGAAACTCAAGTTTACGCGTGGGGACGCTTAAAGGTTATTTTTAATGAATGTAGGGCTTGGCCCAAAGGCCCCTGAATAAAATCCTGGCCCATCTGGTGCATCTGGAGCTTCAGAAACCTCAAAGCTCCTTTTGCAATTGCAAGTGTTTAGTGCCACTTTCAATGACCTTGAATAGGAAAGCAGTGGAGAGCCGGAGTGTTGGGGGACACCCCAGGATCACAGGGCAGAGTGCTGTTCTGCCAATAAAATAAATTAATAACTGCCCAGGAATACTCAAGATTCACTCCAGGACTAACAGGTGGCTGTAACAAGATTATCCCATTAACAGATTGCCAGTGGAGCAGAAATGTGTTTTCAGGTCTCTGCTTTCACTCCAAATTTCATCCACGAGATTTTCTGTCAGCAGGATAAATAGGTTAAAAGGTGCCTGCAAAAATAGGCTTATAAAAAGCTCCTTATTCTCCTGCTTCAAAGACGCAGCTGCCTCCCGTTCCCCCTCGTATGGGAATCCCAGCTCATCTTTGCCTTTTTATAGGCCACTGCAGCACTTGGGCTCCTCTCCTGCTCTTCTCTGCCAGCAGCCAGGACCGGTGGCTGCCTGCTGCCGTGTCACTGCCCCAGCCAGGGCACAGCCTTGTCCCCATCCTTTAACCCACGGGGAGATGGCACGCAGCATGAAAGTCCCATGAGACCCAAGAGCGCATCCTCCTCCTCGGCGAGGGCACCCCACCGACTGCAATCCCCAAACTCCCAGCGTGGCAAATCAGTTATGAGCAATCTCCACCCCACCACCAGTGGAAAACACTTTGCTGAAGGGAAGGAGCCAAGTTTCCCTCTGCCCTCGCTCCCAGCCCTGGGATGGGGACGGGGATGGGGATGTGTCCCCACGGCCGAGCCGCACGTAAGGAGCTGCATGACTGGTGCGGTACTGCCCGCCTTGGGGGTTAAACCAAGGGCCCTGCAGGGAACACACAGGCATTTTTATTTGGAATTAAGTCCCAGCACATCTTCATTTTCAATTCCACCACTGTTGAAAAAGAAACATAAAACAAGCACGAGCAGCGGGGAAGGAGGGAGGAAGAAGGCAGCACTGGGTCTGCCCATGGCCCCAAATTAGCCGCAGAGAAACGTTAACATTCCTGCGCTGGCCCTTGGCCAGAGGACGGAGCAATTCAGGAGACAGTGATGCAGTCACTGGCAAACATGCACACAGTCTGCGGGTCCCCATGCCACAGCCAGCGTGCAAAACCCCAGGGAAAGAGCTGAGATAGGGTGGGAAGAGTGCAGACCCTCACCCTGCTCCCAGGGATGGACTCGAGGTGCTTTTAAATGCCACGAGAGGCTTTCCTCCCAAGGCAAAGCGGCTGGAAATGCCATGCAAAAGGTGACCCGTTCTACGTGGGATTTCACTGTAGCTGGACACCCTGCAGCTCCAGATCCCCAAACCAGTCGTGCCCAGGTTGGAGGGGTCAGATTCTGCCTCCAGATGTGAGTCACTGTGATTTGGGGGTGATGGGCCGGACAGCGCAGGGGCGAGTACCCCCTTGTGGGGGGGAAGCATAGCATCCCTCAGAACTCACCCCATGCCAGCTCTTACTGCAAACATGCATCAACCCAGGTGCCCCCCAACTCCTGGGGTCCCACTGGCTCACCGCAGACCCCAACACCCTGCTGCAGACCGCTCAGCACCCCACACAGCATCCACCCAAGCCCCAGCCTAGGCTATGCCTGGCTGCCAGGGCAGTTTAATAACACTGGCCCGCACCCTGGCACCCACCGGGCGCCCCAGCCCTCCTGATTTTGCCATTTGCCAGGTGCTGGAGGCAGCGTGCCGCGCTCGAGCGCCAGTGAGGGCTCCAATCTGTTCCTCATTAGGAGGGGCAGACAGCCCAGCACGGGAGTCTGAGCCCTAATCTCCTTTCCAGTTGGTATCCGTCAGCAGATGTACAACAAGTGGTTGGATATTTTAGCGGGCATGTGTGTGACAGAGCTGATAGCTTTTTTTCCAGCCAGGGGAGGGATAAAATGCCATGGCTTGAGCCGAAGCTTTGCCGGTCGCACGCGGAGCCCGACGGCAGGTCCCAGCGCCCCGGCACGGCTGCCAGCTTCGCTCCGCTGGCGCGGTGGTTTATTTTACCAAGGTCTTTCTTGGAAGAAGCAGTGATGAAGTTAACAGCCTGTGAGCCATAATTGGCTCACATTAAATCAAGGAAATGATATGTTTTGTTTTGCCCCCCTTTTTCTTTTTTTTTTGTAAAAATTCATATTAAACAGGAAAAAAACACGTAGAGCCAAGGAAGGAGCAGGCAGCAGCTCCTAGGAATTTGGGGGGAGATTTGTGTCCCAAGCATGAAAAAATCCAGTCCTTGCCATCAAAGAAAAAGCAGCTTCACTTCAAAATACCTAGCAGAAATGCCCATGGGTGAGGGAAATCAGATAAAAAAAAAAAAAAAAAAAGAACAACCCAGGCTGTGGCACCACAACATGCACTGCTTCAAAGCCTGTCCCAGCAGCTCATGGAATTGAAGTGGACAACACACTAAAAAAAAAAAAAAAGTTTTGCTTAAAAAATTTCTTCTTGGAAGTTGTTTTATTTATCTCACCGCCTCTCAACCAACACAGAGTGTCAAATACTTTGCTAGTGCCTTAATGCAGCTCTGGATATACAGAGTATTTCGGAAAGGAAACTTTCTTGTGCTTGTTCTTTAAATTCTGGGTTTAGCCCCTGTGGCTACATCCTGGATGTGAGCTGAGCCGGGTGATGGCAGAAGTGTCCTCCCAAGGCTGCAGGTCACCTTAGCCATCAGGTCTTGGGAGGGATAACATCCAGCCTGCCCTGGACATGTCCCTGCAGCCCAGCAGGGCTTGGCTGCTTTTCCATGCTTGCTGTCGCAGTCGCTGCGATGCAGCCTTGTGCTTACTGGGCTTTCACCCATCCCCATGAGCGCCCAGTGCCACTGCTTCACAGCGCCTGAGGCCCCTCCCAGCTCAGCACTGGGGCACCAACAGCCCCCAGGACTTGTTCCGGCTGGAGGCAGCTGCAGCAGCATCCCAGCTCATCCTCCCAGCGCTGGATTTTGTGGAAAACCTGAGCCATTTCCCAGGGCTGGCCCATCTGAGAGCACAGCATCCCTGGGGGTGCTCAGCCCCTGCTTTCACACAGTATCTCTGCACAGATGTGCCTGCATGAAGATCAGCTGCATCACCCGAGCAAGGCAAGGCACAGATTTATAGGCTGCGAGGATGAGGGGGGACCAGCTCCCTCTCTCAGGAGCCACCACAGCCCTGGGGAAATTCAGGCTCCAGAACAGTGTGGCCCTGCACTGCCTTGACACTGCTCACACACACAGGCCTGGGCTAGCAGCCACCCAAAAGCTGCAGCGGAAGATGGACGCAGCGAGTGACAAAGCCACCACATCACATAGGAAGGGCTGGAAACCTGCAACCTGCCTCCATGTCCCCTTTTTGTCCACCGTCTCAATGGTGGGTACTTGTAGCTGCATGCACTGGATGTTGTGGGTCACAAGATTTCAGGTGACCTGAAAAAAAGCCCCACAAGCAGGAAAAACCATCCTGCTTTTGGTGAATCCCCCACCCAGCTGAAGATCACACAGACATCTTCCAGCTCATCCCAGCTTCTGTGTTAGCCAGGTTGGAAACGGGACACCAAAATCCCTCACTCTAAGCTTGGGGGGGTGAACAAATCTTCCATATGTGTGGCAACCAAGAAAGCCCCCAAATTCAACCCTTTTCCAACGTGAAAACAACAAAAACTCCTCAATGGGAGATTGTAATTTTGTTTGGAAATGTCATTTCCAAATGGCACATGAGAAATCATGCTCTGACCTAGCGTTGCTGACAGGCAAGTATTTATTCCTACAGAATTTCCACATAAACCCATCACTTTTGTCAGTAGGTCTGGACACAAGACGAGGAGGAGGAAGGCAGCAAGAGGGGAGCCAGGAGGCACAGGGACAGGCAGCGACAGAGCTTTGGGTGCTGCAAGCCCCCAGGTCACTGCAAATACGACGGGTCTCCTCAAGGCGTATTTTTGAGGCAAGATGTAGCCTTTCCAACACTTTCATAGCAAGTATCTAATATTTTTTCAAACCTAGTACTGTTTTTTCCAATACATTAAACCAATACAAGCCTCTGCTCCGGAGCCCCGCAGCACTTCATCATTCAACACCACTGCTCTTGCCCGTGTCGGAGCAGAGCGGATCCTGTCCGACATACATTTCTCAGTCTATTAAGCAGAGTTATTCTTTTGCTCAGAGTTTTGATACTTACAAAGCCATTACCATCCCTCGCATGCACATCCATCATCAGGCCTTCAAACTCCAGAAAGTCCCAAAAAACTATTTTCCACTCACCATGCAGCCTGCCAGGCTCTGTTCTTCTACTCTGCGTTCCTTCATCCATCGAAAGACATTTCAGCAAGTTCCGAGTCCAACAAAATAAAGACATGGCAGCCTGAAGAGGTGGTGATTTTCTTCTGTGAGGGGGGAGCGGGGCAAAGGATACAGCAGGGAAGAGCTGACTTCTGTCTGCCTGGTTGGAAAAGCTAACCTGGGCTCCAGGCACCGGTGCCTGCCGGGGGTGCAGGGCACCATTTTGCAAAGCCCCAGGTCTCAGAAAGCCATGGGGGGAGCAGCTGTAGCTGCCCCCTGGGCTCAGACACCCCCAGTTCCACAAGCACCACAACACAGGGGTGCATCCAGCCCAGTGCTGGCCCCCCCGCTCCTTCCATGTGCCCCCAGCACCCTGCAGTCACCAGCCACCCCCTGCGCTGCTCTGGAAACCCAGCACTTGCTGTTTGCCCACGTTTTGCAGGGAGATGGTTCACCATCACACCTCTGCACCGCCCCGACGGCTCCCAGCATGGACCATGTGCTCCCCAAAGCCCCCCCAGGTGCACGCACAGAGCAGCGCCGAGCTGCCAAGCACCAGCTCTGCTAGGGCCTCACAGGATGCGGGTGACACAGAGAGGAGCAGCCCTGCCCCAGCCCAGGGCAAACCAGCTGCGGGGCTGCCCCGAGCCCAGCGCAGGCACCCAGTGGTGCTGCATCTTGACCCAGCAATCACCAGGTCGGACTTACGGGGAAGATTTATGAAAGGATGTGGCCAGATGAGCGGTAGAGACGACGAGTCTTGAGGAGTGACTGATTTCTCCCTTACAAGAGGAATAGAAATTAATTTATGAATTTGGTTAGTTAAGCTGCCAAGTGGCTTTGATGCAGTTTATGTTTTTGCATATGTTCATGATCTATTGCACAGCTGTTGGGGGAGGGGGTGGGGGGGAAGGTCCTATTGAGCCGGAGCAATGCATCACTCTGGCTGAGGCAGCCAACAGCTCTCAGCAAAACCAGATTGCCCTTTAATGGGCCACGGGCTGGTTTGCTGCTTTCCCAAAGTGGGCGCCTCGCTCCCCCTCCTCGGTTCACTCTGGAGGGCCTGGAGCCCTGTTACTTGCTGCAGAGGCAGGGAGCGGGGCAGGACCCCCTTCCCCATGCCCACGGCCGAGCACAGCCCACCAGAGACACCGCTGATGTGTCTTCTTTCACCTTGCTCACCCCTTCTGTGGTTTGGTAGGACCTACAGCAAGTCAGGAGAATCCTCAGGGACATGTGGAGCTGGGACAGGGGGTGGGTGCTTTATTCCTTTCCCCAAACTGCACTTTCACAAAGAAACCATGGAGCGCAGAGCGTGGATGTGGTGCTCACCAAAAGCAGGCGTGGGGACCCGTTACACACACCGAGGGACCCCCACACACAGCCAGGGAGGGACCTGCCGGCGGGCTCAGCCCCGGCTCCCCCAGCCCAGCCCAGCGCGGGCGCCAACTCCCCAGTGCTTCCCGGCGTTACAGGTGCTTGGAAGTTTTTCAAGACACAAAGTAATTTCCTGTTTGAAGCAGTTGACAAATCTGCACAGAAACTGGATAACCCTTGGCGTTTCAGGGAGATCCGACTGCTCCAGCTCAGGGCCCCTCTCCAATACACTATTCCCCCCCAGATATAAGGGGCAGGAGGGTGGGTTGAGCACTCCTCTCTGTCCCGTGCCCAAGTGGCCTCAGGTTTAGGACAGATACTGCACCCTTCCATGAGGTTTGTGACAAGCGCGTACGGCAACTGTGTCCCCAGGAGGTGCCACAGCCTGGAACAGGGTCCCAGCCCAGCCCAACACCATTCCCAGCCCAAGAAACACCCAGCCAGCCTTTGCTGCATCGCCCTTCTCCCTCCCCGAATCTCCCACAAACAGGGTTATTTAGGGGGGAAAAAAAACCAACTTGGTAATTAAATTATCACATAAATAGAGCAAAACCAGCTCATGCACATTTATCAGCTTGACAATTTTTTAGTTAGTAGTTGCTTTGTAACCAGAAGAATGAGAATTAAATCAGACACAGGCAATAGCCCTTTTGGGGCAGGAGGCGGCACTCGGGGCTCCAGTGCTGTGCGCCCACGTGCTGGGGTCACACCAGCATGGCCAGGCTCATTCTGCTGCGACAGCAGATCAGGTCCCAGGCTTGTTTTGCTGGGTCCCAGGGGCTGCAGCAGGCTGCTCCCAGCCACCCAGCACCCAGCCGGTGCACCCAAGCACAAGCTGACCCTGAGGAGCTGCCAGAGAGCATGGGGCTCAGCACCCTTGCTCCTGGGACAGGGGACAGCACAAAGCCCTGGGCAGGGAAGAGATGCAGATCCTGCTTTCTGAAGTCCCTCACTACAAGCCACACCTATCTCCCAAAACAACCAAAGGGAGGGAGATGAATCAGCCAGAGGTGTTGTCGCATGCAGATGGCCATTTCACAGTAGTCTGCTCCGAGTTGCCTTCTCCCTGTCCAAGCCACCAGACCGCACAGCCAGATCAGCACCCAGCACTGCCACCGATTCCTCACACCCCATCAGGATACATCACCTCTCCCTACTTCAGTTTTTGCAAATGGGTAGCTCCCAGCCCTTGTCTCTGAGACACGTGAACATCCGAAGGATGCCCAGATGACAGACTCACCAACGCGCAGAAGCCTTTCCTCCACTCGTCCCCAGGCATGCCGCAGGCCAGCAATGCAGGGTTCACCCCTTTGCTCTAAGCAATATTGCTCCCAGCAGGAACCCACCACCCAACACACCGACCTCTTCAAGAAGCCCAAGAGCAGGGCTGGCATGACGCTGCACAGGGCAGCACGCTCAGCCCCACCACGGTCCCAAAAAGCAGCAGCCAAGCAGCTCCAAGATGGAAAGACCCAGAGATAACTAATCAGCAAAGATAGAACAAGCCAAATGACGTCAGTGGAGTAAAAGAGCCAACAATCTTCCAGATCCGAAAAGCAATGCCTTTAGATACTGACAATTCATGGTTGCTATGTCAGGGCACAGAATTTTGCAAAATCTTGCACAAGGAAAATTGATGGCTTTCCTTGTGGAACATTTTAATGGCTATGCTCAGCTTTCCCAGGGGGGTCTCACTTTCTCAGGGCATAGATTTGCCACCACTTACTTGATTTGGATGAACTTTCTGTCAAAATCAACAAGGATTTGATCTGTGCTTCCTCCTTGCTAGAGATATTCATAGCAAAAACAAGGATCAGAGAGGGGAAAAAAAAGAGAAAAGCCCTTACCTTGCAGCAGCCTGGGCCTCAGGAGTCCTCACAGCCCCATTACCTGGTGAGCATCATCATGCTCAGCACCTGCAGCTTTTTTTTCTCCCAGTCCAGCCCCAGCAACACCCCCCTGCCATTGCAGAGACTCAGTATGCCCAGTTTTGGGCAAAAGCTGAGGCCTGGGAGGATCAGAGGGGATGAAAGATAATGTTCTCAATGAGTGGCCTTGGGGAATTTGAAGAGGAAGGATGCTGCAAAGTCACGCTGTGAAATTTGCAGCATCTTCCCTCTTCAGATTCCCTAAAGCCACTCATTTGCAGATTTTCCTTGGTCTGCAAAATGCAACCAGCAGCAACAGATCCTGGCACCTGCTGCCCCGCATAGGGCTGTGACCTCGCACAGAGCATCACCACACTGGGAGCAAACAGGCACTGCGAGCCCAGATACGTGGAGCGAAGTGCACGCAAGGGAGGTGACCGATGGCATTTGCTGATGGAGGGGAAGCTCAGGGCACAGGGACCAGCTCCAGGTCAGCTGGAAGCTGTTGTGACATCCCTGCTCAGACCAACACAGCACTGGAAAGTTTCTGGATGAGCTGCCTTGCCACCCTGACGCCCCCTCACTTCATGACCTCTCTTCCTGTACAGAAATCACATCCCCGAGTGCCTGAGTCAGCTGTAAATCCCCATCATCGATCAGACGTGAAATACGGCACTTGATGGTTGTGGAAGGGGAACCAGATTGCACAGAGGGAAAAGTATAGCAGCCACGTGGCGCTCCCACACGGGCTTGGGGTACAGAAACCATCCAGGTGGTCCCAAAAGCCCCAGGAACTAAAATGAATGATGGAAACAAGAGGAGCACTACAGCAGTTTAGGGAAAGACATCTTTTGCTAATAAAATCCAAGTGCAAAGCCAATAGGTGTGTCCCCTCGCTTTCCTACAGGGTGAGTTTGGACCTTGCAGCCCCCCAGGACCTGTGCAGGATGTCCCAGCACAATGCTACCTGCTGAGCCTTGTGGGGTTGGGGGGATCAGGGCAAGGGGGCAAAGGCACCCATGGGCAGCCCAAGGCCCTCAACAGCTGCACCTAATGTGGCAGAGATGTCACCCTCCCCTTTTCCATCCTCATCAGCACTCTTCTTCATTCCCCTTACCTGCTCCCTCGGCCCCCTTTGTGCTCACTTCCATCTCATTTCCTCTCCTTCCTCTTCCTCAGCTGACCTCTTCCTCAGGTCTATGTTGAAAACCCTTCCCTGTTTGTGGTGTGGAGGCTCGGCTCGCACAGATGCAATTTACCCTTTTAAAAAGAAGCAGGGTTTGGCCAGTCTAACTGGTGCAGACTCCTCGAGGGGAGAAACGTGGTCTTAGCCAAGGGACATTTCTGCTGGTGGAGATGGCTCTGCAAGGATTGCCCCTGTATGTGCCACTGCAGCGATGAACCCATTGGTGTCAGTGGGGGCTGGGAGGGACAGGGGCCGGGCAGGCGTGGGGTGAAGGCTGCAGAGCAGCATCATTTCCCCATGGCTCTGTGCCTGCGGGTTTTCTGCCCCCTCCGTTTCCTCCCCGAGGCCAGCCGGGCGCAAGCCCACAAGGCACAGATTTCTCTGATTAGGCAACACCAGGCAGCCTCTTCCCTTTTGCTTTCAACTGCCTCTTCCTCCTCATCCCCGGCAGCAGCCCCAGCATCCAGCCCGAGCACAGCACCACCCACACCACCACGGGCACCGGCCACGGCACTGCCATGGAGTCGAGTGCGCGAGAACCCCTGGTGAGGAAGACGAGCTCCTCGTATCAGACCTTCTCCAGGAGTGCTGGCAAGAGGCTCGACAAGGAGTACCTGCAGTAAGGGCTGGGCTGGGGCTGTGGGGTGGGCTGTGCCCCCAGTCCCAAGAGTGCCAGACTGGGGGGAACTGGTGGAAGAGCTGCCTCATACTGCTGTCATTCCTGAGTTGCCATGAGATGGGGTCTCATCCTGCCCAGGGGGTGTGGTGCTGGATGAGCCTGCCTGGGAGAGCTGCGGGTGTGCGTGCTGGTGGGCATCCGACCCTTGTGGGGGCATGAGGTCCTGCTGGGAGGCACAGGGGCTTTGAAAGGAGCCCCCTCCCTGCTCCACTGGCACGAGCCAGCTGCCGGCTGGGTCCCTGGTGCCACCGGGCTCCAGCTTCTGCTTTTCTCGGTTTGAACCTGCTGAAAGCTGCCTGGTGCGGAGGATGGCATCAGTGCTGCCGGGGGGTCGGGATCCCATCCCCTGCTCGGAGAACCTCCACCAGCCTAGGGCTGTGCCAGCCATTCCCCAGAGAATCCTTCCATGGGTGTCACGAGAGCCTCAGCAAAGGCTGGGGGAACCTGCCAAACAGAGTTAGAGTTTCTGCCAGCTGCAGTAAGGGCACCCACCACATCCTTCTCACTCCGTCTCTCCCTCAGGAGCCTCCACAACAAGCGGCTCTACCTGGCTGCATTTGCCGCTGTCCTGGGGAACTTCAATTTTGGCTTTGCCTTGGTTTACCCCTCGCCCGTCATCCCTGCTCTGGAGGCTCACCCCAGCCCTGCGCTGAGGCTGGACCAGCACACAGCATCCTGGTTCGGGGTAAGGAGCAGGGCTGTCCCCGCCAGGGGCAAGGGGCAGAGCCATGGGTGTGTGGAGGAGCCCAGACCCACCGAAGCCCCTCTCGTGCCTCCCCGCAGTCGGTGTTCACACTGGGAGCGGCAGTGGGGGGCCTTAGCGCCATGCTCCTCAATGACCGCCTGGGCCGCAAGCTGAGCATCATGTTCTCAGCGCTGCCCTCCGCCGTGGGATACGCACTGATGGCCGGTGCCCAGGGCATCGGGATGCTGCTGCTGGGCCGTGTGCTGACGGGCTATGCCGGCGGCGTGACGTCTGCCTCCATCCCGGTAAGGTGCCGTGGGAGAGAGCTGGCCGGGGATTTGCATGGTGGGAGCTGGGGTGGTGCCGTAGCAGAGCTTGGGGTGTCTCGCTGCTTTTTGGAGGCATTGGCAGAGCTCCAGGGCTGCGGCTGGGCCATCGGGGAGGGGGAGGATGCACTGGGTTAGCAGCCCTGGCATGGCCAGCCCGAGTTGCCCCCACGGTGCTGGGCTTTCTTGCCTGCAGAAAAGGGAAGGCAGGTCTTCAACCCTGCCTGGTTCCTCCCGGCAGTTATTTCCTCCCTTATTTACCAAACACCGACCTCGTGCTGCGTGCAGAGGGGAAGGCAAGAATTGAGTAACCCTGGGGCACATCCTTCCAGTAATTGGAGTCTGAGCATCCCTCTGGAGCACTTCTCCCCCACCGTGCTGAGGGAGGGAAGTGGTGGTACCTGCAAGGCTGTCCTCTCTGCCTGCCAGCACCAGCTTATGCCACGGGACCACTCAGATTTCCACCCTAAGAGGGCAATTTCCCAGCGGTTTGGGTTTCCCCTGCTGCAACGGATGACTTTGAGGTGACAGAGGACAGGTTTTGGTGGTGACAGCTGTATACTGCAGCTCCATTAAGCATGTGCTGTCCCCGTTTCAGGTCTACATCTCTGAGATCTCCCACCCCGGTGTCAGAGGCATGCTGGGCGCTTGTCCTCAGATCATGGCAGTGCTGGGCTCCCTCGTCTTGTACGCGCTGGGCAAGTATCTCGGTGGTTGGAGGGCAGGAAACCCTCGGCGAGACCTCAGGGAAGGGAATTTGATTTTAAACAACTTTCTCAGCAAGCTGATGGATCCCTTCCCCTCGCAGCCAGCTCACAGCCACCACCATGGGTGTGCCAAGGGCGTCTGGGCAGGATCACCCCCATTTAATTTGCACTTGCATGTGAGCTCAGAGGGGTGAATCCATAACCCACCCAGTCCCGTGGCCATTACCGTGCCAGCAGACCCGAGTGCTGTGGAGGCTTGGTCAGGGCTGAAGAGCAGCATGTGATGAACTGCATGTGCATCTCACACCAGCATGTGCCCTGGCTGCTGCAGGATCTGGCTGGATACTCTAAGATTTGGGGGAGCTGGCTGGAACTTCACCATATCACACAGCTGAAAATGCTTCTTTGCTAGGAGAAAAACGTGCAAAATCACTATTTTTTTTAGATCTCTTTTCGCCCGCTAAATTTATTAAATTAAATTATTGGGGTGCCCACCTGGAGGCATGGCCAGGACACCCTTCCCTGCACGCTTGCCGCTCCTAACCGTGCTGTTCTGGCAGGGCTGGCCCTGGACTGGCGCTGGCTGGCCGTCACTGGGGAGGTGCCTGTGCTCATGATGATCGTCCTGCTCTGCTTCATGCCCAACTCACCCCGGTTCCTGCTCTCTCGGGGGAAGGATGACGAGGCCCTGAGGTCACTGTGTTGGCTGCGGGGCAAGGACACGGACTATGCCCGGGAGTATGAGCAGATCAAGGACAGCGTGAGGAAGCAGGTGAGGAGGCTCACCACCAGCACGGGGGACGTGTAATGTGAGAACAGCAAAATCCAGCCTCCTTTGGGCAGCTCCTGAGCCATCTTCTGGGTGCCACGGTGGTGCCCAGAGGTGGTAACACCTCGGCTTTCTGGCTTTGTCCCCTCCAGAGCCCACGGATTTCCTGTGCGGAGATCAAGGACCCCTTCATTTACAAGCCCATCCTGATCGCAGCGGGGATGAGGTTCCTGCAGCAGCTTTCAGGTGTCACCTGCATCCTCGTGTACCTGCAGTCAATATTCAAGAAAACATCTGTCATCCTGGTGAGCCCTGGGGTTCAGCCTGCCTTGCCTTCAGTGATGACTGCCCAGTGCTCAAAGTCCCCTGCAGCCCTCAGACCCCAACTCTGAAGCCTTTTTCAAAGTGCCTGGTTGGCAGCAATTGCCAAGCACGTGCCCTGCAAACGGCCGCATGAGGATGGGGAGTGGGACTGGCCCCACTCTCCTCTGAGCTTCAGGCTCTTCTTTGCTGGCCTCTTACCTCAGGAGGATAGCTTTGACAAATCCACCAGCCAGAGCCAAGACAACACGTGCTAGGAACCTGCCCTTTCCCTGGCTCTCCTATATCAGCTTCCCCACTGCTTTTGCCATTGCAGAAACCAGAGTATGATGCAGCTCTTGTTGGCTTGGTACGTCTGTCCTCAGTGGCCATTGCTGCTGTGTCAATGGATAAAGCTGGGAGGAAGATTCTTCTTTTTGTATCAGGTATGTTTCTCCCTCACTGTTGTGCAAGAGAAGCTCTTATTTAAGGATTTCCAGGAGCTCTGCAAATGTGCCAGAGTGGAAACTTCAGCTGTACAGGACTTGGGCAGGGAGCGGGGGAGGTCTCTTTAGTTTGGCGGTGGCTCAGGTCCTGAGCAGAGGTGTTCCTGGGAGCTCCATCCTTGGCACAGAGGGGATAACTCACACGTCAATTCCGCTGTCCTGTTGTATCTCTCCACAGCTGCTGTCATGTTGGTCTCCAACCTGACCATGGGGTGCTACATCCACTTCATGCCAGCTTCTCAGAATGGCACCACTGCCAACAGGACCCTGGTGAGCTCTGCCAACCTTCCTCCTGAGCCGACAAACTACATCACCCTCATCCCCCTCCTGGCAACCATGTTCTTCATAATGGGTAGGTGCCAAGAGCACAGGGGTGGGTACCAGCTTGGGGGGGACATTTCTTATCTGAGGCAGGGTGATATGGAGCAAGGAGATAGGGCTTGGAGCTGAAAGACAGGCAGATGTCCCTGGAAGACCAAAAAAGATGGCATCTGAAGTCACTCTGAGGACTGACAGAGCATGAATGGGGGGGAGTAATGATTGATGGGGAACAGGGCAGGATTGCACAAGGCTCCTCTTCTGCACTCCTCAGTGGGCTTTGAAGCCTCAACAACCTCACCTTACCTGTCCTCCCTTGCAGGTTATGCCATGGGCTGGGGCCCCATCACCTGGTTGTTGATGTCGGAGATCCTCCCTCTGAAAGCCCGTGGGGTGGCCTCGGGCCTCTGCGTCGTCGTGAGCTGGCTGACAGCCTTCACCCTGACCCAGTTCTTCCTCCGGGTGGTGGTGGGTACTGCCCCGGGAGGGTGTCCGGCAGCCCCTCCTCAGACCCTCCCCGCACAAGCTCACACCTGCTTTCTGCCCTACCTTCCAGGAAGCCTTCAGCCTCGAGGTGCCCTTCCTCTTCTTTGCTGTCATCTCTGCTGGGAACATCTTATTCACGGGCTGCTGCGTTCCAGAAACCAAAGGCAGGTCCCTGGAGCAGATCGAAGCCTTCTTCAGGACCGGCCGAAGGTCGTTCATGAGGTAGGAGCTTCCATCTGCCGCTGTGCCGGGCTACCCATCCACGTGCTCAAGGGTCACAGAGGAAAAACTGCCATGCTGCTGGAGCTGGAGGCTGGAGCTTTCTGTGAAGGCAACAGGAAAGGAACAGGCAGCAACAATCATCTGGCTTTGGATGTAAAAGTTGCCAACTGGAACTTCACCTTCTCCCATCATTCAACACTACCTGTTACACTTTGGGCAACGTGTCAACCTGAGGTATGGGACCAGGTAACCAGCACCAGGCTGGAGATAAAGATGCCCTGGAAAATGAAAGGTGTGGCTGCAGACAAGAGACCACACATGTCCTTCGCTCAGCAGCCACCAAAGCAGCCCCAGAGCCTGAGGGTTTGGCTGGAACAGAATTAACCGCTGTAGTCGTTTTGGCAAAAGTTCAGTGTGTAGTTGCAAGAATAAAACGGTGTTGCTTCTAACTGCAAGATGTTGCCTTGATTTGCAGAGGAGGGAGCTGCAGGCAGGTGGGATGGGAGAGGCAGACGAGGATGGTGACCAGGGGACCGCGGCAGCCTGCAGCTTCCTAGATGAGTCTCACATGTTTAGGGACTGTGAAAGAGGCAGAGCCGGATGCTTTGTACAAAAAGCTGCCACATTTTATTGCTCTAAAAACACACATTACTCTAGAAGCCTAATGAACAAGACCAAATACAGTTCACAAAGAAAATCCAGGACAAAACAAAGAACAGCAACAGACAAACATTCAGCTGTAGTGCAAGTGATTCACGGTGGGAAAGACACAGTGGGCACTGACAATACTTTGTACTGGGGTGGGTCCTTCCCACCACAGGGTTTTACTCATCCACAAAGAGGAAGGTAGATGCACCTCCATCACGGTTGTGTGTGGAGCCTCCACCTCCACCACTTTGAGATTTCAACTGCATAGTTAGTAGCACATTGCTCTTACCCCTTTCCTGCATGTCCTGCAAGAATAAGGACTTTTCAAATTATTTTTTTTTTTTTTTTTAGAGCCTAACCCTAGGTAATACACAGCTGCAGGAGGTGGTTATGGCTGCGAGGAACAAATGGCCTGGCTGAGTATCATGTCCAACCTAACTCTCCCAAAAGGGCAGGACAAGGGCTGAGCTGGGAGATGCTTTGCCCAAGAGTTTGTCCAACCTCCTGAAGTGCACTTGGCACCACAAGGGCTGGCGGAGCTGCTTGTGTCCTCCCATCCCTGGAACACTCAGCCTGCTGTGACAAGGAAGCATAGAGTAACATAGCATATGTGACCCAGAGCTCAAGGTCCACTTGCTACCATTTACATCCCCTGCAGCAGGAGATGAGAGAAAACACCTAAGAGAAGATGTGCTTTACCAGAGCATTAATTTAAAGCAGCTTGAGACAGAGGAAGAGAAATGGACCAAAATCAAAACCACAGAAAAAATTCAGTATCACACCTAACATTTTTGCTGCTGAGACCCATTTCCAGAAAGATGTTCAGCCCTGGCTGAAATACACCTGTTTCTAAGTGTGGCCTGATTACGAGAGGCCTCCAGAGCTTCTGGTTTCCACTGACCTTCTGAAGATCAGGATCTCTGGCAGCCCTGTGCTAGAGCGCTTTCTTTCTCACATGGCTATGGACCAGGTCTTGACATCTTCAAGTCAGTGAAACCCTTCCCTGAAGACAGGGGATGCTTTTTTTCTGAGGAAAAAATGACAAAGATGGATTGAGCTTCCCAGGGCTTGGGCTAAGGAGGAAATGCCCCAATATGCAACGAGGTTGGACTCCTCAGGTCCTGTGAGAACCTCATTGGAGAAGTATTTTCTAGGTGACCTCCTTTCTTCAACATCAAAAGTCTGAGGGTTTTTGCTACATTTAGAGTCTGAGAAATCACAGTGGCTCTTTCCAGAGGTAGAATGGTCTTTTTATTCACTGCACACACAGAGAATCAATTGGTGTTACAAAATCAGCTCCTGCCCAGAGCAACGAGTTCTGGGCACACAGCAGAATGTGAGCTTCTCTTCTTCTCTTCACACCCAACGGGCAGCCCCAGGGGATGGTGGAGCTCATATGCACAAGTGCCGTCAGCTTCGCGACTGCCTGGGACACGGAAGAGTTGCACGCTGTATAAATGCACGTGGGTAAGAAGCGCACAGCTCATGCGGTGGACAGTGTAACAGTCCATTGCTAAGCTCACGTGTGCTGCCAGTACCCAGGTGTCTTTCCACACTTGGTGTCAACAACTCACTGTAGTCAACACGTCACCCACTCTCTTGAGTTCTCACGTAACAAAACTTCTGTCCCATCGTCTCCCAAGAGGACTTTCCAAGATGGAGCAAGCAAAACCTCTTCCATAGAGACCCCACGGATTAGCCATCCAGGCTGGATGCCATCAGCAGGGATTGGGTTGAGCCTGTAAAATCTCTAGAGCAGGGCTTTTAACTTCATTTATCCTTACACAGCTTCAAGCACCCTGACGGTGCCTCTAAACACAATTAATAACCACCATGCACTGTGAATGGGCATATTAACTACTGTGATGCTACTACTCTAAAGGTCCTTTCTATCTCCACAAAAACAGTCTCTTGCCCACACGGAGGTGAGACCATCCACTAACTGTTACTACAACTCTGAAAAGCCATGGGTGCTGTCACCAAGCCATGTCGGCGATGGTGGCAGCGCCTGGCTTGGCTTCAGCTGCATCAGACGGGCACAATTCCCAAGAGCTCCCACTGCCGACACACATCTGTAGGAGTCAGCATCTCGGAGCACAGATCTGAGACCCCTCCTGTTGTGGCAGGCATAGACACTGAACAGAGCCAGTGCCTTCAAGGGTTGTGATCAAAGGCTCCAGCTCAGCCCTTACAGAAGAGTCCCTGAGGCCCCAACAAAAGCGTGGAGCTTAGAGCTGAGCTTTGCAACCCACTAACAGTGGCAGAGCTGATGCAGACTGTTCACTTGCCTTGGCCCCAGGGTCAGGCCCAACTGCCACAAAACACATCATGACAGCACAGCTGGCGTCCAAGGGACTTGTGCCGTTGGTGCCAAGGGAGCAGAGTGGACCCGTCGGTGCCAGTGAGCCCCCCAGGTGACCTGGAGCAGCACCTGCCTGCAACAGCCCCCGGGACTGCTGCTGGTCCATGGCATTAGGACAATCAGGTGAAGCCAGCGAAGGTCCTACCAGTTCTGTGGTTCATCACCACGGGCGTAGATCAGCCTGCAAGTGCTCCTCTATTGCCACTGCTTTACCTTTCGCCTCCCGTCACCAAAGCTACTGTGGAACTACTCACAGAGCCAAGCAGTCACTACCAAAGACATGCTCATAGCTACGTGCATCAGCCTGCAACATTCTTCTACTAACACTACTTAACTCCCCAAACCCCCCTGAAATCAAAGCAGACATCCTGTTTGCTAGGCAGGACTCTGCACGTGACCCAGCCAGTGAAGGTGCTGCACAGGGACACGGCTGACTGGAAGAGCAGAGCGGCCACCACTGCTGAGCACCCCGTGGGCTGCAGTGCATTGCTCCTGCTGCACCCCGTTGCTGCAGGCAGCGCGGCCAGGCTGCAGCCCCTGCACACGTGCACAAGGAAAGCCAACGGCCCCCGTATTGCATGCAGCAACGAGGATCGGCCCAGAGCTGCGGGGTCTATAATGGCACAGCTCTTATTGCCACAAGCTGTATCTGGGTTATTCTGCGTCCCAGAGCAGCTGGTGTCAGAGCAATCATGGTCCAGAGGCGGGGGGAAGGGTCTTAGCACAAAGTGGCTCCCCAGCATCCAGCTGCGAGGGCCTGTGAGTGTGAACAAACCCAAGGCGCGTTCCTGACCGGTGTAAATCCTCACACCTCCCTCAATTCCAAGGAAGAAACAACAGCTCAGGTTAGCTGGCAGCTTAGCCCCCCCATCGCCAGGGACCCGCCGCAATGCACACACTGCCCCGCACCCAGCCACCCCGTCGGCAGCGGCTCCATCCAGGCACTGCGGGGACCTGCTGGTCTCATTCAGCTGATGCAAATACACACCGCACCCGAGGAAGGACATGCTGGATAGATCGTTTTCAACAAGAAAGCCACAGAGTGGCTGGCAGACAGACCCTCTAACAGACAGCAGTCAGCCTCCCACCGCATTTCCCAGAGCACAGCACAACCCCCCTGGTAGCCCAGGGATTCACATGGGACCACAGATGCGGGAGCTCAGCTGCCAGGGCAGAGGAGCCAGAACAGGCTGCAGTCCCCACCACCACTGTTCCACCACAGCTGCTACCTGCCCTGGCTGCCAAGTGAGTACCATCCTCCAATCCAGCACTTACAGCCCAGTTTTCCTCCTTTCTCCCTCCCAGAAAAGGGGGAAAACAACCTTTGTCAAGCCGGTGGCCCAGAAGAAGACAAAGGGGCCAAAGGACAACACACTTTTCAAAAGTCTGAGAAATGCTCTGAAGGCTGAAGTAGGGTTTTACAGCATCCCAGTTACGGCAGCCAGGGCTCTCCCTGGGCTCAGAGACCCCTGCCAGTGAAACGAGGCAGTCCTTGAAGGACAGGAAACGTAGCACTCTTTTATCCTATGTCCAGACAAAATGAGTCTCATCAAAATACTTAAATAACTAGAAATAAATTATTCCCCCTTTTCCTAATCAACAAAAAGCAATCATGTAAAAATCAAATAAATCAAAAACTCTAGAAGAAACCATGATGAGAAGAGGGGGATGTGGGCTTAGTGAGCAGTTTTGTCCTGCATGGTACAAAGCAAACAGAAAACAGGGTGTGAAAACCACTGATGGAGCCTGCAATAAAGCAGCAAGACATCCCAGCTATCCACACTGAAACGGTGCAGACTTCTCTGTGTTTGCAAAGGAAGGATATGCCACCTTCCCATACAAAACCAGCTCAGGACTGATGCAAAAAGAGCATGAGCCCAAAGACAAAGGCTGTACCAGACAGAAGCAAAGAGCTGGTCCCTTGCTCAGAGGGATGGATCGCAGGAGCAGGAGCAGATGCTGGGAGTGAGAGACAACAGAGCAGAGTCCCAGGCTCACGAGAGAAGGATGCTCTTGCACATCAGTAAGCCTTACACCAGCAAAAAATCCCACTTGGCTCAAGCAATAGTACCCCTTTTCAGCTGAGGTAAAGCAAACCTTATGTCCCTTCTTCCCCAGTAAAAAGAGTGAAGCTTAAGAAAAGTACCCTTATTAAGACAAAGTAATTCTTATAATTCAAGTAAATTGCAGTAACTGCCTGCAGCTGTATCCAGAGGATGCAGGGCTGTGCTTTGTGGGTGCCGGGATCTGCCCCAGCACCTCTGGCAGCTCCTCTGCAGAGGGGGTTGTCGTCTTTATGTGGGTTTTTTGCTGGAAGTCCTTTCCCATGCAGGGATGCTGCCCATGCCTGGCCTAACTGGACCCATATTAAAATATACTCAATGGAAGAGAACCAAGCTTAAGCACCACCATGTATTGCTAAACCCTGGATTAGTGTATTACACCTGGAAAGTGCCACACCAGAGACTGTTACTACGTGCAATGTCAGGTTCTGCTCAGGTGTGAGGCCAGCAGCTCCCTGACTCCCATGAGACCAGTACAAGCAAGGAGCTGGCACGTGAGCTCTGTCCCTTCTCACCCCATCCAGGGAGCAGTTCCCAAATGAGCACTGCATCCTCAGCTCATTATCGGGCATCACTCCAAAGAAAGGCTACCTATTCAGGCTGGTAAAGCAGCACTCAAAGAGCCAGCACCTCTGCAGCCAAAAAAAAAAATTAAATTAAAAAATAGGGGGACTGGGAGATATTTTGTTGAGGGTTGAGAAGGAGAGAGGGAGCAACACGCTGAGATCTGGCTGCTGGTGTGAGAAGAGGGCACAGCCGGCCCCAGCCCCTGAGATTTCCAGTTGCTGCAGTGTCCAGGGAAATCGTGGCGTAACAGAGGAGGGAGCGGGCAGAGGGAAGGGCAGGGTGGATTTCCATATCTTCACCATCTCAGTGTCCAGGAGAGGTTACCCCAAGGTTGTGGGCTTCAGATAGCCTGTCCCTCCAGGTCCCCCGTGAGCTTCTCTTCATCCATTTGCTTCTGCTGCTGGTGGATCCGAGCGTAGGAAATGGCATCTCCCCTGCAGAGAGAAGGGACAACGTGGGGATGTGAGCTCCGGGTGCCCACCACAGTGGGTACAGCACCTGGCAGAGGGGTCCCCCAACCAGGGCCCAGGCTCCTCTGCGCCAAGGGATGCCAGGAGTGAAATGAGACTTTCTGGACTTCTCCAACCCCACCAGGGCTGCTCACCACCCCCAGAGCTGGGGCCATCCATCCAGCGGCTGCAGAAAGAGGGCTGGGACCCACAGGGCAACCTAGATTGAGTTCCCAAGGAAAAGCTTAGAGCTTCAGCAAACCCTAGGACCTTCCCTCCCAGAGCTTTGAGATGATGGCGGGGAGATGTTCTTTGGCAGCATTCACACTGGAAAGCACGGTTAGTACAAGAGGAAAGCACAGCCTTAGGGAGGCAGATGGAGGTGAGGGCTGGAGGTCCACCTTCCCCTTCCCTCCCCTCCACAAGCAGACAGATCTCTCTTACTTTTTGCCAAGCGCTGACAGGCCATAAAGCACCCCGGTGGCAAACGCAATGGCATTTCCAAAGAGCGTGGTCAACGTCAGGCTGAGCATGACAGGGAACACAGCCATCCTGGAAGACAGAGGCAGCCCTCAAAGCCGGGCCCCACGCCCCATGGGATGCAGGGATGCTCATCCACTATGGCACGCCCACGTGCATCCCAACAAGGTTCCCAGGATGGTTTTGCCACCACAACACACCCCAGGAGCATCCTCACCCGCAGTAGAAAGCAGCTTTCTGCCAGGCCCGCAGCTTGTCTGCCCTCGCAGAGACGGCATTTGCAAACTCGATAAACTGGCAGCAGAAGGGGGCTTCGCACAGGAACAGGACGAAGGCGTTGAGCCTCCAGATAGAGCAAACCAGAGTTAATCCTGCCCGCGTGGTCCGGAGCGAGGGTGAGCAATGCTCCCCAGAGACCAGTCACCCCCCTGCCCAAACGCAGGCAGAAGGGAACGGCAGGGCTGGACCCCACTGCACTCTCCCCTCTTCCTCATAACTCCCACACCCTGGTGCCCAGGTTTATTTTGCATCAGGGTATCTCAGTATTTACATCAAAAGGAGTAAAGAAAGAACATAAATAGAGTAAACCCAGCATCTCAACTCACCCAGTGCAGCAAGATCTGGCAATTCATGGAGCCTGACGGACACTCCACGCACACCCACTGCCCGAGCACGGCAGCTCTGCCCCTTGTTCAGCGGTGTCTAACTCACCGAACCTCCCTCCCCACAGAGAAAAGAAAAGAAGTTCTGCTCACATCATCCACACGCCGGCTGCGATGTTCAGGGGGTTGATGGTGACACAGTTCCAGAGACCAGCAAAGGCACAGGCTAGAAAGCAAAGAGGCTTTCAGTGACCACAAAGACCAACTCAGGGCACCCCCAGAGCCCGGCAGGCAGAGCTGGCTTCTCCTCCCAGCCCTGCCCTGTGATGGGACCTTGCACCCACACCAGCACGTGTTTGTTTTCTTGTATTTGGGGCAGTTTTGCAGAGGAGGGGCTGCCCAGAAGAACCCTCGCCTTGGCTGGCACCTCTAGGTGCTGCCGAGCAGCCCCTACAGACCAGCATAGGAGGGTGGGTGGAAAGGTCCGATGCCTGAACAGGAGCCCGGGATGCAGGGGAGAGGGTTTCTTCCCAGCTCCTCCAGCTGCCTATCTTTTTACTCTGCGTACTTGGTGTCTCAGCATGCCACTTGCACAACTATTTCACTTTACGTAGAACAACAGAGCATTTGCTTTTACATGGAGTGACGTAACTCCATGGGCACGTCATGTGGCACCCTGGGTTTTACTTGCTAAGGAACTTCTGCTTTGTCCCAGGATGGACAGAGGTCCCAGCAGGCACCCATCTCTGAGCAACACAGGGAAAGTTCAGGAAAAACATGACTTGCAGCACCAAGACACACTGGCACACAATAAATAAAGCAGAGGTGATTCCAGTCTCTGTCCCACACAGCTGGTTCTGTGCAACTCTGCTAGAGATGGGCAGAAAAGAGCCAAGTTTGGGTCTCCGCTAATACGAATGGAAGCAGATACAGCAGAGCCCAAAATAGCCCCCGGCACTCTGCAGTGCAAGGAGAGGAACCAGGCAGCAGCATCCAAGGCAGGCTGCACACATCTCCTTCCCACCTCATTAAACTTGCAGAGCGCTCCTGACACTCGATACAGCTCTTCTCCTCTGCTGATGCCAGCAGCCTGCCACCGCTCACCTGGGAACCTGAGCCCGGGCAGGGAGGGCAGTAAGCAACGCACTGAGTCCGCAGTAACCACCACCACCCCTGAAAAACCCCAGCTAAAATTATAGAGCCCTTAAAGGCTGTCTTGGGGATGATAGGTGGCACAACGATGAGCAGCAGAGTCCACCTCTGAGAATAAACCAGCCTGGGTTCGGGTATTTCATGTCTGCTGGTGTTTTGCTAGGGGGGTCCCTGAGCAGAGCTGCTGTGAGCAGTCCTGACCTTCAAAAGCCTGGCACGTGTTTGCAAGGTTTCTTTTAAGCAGTTACTGCTGAATCCTCAAAGTTCCCTTAAAAATAATTATCGGTAGTTACCGAACCGGGAAACAGAACTGCAGGCCTACGACAGGACCCATCTAAGGTCACCCCACAATAAAGCGTTTTAGGAAACCACCCAGCAAGTTTATTTTTAAAGGCTTCCTAGGACTATTCCGCAGGAATCAAAAAACTTTTGGAGAATCCTGCAAGAACAAGAGGAGGAATGCCAGAGGACATGTTAACATCCATGCTCCAAGGGCGCTTCTCATCCTCCCAGAGCAAAGGGACCACTGTCAGTGACATGGCTTAGCGGTGGGCTGGGCAGTCCTGGGTTAAGGGTTGGACTTGATGATTGTAAAGGTCTTTTTGAACCTAAATGATGCTATAATCCAATAAACTGAGGCACCGGGGTGGGATGATCTGCTCACAGTCACTCATGCAAACAGCTGGAGAGCTGGAAAAGCAACGGCAAGCAGGATTGCTGGGAGCAGCAGGCAGCATGGAGAGCAGGGCACAACACGGAGGCTTCTGATTCTTCTCTGTGACCAAGAAACCCTCGGATGTTGATGGAAGAGGAGCTCAGGAGAAGCACCATAGGCTTGTGACACTTGCTCTCCCCCAGGAAAGCACACTTCTGAAAGTAATGTTGAATGATTTTCTGGCACTTTATAATCAGCAGAGCCACAAAAACCAGCTGCATCTTGACTACCCCCAAAACACAGCCAGGGCTGGGGCAGAACCCTGCCCGGCTGAACAGCACGGCGGAGCAGAGGTCCAGCTCCAACATGGATCTCCACCACAGCACAAATCGAGGCAGGCAGAATATTATTTTCCAAGCAGGCTTTTGGCCTTAGACTTTTTTTAATCCAGCCAACCAGGCATTGTTTTGTCAGGGTTCTGGTTTGGTTTTGTCCTCAAACACCCCAAAACAGCCCTTGAGCGCTAACTGTCCCTACAGGAGTCTCAACTAAGCAACCACCTCGCTTGCCAATGGACTAATGACCCTGCAAGCCTGAGCTGAGCAAGCCCCTACGTCAGCATGAGCACCAACCAGCGGGAAAGGAGTCAAAGGTTTATAATCACAGGAACACTGCACTCGGTGGCAGCTGCCAACAGCCACCGAGATAACGATTCAGTGACCTTCAGTCTCCTTTGCAGCGCGGCACATCCCACAGCAGCCTGGTACATCCTTGTGCCTCCAGGACGGGATCATCTCCTGCCTCTGTAGCCAAAACAGGACGGAGCTGCCAAGGCAGGGGCTTCTTTTTGCAAAACGGAGGCCTCGCAATGGGTTTAAAATGCAGATAATGCTGGATGGCACGTAAACTATGGCAGATAGACAGTTCTGCCATTTGTTTAACTGCTGTCCCACCTCAAATCCCTGAAGGAACACAAATAACTGGGAGCTAAAATGGGGGGGGGGGGGGGGAAGAACACCACCCCCTACAAAGGCTCTATTCATTTCAAGCAGCTGGTCACTGTCCCCAACACAAGCCTATTTTTGCTCCTCGAGCATTTTACAAAAGCCACAGGCTCTCCTCATCTTATTACAAACAGGAACACAAGGAAGAGAAGGGACTTGGCCAAGGTCACCAAGCCAGCCAGTGCAAGAGCGAGAAACGCATCCTGATCTTTGTTTGCCTTGTTCCTGCTCCAGCCCCTGGACCTTTCTGGCTTAGGCAAGTTGTGGGCTGCAGGTGTTTGCATGTGGCAGGCGTTGTCTGCTGGTCTCACCTCCAGTAACAAAATTTCTCTTCCTTTCTAGAGGGATTTTTTCCTTCTCTAAAAAATGACCCAGCCCTGTAGCGCAAAAGCTTTATATATGAGTTCTGCCCTTTCATAACAAGCTCTGAAAAGAGCAGCAGACTCCAGCCTTGCTGTTTGCTTAGTCACCCCTTTATCAAATGGCCCACCTTCAACAAGGTGATGATGAAGAAGGCGCATTTTGAAGGAGGGCATCACTAGCACAGGGCATTGGAGGGTTGCCTCTATCCACAGCTCCCTACTCCTAAGAGGAGTTTGTGTCTCATGCTGCCTCATTCTCTGCCTGATAAACCTCCTGAAGGGAGACTGTCAGGGCTGGAGAGCAAGCTGCCTGGCTCCCCAAATCACCAGCAAGCCTGTTCAAAGCCTGGCTCTTCTTCCAAAAGCTGCTTCTCCCAGACACACCCGAATACGTAAAACTTGTCAGCTTTTCCTCTAAAAACAAGCCACGAGTTCTCCGAGCTGTGAACAAAAGGTTGAGAAAAGAATCCAAATATAATGGGAAAATAATCCAAATATAATTCAGCTGCTTTGAAACACGTGTGCAGAGGAAAAAAAAAGGATGTCTTCAAAGACTCACACTTTTAAGCCACACATGAGCAGATCTAGCATGAGGTGAGTGATGCCACCAATGCCACCCACCAGCTGTCCTCTCCTGCTCTGCACCCTGAGCTCTGCAGGGGCCAAAGCCACGTAAGAAGTGCCGAGGCTCCGGCTACAGCCCCAGCCCGTGGGAAACACGCCGCTATGCTAAACCCCCACCTGGGACCTGCACTGAAGACACGTCCCAGCTGGTCTCTTGGCCGTCTGCCGGGACCAGAAGCGCGGGGGCCTCAGGCAGAGCATGGCGAGGCCGCTACGGTTTGCCCCATAAGAGCAATCCTGCCCAATCTTTTCACACCTCCAGAATTTCAGCACCTAAGACATAAAACAGTGAAAGCAGCATATGTTTTCCCAGCCTAGCCAAAAAGGGCTGCAACGAGCCTGCCCGACAGTACCACGGTCTACAAGGTTGGCTGCAAAAATCACCGTGGGTTGGGCGGTCGAGTCCCGAATCCTGAGGCAAGCATGGGAAGGGGCAGGGAGAGAGGGGGTCAGACGAAACGCTACAGCCAAGGGAATAAATCAGGGCTGACTGCACTGGCTGAGAAACACTCTTGTCTGACTAGAAGTTGTGGACCTGAAGCAGAAAATATTCTCCATCCTGTGCACTGCAGGAGGTCAGACTAAGCGGTCATAACAGTCCCTCCTGCTTTTAAGAGCTATTAATCTCTCCACAGAATGTAGCAAAACAGCACTACAGGACAGGCTGATTTCTGGCAAAGTTGCAAAGACTCTTTCCCTGGGAAAATTTTTTTTCCAGCAGCAGGTAATTCAGAGCGCAGCCAATTCACTTTGCTGTATGCCGGCTCCCTTCTTCTCTGTGTCCAAGACTAAAGCCCTTAAAAAACACACAACACAAACCAAGTCCATTATTCACCTTCAGAAAAAAACCCCAAAACCACAGGCAGGCCCTCTGCAATCAACAGGAGCGATGGGAAACAGCACTCAGGATGGGGAAAGAAAAGAAGTTGCAGGAACATACAAACACCCAACAGACAAATAAGATGAACCAAATCCCATGGCCCCTCTTCACGCCCTGAACCTGCCCCTGCTGAGCACCCTGCACCCCATGCTTGCGGTAAAACCATCACCTAGCTGGTCTGCCCACAGCCCTCCTGCAGTGCCTGGGACTCGGCTGCTGCTCCCATCGCTTCCAGCAAGCGCTGTGTCCAAGAAGAAACTCGAGGATTTGTAGATCCCCCTGTGACATCCCTTCTCCCAGGTAAGTCCAGCAGGTCTAGCGCACGCCAAGCACATCCCTCGTGTGCCAGCTAAACCCACCCCACGCTCCAGGGACGTCCGCGGCTCTTCAGCCCCAAACACAGCAAACTCGCACCTAGTGCAGCCACAAACCCGTCACCCCGAATGGTGCTCGGTGGCATGCCCCCCCTGCGCAAACGTGACCCTAACAAGAGGCAGGGGGACCCCTGACGCGCGCTTTCGCATGCACGAGCGGAGCCGAGGGGGAACCTTTGGCTGCAAGGGAAGGGGATACTTACACATGCCCCCGATGACCCCGGCCATCCTGCAGAGCCACCTGTACCACCAGGTCATGCCATCCTCGGCGGAGGAAGCCGCTGGGTCAGGGGCTGCTGCTGCTTGGAACTGCTCATCCTGAGAGCTCATCGCACCCCTGCTCCCGGGGGGTCAGGAGGCAGCACCCCGCTTCCCCGCCTGAGCCCCAGCAGCACAGGATGCTCCCCCCCACCCCAGGTGACGCTCCCCCCCGTGCCCCGCTCCGGCGAGCCCCTAAACCCAGCCCTGCTGCTGCTGGGCCTCTCCCTGCATCCCCGTGCAGGGCCTGGCCCCCGGCAGCCCCCCCCCAGGGCTGACAATGGAGGGTCTCTGCCTGCAGCAGCAATGCCAGCGGCCGTGGGAGCTGCCTCCACGTCTGCCTGCGTATTGCATTGTGGGTCCCCTCCTCCAGCAGGCAGGGCTTTGATGTCACTCTCATTAAAAGGCTGGTGGGCAGAGCTCATCGTGTACATATTCATAAGCAGCCACGCAGCATGCATTGCACACGAGGGCCCGGGGTGCACGGGGGCTCTGGGTCCCACTCCTCCTGGCTGGCGACTAGATGCTGTTATCCAGGCAGCCAGCGCACGCTCAGAAGAAAGGGAAACACAATTTTTTTGTGTTAACGTGAATTTAGCAGTGGTAGAAAATCCTGCCCTCAGGAGAAGAGGGAAACACTCCCCTTAAACTGAACAGAATACCGTTTTCTCCCTAGAAAATGGGAGTAGAAGTAGGACTTTGCAAGTCACAGATGTCCCAGTTGGCAACCTGTTGGTATCCAAACAAATGGTACAGGGAAACAGCCTTCATTCTCTTAAATTATAAAGACAACAGCTGCATTGTTTGCAAATTAACGTGGAGCACACAGTAACCACAGCACATCTCTGCAGACCAGGGACTCTGCATAGTTGATCTGGAACAACAAATAGCAGTGAGACTTGGGATCCAGAGCAGAGTGGGAAGACAGATCCCATCTGCTAAAAGGTTACAAGAAAGGATTAAGAAAAGGATGTCTTTTCATTAACATCTCCTGTTAGACAGGAAATGAAGGCCCAGTGCCTGCATCACCCACGCACTGCAGCGGGATAGCCGATATATCCAGCTCCTCAAGGATCTCGCTGCAAGAATCTACTTTCTAGCTCTTCCAGGAATGGAACGTAAATCTGGAGGCTGGCAAGCAAAAACCTCCAAGTTTAACCAGCAAAAAACAACTATTAGGAAGACAGAAGAAAACAGGATTTTTGCAGTTCTAAGAAGATGCCAGAGAATTCGACTGAAAGAAAGCAGAAGCAGGGTTAACACTGCCCAGACAGAACCATTTACTGCATCCAGCGTAAAGAGCAAGGGCAGATGCGTCCAGCCAGACTCCAGGTGCAGAAAAGACCCCTTAAGTGGTATATTGTGATTTTGAGGAAGATGACAGATTTGGACCAAAGCATGGTCCAATGTTCAAGATAGTAAATAAAAACAACCCCAAAAAAAGGTATTTAAATCAAACGAGTCAATATTTGTCACTGTTTTAAAATACCTCTTCCTGCCACAACTTATATCATGCAGCCTCAATCTCTCATTTCACAGTGCCTGTGAGAAGAAGATACAAGCAGATTAATAGCGCAGCTATCGTTCTTATCTGAGTAAATATGTCTTGGCACCAAATCGGTTGTTAAGAAACAGAATTCTTTTATTTTCCCATAGAAAAGAAGTACTGGTATCTGTCAGATATATAATAGTAGAACCACAGGAGGGGTGGCTGGGGAGGGACCTCCAGATGCTTTTTAGTCCTCCCAGATAAAGCCAGCTGTTCACCAGGGCTTGACCAGGTCAGCAGTGCCCCAGTCTAGCCAATGCCTGAAAACATTCAAGCTTTCAGAGTGGCCTGTCCTGGTGTTGCACTACCCTCCTGGGCAAAGAAACACTCTTGCCCTCACACATCTCTAGTCTTCTTGCGCTAGCTGTTTGTCCCCCTACACATCTTTGCCTTCTTTAGAACATTCCAGGATTTCAAGGGGCCTCAGCTTCAAGGGGCATTTACATAGTGAACTTAATGGCTAAACCATAATTGTAGCTACTTGTGATATACAGAGGTTTGTACCGGGACACTGAGCCACTGAGAAATTAAATGATTATCCTAAAAGGCCACGGTGTATTACAGAAGCAGGACCCTGAGTCTTCAGTGTCCAAGCCACTAACTGCAGACACGTGAACTGCATTAATACCAATCAATACAGACAGAGAATCCGTATGAGGACTATTTGCTAAATATTTGGTAGTTACAGGTCTTTTGCATCACCTTTATAAATGTTAACCGAGATCCCAAAGGAATGAGTAGATATTATTGTTCGTACTCCACTGATGGTGAAGCAGCTGCAAAAAGATTAAATGACTCATGTGGCCTCGAGCAGTGAACAGGCAGCAGTGACTAATTGGCCTTTCTCAGTGCAGTGGCCCTGGCCCCTTTTATTTAGGCTCGATAGCATGATATTCAGCCCAGAAACTGGTCCAGCGATCATTAACATTTTCATGGAATTCAATTTCAGCTTGGCTTCCTGTCGATTCCCAGAAGAACTGATGTTTCCCATGGAACACCATCGTCTTCATGGTGCTTACATCACGGACCTGCATAAAGAAAGAGCAAACCATTGCATCATAGCAACCTAAAACTGAAATACCCACAAAATACTGGGGACTTGTGATTTGGTCACCTATGGGGGAAAAGCTGCCCTATACAAAGGTTAGAAGAAATATATCAGCCAGCAGCAGTGCTCATTCCCCTCTACATTTACATTAACAGAGATCAGAGCCTGACACTCTAGGATTTGTGATTGAACTTTGCATCTAGATGGAAATCTCTAACGAGGAGATGTGTCCATTCACATGCAAATCATCCCCTTTAGGTTTCTGACTCACCAGGATGTAATTAAAATGCGTTTTGTTGCTCTCTTTGTCTAGGTCAATGTATAGGGCTCGGATAGCTATGCGATGCCGAGGAGCCACAGTGATGAAGGTCCGACACACTACTGCTCGCCTTCCACCAGGCAGTTGCACAGGATTCACTATTTCACCTTGGGGACCAAACAGCTGCTTGTCACAGTCTGAGACGGGGAAAGGGAGCAGGAAAGAAAATGATTTAGAGAAGTGTCCAGCATCTCCAAGAAGAAATAAGTTAAATTAAACACAGGCAGAAAAGTTTCTCTAAGGATTTTCATCTGGGGAACCTCCAAGCATCCGCAAACACCTGCAGGGGCTTGCCTTTAAAACGGAGGGGTAGTCCAGAAGTAATAACAACTTCAACACTCCTCAAGAAGGGGCTTACTAGCTGCTAAAAACGAAGCAAGACTTCCATAGATTTCCATAGGCAACCATGATCCGTGGAACTCTGTGGGCCTTGTCATGGGTGACGATCTAAAGGAACAGCAAAGCTGTCAGTAAGGTACCTTGGTAATATTTTTTAGTTGCAGTTCTGCTGTTGTACTGAAGGATGACCCCGTTTCCTGGCAGCAAAACACGCTGTTTCACAATCAGCGTATTCGTTCTGGAATTTATCAGTGACAAAGGGAGATTCCTGCAGCCTGTCCGCCACATCATTCGCCCAGAAAACAGCACTACCTCACCTGGAATGGACAAGCACAGGGACTAGAAACACATTTACTTCAAGTAAAAGGCTGCAACCTATCTTATACGAGTCTGGAATCAAGTAATATCTGCATTTTGTCCTTATCTTATCAAAATCTGTCATGAAAACAGTCCAATTAACTAATCTAACTGTACTGATTCCAGCATCTAGAGGGTATGTTACAGGGAGAGTTTGTATAAGCAGCTTCTTTAACCCCATGAGGTCTTTCACCTCATATCTATCAACAAAACAGGCAAGAAACCATTACGTAGCGGGAGGAAAGGCATCAGGTGCATTTAGTCCCATCGAGCAACAACGTGGTGGGACAGAAAAATTTGTAAGAAGGTTTCAGATTTTACACAGGCTCCAAGGCAGCAAGAACCTTTCAGGGCACCAAAGGCACCGGGGAGCAGATCTCCCAGGGCCAGGCCAACCCCCCACACACCGCGGGCAGTACCTGCGCTGCAGTTGAGGGAGCTCGCCAGGATGCTGACTGTCACCTCCTCCCTGAGGGGACGCCCGATGGCCACCGTGCAGTCGCTGCTCTCTACACCCATCATGTTGATGACCCCAGTGGCGTTAAGAAAGAGCTTTCCACAGACATCTGTACAGCAGAGACAGATGAGATAGTGTCCTGGTTTCAGCTAGGGTGGAGTTAACTTTCTTCTTAGTAGTTAGCACAGTGCTGTGTTTTGGCTCTGATGTGAGAACAAGGCTGATAACACACTAACACTGTGGATAATGCATCCAGAAGGAACGACAGCTGCTGAAAGACAGCCCCTGTTCCCTTTGCGGCACAACGGACACACAGCACACACCTCCTGGGTAAAGCATAGGAGCTCGCTGCTGTTCCAAGGAGCCAAGTCAGAAGAGCTTTGGGAAGCCCAGGGAAGGGAGTTATTGTTCCCAGCTCAGACAATACGGGCATCTCATGGCATGCTGGAAGGAACAGCGCGTTGTCCCTCCTCATCAGAAATATTCCCTCACGCTGCTGTCCCTGTACGGCAGTAGGGTTACCACAACCCAGCTGCACGCAGCAAGCACCTCTCTCTACTTCTTGGTAGTGTCCTCCTCACCTCCACTGGTCTCTGTCCCTTCCCGAGGCACAGCTGGCGCAGCAGATGGAGGAAGATCCAAGTCCTTGGAAATTGCCTCTTTGGTGGCTGCAGCTGTCATCGGAGGCACGGCTGGTGTCCCTGCCTGCAGCTCTGCGCCACGGGACCCGGTCCCCACCACCTGCTCAGGACAGGGCCCCGCGGAGCAGCCACGTACCACAATGGCCTTGGGGAAGTGCCTGCAGAAGATGGCGTTCACCTGCTTACGGGTTAGCGGGTTGAGGCAGAAATCCTGCCGTGTCTGAATGCCATTCCCACACGAAGTTGAACACTGCAGAGGAAGAAACCCACAAGCCTTTATACGTGTGTTTCAGTCGGTATTTAGAAATAAATACATTTACTGGCTCAGACACAATCTTTTGTTCACTGATGCTGTTCTACCATTTGCCCTTTCAGTGCTCTAGTTCCACCAGCTATAAGACAGCCCACCTCCAAGTGGGTTTTCCAAACTATATCTTTGAATTGCAGAACCACTTCCTAAAAAATCTGAAAAGACCCACGTTTCAGAAGAAAACATGCCAAGGGCCATTTTTAACCTGCTGGCAAAACCTTAGCTGAGAAAGGTGGGAAGCAGACCTATAGCTGCTAAACACAGGGCAGTGGAAAAGATGGAAAACATCCCTCAAAATAGTTTAGCATTGCTGTGGAAAGTAAATATACAAGGCAGAAGTAGTATTTCTCCCCCATATGTTTTAGGGAAGCAAATGGCACTGCACTGGACACCCAGTGCTGCATCTGAACAGAAGCAAATACCTCTGACCACTCGCTGAAGCTCCATTCGTAAGAGCACATTCGGATGACACAGGGGACACGGGTAAGGGGCTTCTCTGCCACAGGACACAAACGCTCCTCCAGCAAAACCTCCTTGCCGTGGTGAATCTGCACACAGGTGACCAGCTGAACAGCTAAGCCAGGCCCACAGCTGGAGGAACAGGGGCCTGCTGGGGTTACCTTCCATCTGACAGAGGATGTGGAGGAGAAAAATTAAGTCAGTAATGAATCCCCACCCTCCTCTGTCTCTCGCTGTAGAAAATGCGCTGCGACTCCCTCATCCTTCCCTTCTGCTTCCCAGCAGCTTTCTTCACCCCTCTGCCTCGCACGCTTTGCTGCCTACGGCACTAAGAAGGCAGCCTTTGAAACAAGGCTGGGCAGCCTGGAACAGCTTTGGAGCTGGACCCAAGCAGAGGGCATCCACATTTTGCAAGCCCACAGGCCTGAAGTACGCGTTGAGCCTTACTCTGTGTCCATTACAGTCTTCCCCAGGGTGACATACGCAGGCTTAACTGCAAAAACAATCTTTATCTGCCTCCAAACACACATCACTCTGAACAGTCAGATCAGAAACAGACCCAGCGTATTTCATCCTGGGAGTGGCATCCTGCAGAACGTAAAAAAGATTCAGATGCCGGTGGCTTTCCAGTCCCACAGCAAATAGGGCAGGGTAAGCTCTTCCCTATTTATCAACCCTGAGCCATATCCTAGACGACACCATACATGTTCATGAACAACTGCTCTTCCCCAGTGCGTGCTCTTGTGACCCATACCCCTATCTTGACCTCAGAGGGCACAACTCCAAATTACACGGCTCCCACTCCTCTGGGTGAGGCAACCCATCACACTGCCACAATCGCTTCTGCCTTCTCCCCAGCCTCCCTTGCACAGCAGAGGAATTTGTGCGTCACCTCTCCTCCACAGCTTACACTGCATGAGCCCATATTGTAACGCCACCTGGGAATAATGCAGCCATCTGTCACCCTTCTTCACTGGATTTTAAATCCAACCAGTCTATGGAAGTACAACTGGAATTCTGTTAATGCACACACACACTGGCTCATGTTTGAAGGGATCAGCACTCACCCCACCGCGTGCAGTCGGCAATACTATAAATCCTAAGGAAGGTGCAACCAATTTCCTTCAGTTCTCAGAGCAGCTATTCCAGATTCTTAGAGCATTCAATTCTAGCTACTTTCCTTGATGCTATGTGAAACTGTACAGCTGGCAAACATGTCACCACCTTTTGCAATTACGGATTTGTTCCTACTTCCCCAGCATAATAAGGGATCAAGAGGTTTTCAGTTTTCCCCTGGACTCAAACTCCAAAGACTTCACCTAGTTCTGCCTGAGAACATACCAGCCCAGGAATGACTCCCAGTTTGCTGAGTATGGGTCAGTGCTGCCGGTTTTGCAGCTGGCTGTGCCTTCAAAGCAGGGGAGAGGAAGATAACATCCTCCGAGTAGCCTGGCCCTTACTTTGCCATGTCCCTGGAACTAGAGAGAGGAAGAAAAGACCCTTCACTGGCTTGATGTCTCTTGGTAAGTGCTTTACCTTGGTGGGCAGGGATGGAGGTCGCAGACTTCCGTCCTGCTCTCTGGCTTTGGCACTGGATGACAGTTTTCTTCTTGGGTTTCCTCTTTGGTGTCAAAAGCCACACATACATACTGCACCTGAGTCTTACCTAGAAAGGGAAGCGATCTTACTGCATGGCATGCATGCAAGAGTGGAAAATAAGCCAAGCAGTGTCAGTCGCATCTGCGTGTACAAACCAAGCCCCAGGCACACTTATTGCAGTCATCCCGCCAACTCTGAAGCACAGCAGCAGCCAGCCAACCCTCTAAACTATTCCCCACCTCAGACAGACTCAAAAAAATTGTGATCAGAGCTACACATGCACTTAGAACTGTGGAGGGGAAAAGACCAGGTCCCTGAGGTTCCTAGGCGCCGAGCTCACACCTACAGCCAATAGTTCCCTGCAGCACTGAAAGATCTCACCTCTACCACAGGAGACGGAACACTCGCCAGCCAGAGGGCTCCAGACATACACAGTCCGATTTTCCAGTTGGATATGCCCAAGTGACTCTGAAGTCTGAAGTAATTGTGCATCTTCCTCCTCAGAACAGAGCAAAAAGACCCAGACTGACACTGGCATCTGCTTTCCACACCAGTCCCAAGCTAGGGAAGCTGGGGAATACCTCCAGATCAAGCCTACAACATATTTGCTGTCACTGAAGAAGGAGGTACATTTAAGCACTCTCTCCATTTTTGCAGAACATTTAAGTATCGGGAATAGTTAAGGAAATCCAACAGCCAAGACCCATTCTAATTCACATTACCTGAAAAGAGATACCCGAGACTGAAAAATGCCTAAAACAGTATCTTCCCCATCTGTAAATGTAAACCTGGCAGTGGGTCCCCAGTATGGATTTGGACTGGTGATCCTGTGCTGAGAAGCCCTCTTCCCTGCTAGCAATCCTCCCTACCATGTCAGAACCTCTCTGTTTGCCAGTGAGGTATTTCCTAGTGGACCAGGGGTCATTTCTGTTTCTGGTTTTTTTGGAGTCTGTGAGGAGAAATGAAGAAAGAACACAAGTCAACAGCTGCCCTAAACAAACCACCGCTATGAACTGATGAATCCAGCAGCATAAACTAAGAGGGACAGGGCTGTCTGAAGTGACAGGATGAACCTTTAACTGGGCAGGCATCCTTGGTGTCAACCACCCTCCCAGACTCCAGTAGTAATGTGGTTCTCCTTAACAGGCAGCCTCCCACAGACCACAAGTGCAAAGCTCCCAGTGAGACTCCTGAAATAAGCCAAGCCAGTAAACTCACTTTGTCCCAGCCTAAAGGGCAGACATTGACCACACAGGGCACAACGGAGAGGGGTTTCTCTTCTGCTGGGCACAAGCTGTCATCCACAACAGACTCCGATCCATCACGAAACTGAACACAGGTCAGATTCTGCTGGGCAACTCCAGTTCCACAGAGAGCAGAGCATTCGCCTATCTGAGACATCTTCCACCTAAATGGGAAGTAATTGTATCACCCTATTTCTCATCTGCAGAATGGTCACACCACCGATTACAGAAATAGGTCATACAGAGGACTCAGCTTCGCTATTCCAAGAGCCTTGTCTGGATGTGATTGAGAGGACAACTGCTGGAAATTTAAGTCCTTGCACTGACAGCTTTCTAGAACTAAAAGCACCTAAGCTAAAGAGCTATAGTTCACAGTGTAAAGAGTTTTATTAAGCACTAAAATGTCTATAAGACCTATGTCTGGGCAGGCTTGGCTCTTGGTCCGCTTTCTAGTCTAATTAACACAAGGCTCTCTCTAGAGTAAGATCAAATCTTTGTTGGCACAATCTTGGAAAGGATGTAAGCAGACATCTTCTTCTGGCCGTGCCCCCAAACTATTTTCATTTAGCAGGCTGCTGTAAGGACTGTCTCCCATTCATTCAGATGATTATCTCAATTACCTTATGGGACCAAGAATGAAACATGGTTTGGGATCTGCTACACTGTTATAATTAGGAAAAAACTACTTCACACCTCTCCCGGTTTTGTGTTTTTTTCACCTTGCACAATGGAAATGAGGCTGCAGAGACTGGATTAGCTGGCAGAAAAGAAGCAAGCAAAGCAAGAATTCAGCTGAGCTTCCAGAAACACCAACCTGTACAGGCATGGCTCCATGGCACAGGGCTTCTGCTCTGAAAGGGGCTGCGGGCGCTCCAGACACCACTGATCCTCTATTATTTCATTCTTTGTCTGGTCAAAGCACACGTGATCCACTGGTTGTGTCCCTGGGATGCAAAAGGAAAAGGAAAGGAAGTGATCAACAAAGTGAACAGTTCACCTCTATCATGCTAGGAAGATGCAGTAATTTTGCTTTACTCACATCACCGGTGTAAGAAAATACCAAATTTGGGAATACAGACATTCTATAAACACACAAACCCCTTATTTCTCATAAAACTTTTCCTCAAGGGTTTTAAAGTGACTTTCCAAGATGAACACCCCAGAATATGAGAAGTTTGATGGATAAACCACTGCCAAAATAGAAAGATTGCTCTAAACTGGCCATTTGCAAGAACACGGTTATCCATCATAATTTGGTCCAAATTACTCCTAACGATCTTGGTGCCTGACTGATGAGGGACAGGTTGCTGAAAATAAGCTCTAGCAGTCAGCCATTTTTAAATGACACTGTAGAACTAATCACGTAACATCATCACACAGCCTGTGTACCCCGACAGCACCGTGCCAATGTCCTCAGAGTGATCATTAATAACCAAAACTAGACTAGAGGTACTGGAAGAGGAACTGCAGACTTGCAGCGCCTGTGGCATGCAAGAAATGAAATATTCATCAACTACAGCTGTAAAGAAGATTTTTAACAATATTGAACCTAACAGGTAAAGCAGGTGAAATTCCAAACTCAAAAAAGTTACAAGCAAAGCTGTAAAGAGCCTTCATCACAATGAATGAGCTACCCACAGTGACAGGCATTCCTGAACCTCAAAAAGCACAATTCTGAGAAGCAAATGTCAAGAAACACTCAGCAACGTTAGCTTTTCACTACCCTCTTTGTTTTCAAATAACGTCTATTGGCAAGGAGGGCCTGAGCATCACTTTCAGCTCTCAAGATGCAATTTCAGCTTGGATTCTCAACTTTCAGTTAAGTCCCAGCTTTCTCATTTTTTTTGTTTGTAACTGCATTAGCTGGGAGGCCCTAGAGCATTTTGAGTTCTTTACTTCAGGGTTTCAGCCATCAGTTCACCTGGGGAACGTGCTGGAGAAAAGCTCTCCAGACATAACCAGACTTCCATAAGTATTCATGAATGAATTTTCTAAATCCTTGTCATAAAAGTCTTCAGAGGCTTGCCAGTGTCATCTGTATTACCTGGTAAACAAGATGTCAGACCGTCTACCACAGTGATCTGTTACAATCTGCATTATGATTTCTTCAGGGAGACAGAAAGGATTAGCCATGGCACAGGAATAGAATTCTAAGAAGGAAGTTTCATGATTAGCTCTGAGGCTTTAGTTAGACACTAGATACCACTTTGGTCTCAGACTTTTGATGTTTAGCCAACTTCAAATTACAGTCTTCAATAACTTTGAAAAATCTGAGAAAATTATTTAGTCTTAAAACCAAAAGTTTGGTTAAAACCTCTTTAAAGATCCTCTTCACAATGGAACGTTTTCACTGTCATTGTGATGATTCAGTTCATTTGCTGATTTGCTAATTTAGTTCAAAAGATGTGCCACTCTGATTCAGTTTAACACTAGCAACTGCAGCTCACGTTCAGCAATTTGCTTTTAAACTCAGTTCAGTTGTTTAGTAAGTTCTAACCAAGTATCGCTGATGTCCTGTTTCTTTCAGTCAGCCCAGGAGAGCCCACAGAGTCAAGATCTGGGTGACTACCAGCCTGACAAATGAGAAGCCTGCCCAGATGTCTGCAAGAAGTAAAGACTGAGTAGGGCTGCCTCACCTTCCCCACAGGTCACTGAGCACGGCCCCTGCTGAGGAACCCACACGTACGTCAGATTCTCTCTGGGGACAAAGTAGCTGAAGGTGATGTCTGGGTTGGTGACGTTGCCATATTCTTTTCCATACCTTCGATAGACCTGGTGAAGGAAAAAGTTGTGGTCAATGCACAAATCAGCTCAGGCTCATTCCTTAGAACAGAGATAAGAGAAGCTAGTCTCCCTTCTTCCCACCCAGTCCTGAGCCTCGATGGCATGACCCTCAATTCTTGCCAGATGCAGTCAGAGTACTCACCCTGGGAATTCTGTGCACAGGGCACTGAAAACAGATTAAGCCAAGCAAAAAGTTTAACGCAGTACGCTTTTCCCCACACAACCATCCCCCAGAGCTGCAGAAAGCCTGCGGGCAGCCAGCCCTCAGCCTTTCCCAAAAACAGCAACACCACCACTCTTAGTGGACACCATCTCCACTGGCCTTGGACACGAAGCCTACTGCACCTGGGTTCTGCACTGCAGCAGAGCCACACAAACTCAGCGTGGCCAGCTCTGCCTGGCTCCTTTCCAACTCTGCTATTTTATTTCACCTGTATTTCAATTTCTTCTTGTGTTGGTCCATCCACATGGACTTCCTCTAGGCTTGGCAGGTTGTCCTTGGTGAGAAACACTTTGTATTTGATCTGGTTGTCTTCCAGAGCCGATGGATAGGTGACGTTCAGTGAAATTTTCCCTTTTCCAGCAACCACATACTCTCCTTTAACCTTCACAGCTAGAGCAGCAGAAGTAGCAAGTGAGGTTAAGAGATATGATGTGGTCACCAGGGCCACCTGGTGCTGGCAGCTACAGACTGCCCATTTGCTAGAAACCAGTTTGATCCAAGTTGGCCATCCTAAAGAGCATGGTTTCTACCACTTCCCACTGAAGAGCATCCCACAAACAAATTGCATCATCAGGAAATTTCCTCCCAAATTCCATTTTCCTGGTTTTACAGCCTTGTTTTAGCCCTGCCTGTAGTCCCTCCTCTCCTTTTCATTCAACTCACCCAAGTGTGTGAAGAGTGGTCTCCGATTGGTAATGCGGACCAAGGTGGTGTTATAAGGCAAGGACAGAAATGTGACGTACTCTGGAAGGATGGAAAGAAGATATGGTCACCTTCCACTACTGTACTGCTGTTAAAAAGGCTGGGGATTACAAATCAACCCCTCTTCACCCTACTAGCACGCTATCCATTAGAGGATAAGCCTTACAGGCAGCAACAAAGCTTAATTGTAGACAAGGGTTATCTAGCTAAGGTAAAAAATACCAGGTTACAACAGTGATGGCCAGCAGGCTAAATTCACACTGCCCTTAGTGTTGTCAGCTTGGCTCGGACATAGCGATGGTGAATACAGCAAACAAAACTGAATTCTGCATCCCATTCTCATCTTTCTTTCCTTCTTTTTATGTTCTCTGCTAATATCTGTATGTGATACTGCAAGAGACAGATCAGTTCCCAAATGGATGTTTAACATCTCAGAAAGCATCTGACATAAACCCCAGCTGCCAGTAACTTACTGGACTTCCCAAATGGCTACATTTCTGATCCATGTCCAGAGAACTATGACCACTCTGACTACACAACAGCTACCTCCCTGCTACACATCTTAGCTGTCTTCTCTGTTAACTACCCAAACCCCGTTGCCATATCCTCCATAAAATAAAATCAAGCAGAAACAAGAAGCCACATACAGATTATGAGCACTGAATATGCATACCAATATGCACCATGCAAATACAGCAACATAACACTGAGCCTGAGTGCGGGGACTACAAACCTTTAGCTTTTCCTTCGGTGTAAGACCCACTCACTTCAGTGCAAGTGGTATTATCGCCCCCACAGACCTTGCAAGAGTCCATTACCTTCTTGGAGTGCATCTGGCCATCACACCCGAATGCCTGAGCAAAGGGGAGAGTCTGTCAAGACTTGCCTATTCTGAGAATAAAAGAAGCGAATGAAAGTGACATTGCCTGAATCCCTGAAACTGCCTTTTTCATTTGTCATGTGAATTTAAGAAGACAACACAGACAAAGATGCATTTGCACCTAGACCTACCACTGTACAGCAGTATGCAATGCCAGGGGTTGCAAAGTCTTAGCTGAGAGCACAAGTTTCATTAATTGTGGGACATTTTCTTTCCCATAAGAAGCAGCCCAGAAAAGTTTCTCCTAAAACAAAGGCTCTGCACTCCCTCTCTTCTACGAATTCTTCCAGGGGAGCAGGGGGGCGCAACCTGGTAAAGCCCAGGAGAACAGTAAACACGAATGGCACGTTCTAAAGGAATCTTTAGGTCCCCAAACCCCAAACTCAAACCTAGCTCACATCCTTCGGCCTGGCCTTCGATCCCATGGAGCTCAGAAAATAGATTCTATGCTCATTCCCACAAACGAGACCAATTTACACAAAGGTGCAGGAGGATCTCAGCAGGCTCAACAGCAAAACATGTGCAACTGCTGAATTTGTGCTAGAGGCACTGATCCCAGGCTTTGGATGCTGCCATAAGATACGTAATCAGTGCCAATGGAAGAGCAGAAATCAGAGCAGTTATGTCTACACCCTCTGCTGTTCATTAGGGGGAAAGGCATTACAAAGCATGGTGAAGACAAGGCTAATGAGAAAAACATAGAATTTTAAGAGTGTATTCTGGGAATGTAAAGAAACAACAGAAAACATACAACCCAGTCAGCACTGAGCAGTTACTGAAATGCAGACAGTGCGGGGGAGTTATATTCAAGTTCATCATGAAAAAATGCCTTTCTCACATCCAATCCAGAACAACAACAACAAAAGTTATACTTCAGTTTTGATAAGTGATACTGCGACAATCAATTTGCTGAGCTCTGATTCCCAGGTTTTACTCTTGATTTTGCTACAGACTCGGTATGTTCAAAATATGTAACTTTTCTCCAACAGAGTCAGCATTTTGTAGGGCTATTTATACCATGCAAACTGAACAGCTAACGATGTCTGTTCAACCAACACATAAACCAATTGCTTCTTGGATTAGGGATGAATAGCCTTACATTCTTAACGGCATAATTAACTGAATATCTTATCTAGAGGGCATTGGCACTAGATGTACAGACAGAACAGTAGATTTGTTGGACTCCATCCAAGAAGCCAGGAACAAAACCCTCTTTTAAGAAGAGCTTGCTCTGTCATTTAAGATACCCTTTTTTTTCCCCTGATCCTACTAAAACAACTCCTTTGGTGCAGATTATGTGTCAGAATTTCACCTGGATCCCCCAGGCACTTACTCTACAGCTTCCCATTACACACAGATTGAAAGCCCCATGGCGCTCCGAGTCATCCTGCTCACATCTGGTTCCATCTACGAAACTGTCTTCACGGCTTACCATGAACTGGTTTTCAATGGCCCTGCACATATGCTTGCATAGCATGTCCCCTGCAGGAGGCAGGCAGAAGAAGAAAGGAGTTACTCTTTCAGAAAAACACGTGGCTGACCATCAAGCAACGGGAAGAAGTCAAAAGGATCTGGCAGAGAGGGTATCCAGGTTTCATGTGAAAGCCAAAACAATCAGTGAAAGGGCCTTTTGACTTCAAAGTACAGACAGATCCAGGAGCACTCCCCTTCACAAAGAAACCACGGTTTCCCAGGTTTTCCTTACCTTTGGCAAAGCCAACAGCAGAAGTCCAGGTATAAAAGGATGGTGCTTCTACAGTGAGATACAGTGGCTTTAAATTTGTTGCTGCACATTGTTCAGCCATAAAGTCCTGCTGGGTCATCAAACAGTCCTACAACCCAGAGAGAGCTGTGTGGGTAACGAAGGGACTGAGCACAGGCTCCCAGGAAGCATCTTACCCGATAATTACAGGCGGAAAGCAGCGGCTGTGAAATGAAGCACCAAAACAACTCCAAATAAAGAAAACCACTTTCAAGGGAGGCTGCGGGACATGCAGAGAATTGCGTTTGGAAGCTGATTATCTTTGTTATTTATACAAAACAAACGGATAAGGAAAACAGGCACAATATAAGAATGTCCCTCTGAAGAAAACTATCATTAAGTGAGCCACTGTTTTCTCAGCATCTGCCCTGCTATGAGGGCATAAAGAAAATACTTCATTACACGTGAACAGCGCTATTAAATAATACTGCTGTCTTCAGACACAGTGGAACAAACACCTCTCCTGTTGTGAGACAGATGAAGGCTGTATTCCAGACCTTTAGTCCTCCTTCCCAGAGCAGTCAGCTGTGAGACGCACAGTCCCAAAGCATACAGGTCTCAAAGGGTTAAACAGCATTAAGAAAAAAGCTCAGAAGATGTGATGAGCTCCATTACCTGAGTATTGCACATCTCTGCTTGAACGCTGGCACCACGGCACTCCTGCCCACCAAAAGCAGGCCTGGAAATGACAGAATTCCTCAACAGGGACACGTTTGTCCCAGGCAAAGAGCAGGACTCTGAGCCCATGGCCCTGAATGAGCCCAGGGGCACTGCAAAACCCCCAGCCCCCCACCGCTTACCTGGGGTTGTTGCAGAACCGCTGCCTTAACACAACCCCACCTCCACAGCTGCGGGAGCAGGGGGAGAAGGGGCTCCAGCCGGACCACTGCCCATGGACTACAGCCATGGGATTCAGTTCTTCCAGAGAGCTGCACTGTCCCTTGGAGCACCACTAAGGCCAAGAATATACAAAATGGGCAGCAGCACCACAGTGAACCCAGCAGGGCTGGGATCTACAAGCACAGCACAAGACCCCACCTTTTGGCAGGCCAGACTATGAGAGAAGCCCAAGCTGAATGAGACACCTTCCCACAAGAGGCTAGAAGAGTCCTATTCCTAATTGTGCTCCAACACAAGGACAGGGTTAAAACGAAGAGCTGACAGAGCATTTCAAGTAGAAAGCAAAAGCTTGGAAGAGAGGTCAGATGCCAGCCTATAGAACTGCAAAGCAACTCCAGAGATAGGACAAGGTGGAAACACCAAGAGCAGCTGGTACCAGTTTATGACCGGAGTGTCTGGCTTTAGCTCCCTGGCCGAGGGGCAGTGAGTGCCACATACCTTCCAGCCACCACCAATGTCTTGCTAAGAGTTCCATAGCACCCACACCAGGGTCAGCAGCCTCCTTACCTTATTGATTCCACACTCAGTGCCGTCCAAGAGGGGAACAAGAAGCCGAGTACAGCTGGATTTGTCTGCTGGTTGTACATGGCATGAGAGAACTTCACAGATGTCCTGATGCGACAAGAAAATCAGGGAGTTCAGGGAATCACTTAGGCTCATCAACACAGCAGTCCCCAGAGCTGCTCCATTTAAATGGACCTTTGGTTTCCCCACAGCTACCCAACAACGCCAGCAAGTACCTTCATTGCTCCTGCTATGGGGCAAAAGCTGTGGGCATGTCAAAAGGCCATCACTTCCAGCTGTAATGCTATGAAGATGATTAACTGAAGCAATTAAAGTTTCACCCACCTTAGTGCTTCTTCATTAACAAAACATGTCCAGGTGGCAGCTATTAGCCATGCTGCATTTCTCAGACAGGGGGACTGAGCAACCGTGGGGGAGCTGAAGGAATCCAATGAACAAGAGCTCCCTAAGCCGGGACCCCGAGTAAGTGTACCCACCATCAGTGCCACCAGCACCACCACGCTCCTGTTTGGACAGAGGGCTCTGGGTACTCTGCAAACCTTAAAGGAGCCTTATGTGGTGACAGAGAGAAGGGAAGCATTTTAAAAGCCTTTGAAGGTTTGTTCTTTGCCAAGAAATCTGTAGCAAGAAAGCACCTTTCATCCCTTCCTAATAAAAAAGTCCCCAGCTCCCTTTTCCTGAACATTTCTCTGCTGCCCCTAGTAAGACAGACAAACTTTCTACCTACAACATTGCTGTCAGCAAAGGTGCATGCTGTGGCAACGCTCCCAAAGGCTATTTTACATTGCTCATCTGCTCCATAGTACAAGCCAGGCTTCCATCCAGGGATGCTGCCGTCCATGTCCGGCAGGTCATTTAAGCAGTTTGTTTGGCCTGTGCTGATAGAAACATAAGAAATATCACTTTCCCAGCTGCAGGCAGTAAGGACAACGACATGTTTGCAAACTTGTACGGAGTTTCATTCTGGGAGTTGGCTGCTGCTTTCCCAGACAACACATGCTTACTGTGGGCTGTGATGGATTTAGTCGCAGCAGCTGCCTGGAGATGCTCACAGTTCCCTCCTGCTGAAGCTATAACAGAAGCCCATTCCTGTTCTTCCCTCAGCCAGCTCACAGCCCACAATGCTTCTTTAAACCTAGATGCTCTGACATTTTAACTAAAATTTCCAGGCTGAGCTAGTGTCTGAGAAGTCCAACACAGCCCAGGCATTAGTCACTAACCAAAGTAATTTCCAATCCCTTGAAGCAAAAACCGGGTTCAAGCTCAGCAACAGACACAAGTGCTAAGAAATAACAAACCCCTAAGCTTTTCAGTTCCTTACCTACTGAGAATTTTATTTTGTTCCTTGGCTTCTTCTGCTCTCTCCTAAGCTCCCAGCACAGGGGGCACATGGAACTCAACCATCCCCTTACCTGACAAAGGCCAGGAACTCTTCTCGGCTGCACTGCGACCAGGTGAGGTCGATGCTGTTGTGGTTTCCTGCTGAACCCATGATGTAACCACTGCTGCTGCACTGATTCCCCTCACCATCGTGGGGGATCCCCAGACTGTAACAGAAGCAGCAGTGCCTGAGAAGAAACCCAGCAGCTGAGTTCCCTCAGAGCCTCTCTTCTCTAAGCAAGGGCTGAGCTCCCTCTGCAGCCTTTCCTTCTACTGTTGTCACAAAAGGTCTCGTCTCCTCTTTGCAGCTTATAATTGTCACAGAGCATGCAGGAATGCAAGACATGCAAGGAACTCTTTCCAAAAGTTTTGAATAATCTATAGGAAACCCCCTGTTATACCAAGAGATCCTTTTCCTTCTTCAAAATCCCTTAAAACTGGGGAATGTTTTCACATACATACAAATAAAACATGTTGGGATACTGTGGGGCTTTCCTACTGACCTGTGCCCAATCTCATGGGCTATGGTGATTCCAAGGTCAAAGCCAGTGTCCTGGGTAATAACACAGCTCCAGAAGGAGGAGCAAACTCCACCTAATTGAGTCACTCCACGTAGCTCCTTGTTCCCATCAGGTAACTCCAGGTCAAACCTAAAGTAAAGGAGACAGATACAGAGGAAATAGCAAAGAACCATTGCAGTTAATAAAGTCAGGTCTAGACAGGTCTAGACATTCAACTGAATTTATTTGCACTTTCCTGATCTAACTTTGCCAGCCACCTAACATTTATTTTGATGCATGGAACTCCCTGGGGGCAAGACAGTAGCAGTAGGGTCCCACAAGTGCCCACTGCTCAAAATCTGTGGTGACTCTACATTAAAAAATCCTGATGTCCCCAGGTAAGCAGAACCGAATAAAATGACCTAAACCTATTTGCAAAAGACAGAGAAGTATCACAATCTCTTTGAAGAAAGAGCACCGAAACAAAGCCATTGCACTAAAGAAAAGCTTGGCTTTGACAAATTTAGCCAAGGCAATTTACAACAAGGAGCCTGAAAGTCCCACAAAATGTCTGAGTCAGAGTAGTATTAGAAATCTTCCATGGAAAGCACCAGTGGGTTTTCACTTCCAGTTACTGTTTGACTTCTCTGCCCACAAAAAGCTGCAGTGGGTTTGGCTGTGCTGCTCTGGAAGCACATAATGTCTGGCTCAAGTCTGGCTGGTCAGTGCTTGGGGAATATTCCAGTTCCTTCAGAAACTGAAGCAACAGCCCCTCTGTCCAAGTGCATGACACTAAGACCAGGAGAACAAGCCCACTTCCAAAGACTCTGTGATGCCCAGCTGCTGGAAGACCCAGTACAAAGCACTGTAACAGCTGGACACCAGTCTTTTCCAGTCCTCTCCCAGGGCAGGGGAGCTGTAGTACCTGGTGACGTAGAGGACAATGTCAGCATGCTGGGGGTCAGAGTCATTCTGGGGGTTGACCTTCTTGCTCCACTCACAAACGCTGATCAGCGAGGAGGTGATATTGGTTGTGATGTTCACCTCAGCCTAGAGTAAAGACACATGTTCGCACATTTCACACACCTTTTAGCAACCCCTTGGACAGCACTTGAACATAGTCCTCCTTGCTTACCTCTGGTTCTCTCAAAACAAGCATTTGCATAAGATGAACCCTGAAATGAGCACCCAGCGAGGCATCTCTCAGCAGCTCTGCTCCCTGTTAAGAGAATGAAAGGATTCAATAAAGAAGGCACTTGGGTGACTCCCACTACCTGTTCCCAGTAACAGGGCTGCATGCACTACAAAGGTAACACACCTGGTAACCATAAGGGGTAACCATAAAATCACGGGGAAGTACAAAATTAAAGTATGCATTACAGATGTAAATAAATCTGTCAACAGATGAGAACTGTGGTTAGATTTGTCAGATACTCTGAAGCAGAGAGAATAATCTGCATGGAAAACAAGTTTCATAGGACAGAAGAGTGAATCATGGAATCATGAAACAGTTTGGGTTAGAAGGGTCCTTAAAGATCACCCAGTTCCATCCCCCTACCACGGGCATGGACACCTTTCCCACTATCCCAGGTTGCCCCAAGCCCCGTCCAACCTGGCCTGGAGCACTTCCAGGGATGGGGCATCCCCAGCTGCTCTGGGCAGCCTGTGCCAGTGCCCCACCACCCCCACAGTGAAGAATTTCTTCCTAATATCTAATCTAAATCTACCCTTTTTTACTTTAAAACCACTATCCCTTGTCCCTTTCACTACAAGCCCTACTAAAAAGTTTGTCCCCATCTTTCTTACAAGCCCCCTTTAAGTACTGAAAGGTTGCTGTAAGGTCTCCCTAAATGCTAGAGGGTTTCTTTGCAATACGCGCACACACAGAAAACGCATTAAAAAATTCTTAATAATAGCAAAGGAAGGCATTTAGATAAATCCTGTAATAGAAATAGAATGCTGAAATGCAAAATGTAAGATTAATTCAGTGGATGTGGTTCAATCTCACTGAAAGCAGCAGGGACTGGATCAAGGCTCTGGTGATAAAATACTTGTTACTGTACCTGACTTACAACGTTAGTAATGAAATGAAAAGCTACATTTTCTATGTGGGTTTTAAAGCTACAGCCCCAAAGCTTCTGACATCCACTTTTACTCACGCAGCTCCTTGTAGAAGGGAAAGTTTGCCATGCAGTGCCAAGGGAAGCAGAGAGGGACACCTGGCACATAAGCGGTGCTCTCTACTAGGCACAGGTAACCACAACCACCTCTGGAAGTGCACTCAGAGGTCCATATGCCTGTGTCACAGCCTGTGACACTGTGAGCTCTCACGCTGGGACAGCAATCCAAACAGCTACTCACAATGTTCAGGTTGGCAAGAATATATCGCTCCGTGTCCTCTTTGTGGTACAAGTAAACATCTGGACCGGCTATGACCATCAGCTCCAGATGTTTGACAGCTCCCTCAGCCCTCTTCTGCAGGCGAGAAGGAAACCGCCCTGCTGAACAGCACAAAGGGACACAGCGAGTTTAAAATGGCAGACAACACAAAAGGTCCTACAGGTCCACTCCCTCTTCCTGAAAGACTAGAATAACCCAGCTGGAAGACCCCTCCTCCAGTTGCTTTCTCAGGTTTCCCACTTCTGCTGGTTTCTGTCACCTGCCAGCATCCTTAATAATGCACTCATGCTATCAAAATAACAAATACCTAAATGAAAACACAGTAGTTACACCTCAGTGAGGTAAGAAACATATTCAAGTATACTCAATTATTTGAAGACACAAATTTTTCCTCTGAGCTCATGCAAGCAACCCCATAGCTTTTCCCAGGTGAACCAACAGGGCTTCCTCTCCACATACATTACCTCTTGCTGTATTTGCCTCTCTTGTGGCACTTCTGAAGAGAATGTGAGGTCTGGAAAAGCCGAGGTCTTTCAGCAGAGCCACATCTTTGCTTCTGACAGGCCTGATATGAATCTTTTCCTCATCTGCAATGACGACTCCTTGCTAAAGGAGATGAAATTCCACCTCTGAGTTATTCCGAAGACATTTGCTACCAATGGAGAACTGTGTGCCATACCCTTCTTGTTTCTCCTTTGTGATGCTCAGATTTATTAAATGGATGGTTCACACATTTGGTGCATCAAGCTGCAAAGCTACAAAGGCTGTGAGAGCTTGTAAGAACAAGTTCAGTGCATACTCACCAGCTGCCCTTCACAGTAGGTCACTCTACATACAGCCCCAGGAGGCCGCAGTGGATTTCCACCTGCAAAGCAGTTGCCTGAGAATCGCTTCAGTAAGCTAAAGGAAGAGTTCACCACTTGATTGCTCACAAAGGAAGAGGAAAGGAGGGCATGATCCTCTAGAAATTCGAAGGCATAGAGCTCTCCCCAGGCCTCAACAGAGCAATGCTGAATGCGGCAGGACATCAGCCCAATCTGTTCTTCTCTACAAGGGCAAGTTGGCTCAGCAAGGACAAACTCAGGTACTGAAAGAAATTAAACAAGACCAGAACAAAGCAAACAGTTCTGAGAAACACTGATACACAGAAAAAAAAATTAATGATCTATCCTCCTAGGAAAAAATACTCTCCAAATGACAGCTGTGGCCTTTTGGGGTCATTGTGTCAACAGACAAAGAACAACTATGCTTTCACATATCCCAAATTGAGGATAACCTAATTGGGAACAGACAACAGCTCTGAAACTGGCTCCTGATTTTTCGGCGCTTTCGCTGCAGATAAGAAGAACAGTTCATTTTAACAAAGGCTGAAACAATTTTACTTCCTTAGATACTAAGTATTACCAAGTGCAAATTATCGTAATCCAGACAGAGACACTGGGATGAGCTCTAGGTGAACTCACAAGCAGACAATACCCTTCCTTTAAGGATTTGAGAGTTCAAAACACATCTTTATTTCAAACTATCATCAATCCAGACCCAGAACACTAGCGTCTCCATGTATTTATGTTTAAAAAATTAACAAGTGCATTTAAAACTATTTTTAGTTTAAGCTTCCCACTCAGAAGACCTGGATCTGTTAATCTCATAGAAAAATACCAGTACAGGGAGTAAGGACCACAACAGAAAGGTGTGAAAAGATTTACCCTATCTCCTCCAGCAGATTTTAAATACTGACCAAGTTCTTCAACAGCTTTCACACTGAAACGTGGATTGCCTCACTAACGTGACTCAGAAATGCTAAATGCTTGTCAGATCAGGGTTTGTTAATAAGTGTTCTTAGTGTTATCAAACGTACAGGATTAGAAATAAACTGACAGATGTGTTCTAAAATCAAGAAGGAAGGAGCTCTGCATACCATCAGACACTGAGCTGGCTCCAAAATAAGAGAAAACATCTTCTGCATCCAAAGCGCTGAGAAATTTCTGCAAGAAGAAGAATAGCTTTACTTTTTTTTTTTAAGGAAAACAAATGGATACAAGACTATCGCTTAACTGAACCTAACCTGGAAGGAACGCCAGCAAACAACTCAACAAGTACCAGCGCCAAGTTCTCACGGCTTTGTTCTGCGCTAAGCACGGGCTGCACAACAGCACCCGGAGGAAATAGCTTTATCTTCTTGATTAGTGAGTTTGGCTGGATTTGGGCTTAGAACACGTTGTGTTGTCTCTTCTGGTTTTTTTCCTAGAAATAAAACAAGCCTTCCTGGAAACTGCATTTCCGAGAGGTCAGACTCACCTCTCGGGACGGCGACGGCCAGCAGGAGCCCAAGGGGAGCATCACGAGCGCCCAGATCACCAAGCTGACGAGCATGCTGGAGGACCCGCGACCAGCGCCACGGCCTCAGCGCCGGCCCGGGGGCGATTCAGACGATGTTTGGCCCAAGGCATCACGTGGAGCGGAAGGGACGAGCGCAGGGTTTAAACAAACAGGGGAGCTGACCCTCTGCGGAGGGGGGGCAGCTGCAGCCCAGGTTTCACCCGGACAGCTGGAGGGAGAGAGGCTTTGCGCAATGTTTGCAACTTGACTTCAGCCAAAGAGCGCAGCAATAACGAGTTTTGCGCCAGCCTTAGCGGCCAAACACGCGAGGGGCGACTGGCGGGGGGAAAGGGGCTCGCTGCTGCTCCACCTGAGCCCGGGCAGGGCCCACGCCTCGCCACGGCAGCTGCCAAATCAACCCACGGCAGCTGCCAGGCCCTCCCCGCCTTAGGCCCAGCAGGAGCCCGGAACCGAAGCGCGGGCCTGCGTTCCCCACCGGGCGGGTGCGGCGCTGCGCGGCCCCGGTCGCGGCCCCGGCGTGGCGGGGAGCTGCAGCCTCGGCCCGGTTGGGACTCGCCGCCCCGCGGGGGCTGGGGGGCCGCATGGCGAAGCAGGGCCCCGCGGAGCCCGAGGCCCGCAGGACGGGCAGGAGGAGGAAGAGGAAGGCCCGGCGCGGCCGTGGGGAAGCGGCGGCGGGGCCCGCGCCACAAGGCCCCGGCATGGCGGCGGCCCCCCCCCCGCAGCCCCCGGGAGTTCTCCTCCAACTGGAAGGCGCTGCAGGAGGTGAGGGGGTACCGGGGCACCCGGCTGGGGCGAGCCGGAGGCATCCACGGGGGCCTGGGGCGGGGGAGGCGCCCGGGGGGCATCCTGCCCTTCTCTGAATGCGGTTCTGCTTTGTATGTGGTAATTACGAAAAAAAATAGATATTATTGTGTCAAGAAAGTGCGGTGGGCAGGCACCTGGGATGGCCCGAGCCGGATGGTGCCAAGCAGCCATGAAAGGCAGGATGCCAGGAGCCCTCAGGAGAGGTGCTGGATCAGAAGTGGAGGGAAATAATCCTTTTTTCCCTTTTTTTGTTTTGTTTGTTTGTTCTAGCTACTCAAGCAAAAGGCAAATAGCGCTAATGAGTCTCTTTCTGCGTGTCAAACATTCACGACAAAGCACCCAGTCAAAGTGGGAAATGGCCAGGGAGTCCCAGCTGTGAATGGGAATGGGAATGTGGTGAAGGCCAAATCCACACATAAAACAGGCAATGGTTCTGCTAAAGACAGCCCTCCTCTGGCTAAGGAAAAATCCAAGAGCGTTGCAGTGGATGAGAAATTAAATAGTACCAAAAGCGGTGGAAAAGGCTGCAAAGAAAAAAAGAAAAATGGCAGTATTTTAAAGGAGAAAGGTAATATAAAACATAAGAGGAGGAAAGCTGAAGAACACGCAGAGGAGCAACCCAAAGAGTGAGTACTTCAGGCATCATATGTGTATGTGGATATTTATTTTGGGAGGTGTACTTAAGGAGCACAGAGCAGTACATTCTAAACAGCTTCTTCCAGACTAAGTTTTGGAGAGAAATAAGACACATGCTGCCCCTGCTCCTCAGATATAGCAACAAACCTGCATAGGTGACAGTACTAGACTAATTTTCCTGGGGATAATTTCTTGATTTAAAAAATAAGTATGTTTTTTCTACAATATAAAGGTGCAAGACTCCTTTAAGACCATTAAATGTAATTAAATCTTTACTTACCAGGGCTGAAATCTGGTTTGATGACGTTGATCCAAACGATATTGAAGCAGCAATAGGACCTGAAGCAGCAAAAATTGCTAGAAGAAATCTGGGACTTGAAACAGGCCAACCCAAACAGTCTGTGGAGCAGGTGCTGGTTAAAGAAAAGGCTTCTGAAGGGTGAGTGGCATTCCAGCGGGAAGGATGGCAGCAGAGGCATTGAGATTATCTTCCAATAACTGTGATTTGCAGGTGCACAGCATAAGCTGACATCTCCCTGCATCTGCTGACAGATAAATTGCTGAGTTTCCCCAGTTCATATTGACGTGTGCACCTTGTGAACTCCGCTGTGGGGCTGCTGTAACAGAGGTGTCACCATGCTGTCCTTTGTCTTTTAGGCTGACACGAGCTGTAGCCATGGACTGTGAGATGGTGGGAGTGGGACCAAAGGGTGAAGACAGTATTGTGGCTCGTGTGTCCATCGTGAATCAATTTGGAAAGTGCGTTTATGACAAGTATGTCAAGCCTACAGAAGAGGTGACTGATTACAGAACAGCTGTTAGTGGCATACGCCCTGAGAACATAAATACAGGTAGGAGGTTTTTTTTTTTTTAAAAAAAAAAAAAAAGTTCTTTCAGGAGGGAAAAATGTAACAGGTTATCACAGAAACATTACTGGCTGACTTCGGAAAAGTTTTAGACCTATTTTGGTAAATGGAAAACAAAATGTAGTCTGAATGCTAAAAAAACCCCACCATGGGAAGTACTTAGTTTACAGAGTGGTCGCTAACGCCCTAGAAAAAATTAACTTGTGAATTATGTTATGGGAATAATAGGAAGTTTATTTGCTTCTATTGCTATGTTCTTTATGGAATTCTCTACGCTCTTCTGACAAGCAGAAGATTTAGCATACTATACAAATGTATGTAACTGCAGTCCTAAGGATACAATTGCTTTCACAGCAAAGATGCACTGTTTTAGCTGCTGAAACAACTGCTTAGTTGTCTTATGCATATAATGGCAAGCATTTCCTTGTGTGGTATTTTTAGGTGAAGATTTTAAAACAGTTCAGAAGGAGGTCGCCAACATCTTAAATGGGAGGATTTTAGTTGGACATGCTTTACGCAATGATTTAAAGGTATACGGCTGCATGTTTGTTACTTTAGGGACAAGGCTCCAAAAGATTTAAAATTGATTAAATTTCTAACACATTATTCAGATGAACATACCTGAACTCCTGGGAACTACGGCTTTATCACTGTTACCTCAGTTTCTTGTAATTTCATGCTACATCAATTAGAGCCCTAGCCACTTGCTCACTAAAGTTCTTCAGCTTCCAAACTCTGTTGCTAATAGCACTGATCTGCCTCCTAAAGAGCCAGGAAAGAAACAGAATGATGCAAAAGCCCGTCTGCATGTTTGCTTAGTCCCCAGAGCTCAGCAGTCTGGTCATGGTTACCAGAGACAGCTATCTTATGTCATGCCGTACCAGCACTGCAGGTAGTCTCTGCAGGCAGTGCCTCCAGATTAATTTGTTTCTCATACCCAAGTAGAACTGTGGTTCTTGAGCCCAGCCAGTGTCTGGGTTCATTCATGGGTTTGAACTGTCTCTTGCAACGGATGGAAGGGAACAGCAGGAAGCTCTACGTTCACCTGTATAAAGTTCCATGCAACAGCACACTTTTGGACTGGAAATGTAATTTCTTCTAGGTCCTATTTCTTGATCACCCTCAGAAGAAGATACGTGACACACAAAAATACAAGCCTTTCAGACAGAGAGTCAAGGTAAGAAACTGATGGGAAGGCGAGCCTCATTTGACTCTTGAGCTGCTGACCCCCAGCTGCTAGCTCACTCCTACACTCGCCTCTACCTGACCCTGTTCCTTCTTTCCTACCTGAAATGGGGATGCCAGTCTTTTGTCATTCAAAAATCCTTGTCTAGTTGAATGCTTAGTGATTGAAATAATCACCAAGTTACATAGTTCAGTGCAAACATCACCAGTAATACCTGTGCACAAAATCTAGTGGCTCTTACATTCTTGAGCACTTGCATGGTCTTTGTAATGCTTTTCTGGACAGCAAAATAAGATGATAGTCCTCCTTGTGGTAAGGCTTATGCAGTCATCTTAATGGTATCATTTCCGTAGGGATATAAAAAAAAATGGCTTCACGTTTCTGCAGGAGTAAAGGTTCAGATTATAGGGAGATACTTTAAATTTTGTAACTACAAACTCAGGTTTTCTTTTTCACAACAAACAAACCTTAAGATTATGGTAATACAAAAAATCCTTTCAGCAGTGCATGCATAAAGCTTATAATTCATTATTCTTGACAGTTCACAAGTAGAAGCTGAGATGTGCTGTACTTTGAGGAGTACACTTAAATGAATAATTTATATATGCACACACATCTATGTATGTTTTTCAAATAGTGCAAGACAGCACGATTCTACCTTTTCTGTTTCTAGAACGGGCGGCCATCATTGAAACTGCTCTGTGAGAGACTGTTGAATGTTCAAGTGCAGACATCGGAGCACTGCTCAGTATGTATCTCATCAGAACATAACATTTTTGGGTAGATCAGCAAGGTACTACACATTAGCTCTAGGATCTGGGTTCAATCCAGAATGCTGTGGCTTCCATCTAGTCTCTTATTGAAAGTTAGCAAGCTCTGCTGGGACACCATACTGCAGTGAGATTGTCACTGAAGCTTGCTTACCATTGCATGTCTCATAACACTTTGATTACTTTCTTATTTTCAACTTATTTTGCACAAGTCAACTGTATTTTGCTTAAATAGTAATTCTTGTTATTGAAGATCCCCAGGGGAAAAAAGTAATTCTCAAGTATTGACAGCTTACCTTACAAGCAGCACCCTGCACCACTGTATTGTGGTAGGTTGCATAAAATAGCTTGAGAGCCTACTGCTGAATCTCAGGAGCTAGTTCCTTTCTTTCAGTGGACAGGAGGATATAGCAGAGCAATGAACTGAAGAAGCAGGGCAAATTGTGACCACGTACTCTCACAAGAGTATCAAAAAGATATCTCCAAGATACCATATCGAGTATTTTTCAATATATATATATCTCAATGTATTTTCTGTATCAAGAGTATTTTTTCCATTATGGCTTTCCAGCTCACAATCAGAAAGAGAAGTACGTAGCCTTGTGGTGGGCCATGCAGTCTGAATACATACTCATCCCCTCCACTAGTCACAGAACCTAAATCTAGAAAGAGATTATGAAATGTTAAATGAAAGGATGTATTAAAGTGATGGAAGATTTAGCTGCTTATTAACAACAATGTTCTTAAACCATGATTCAGCTATGTTTCATTAAACCTCCTGTTGCTTCTGTTCTCTTTTAGATTCAGGATGCACAAGCAGCTATGAGACTGTACACCTTAGAGAAAAAGAAATGGGAAGCTGCTGTTAAGAACAAATCTAACAACAAAAATTGTAAAACTTGAATGATTCTACCCTGTGTTTTTATCTGCAGCATTTGCTGGTTTTGTGTCACATTCCAGGGCAAATCTAGAAAGAACTCAGAACGGACAGCAGCTACTTCATAAACACCAATCAAAAGGCAATACATCTAACCTGGTACCTGAACGTTGCCACACAAGAATACTGCTAGTATCCCCTTTCTGGATGGTACCTATGCTTAATGCCTACTATTGTCTTTAAACAATACTCATAACAAATGCCTGCATTTGTTAAGTACTTCATCAGTTAAATTTCTGCAAAGGAAATATACACTGAATAAGTTTTTTTTAAAAAAAAAGGTGGTTTTAAATTACACTAGATGAAGGAAGAAACTGTTACTGGTTTGCTGAAACTCCCAAGACTAAAAATCTTTATTTCAGATACTTAAAAGTCTACAAAGTAAAGTGAATTCTTATTTACTGCTGTTAGTCTCACAGTTGTGATACCTAAGTGAGCAGAATATATAACTGTTTATATATTATTAATAGCCCAATATTAATCTTTCTGGTGAGAAAAATCCTTTACGGTATTTCTGAAGGATCCAAGCTTTTTTATCTGAACCAGAAGTGTACAAATCTTGTTCTTGTACAAAAAAATTCTTTTACTTCTGCAGTTTCAGAAGCGTTGCATCCACAAGGGTCATTATCTCCTGGAGAGAAATGTGAGAATTGTCAAATAAAAGGTTACCTTGTTGCTTCACTTATTTTTATATTCTTTTATTAATAAAAACACTGTATCTAACATAGGTCTTTAAAGTGGCTGGTGTTTTAAACCTTTGTGGGGTCTGATTCTGCAAAATCCAAAGGAGCTATCATTACCAGACTGAATACTAAAGCTATGATTTAAATAATCTAAATGGATACTGGAAGGTTACAAGGAATGTGTTTCGGAGATTTAGTAGTTGCATGTCACATGCTCTATTGCTAGAATGAGAGTGTTCTGGTCTGTCTGTGCTGTCAGTGGGACATGAGGAACGATGAATAAGGTTTACAACGGAAGAGGGAGCTTTCTTCTTTCATGATTTTTCTGCATTACCTTTGAGCTGCAGCATTCATTAAAACAGCACAGGCAATGCATGCAGGAGACACAGGAGAGCAAGTCTGCATTTAACTGTCTTTAAGACAAGTTATGTAAACAGCCTTACGTGTAACTAAAGAGCAATGTTATAAGACTAACCAGTTCTGTTGGCTCGATGAACAAACTTCTAATTACTAGTTTCTTGACAGCAAGCTGTTGCAAAGGTAATACTAGTGTAACACAATAAATAGCTTGAATAACCTTGCCGTTTCTGGTGTCTCAACAGTTACCTTTTTTCAGTATGACTATTGTTGAAATTTAATTTATAAGTTAAATCTTCAGACAAACTGTGACAAGGGCTTGTTTTGTTGGGTTTTGGGGTTTTATTTTTTAAGGATGCCACTTGCAAAAAAAATAACTGGATATAATATACTTATGCTTTATTCCTGTAAACTTTAGCCTGTCTTGGTGTGAAGGATGTGGTAAATTAATGCAATACAATGTTGCAAAAGCCCAGAACAGTCTTAAAAAAAATTACAGCATAAAGGAAAAAAACATTCCAACTACTTGTTTTCAGTAGTTAGAAATATTCTTACAAACTCACTCTTCTCATACACTTAATTCTGTAAGTTTCTACACTATGTAATTCCAACTATTTGAAAATTATAAAATCCATAACCAGAAATAACAGGCTAAGCATCCAACTCCTATTATCAGGGACTTCTACGTACCATGCTAGATGGAAACCGGATTTTTATTTCAGACAGCAGGTCTTCCATTTTCTGGGACAGCATATCCAGCACAACATCATCTGTAATGTAAACGAGCAGGATAATTGACGGTTACTCACAAGGCTGAAGCTAAAGGAGAGCAGAGAGGACAGATCTACACAAAGAGAAGGCAAGATCACATAAGATCAAGTTACAGTGTTGTAACATCAGAGTGGCATTTATAATTATTCAAGAACAAGTGGAATGAACTCTCGGTTCTAATTCATCCTCCCTTCTCAGATACCCAAGTCTTTCCTGACCCTGAGCAGCTGCTGTTACAGTTTTCTTTTGGGAGTGAAGGAGAGGAAGAGACTCAGCAAATACCACACTATCTCACCATACTGAGCCATCTCATTAATCAGCATACAGATGGTTTCCACCACTTCTGGATTATCAAAGTGAAGGTGGTAGGCATCTTCGATCAGGTTTATTCCACTGCCTTTTGAATCCGTTATAAATCTCAAAGCTGATATTTCTGAAAGGGAGACAAACACTGCTGGGCTCACTGATCACTGCAAACTGCATTATCTGCTTTCCAATCCGCTGCTCCAGCTAGCACACATGTAATATTTTTTCCAGGAAGTCATGCCCATTACTTTCAGTCTTCCTAAAAGCTATGCTGAAGCATATCTGGGCAACAAGTACAAGACCATATATGCAGCTGACACTGTCATGCAGGACAGAAGTGGTATTTGAATGTTTATTGTTTTCACATTGATTCAGCTCGACCCTTTTACACTGTTGAAACAACTTCATTGTAATATAACAAAACACTCTCAAGTTACTAATAGATCTGATTATACTGATCTAATACTTCTCACACATGCATGTTGGGTCTGTGGAAAGAAAAAAAATTTGCACCTTCAGTTTCACTATTTCCTCTTCCACTCTGTCCTGCAAGAAAAGATTAACTCGGCAGGACAGATGTCAATCCCAATCCCACTATGAACTCTTGAACTATACAGAGACATCCACTTCTGAGCTGATTTGCTATTAATAAAAAAAAGAATTGCTGAATGTTACCAGATAGCCTTAGAAGGCTTGCTAACGCCTGGCAGGCATTCTTCACCAGCACTGGTCTTTCTGGGTTCTTCCTGAGTGCATCCAGCAGAAGCGCTGTTATGGGCTCATACTCATTTTCAGTTAAGCAACCTTAAAAGCAAACCACACACAAAACCCCAAAGCTTCAATATTCTCAAAAACCTTCAAAATGCTCCTCAGCATTTCAAATTTTGGCTCCTGTTTCTAAAAGGACTTTGTAATTATGTGAAAAATTACAAAAAAGCATGTGAAAGCCTGTACTGCAGTACAAAAGGCCAAATAAAGTCTTTATCGTGACTTGATCCAGGTCTAGGAGAAATTTCTGATATATCTTCTGTGCCAAGATTCCCTTTCATTCTCCAAGCCAAAAGGAATGGCCAGTCCTGAATATCCAGCTTGTTCTGCTGATGGGTACTTGAAATGAGATTGCTCAGGGTGTTTATTCAGCTCATCTTGGTGAAAACAATGGCGTTAAGCACAGGGCAGCAGGTAAACATACAGCAATATTCTTTCATGAGGAAGAAATAAGACAGAGCAGTACTGCAAGAATGTGTTCTTTAGTGCACATGATAATGACAGTGATACTTTATTTTTTAATCTGAAATACAGTTCCCAATTTAAAAAGCAAATGGCATAAACCCAAACCTCCCAGCCCATGCTGCACAGCACTAATGCTATGTTCAAAGGAGTAACACAAATGGGATTGTTGGTCTTAAGAGATAAGCTGGAGTGCTCTGCACAATGGGGGTTGTCGTAGCTGCCCATCGTTACAGTAATCGTTATCGGTACCTAGTTATATAATTGCTACAGCTCATCAAAAATGGCTTCATTAGGGAGCGTTAGAGAGCAAGTACAGGGAAGACTGGTTAAGAGAGGATACAAGTTCCAAACTCTGCTGCCATCTGCAGAGCCTGCTAAGGCCAAGCAGCCTGTGTTTCAAGGCTCCTCACTGACAGACGTGGTCTGGCACACTAGCCTTTTCCATACACAGGGGACAAGGAGAAAAGGAAAACACACCTTGGAGTGACAATGCCCATAGAGCTGAGCAAGCAGACTCCGTAACTGTGCCGTTCTGGAGGTGCTCTTGAAGGACCGCAGAGGTCACAGGAACAGCACTTTTCAGCAATGCTTTGTCTACATTATTCTCTGAATTACCGTAACAAAAAGGGAATGCATCAGTTATTTAATCAAGTAATAATATCACAATTTGACTTACAATGTGCATGTATCAGTAAAACCTAACGGGTGATACCATTGGAGTACTGCGACATTATTTTAGTATGGACAACAGCAGAGGGAAGGAATCCAAAATGTACAAAACCACACTCAAATTTTACAGAACTGACAGTAATGTTTATTGCAGAAAGCTGAAAACTGGCTCCTGGAGAAGTTCTTTGCCATTTAAATTATACATGGGGATCACAGTAAGAAACCTCCAAAAATAACTACCTTTTCGACAGAATACGGTCTGCAGGATGGATATTTAGTTCCTTAAATTAAATGGATGGTTTGCTGCACAGAGGGAATAAAACACACCAAGTACAATTGTGCACTTTCTGTGCTTTCAGCCTTCCTTAATGATTGCAACACCATACACCTAGACAAGAACATGTCATAGAAACAAATCCCCTAAAAAACTCCCAGCATGGTCTCATTAGAAGGGGTCAGCTCAATCCATCACCCATGACTCTCCAATACTGTCAGGTGACAGTAGTTTAGTTCTAAGGCAATGGGAAGAGTACACTTGCCACCTTGCCAGTCACATTTCTCCTGGAAAAGCAAATCTTGATGTCCAACTCAAGATTTACGCCAGTGCTGCCAAGAGAAATGTGATTCAAAGAAATAAGGTGCTATTAATTCCAAATGCTATTCTGATACCTAACCTAATATGCTATTTTCACTGCACTCCCTCTGCTAAGAGCAGAGCAAAACCCAGGTGACTGACAAGCCAGAAACTGTGCGTACCCTTCTGTTACTGACAGTCTACTCATAAGCCATATCTGGGCCTGAACTGTAAGAATTTGACTTTGAAACCTTATCACAAGAAGGCTTGCTAAAGTCTGCATTAGATTTTAGTCTTCTCTCATATAACTCCAGATCACTTAAAGTTATTCTAGTAGTGCTGTGGAGACATCTCTCCAGAATGTGAGAAAGAAGAAAAATCCAGTCCCAGCAACAGGAATGGCTGAACCCTTTAGGCACAATACCTGCTGCCTTTCAGTCACATGACTCTAGGCACAATACTTGCTGTGTTCTACTTACCGCTCACAGCCAAGCTCCAGAGAACTCCACAGCAAGAGAAGCAGATCTTTTCATTATGAAGATAATTTCTTAAAATTGACAGGAGGTCTGGAATTACTCCAACTTTCTTTAGATTCTCTGCAGCAACTTCTGAAAACCAAATTATATGGAATCTGGTATTTTTGTCCCACTCACTGTCCTCGCAACAGACAGCATTACATATTTAAACAGCAGTAACAAACCAGTAACAGGATACCATCAGCGGAACAAAAGAAAGCAAGAGAACAGACCAGATTCTTTTAACAAGATGCACTTAACCATACTGTTTAGCACAAGCAGCCCTTTCAAAAGGATGTTTGGCCATCCTTTTTCCTTACAGACCTGAAATTTGCAAAGCAGAAAAGGAATTGCAAGGGTATAAAACACTACTTTTCAAATCTTTGCAACCTAGCAATTCAAGCTACCTCAGCTTCAGAATTAGGAAACACTGTATAAAAAAAGTTTGATCTTAGATGGTAAGTTTATTTGTACTTGACACACTGTACTTTTTTTTTTAGATTACACCCTTGCTGTTAAATCCTTCTGTAACCATTTATAAAAATGGTTGACTGTTGAACTGACACTGAAAACAAGTAAAAAATACTATAAATATATAACAATTACAAACTCAGGAGAAAAAACAAAGTAGAGAAATTAAGTAGGATAGTTTCAATTCACCGTGGCACAGTCAAAAATAGAATCCAGGTTCTGTGCCCTCATTTTCCCAACCACTACTATTTGCACAGTTTGTACTTGTTTCTAAAACAAGATGAAATGCAGGACCACTCTAGTAAATATAATTCTGTGAGTACCTGAAGCATCAGCAGTGTATCTAACACTTCCAGGAGTGTTATCTTACCAATATCTAGTCAGTCTTGCCATTCTCTACCACTATTAAAGTAGTACCTACAGACATCCACATCTCTCAGTGAAGTCAAGTTCTTAATTATATCTTAGATTAGATTATAAAAGGAGAAACATAAGAACATTCCCCAAAAGTGAACAAGGTGACCCACCACTGGCTGAAATCATCATCAATAATGTGCAGACCAACGAAAGTAACTCTTCATTTTCAGAGTGTTTTCTCACTGTGTCTAACAGACAGCTGGTCACATTCTCATCCAGGGCCATCACCACATCCTGTTCTAGAGCTGTCAAAAGTAAACATTTGAACAGAACAAACATTTCAGTTCAAAGCCTTATTCAGGCTTTGAATAAAGTCTGAACCCCCTGCTGTCAGACTAAGGAAAACATTCCATTAACAGCATTTCTTCACATAACATATCCAAAAGTTACTTAAAATTTTCTTTTGAGACACAACTCTTGCTATTTTCAAGCTTGTATCGCTATCAGGTGTTACTGAGGTAAGTTGCCAAGAAAGTGACAGCAGGGACCACACAAGAGACCAAAAAATACTTTTATGGTTTTAAATTCCAGAACACTTAGTCTCTTATTTATGCAGTCTAGTAACACTCTACGTAACATGAAAACAAACTTGGTAGCCTAAGATCAGTAGCCTGGTTTAAATTTAAAATTAACACCAACACAGAATTAATGTACGCTAGTCCTGAAGAAAGTTCATGAGCATCCAAACTTTATTAAAGCTAGTGAATTCCTCTATTACTTTAAATTTATCCCCTAAAATCATTACTGGACCGATTTAAAACCTTAGCCACTACACCTAACTTTACAAGAAATAGGCTGTATTAATCAGGGTAAGTTGGAAGTCTCGTAACTGTACCGTGACTAAGAACTTCAAGCAATAAACTGCAACCGTCTACTTGTAACTTGAGAGAATCTACATGAGTCTTCATGGCAAAAGTAATCAGCTCTGTGAACGCTGGCAAATAGGGCAAGGCTGCATGGAAAATATTTGAGACAACATTCAGTTACACAGCTTAGAAGACTCAGTGAGTATATATACTCCAAGCACAATAGTTCCAGTTTCAAATAAATTACAGTCCCTGTGGACAGTGTGATACACCAAAACAACACTCTTGAATCAAAGAGAACAAAATACAAGTATAGATGGAACAATACAGAGTGAATGTTGTAGTCTCTATGAGAAATGTCTTTTATTAAAGACAGCTGCAAACGTATGCAAGCTAAGTGTAGCCAGCACGTTCCTCATTAAGTCACACTGGCATTGTTCACTGGTCATGTAGCAAGTTGTGCAGCAGAACATTGTGCATGAGCCTAAAGCCACACTTTTAGAACCTGTGGAGGGAAGTATTTCATCAGGGCCCCTAGTTCTAGCAAGACTTTGAGCTTTTGGAATACCTAACACAGCTATTCAGTGTATCTGCAAATATATGATCAAGTGTTGAGGAAAAAACGGATGGGTTTTAGAGATCCATTTTGGGCATCTTCAAAGCTGTGAGCATCAGTCATGATAAGCCATGGTGCAGAAGTGCCAAACAAGTCAGTCAGATGCATGCACAGCCTTGTGCTGCCATCAATAGGCTTGAATGAGAATCATGAAGAACCATTCATTAATTTTTGGAAAAAAACCAAATTATTTTTCCTTATTGATTACAAATATGCACACCCCTGTGCTTTAACATATAAGCCAATGACAACATCAAAATGCTATCACTATCAAATGATAGTGCATTTTATAACTGAGGTAACATAGTGCTTTGAAAACATTAATCTTGATCTGAAAGATTAATCTGAAAGATGTGCAGATGCTGGAAGAACATACAGTTCCGCTCACACAGCTTTATTAGACACACAAACTAGACATATGTAGCTTCCTTTTGCTCTGTCTTACAGCCCTAGGTATTACCCCCAAGTTGCCCCAATGCTGATATGAATTACCTTCCTCAAATGTCAGTTTGCCAGTTGACCTTAGCTGCCAACTGAAATATCACTGTTTTTTTCCAGTGCCCATTTTTCTCATCCAGTAAAACACCTCTGCTGTTCGACAAAAGCATTTACAAAACAAGTACCAACACAATCACATCAACTAGTGGTACATTCCAAAAATGAGAACTAGGAAGAGAGAAATTTCATTCTCATTTAATGTAATGAGAAATTTTTTCCTCTTCCTATTATCTCAAAACGTAAGGAAAGAGCAGAATAAATTAGTAAAGCAGTGCCTTACCACTTTTATCTCTTGCAAAGCTGGCAAGGTGCTGAATAGCTTCAGCCTGTACTTCTTCTATATCCCAGAAAGCCTGCATGAATTCTACATAAACCAAGAAAATTCTTCTAACCATCTGACACAAACACTTACAAAAAGCACTCAGATTTTCTCTATTCTGTGCAAGAACTGAATTCATATAAATGAAAATAATGTAATTTGTGATTGTTGAAAAGAGAAAAACTTTTCCCCTACGGCATCAAATATTTAAATATCACAAAGTGTTATGTTTCACCTGTATAATTGTGTATTTGTCATTATATATTTTGAAGACCTGTTTGAATATTAAATCAGAACAGGGATAGGGGCTTTAAATGCATTATTCCAATAGCCTTCTCACATTAAGATAACTTCCTTACTTCCAAGGAAAATAACAGAGCAGATCCTTTGCTGGCATGAATTGACAAAAGTGATCCTTCCTCCAAATAGCATCCCATTTTATTTCAAGTAAAATGAACACCCAATAATTCATTTTCAAGTAGAATACATGCTGACTGGAAAACACATGGTTTATTTCCTAGGAAAATCCCCATTACATTAATTTTATTTTCCTTATTACCTAGAACACTTTCAATTCCTCCCTCAAGGAGCACATCTATTACTTTGGGAGGCAAAGACTTTTCCAGTTTTACTGAAGACGCACCAGCAGCGGTTAGACATTCCCTAATAAATGGAACATCAGTCAGATCCCTATAATTATGAGAAACAAAAGCATTACCTGTAAGTTAGAACTAGTAAGTTACCAAAAAAAAAATTCTACAGGCTTTGTTTCATTTTGATATAAAAAGCTAATAATACTTCCTTGAAGACTGGATTATTTTTGACAATACTTAAAAACAATTTACTTCAGGTAATGAAAGAAATTACACTGAGCAAGCCATGCCTCAACTTCAAGTTGATGGCTTGTAAGATTGTGTATAACATGGTTTGTAATGTAACTCTTCAAAAAAAACCACCTCACACATCAGAATGCCTACTTCTGAATGAAGACTAACTCTTTGACTCTTAATAATGCAATTTGTCAAGGCAGTAAGATCAGCAGCCTTGACAATCTCTTTCAATAAGTAGCTAACATTCCCATCTTTGTCAAGGTAGGTGATGTTTAGGACTAAAATAACAGAAGGAAAGCATCCAGAACTCACTTTGCTGTGGGTCTCAAGCTGGGCTGAATCTGTAGCATCATACATAAAATTGGAAATAAAGGCGAAGAACTGTTATCTCCATTTTGCATTAGTGTTAGAACTCCCTCAAGACGGCCAGTATCCCGTCTAATATCCTGCAGCAATGAAGTTATCTCTTCTGCCTGTAAAAAGCGTAGTACCAGAGGAGCTTTCACACACTCATTTACAGATATCCTGGCGGGCCCATGACATTTTAAATCTATAATGAAACATTATTACATACATTCAGAACAAAGCAGGTCGACATGTCAAGTAGAATACAACCTAGAGACCAGATGTCAGACTTCTCAGTAAAAGAAAAATGAAATGTTTCCGGAGCCATCCAAGACTTGCTATCTGTTGAAATAAGAATCATATAGTCATGTTGCTGACATTGTACTATACACCATTTTCTGCATGAACTGCAGGCAATTGTTTTATAATTTAGAGATATCCTGCAGAGATTAGACATTTTTTACTGGGAATATGCCACAAAAGACTAAGAAACACACTATAACTAATCAACAATTTTCTAAGTTGTTACTGCATATGTATCAAGCTAAAAAGGAATGGTATCCGTTGCAGTATCCGAGATTCACAGACGTATCTTTATTTTTCAGTTGTGAACACAATTAATGCTGCAGGCAACTGCCCATGAATATACTATTCATACTTTAGAATACAAATAGCATAATGCAGAGAACAGGGAGGGAAGATAATTTTTTTCCTTTTTCACTGATTTTTCTCCAAGGACTACAAATATCCACCATAACTGAATCTTTTAAAAATGAAGTAAAAAAACAAATATCTACTTTCTTCCACTCTTATTTTCCATTTCAGCTCATCCGTCATAAGTGTTTCTGTACTGAAGTCGCTCAGCATGAAAGATGCTTCACCAATCACAAGTATGTTTGATGGCTTGAGATTTCTGCAACACAAATATTTTCTGTCAGCCTGTGAAATTAGAGTCTAATGATACCTAACTACAGGTTGCCAGCATCTTTACACATTAGAAGGTTTAGGGTTTTTTTGTTTTGGGCGTTGTGGTGAGTGCTTTGGGTTTTTTCTGTTTGTGTTTTGTTAGTTGTTTTTTTTAAATATACAAGTGATAATCAACCAAATGCTTTAAAATTTGTGATTGTGACAAATTTATCTGTATGTAGAATGCCACGGTTGTCTCTTACTTTAGATATACAAAGTATACCTTGTCCATCAGTCACCAAAATGTAAGCATTAACAGATGACAGATATTCTAGTATTAAAAATAGTATTAGAATTACAGCACATTTAAACACAGAGAAAACCTCATTTAAATGGATAATTCTAGACAAAACTCAATAGATGACTTCAGAAGTCACAGAAAACTTATCTATATATGAAGTCCAGAATTTCTGCCTCCTACTCCCGCTTTTGGAACAGTAAAATTCACTGCCTCTGAGCAGCTGTGCTGAACCAACAGACATTGCAAAGAACAATGACCAGACAGAGAACAAGATTTCTACTCACCTGTGGAAAATATTTTGTTTGTGTATATAAAACAAAGCATCTACCATCTGTCCCAGAAACTTCAGAATCACCTGTTGAGGGGAATATACATGAAAGTGTAACCAACAGAATAACTTCCAAATACCTTTTGGAAGATAATGTCCAAAACCACCCTTCAGCAAAACACTGGCCTTTGAAAGTTTTGGGGAGGACTTTGAGAAAGAGGAAATACAGAGTAAGAAATATAAAAGCAGTGAGACTGTCAGTTCAACTAGATGCCTCTTCATTTACCACATCTGTTATTTTTTCTGACTTCTGCCTTTTTTCCTTGATTACAGATGAAAGATCTCCTTGGCCCGAGTACTGCATTACCAGACAAAGGAACAGAGATGATATCTGTAACAAAACATTACACCAAAATTGTTTAATTTTTTGCAGGTAATAACATACCCAGTAAGAAAGCACCTGGCCAAACTGATGGCTGTCATGTTCACTAATACCAAGGCGTTCTGAGAATATTAATCTCTCACAGAGGAGACAATATTTACTTTCTTTAATAAAAGATACAGCATGTTTGTTGTTTTTTTGGTTGGTTTTAGGGGTTGGGGGGGGGGGGCAGATAACAAAAAATCCATTATCAAGCATCTTATGTGAAGCCATATGGGACAATTCAAGTCAAATATGCATCCGTAAAACCAACACAAATTTTGCCTGAGCACTGGAAAAAATCTGCAAATTAGTCAAGGCTTTCAGCTTCCTATAGTCTCCTATAAAAATGTTTTCATGCCTGCATGAAAAATTGGTACTGCACGCTGATTCACATCAGAACCTGTGAGTCAGTGTGCAATACTGCCATGCAACAGACTCCAATCCATGTAACTTCACAGCTTTTCAGCATGTTTATTTAGGAGTTTAAAAAGCAGGCTTGTTTCAGATCAAATAATCTCTTTTAGTATCTCACATTAATGACCCCAAATTTAAACCTTCAAAAATGCTCACATGCCCACAACATTGAACATGTGTGCCCGTTTGCCCAATCCTATTTCATTCTCACCTCATTATCCCAAGTCACAAACAATTCCTTGTAAGTACAGATGTTTGGATGATGAAGTTTTAGCAAATCCATGGCCTGCATAGAATAAAAAAAAGATACAGAGAGCTTTCTATACAACCACATAGTCCTTCCCATTGACAGAACTCTAAGTAATATCCTAAGCCAGTTCCTGACTTGGTCATGTTGCGTGTCTGATCAAAGTCTTGGAATGTGCAAGCTCTGTTACATATTTGCATGCACAAGCATCAAGTTAAGGAAAATATTTCGCTAAGACTCTACTCAATGTGATGCTGTAAAAGCCTTGCAAGATTCAAGGATATAAACTGCTCCTTTAGGAGAAGATACATAACCTCCTCCTTCAGTTCTTAACTTCCTAACCTGAAAACACATCTTAGAATGTGAAAGACAAGATGATTTTTCTAGCGTAACCATTCTTTCCAGTAACCCCTATGCAAGCTCAAACCTCAGAAAACATGACACTAGTGAGATGCTTATCTCCTTGAACCTGGTTTCCGTGTAGGAGTCTGTTACCAATCACTTCGGCAAATTTGCTGATGATACAAAAGATAAAAAGAATTCAACATACTCTCCTACAGTCGTGTTTGTGGCTGTGCAAATACAACAGAAAAACTAAGAAAAGCCATGCCCCCAGTCGGCACAACTGCATTTATTTCAATAGATGTGTACATCAGCAGAAAAATGGGATCAAACTTCGTCAGTAAAGCCAGTCTCAGTACATGAAGAGGTCATCTCTTGAGTAGGATGAAGCATCTGTACAGACATGCCTTCTCACTCATTTACAACTGCAGATATCATGCCTACTGGACACTCTGAAACTAATTCATCATGCGCTACTTCACATATTTTGTTGACACAAATTTTGGTATTCTAGTAGTATTTCTGATGTTTCTTCTTACTCAAGCCACTGAAACAAGTTTGCATACACACACAAAAAATAAGGGACAACAAAGAAAGAAAAACAGTCAAATCATTCACACCAAAAAACATCTGAGAAATTAAGATATAATGAAATGCTAACTAGAAACTTAGTTATTGAAAATAAACTATGAACAGACCAAGAGTCTCCTTCAGCTTCAAGGCCAAAAGGATGAGCTTTGCTCTTTGTCTTCAGCACAAAACAAACAATCTCTGAAAAAGGACTATCCTCTGAGAACAGCTATCCATTTGAATCCACATATTCAAATAAAAGAACAATATAAAGTCCTGGTCTGAGGTCAAGCAGAGGGCAGGGAGAACACCCCTCATATAGTTCTACCTGATCATCTTGACTATTTACTTAGTTAATCCTTGTAGATAAAAGGCTTTGTTCCGCTAAGACTTTGGTCTTTGCAAATGAAGTAGTAAAGCAAAACTGCACTGATACCTCCTTCAAGGCCTCATTTGCTCGCTTTTCTTCAATGCATTCAACCTGCACCAAACAAAAGACAAGGATGAGTTTGTAATATAAAGGCAGGCAAACTTTAAGCCAGTACAACTGTGCCAAGAGGACTGGAACTGCAAACTGGGTATGAATTAGCGTAAGTTTTCTGTTGGGAGATGGCCAGAAACAGAGCGTTAGATGAATTCACACCAGCTAACCAGTCCTTCTCCCACACTGTCAAAGCAGCAGCGAGCCAGGTGAAAACACACTGGACGGACATAAATAGGCTGCTCCTCTTTGCCCAGTTTTAACCTCAATATTCTAGTAAAGTGACCTGAATGTTCTAATTTCCAAAGCAGCAGCACAGTAAGCCATAAGCCTACCCTTACTCAACGGCTAAGCCACCTAATGTGTTCGTTACTATCAGAAGGGCCCATGGAGATGGCAAACATACCAACAGACTCCTGTTTTCCTAGCAACCACCTTCTCACCTGCTTTATTATGTACTTCTTCTCTGCACTCTTCTCTGTTTTCAGTTCTGCTACCACCGCAGTGCCTAGCGCCCCAGGCTGGAGCTGCTCCAGCACCTGCAGCACAGGGGCGACACTGATACACCCACCCAGCTCCAAATAGCAGCACCACGGCCCCCTGCCTCCCCAGATGCTCTCCACACAGCACTTACCTCCAGCTCCCCGGCTGAAGGGCCACAGGCCTTGTCCCTCCCGGGAAACCCCCATCATTTCCCTCCTACTACTGGAAGCAGCACCCATCTCCTCAACGCTGCGCAGGCCCCGGTGCCCCCCCCCACCCTCAAGGCCACGCACCCCCAGAGCCACCGACAGCCCCTCCCCACGGTCACAGCACTGGCATGCCCGGGGTACCCACACCCCCTCCCCCAGGCCGCAGCCGCCCCCCCAGGGCCAGGTACCACACACAGCCCCCAGCACCACCTACGGCACCCACAGGGCTGCAGCCGGCCCTTCCCGCCGAGCAGGGCCTAGCCCCTCGGCCAGCACCTGGTATCTCTCCATGGCGCAGCAGTGCCCGGCCCCTCAGCAGGGCAGGGCGGCTGTGGGGAGCCCCCGGCCCAAGGTAGCCCCTCAGGCACCGGGTGCCTAACAGGGCCGAGCCAGGCAGGGAGCACTCCCCCTTCCCTCAAGTGACGTTTTCAGACCAAAAAGCTGCCGCTATACATTGAAGGAGAAAAGAAGAAAAAATAAATAAAAATAAAATAATAAAAACAAATTAGAAACGGGGCGGCACAGCCGTATCCCCCTCCGCTGCTCCACGCACTGCTTCAGCGGGGTGTGCGGCCCCTTTAAGAGGGCGGCACGCAGGGGCGGGGCTTCCCCGCCCTCCCGGCGCCACCGCCCCGCCCCGCCCGCGCCGGCGCTGCCGCCCGCGCGGCGCCTTTAAGGGCTGGCCTACGTGGCAGCAGCAGCCGAGCGGCGGCGCGGCCCGGCCCGGCGCTCCCTCCCGCCTGCCCGCCCTTCCCGCGGCCCTCAGCCGAGCGTGAGGCCGGGCCCCAGGCGCGCAGCAGCCGGCAGCGCTCCCGTCCTGCCGCCATGGGCCAGAACGATATCATGAGCACCGCTGAAGACTTCGCGGATCAGGTGGGTGCCCGCCCGCTCGCCCTTCCCCGGCTGGGTGGCCTTTGTGCGCTGGGGCCGGGTGTGAGGGGGCGCCGCGGCGGGCTCCGCCTGAGGAGGGGGTTATGGCCGCCGCCCTGAGGGGCCCAGCTGGGCTGCGCTGGGGTAGATTGGGATGGCGGCGGCGCGGGCCCGGGGCCTGGCCCTGAGGAGGCTGGCGGCTTCCTGGGCCGATTCGGCTCTGAGGGGAGGCTGGGGGCTCGGTTCCCCGGCGGCGTGGGGGCGGCTAGCGCAGGCCCGGCGGCCGGGCTTCTGTGGGAGCGGCTGCCCCCTGCCCTCACGCGAGGCCCGTGTCTGCTCCTGAGCCGCCTGTACAGCGAGGCAGGGGAGTTCTCCTTGGGAGCTGGGCTTCTCCCTGGGAGCAGGAGGCTGAGCTGCTCTCGCTTTCTCAAAAGCTGTCTGGCTGGCAGATAGGGGGTAAAAGGGTGTGGGAAAGCGGGGTGAGGTGGTGGTGACAGGAAAGCAAAAATTGAAGCCTTGGCTGACACTTGGAAACCCAACCTGGAAGAGGTTTGCCAGCATTGTAGTACTGAGCTCAGAATTAGGGCAAAAGGAAGGCAAACAACCTGGTGTTGTCTTGTAATCTTTTTTTATATTTGCTTCGGTGGAAGCCCTTACAGATTTGTCTGTGAGATAAAAGTTTGTGATCTCTTATTATATGTGAGAGCAGGAACATTTTGATCTGCTAGTGATGGTGTTAGAAAGATCTCCACTGTCATGGTGATTCATCTAATTGAAAATAAGAGGCATCTAATCGCGTTTAGCAAGTTCTCTGGAAAACCTGATTCTGCCTGGTTCTTCAACTCTGCCTATGGAAGCAGCGTGAGTTGTGTGGTGCACGCTAACACGTCACAGCTCTGAGGGGGCTGTGCTGCTGCCTCTGTGTCTTGAGCCCAGTTTCACTGGGAAAACCTGTTCCATACTTCCTCCCCACCCCCAGATGGAAGACTGGTCTTGGAGACAGAGTTTCTTACGGTGTGTGGAGTATTCAGTTTAAGGGGTGTCCGCATCATCTTGGTCATCCTCTTTGCCCTCTCCTTTTGGAGAAAGTAAACTATCACTGTAGTGTTCAAATTACTTGCCAGAACTTACAAGCTTGTTCTGACCTTTTCATAACACTTCTCTGTTTATTCCTGTGTGATTATTTCTAGATGTCTTTAACACCCCTTTTTTCATACTACTGAAAGCTCTTTTGTCCAGCTAAAACGCAGTTTGCTTCCTCCCAAAATGAGTTTTAAATGGCACAACTTCATTTGTGCTTGGCTACATTCTATTTAAAGGTGAGTCTTTCCTTCAGCTGCAGAATTTGCAGTGTTTGCATACACTTACCCATCAAATTGCAAAACAATTTTTACAGCTTTCCAAGTAACTAACTCCTTTGATAATTCTGCCTCCAAATAGCTGCCTTGTAGCTCAGTGGGATACTTTCAGTACTGTGTGTGCTGCTAAAACTCAGTATCGCACCAGTGTAGGAGTGGAGAGACTTACTAAACAATAATCCTGGGTGTATGTTGCAAAGTTAACACTTGGCATTACAGAAGCTAGTTAGTTCATCTTGGATTAAAAAAAAATACTTGGAACATTTGGACTGAAATGATGTTGAAACTCCCCTCAATGGAGGTGGAGGTCATGAGGCTGGACAGTGGCTCTTCTGGGAGCTGAATGTATTCTCAGTGATAGCCTTGCTTTCTCCACTCCTTGTACTAGTGTTCAAGACTTAATGAGTCTTAATTTTTGTAGCATAAAAGCCCTGTGGGAAAATGTTACAGCTACTTCCATGGCTTATCAGTAAGTCCTGAATGTCTCTTACAAAAGCAAGAGTAATCTGTTCCTTAAATTCAAGAACTAAAGCTTAACTTTTCTCAGATACTGTAATTTCCCTTTGAATTAGCAAATTATGCCTTGAGTGCCAAGATACTCTGTAATAACAAGTGGCTCTTAATCCAGAGGTGAACTAGTGCACTGAAGGCATGGTCTTACAAGGCAGCTAAGCTTGCCTGACAGCTCCCTGTCAGTGAAAGGGGTTGTCCTGTTTCTCTCAAGGCTACGTTCCCCTTTTCCCTCACACGAGTGCTCTTCTGTCACTGGACTGTAGAGCTGAACTGGCAGGGAAAAAGTGCAGTTTATTTTTTTCTATTGGTTCAGTTATCCACTTGTTTAGGTCAAGTAAGCACCAATGCTGGTGGTGGGATCACTTGTGATGAGAACTGGCCGTTAGTTTAGCTTGGCTGTACTGTGAGTTTGTAGCCCACAGGCACACAGTATGGCTGGTGAGCAGTTCTGCTCTGAGCTCTTAGCAGTTTCCAAGGTCCGCAGCCAGCGGAGGAGACAGCTACTTGGTGGGTGTTGGGAGGTGGTCCTGTTGATTTCAGAGAAGGCAATTTGCTAGATATTGGGGAGGCTGGGAAAAGCTATTAAGGGTTCTTAAAATCTAGGTGATACACAGTGCAAGAAAATCAGGATCTTGGTTCAAAATGATGCCCAACTACAGGCTTTATGGACTGGTTTGTTCTTTGAGCACCAGCTCAATGTTACTAATTAAATAATTTACATGCTCGGAAATTAAGCCCTTTTTTAGTCAGTCTTGTTAAAATATTACATGCTAAGCCCTTCAGTGCAGTCAGAATGTACTGCTGACATTATTGTACTGAAAATAGCTGTGTCTGGGACCTGTACTGATTGTTTGGGGTTATAGAACTGGTTGTCTCCCCTCTGTAATCCCTGTAAGAGGGAGCAGATTTCAAGCAACTTTTCAAGTTTCTTTAATAATCTTTAGGAATGTGGGTGCCTGGTATTTCTGCTGTTCTAAAAAAAAAAAGTTATGGACAAACATGCAAGGAAACTATTGAGTCATTGTACTGCAGTGAAAGGGCTGTAAGGGAGATCCAGACTCTGGGGGTTTTATTTAATTTTCCAACATAAATGCTGATGCACTAGTTCAGCTAGTTCTAACATCTTGGTATCCTATTTTGCAGAAGACGGAAGGGAGAAGAAAACATTTCATTGTTAGTCTGAACTTTTTTTGTGTGTTATATTAAAAAACCTGAATTTGGAAACATTTTCTGTAACTTTGTCATGTCACTGCGCTGATTCCTTATCATTATAAGCCAGATGACCTAGTTGGAAAGGCTGGGAAATAATCTTCCCATAAAGAGTGATAGCAAAATGCAATACATGACTATAAATCCCATTTTACCGATTTGATTAATAAATAGCCTTTTTGAAAAGGGATGGTGTAAAGCGTGCTTCAGAAGTGAAAAGCATTGTCATGAGAAATCTTCCTGCAATTAAAAACTTGATTAAGGTTGGCAATGTTCTAGTGGGTCAGAGCTCTCTTCTTGCCTTCTGAAATAAGTGGGAAAGCCTTGGTTCCCAGTTTTCACAGATAACTTGTAGACATTGATTAGCCCAATGTGATGGGTGTTGCAGCCCTTGTGATTTTTTTTTTAGGTGGGATCTCCTTAAGTGGATACATACAGGCTGGTGAAAGGAAGTGATAGGGGGTTTTTCCTATCTTAAGAAATAGGATTTTTCTACCCAGAGGATTGAGCATACTATTCCAGAGATGATCACAGGTGTCCCAGGCTGCTAGAGGTCTGTGGCCTCCCAGAACAAAGCAATCCCTGAAATGAATAAAAGCTAGATATTTGGAATATGCCTTTATCAGAAGCTCTAGACTAACAATAATTATGTGTGATATAATAATTATGTGTGTGCAGCCCCCAAGAAGGCATTCTGCATAGATTAGCAGACTGCTGTCCATCACCATGCTCATAACTTCCCTGGTCCAAGAACACACATGTACACACAGAGCAAAGGTGTTTACTTGGACAGAATGTACCTAGATGACAGCAAAAATTCCCAACATCTGGCAGCGTATTGGTCTTAAAATACCTGTAATTATGCTATGGTGTATACACTTTAACAAAATGGACTGGATTTTTAACGAATTTGGAACTGTTAGAAAGCATGGTAAGAGTCAAAACAGAATCACTTTAATACCTGTTTTGGGGCAGGTCTGCTCGTGGTTTTCAAAAGGAGGCTTGAAATATTCAAAATAGGTTTTGAGCAGAGATGTGATTTAGGGATCCCTGGATGTTCTTGTGCATCTTTGCTTGTTAAACTGAGAGGAGCATTTAAATCTTATCTTTGCCTTTCTAATCCCGTTAGAGGGGGAAGTGGCAACACAAAGCCTCTCTAGTGTGCTAGTGACTTGGCTGCCAACACAGAACCAGCTGTTCTTTAAAATAGTTTTACTTCAGCGTTTTGTTGTCTTTTCTCAAGATGTTTTGCTTCTTGCAAGGAGACAGTATGTGCTAAGAACAGTTGATGAAAAGCCCACAGCAGAATAAGCCATCCAGTTACTTGATGTCATGAGTTTAACGCTGCCACCTCCATCAATCTCAACAGTTTTGATTTGGCTTACATGTGTTGTGCTCAGTGGAGTGTGTGTTTCAACCCCGCTGTCTTAGTTGGGTATTTTATTAACTGCAGCTACCAGTTTTTCCCATGTTTGCTGCTTTTTTTCTGTGTGAATCATAAAGGAAATAGGAAGTGGTCTCAGGCTGCAGTGGTTGAGCCACATGTTGCTAGTGATGTGTAGGGACAAACCCAGGATGTCTGGTACTATTAGTTTAGTCCCGCTTCTGGAGATCTCCTGTTTCTTAGAATTTACTGTCTTTAGTTAAATTCCTTAGCTGATTTATACCCAAATCCTGTAACTGGAAATTCCCTTGATGTCTGTTACTTTCTATAACTACCATGTAATTGTTCTCTTCTTTCTCTCTGGATCTCCATGGCCAGTTGTTCTGTTGGTTTGGATTTTTGTTCATACAGTCTGTTTCTGAAGCCTGTTTACTTGAAGCTTGCCACGTACAGAGGTTTCAAGTTGTGGTAGCAAAGTAAATGCAGCTGCATGAGGTATGGATGTCCAAAGATGACATGTGTCGTGATAAGGAAGCTTAGCACCGCAGCTGCCTCAGGCTTTACTCTTTCTGACATGGCTTAAGCTGATGGGATGTACACACTTATGTTTAACAGATAGCGTTAAATTCCCTCTATATGCCATGAGAACATGTGAACGTTAAATGTGTTCTTGGCTTCTTCACCTGGACTGTTGGCAGTCGTTTGGTTTCAGGGAAGGGGAAGATTAGATCAGTTCATGTTGACCCACTTCACAACAACAAAGATGAGGCCTAGAGGCAGATATTGTCTTGTTTGCTTTCCCTGCCCCCCCCCCCCTTTTCACAGCAGTGTGTTTTTCCTTTTCTTAAAGATGCCCAGCAGTTGTCCTGTTTAATTCCCTTCTAGACCAAAGTTGCCTGTTCTGTCTTGACAAGGCAAACTTAGTTTACAAACCACTTTTGGCTTTGTACTATTTCCAAAACAACTTTATCCTTAGTATTCCTCAGCAAGTTTGTTGAAATGCACAGTAAAATCTGGGAGAGGAGAGATCTGTAAACCAAGATGTGTGTCTCTTTCGGTGACAAAGATCACAAATTTTCTTCTGACTCATTCATCCAATCATTTCTATGGTTTAAAGCCTGAAGTGGCAGCCCTGAGTCAGAGTACAGCTGCACTTAAAATGCCCTTGATTAACTTGAGTCCTGACCCTTAGACTCTGGATGCATGCAGTACAACTAGTGTAGCTTGTCCCGATACTAGCTGTTTAACTGACTATTAAGCAGGTTTGATGAATTGCCTTTCTTGTGATGACCTTCAGTTACACAGTGAGCAAGGCTTGGCATTTGCACAGGATTTGGAAGAGTCTTTAGTATTTACTAATTAATGTGGCAAGAATAAACTTCCAGAAATGGCTTGAGTCTCCTTTCTCTGCACTTGCATATACACTGGAAGTATGCAACGCTGCCAGAACTTTACAAAAAGATTCTGCGCAAAAAGAAACAAATCAGCTGTATTGTCTGACCTGAAGTCAATGTAAATACTGAATTATGAAATAAAAGGCTTGTGTGCCTTTTCTGTCCATTTTTTATAATACAGTTCAATGTGGTCTGGAAGATGCCTGTACACATGTTGGCTCCCCCACAACTTTTCAGGTTTGAAGTATTCTAATATTGCATAAACTGTTTGACACGTCAGACTGTGGGATAATGGGGTTTTGTTAAATGGCTCCACAGAGATCCCTGCGTTAGAACTAGGAGGAGGAGTCCGGCAGCTTTGCGTGAGGGCTTGTGGCATGGGCATTTGCTTTCACAAGTGTCAACCTGCCCAAACTACTCCTGTCATCTGAAGGTACAAAGCTGCTGGATAATCTTGTAGTTAGTTCTAGATTAAATTTACATTTGTTTCTTACTGGATTGCACTTACTCAAACAGTAGCATATGCTGACTCCAAATATGTTCTTCTAGTGATCTGGCTGAGCTGAGCCTGTGCATGAAATGGGCCAGCCAAGTGGCAGCTTGCATTCTGAGTGACAACCAAATCCTCATGGAAGTCTCCATTAAGTAAGAACCAGTGCTGTTCAGGAAACTGGGTGACAGTTAAGCACTTGTCATAATCCAGAGGCTGCAAGTTTTCCTCTGCACCTCGCAGTCCTGTAGAGCATGCTTGCCCAGACACTGTTTGGCAATTCTGTTTGTTTCTTGTAATTATTATAATTGTAGAGCAAACTCGCCACTGGGCTGGCAGGGTAGAGGGGTACGTGGGACCAGGTACATCTTGCATTCACAAGAACTAAAGCTCAGCCTCTGCTGCACAGTGATATAGTTTCCTTTTAGCTAGTACACTGAACTGTAGGTGTAAACGCCTGTTTTCTTTCTGCAGAGAATGCTGGGTTTAATAGAAGTAGAAACTGCGTGTACTTGCATGAAACGGCACCCTCCTCTGTGCAACAGCTACGCTAATCTAATAGCTGCTGCTGCTACACAAGTACACATGCTTTGCACTGTTGCCTTTCTGAGCTGTTAGAGGGAACTAGCTTGGCAGAAAGCTTATTAATTTATTTTTTTTTTTAGCTTGTACAGAGTTAGTCTTCTGTCAGCCTGACTCCCTCAATCAGTTTGGTACAGGGTGCTGAGTGCCTGAGCACGTGGGTGGGAGAGGATTGCCCTTTCAGCTCCTGGCTATCTGATAGTTGAACTGTAACATGAAACCCTGAGGAAGACAAACTAAACCCAAGGTCAGCCCTCATCTGGTAAGAGCTCCATCAAAACACAGTTCCTGTTACATAGAAAGGTGCTGCTGGATCATGCTTTTCTCCAAGTCCTTGTCTAAAATGCTCTTTGGATGGAGCATGGCAACAGGTTTCCCCCGCTGCCGCCAAGTGTTCCCAAACTGGAGTGGAGAAGAATTGTATTAAATCCAAGTCCCAAGTATGTGTTTCTCTCTGGATGTTGATGACCCTGTGTGCATGAGAACTGTTGACCTCAATCTGCAGAGTGCATGGATCTGTTATGCCTTGAGTATCACCTTGCCTTCCTTCCCTGCTAACGATGCTGTCTGCCCATGCAGTTCCTGAGAGTGACGAAGCAGTACCTTCCCCACGTGGCCCGCCTGTGCCTGATCAGCACCTTCCTGGAGGATGGCATCCGCATGTGGTTCCAGTGGAGTGAACAGAGGGATTACATTGATGGCACATGGAACTGTGGCTATTTCCTGGCCTCCATCTTTGTGTTCATAAATCTCTTCGGGCAGCTGAGTAAGTGGCTCTAAGGCTGTTACGGTGGATGCCAGAGCACTCCAGTGTGTCTGCCACCCTGGCTCATGTAAGCACTGTGAATTGTGTGAGCACAGGATGCCTTGCTGATTTCTTAATAGCCATTGACAGCTTAGAACGGATAGTACTACATTGGCTGAATGAAAAGAACTCTTAATTGACTCACTTCAGCCTATCTTGGAAGTAGTCTTAGAGAATTTATTGTGACACACTACCTCTGAGTCACAAGATGCCAAGAATCCATTACTACAATCTGTTTTCAGTTCTGTACCTATATCTATAATCACATACCACACCCCTGAATTCTCTAAATGAAATACTCATGTTTTCTTAAATAGGGCAGTGTTAAGACTTTCTCAGCCTCCTGTTTTTATGGGTATTAATCTCAATGGCCAAGTCTTATCCTACAGTTGTACACTTAAGCCTGAGAGAGTGCTTGTGTCAGAGACTTTCAAAGCCCAGGAATCAAAATAATCCCAGAAGTGGAGCTTCTGCATGTGTGCAGGGTTGCCTTGGGGCATCGGAAGTGGAGAGGAGTAAAATTCTTTTCTGTTTATATTGTCTCTGATCTACTGTTTTTGATTCTTCTGCCAATTTCTTGGCCTGTGTCTGGGTTTGGATATTTATTTAGTCTCATTTTTGTGTAGTCAGCTTAATGTAGTTACCAGTCTTCATGTAAGTGGCAAAGGCTGTCAGTGCTTTGTGATGGAAGACTTGAGGAGGAATATAAAACAAAAGCTTTCAAGGAAAAAGAATATAATGTGTTTGCCCTAACAGTTATCTCAATTAAAAAAAAAAAAAAAGGCAAATCCATAATTAGTTGAGTTTCTTTTTAACTTCTTTTAATGCTTTAACACTGATAGCTGCTGTACAGTCCTGTGTTGGGGACTGCATTCAGCATGTGCTTACCCTTTATAAAACAAAAGGTACTTCTGGAATGATATTTTAAAATGCACTAAAACTTCTAAGTTCTTGAACTGATTTGTGCCATTAAAATTTCCTGTCTGGTGTTCTTTGTGGCACATTTGAAAGAAATCGGTCTGCTCAGTTCAAAACCAGTTGGCATTCCTGCAGCATCTTTTCCTGTGCAAGCCAGAAGTGTAACTGTGTTCAATTTCCCCAACTCAGGCGGCTGTATCCTGGTGCTGAGTAGGAACTTTGTGCAATATGCCTGCTTTGGACTGTTTGGAATTATAGCATTACAGGTAGGAAGCTTAAGTCTTCAGCCCTTCTAAACTGTATCTTTCAAATCTTCTCTTAGCCCCAGTCCTACCAACATATTTAAATACAACTTGCAACCCTGGAATTTTTCTCCACCTTGGCCTAGTGCCAGTCCTCAATGGCATTGAACTGTTTTGCTGCTTCTGTCCTTCTGATGTGCCCAATAGATCCTTGGCTGTAATTGCAATTAGTCAGCTGGAGACATCGATTCAATACTTGACCTTGACCAATTTAGCAGAAGTAACTTGCAAGTCACCTGTATGTCAGTAACATGCCAAATGTGGAACTTGCAGTTGCTTTGGCCTTCAGCACACAGCTTTTAGAAAGGGCTGTCCTCCTCACAAAGGATCCTAGCTAGTAGCATCCTTCCTGTCCAAAACCAATGCATTTTTGCAGGGGCTAATGTGAAAGCAGAATTCTGGCTTCTGTTCCCTGTTTTACGCTGACTCACTGGACCACATTGATGTAACCTACCTTGTTTTGTTCAGTATAACATACTTATAATTCTACTATGGATAGTACAGCCTTGAGATTATAACAGAAATTCAGAAATTACATGGTGTCTTAACCTGTTTTATTCTTCGCCTAGACTATTGCATACAGCATTCTATGGGACCTGAAGTTCTTGATGAGGTATGCCTACTCAAAAATTTTTATCAAAATGGAACAAAAATTGTTGGCTGTCACTGCTGCTTACTGACAGAGGAAATGATCTTTGTACATAGTATTTACTAGAAAGATTTTACAAATTATACATTTATGTTAAACAAGAAATGACAGCACTTAAAATGAGTAGAGTCTGTGGAAGGGAAAGACAAATCCCAACCCACTGGGATCTGAGTGCTTCTGTTACTAATGTCCTTGCTGAGAGCTCACAAAACTGTCCAAACTGGACAGGGAGCTTGCTATTATTTCCTAAATAGCAACTGTGCTTATGCATGACTGAAGCAATTTTCCAAGAAAACTAAAGCATGCAGATACTAGAGTGGTTTCTGGGATTTTAGATCTCTAACATCTTCTCTAAGTAGAAGAAAGGGTTCTTAAACATGAGCTTTCTTGTCAAGTCCTAGCTATTACCTTTTTACCACTCTTCTCTGAGAGGAGGGTGGGGGGCAGCACAAAAACTGCGTTCTGGGCTTACTACAGCCCTGGAAATTTGTAACCTCTTTAGCAGTACTGCTGTTCTGTTTCCTCAAAGCAACTTCTGAACTACTTTGGCATGTGTGGCTAAACCTGAGGTACAGAGTAACTTCAACATGATTAAATTCATGCTGTAACAGATGCTAAGCAACTTTGCCTGAGCTGTGAGTGCTGGGCTTCCCTGGCAGGCTGTATGTGTCTGGACAGGCTTGTGGAAATTTTGTGTACAACACTACTGTTTCAGCTGTGAAGCCTAATGCAGATGTGCAGAGTAGGTCACTCCTCACTAGCATGCAGATTCTTACTGAGTTTAAATTGTCAGATGAGACTTAAAATCTATAGATCACTGCCAACTGTAGTAAATGGCGCTTTTTTTTGTTCCCCTTTCTGTAGGAATCTTGCCCTTGGGGGAGGCTTGCTGCTGCTTTTGGCTGAGTCGCGCTCAGAGGGGAAGAGCATGTTTGCTGGTGTTCCTACCATGCGGGAAAGCTCTCCTAAGCAGTATATGCAGCTGGGGGGCCGTGTGCTGCTGGTCCTCATGTTCATGACACTGCTACATTTTGATATGAACTTCTTTTCTGTAAGTATCTGAGTATAAAAGTGTGAGTTAAGGAACTAGAATAGAGTACCAACTCCTAGATTGGCTGTAGGACCTGCTCAGTGAGTCTCTTTTAGTAGAATTAATGTTTAGGAAGTTATTAGATCATCTATGCCATGACAACCTGTTCTGTTGAACTATCCGTGTCTGTTCTTATGTTTATGTATCTCTTAAAGAACAATGTGTAAGCTGATGGTTTTTTTTCCTTGCAGATTCTGCAGAACATTGTGGGCACAGCCCTGATTATCTTGGTGGCAATTGGCTTCAAGACTAAGCTGGCTGCCTTGACTCTAGTCATCTGGCTTTTTGGCATCAACATCTACTTCAATGCCTTCTGGACCGTCCCAGCCTACAAGCCCATGCACGACTTCCTCAAATATGATTTCTTCCAGACCATGTCTGTAATTGGAGGTCTCCTCCTCGTGGTTGCACTGGGTCCTGGTGGAGTCTCCATGGATGAGAAGAAAAAAGAGTGGTAACAGGAATAGCAACACTTCTTGGGACATAAAATACTAAGTCCAGAACTGATTCTCTATGGATTCAACAAAAACTGCCAGCATTTTACACATACATGTCCCCTTCCTATTAAAGGCACAGATGTTTTGAATTTGATTTACAGTGGCACCAGTAATATAATAGATAAAATCCTATTTCTTCAAGGAATGTTGCCTAGGCTTATTCTAACTTCCTAGATTTGGAACTAACCCAAGGAACCTGCATTTTGCTGATGCTTCAGTGAGTTGCAGTAGAACAGTTGCTGGTTTTAATGTCAGCAATGTTTTAAAATTTGAAATACTGTGAGCAGATACAGCTGTATCATTCAATGTGCTGTTGGGTTCTAGCTATAACTGAAAAAGTGGATCCCCTTTCTCGCCCTCATCGAAACAGTTTTGTGCATAAGGAGTTCCATTACTGGTTATAGCATTGCTTATAAAGGTGGAAAGCAGCATCCAAAAAAAAAAACCCCAAAAAATCACTGTTATTTTGCTGCTCAGAGACCTGTAACTATATTTTTGTTTAACAGCAGGGGAGGTCTTTCCTGCCCCCAAACAGAAAGCAAAAAGAAAAGCCTGAAAGTAGTTGTACCTCCCTCTAAGTAAGGAAAGGGAGAGGGTTTTCTAACATGTCCCAGGCCTGCTCTTGAGGGGAACAAGGGAGAATCCTGTATTGCTAATTGGGAATCCTGTATTGCTAATCAGACTTAAAGAAGGAAGTTGGGGAGATACTCCTCAAGAGACATAATGTTAGATCCTGTGAAAATTCTGTGCCAAAACAACTCTTTCCCCAGTTGTCCCTCCTGAATTCCCAAGAAGGGAGCCAGGTTGTGCTGCAGGTTCCATAGTAAAAGCTCCTTTCTGCTATTAACCAGCTACCATCCATATATGCCCCAAATCCATATCTGAATTGCAGGTTATTGGTGAAAGTGTCTTCAGAATTACAGAAGCTCCCCTTTTCCCCGCACTCAGTACATGCGAGATGAGAGCAGCCACTCTTCTAATCTGTAGTCTTTGCTTCTTAGATTCACTTCAGTCTGTCTCTCAGCTGTAGAAGTCCCAGCTGACTGAACAGCGGCAGAGCTGGGGTGCTGAACTCCCGAGTGCAGCCCCTGCTGTCTGCCATCTCGGGGTGCACCTGAGGTGTGTAGGGAGGAATGTGGAAGTCAGTGGTGTGCTGCCGTAGCCCCGGTTCTCAACCCTGTATGCAAATGGTTATAGCTGAAGAATGCAAGTGCATTCACTGTGCAGTGAACAAGCAGCCAGGGATGTAACTTGTGTGTTCAGAGGGAAGAACTCTTCAGCATGATGGTGAGGAGACAGGAAGGTCCTGTTTTCAGCTCTCGGTGCCACAACCTCTGTGCCATGAACATGCTTAGTGCTGCTCAGAGGCGGCATTTTGCCCTCTGCTAGTCAACTAGGTGAACCTCTTTCACTAGATGAGAATTCTAGAAAGTGTGAGCCCTACCAACTTGCTTACATGACATTGATTCCTTGCACTGTTGTCTCCCTTGAGAAAGCTGCTCAACTGTTTGTTCAAGGAGTAATTCAGCTGAATGTCTCCAGCAGGAGCTATTTACCAGGGTCTCCTGGTAAGGACACTAACCTGGACAGTTCAGCTTAACGGTTGCTTTTTAGGAGATGAAACTAGGCAGAAAGAACTGATGACAAATAGTGATTTCATCATCTTCAGGGGAAAATAGCCTATGTAATAGCAAGATGTGGTGCTGCTGAAGGAAACTAACTGGTATTTGGGGGTAGATGGGAGGGGAAGCCAGCATTTAAGGGCAGGTCATGAAAAAGGTGTTCTTTTTTAAATAGGTTTTGAAAGAGAAGTTTCCATCTCCAGTGTTCACTGTGCCTGTCTCTCCATAGCAAACCAAACTGTCCTTTACATTACACATACACAGCACAGGCTGCTTTTTCTCAGTTTCACTGCAGGTCTTACAGTGGTTTTAGACTACATCAAGGCAACCATTCTCAGATACCTTAACTGCTGTTGATGTCAGTAGCATTTATAAATGGAATGACAGAAACAACTCCTGTAAGCAGTGCTTTAAGTTGGCTTTCTCAGCTTTGTGTCCTGTCTTAACTAAAGAGCTGGATGACAGACTAGTCAGAAATACTGACTGGTTTGTGAAAATAAAGTCCCCTTTCCAACAAAATACCCCAAGAAAAGGAACTGAATACTGTCCCTTGCAGCAGAAGTATTTCAGTAATAAAGGGGCACACTAGGTGAGGGCATTACAAGGTATTTCTAGGCAGCACGGTATGCACTTACTAACTGTGAGTCCTGATGCAGAAGGTTCTGGTTTCCTACATACGCTGCTGTATTTGTGCATCTCCCAAAAATACAGTGACCTCTCCCCATGGCTGAGAAGCTCTCACAAGCAGGATGTCAGCTATCAATTGGCTGTGCAAAGTGTTCTGGAATTCATTCTGAATATATTTTTGCTCTCTATGTGGAAAAATAAATAAGTATAAATTCTCATTTTATGCTGTATTTTGTACCTTAGTTGTGTTTGAAAATGTTTTGATTTTTGGAAACAATCAAAATAAAACAATGGCATCTTTGTATCCACTTGCCGTGTGTGACTGGTGACACTCTGCAGATAGGCTACCTGGAAATGCTGGTTAGTGGACTTGGGCTTTCTCTCCCATCTTCTGAAAATCCTCTTTCCATAATGGGGTCTGACCGCACCAGTCGTCCTTCCCTGGGGGGGGGTGGGGGGGGGTGGCTTAAGGCTGTTCAAATACCAGTTAATTCCACCCCACTATTCCCCTCCCCAGTAACAGTTAACTAGAATGGGCAAACACTTTGTCTCATGCACCTGCTAGCATTGTTATACAACAGGCTTCAGGCTGTGTGTTTATCATAAAATTTATTTGCCGTTGGTTGCTTTCTTTAAGTTCTTGGGGTTTTGATGATGATGACTCTTGAATTTCTTCTGTAAAGGGCCTGACTGTTTCTGTAGAGGAAAAAAGGTTAAATCAGCTTATTCCTAAAACCCAAATCCAGCCTGGCCTAAGAAAGCTTAAAAGAGAAACAGTGTGGTCTCCTTTATCACCAGAGACAGAACAAGCACAGAGCCAGCCAGGATCTTTCCTTGCCCTGCCCTGGAAGTTGGCATTTTCTCAGTGACGAGGGTTTCATTCGATACGAACGGTGACAGCCTCCCTGCAGCAACAAACCTAAACTTCATCCAGTCTTAACTTCCCAGTTTGATATGGTTACAAAGGGTCCAGCACCTTCCTCAGGGGCTGCCCGAGAGTGTGAAAGGTTTATCCATCTTTATGGATCTAACATCTGCCTGCTTCCCACACTGAGAAGGACCGAGGTGTGTCCCATAAGGCAGGACCTGGCCAGCTCCTCAAAAGAGGCAGAAAAAGGCTCTGGATTGACCCTGTGACTTCAAAAGGGTTTAACTTGTGTTTGCGTGTCTGGGGAGGAAGGTTACAGAACCCACAAGACACGCTTCACTCTCCCTGTTAAGACAGCGTGCAGCAGGATCCTGTCAAAGATGAGCTCTTTATACAGGCAGGAACATCCCTAGTTACTGTGGACAGGATAACATTTACTGGTAGTAATTCATGCCTCAGGATGCGAGTCTGGCTGGCACACGGGGAAAGTCTGTTCTGAGCAGCTTTGCACCTTCTGCTGGTTCTCAGACAGTAATAGATCAGACAAACACCTACGGGAGGGGATCCCAGCTCCATGCTCCCCTGCTGCTGCAGTGACTCCCACCTTTCCTCTTTTGTTGCCAACTGCTCTGCTGACACGTGTTCTTCCACCATCCTTTCTGTTCACCTCACCATTCTGCTTGGTCCCATCATCCTCGCTGTCTGTTGCAAAGTCATCGCTGCCTTTTGTGGTTTGTGGAGCTGCTGGGCTTTTTTCTGGGAAGAGTGCAGCTAAAACACAAAGATGTAGCTCAAAATCAGCTCCCTGTGCACACAGGTTCTGCCTCCCCCTACCTTTACTTTGAGGGCATTTTGGAAGGTGATTTGCCAGGCTGCTTCCAGTCAGCAAGCATCTGTGTGTCACTACCGAAATACTCGGGGAAATAAACACGGTGGTGTTTTAATCTGCCCGGTGCTCTCACTAGCCCGTTCTGGCAAGGCAGCGCCTCCGCCTGTAAGCCAACCTGTCAGACTCAAGGACTTGCTGAGAAACAAAGCAGCAAATCCCAGCGCAGTGCATCTTGTATCCCTCCCCCTCACACTTTATGTGATCCAACTCTGGTTATTACTTAGTGATAACTGCTATTTCTTACTTGGTGGTGATAAGCTTTTTCAAAACCCAAGAACCCCAAACCGGATGGAAGTCACGTGCCTTCAGCAACATGAGCATTATAAAGAAACTGGGAGAAAATTAGCCGACAAATTCCCTTCAGGACATAAAGGATACCAATGTTCTTACGTGGATACAGGTCACTCATGCTGTCATCTGTCTCCTCTCCACCCTCGTCGCTGGACTTCGGCTCCCAGAATTCCTCTTTTCTGTAAGGCTGCCTGCTCCCATTCATTTGGTCATCAGGGTGCTGCATCTGCTGCTTCTTCTGTCGCAAGCAGGCAGGGACGTACTCCACTCCTTCCTTCTGGCACTCCTCGTCTAACAGTGCAAAGCGTTGGGCAGCACTTAGTGAGGCTGCCCAGTCACCCATGTCCTTTTAGTACCCAACTCTAGCTTACATTAAATGCAACTCAGAGGTATGCCAAGCTCCAACTCTAACATACATTCATGGAATCCACAGCGACACTATAGTCCATGACAGACAGGAAAGATGTTAACACAGAGGCTGTGCTGGACATGTGAACCACCCTCTCTGGGGAAGTTTCAGAACTGCTCCTCTCAAGTCAGGGTGTTCCAAGGTATTTGCTGGAAGGTGACTGCTCCCTACATCTGGGATCCTCCTTCCTAGCTGAGGGGCACACACAGCAACAGCTGTACATTACTGTCAATCTAAGGAAAACTGATCCCTTCACACAGATCTACTGGAATCTCAGCAGCGTAGGGAAAAAAGTTGTCTGGTTATATCTTCAGAAAAGCTACTTACATCTTTTTAGGGCCTTCTGATAGCGCTTCCCTTGGACATGACGCAGCACGTGCTCTGGAAACTTGTTGATGTGTCTGAGAGTGAGCTTGCAAAACAGCTGGTGTCTGACAGACACAGGAAGAAAGAGCCAGCAACAGGGTTTAAGTATGCGATTACTTAATAACTTTTCACTTACAAGCACTGTGCTCAAAGTTGATACTTTATAAAGACTTTCCCCATCTCCCAAAACCCATAAAGACTCAAGAACTTTGCAAAGCTCAACCACTTTATGTCTAAGATTGAACAAAGTGTAAAGCATAATGCACAGAAGGAAGAATACCTACAGATTCTTTGTGCTGGGCACTATGTGGGGCTCAAACTTGCCATAGTCGAACTCTCTGGCAGTCTTTACCAGCCGCTGATACTTCTTGCCATTAGTATAAGCCTGCAGCTCCGACAGTCGACATGGCATCTCATGGCCTGTCAGCCTGCATCTCACCTGAAGAAAAACAGTAGCTGGTCAGGGAAGGCCAGGGGGCTACCACAGAGCTGGGGAGGGCAGGGGAGGCCTCAGGCTCCCACCAGCGCCTTCCTCCGACTTCTACAGCGGGAGAAAAGCCTCCGGGCCAGGGACCTCACTGGGGCTGAGCCCACCTGCCGGAGAACTTTCCCGGCCCGCTGCCAACCGGTCTCGTCGCCCGCGACGGCCCCCTCCGGAGTCCCGGCCCCGGCCTTCCCTCACGAACCCCTCAGGGAGGCGGCCCCAGTCCCCCCTCCGGGGGCGGCCCCGACCCTCATGGTGCCCCTCCGCCCCACACGGGCCGGCTCCAGCCTCACCTTGCCCGGCTCCGCGAGGCTAAGGAGCGGGTGCTGCCGCAGGAAGAGCCGCTCCTTCTCGGGTACTGCAGCCATGGCCGCGCCGCCGCCAGGCGCCAGCCCCGCCATAGAGAGGCGCCGCCAGAGCGGAGCTCACCTCCCCTTCCGGTGCCAGCCTCGCCGGGGAGCAGCCGGCACCATAGAGAGGGGCGGCTAGAGAGGGGCCCGCCCGCCTGCCCGCGCCGGGACTGTCTGGGCCGGACGCGGTGGCGGCGCGGGGAACGGTGGCGGCGTTGCCATGGCGACGGGGAGGCTGCTGCTGCTGCGCGCGGGGCCGCGTCTGCTACGGGAGCACCGGGGCCGGGTGAGGGGAGCGGGACCGGGCCGAGAGGGGGGAGAGGGGAGCGGGACCGGGCCGGGAGAGGGGAGCGGGAGAGCAGCCGGGCCCGGGTGAAGGGAGAGGGGAGCGGGGTCTACCCCGAGTGAGGGCTGAGGGGAGCAGGGCCCGGCCGGGGGAGGCCTGAGGGGAGCGGGCCCGGGCTGAGGGGAGCGGGCCTGGGCCCTTGTTGAGGCCCCGATCTTGCCCGGGGCCCGTCCCCGCCGTCGCCCGTGCGCCCGGCCGGGCTCTGGCCGCCGTGGGTCGGTGCCCCCAGTGCCGCGGTGTGGGCAGCGGTTTCGCTGCGCGGGGCGGAAAGTGAGCAGAATCGGAGGCGCAAAGGCTGTAACGCGGTCCGTGTGCGGCGCCAGCGTGGCGGGAAGGGGAGGAAGCAGGTGGGCAGGTGCTCAGCTGTTTCTTTCAAGAACAGGTTAAGACGGTGTGTATGTTTGCTGGTGGCATGGAGGGAAACAGAAAGGTCATTTGCTGCCCTATAGTCAGCTCTGTAGCAGGAATTTGATATGTTTTTTTTAAATTATAACCTAACCCATAGTGTTTCACAGGCAGTTGCTCGGATGAGACTTAAATCATTGGGTAAATAAACTTTTGTGCAATCATTGGGGCAATTGATACCATTTAGATACAAATTTTACAAATCTTTCTTATTTCATGCAGGTATCACATTGCTTGATCAGAAGAACGTTTTTTGGACATCCCCTAACTAAAGCAGGTTCTGGTCTGGTCCAGCAGACTAAAGGTAAGAAAAGATTTGTTTGGCTTTTTCCCTGTTTCAACCTTATACCAAGAGGTGACATTTTCTGCAGGAATTTGGCTTCTCCTGACCTGTACAAATCCTGTTCCTCATTCTGTTTTTCTCTAGATGTTTGTTTGAGGTTCTGCAGACCACGGAGTTCTACAACAGCTGCTGACACATCTGGAGAGGACATCCTGCTCAAATGGGGCCTTTTCCTGGTGCCTCTGACCACATTCTGTCTCGGCACATGGCAGGTACAAATAAATATTTCATTGTTTAAAGAGATGAGCATTTGAAGGCTGTCAGGTTTTTCTATCACTGGCTGTTCAATCTAGTTCAAATCACATGCAGGGTAAAGATTTGCTGTTATTTTACATTTCTGTTTTCCAAGTGTCCATTTGTAAGCCTTTAAAGGGCACTTCTATTTCAATATAAATATTTCCTCACAGTCAGTAGCCTCCATTTTCATATCTCCGATTACCCTGTTTTAGGCCAGGTCTTCTTAGAAACTTATGACAAAGATTTCGAGACTTGCTGGGTTTATTACATTTCTCTGTTCTACCATGAGGAATTACTCTTGCATTTGTGTGCTTTCAGGTTCAGCGACGAAAGTGGAAATTAGATTTGATTGCGCAACTGGCATCAAGAATTACATCAGAGCCCATCCCTCTGACCTTAGAGTAAGGAAGCTGCGATAGTTTATTATCTACAGAGCACTGACAATGTGCTGGGGATATTATACATGGTTCATGTGCTAGTGAACTTATGCTAAACTAAACTGTGAAAATGAAGGAATGCAATGGGAATCAGGATGTGCAAGCAGATTTAGGATAGACATCCTGTTAGTTTTCTTATTTTTAGTAAAAGAATAAGTGAATGCTTCCCTATGGGATACTCTAAATGCATGTAAAAAGGATGAATCTCTTAGGAGAATGTGATGTGTAATTTATACCATATGTATTCCTCCTGGAGAAGGAGGATTGGTAGCTGGTGTCTGTGATGTCCCAGAGGAATTATTCCTGTAACAGGGAGTCTTGGATCAACAGCAGTCCCTGCCCCAAGTGTGGAGCAGTTGTGTCAGATATGAGAGAGATTTTTAAGGTCACTTGGCCACATGGCACAACTCATCAGCAGTTCAGTTGTTTGATTTCATGGGATGGAAAGGAAATGCTCCACATTGGTTGGATGCGCAGGCAGCGTATCCACCTGCTGATCAGCTGTGTGTGCCATTGAGGTGGCAAGAAGTGTAAAAAACCTGCTCTCTCGATACTCATGAACATCTTAATTTGGTTCACTGTAATAGTAATAAAATATTAAGCCAGCTGGGTCTGGAGTGAACCATTAGGGAAAAGGAGAATCCCACCATAAAATCCCCTAATTTGATTTCCCTGTTGCAGCCATGATTTTGTTTTGGTCTTGTTCCATGCAGCCCCATGGAATTGAAGGAGTTGGAGTACAGACCTGTAAAGGTCCGAGGGCATTTTGACCACTCCAAGGAGCTCTATATTTTGCCACGGTCACTTGTGGACCCTGAGCGAGAAGCCAGGGAAGCTGGGCGGCTGACATCTCACCCGGAAAACGGAGCAAATGTCATTACTCCTTTCTACTGCACAGAACTAGGGTAAGTTAATGACAGTCACGGTTCATGTGAACAACTTGCTTTGGTTTTGAAAAGCTGAATCGTGGTAGTTGGGTTTATGTAAATCACTCCCTCTGCCTTAAAAGGCATATCTCACAGTCTGTTAGGTCATGGAGGCTTGATTCGAAATTGTATTTTAATTCCATATAACGTGCACTCAGATGACAAAAAAAGTGGCACCAAACGTGAGTTGCTTCTTTCTTTGGTACTTAATCCTAGGCAGCAGCAGGAATAAATTTCCTTTCACTGATGAGCCATACTTCTTTATGTAACCCTAGGGTCACAATTTTAGTCAACCGAGGATTTGTGCCCAAAAAGAAACTGAAGCCGGAGACCAGGCTGAAGGGACAGGTAAGGGGGACCCAGGCAATGCTGCATCTTACCTTCTGCCCTTTGATTCCCCAGAGGCACCACTGACCCAGACAGGCAGTAGCCATGGTCAGCATCATGGGAGGTTACTTAAATAGCCATTGCACTTTTCAAAGAAGGCAAATCTTTTCTTCCCACCTTCTTGTTAAGTAAATAATATTTTTTACAAACAAGGAGCTGTTCTTGATTTTTTCCCCCTGCTGTTAACAGCACCGCCCCGGTGCAGGGCATGACCAGTTGATTTATAATAAGACTCTGCAAGTGCTGTATTTTTCTGCCAGGACCAGATATGCCTGAATAGAAAATGAACCTTGAAAGATGTTTTTTTTCTCCTCTGCCTTTCAGATTGAAGATGAAATTGACCTCACTGGGGTGGTGAGGTTATCGGAAACCCGGAGACCTTTTGTGCCTGAAAATAACATCGAGAAAAACCGCTGGCACTACCGTGACCTGGAGGCTATGGCAAAGGTGACCGGCGCTGAGCCCATCTTTATCGATGCAGATTTCAGTAAGTCACAGAGGAACCCAACCCCATGTCCAATTTATGATAAATCCCCCTTTCCGTTCAGTTAGTTACTTCCCCTGGGCACTTGGAAAGGTAGAATCGTAGAATCATTCAGGCTGGAAAAAAACCTTTGCAATTGTGAAGTCCAACAAGATATCGCACCTTTCTCTTCTAGGTCTGCTGTTGTGAAGGTGGTAGGCAGTCCGTGCTGGGGGACAGTAGCATGCTCAGAAGAGATGCAGGCGGTGTTCCCTGCCCTGAGCACAACCAGTCACTTGCTGTAGGGCTGCCTGCCCCACAGTTCTGGCTTTGCTGGTAACTTGGGAACACTGCTACCTGAGGAGTAGGGCATCCACAGGGCTTACTACCTTCATCCCGTTTCTCACAGCAAGGGCAGCTCTGCATAGTACAGACTAAAGATTTAACTTGTGCCCTGTGTCATACCTATAGGAAGCACAGTCCCTGGGGGGCCCATCGGAGGCCAGACAAGAGTGAGCCTGAGAAACGAGCACATGCAGTACGTCATCACCTGGTAGGTTGTGCAGACAGCACTGACTGGCCTTCCATCTGTTTCTTTTGAATGTAAAGCTTTGCCTGGCATTCTTGCTCCTGCATCAGTGAGGCTGGATGAGCTCCCAAGCTACAACATCCTTAAGTTTTAACCTAAGTAACACTGGCAAGGCTATTTGAAATAATTATTGCGCTGCAGCTGAAGTAGGGAGGTCTGGTCTATCTTGAAAAGGTGTGAACATGTGCTTTGCTTTTCTTTTATAGGTATGGCTTATGTGCTGCAACTTCATTCTTGTGGTACAGAAAATTTATACAAAAGTTACCTCTGTGAGGTAAAGGACTGATTTGTTTTGTACTGCAGTCAAGAGCAGACTTCTATAAAGACAGCAGTCTGATCAGTCCTGAATAACTGAAGCACCCAGTTTCAGAGCAACATGTTCAGTCAACATGCAGCAGCTACCCAACTGCACACAAGACTTTAAGCAACGGATGCAGACTGAACACATACCAGTGTGATTTGGCTGCAGCTTGGAAGCATTGAACTTCAAAACTGTGGCAGTTGAAACTTGTAGCAAAACTGAATTATGCAATTATTTCAAGGATCCATTTTTCTGTTGTGGTTGGTAGTAAGCTACATTTTATCTTCTCCACTGCTGTATTTTCCAAAAGAGAGCAAGGGATTTCATGAATCAGTTTCTTTGCACTGAGTAGTCATTCCTGAAGTCAGGAGTGGTTCACAGCAGTTGCATCAGAATAAAGAGGGCCTATTTGTGCCTGCTTGTGACTTGCATTGTGCATCTTGCATCTTAATAGTGACAGAGCTGAGCTCAAGGTTACTGGGGATACTAGAGTCAAGCTGGATAAGGCCACCTGTGGCTTGGAAGAGCATGACAAGGGCTAGCAAAAACAAGCAGTAGCTACCTCAGCTGGAGCCTTGTCAAGCCTGGTAGCCTCCCACAATGCTGCGAGACCAAGTCAGTGGGTCAGGTAAGAACAGAAGCTGGATTAAGTACTCATAATGGAGATGCAGAGCCATTTCCAACCAAGATTTGCATAAGCAAGCTAGGCTTAACAGCCACAACTAGCTGAGCCCATTCAACTTCATGATCACAGAGCATGTGCTGTGGTCAAAGGAGAGGAATTACTACATAGGACTGGTCGTTATGGGCAGTTGTTCATGTGAATGGCCTACTCCATGCAGCTGTTCTGTGCAACACTGTTCCATCACTTGATGGAAGGCAAACAGAGAAGCAAGGTGACACTGATGAACTACCCAGTGCCCAGAACACTCCCAATTAACACAGATCACTGTAACTTCATCTGGGGGTTTATTCTTTTTTATGTACACAAAAAAAGGTAGCAATCCAGTACATCTTCAGCCCAGCTTAGTAGCCAGTTCTTTAGCCTTGGCTTTTTCAAGCTTAGCAATGCGAGCCACCGATTTTGGACCCAAGACATTACCACCCCAGTGACGACGGATCTGCAAAGAAGTGAGAAGAGGTTAGATGCCTTATACAGCTTTACCATGTCATTCAATCAACTCGCTGAATTCCGTGCCTTTTTGCACAAGAGCAGCTCCTTGAACTAGGAAGCCCTACACTGTTTTGAGACAGTGCAGAGATACAAGAGTTTAAAATCCTTCCCCACAAATAGTGCTGGATTCAGCCATCACATCTGGACTTGGGAGTTCAGCCTAGCAGAAGCTGTTGCCCTCTACAACCCTAGCCCCATGATAGCTGCTTACTTCTACACCTTGGTGACAAGTGTTCATGTTTTACCCCACCCTCAGCTAAAAAACCTGGACACACTGTAAGCAAGTCTAGGTACAACACACCCAACAGGCTTTAAGCTAATGTCACTATGTCTGAAATAACTTGCATTTCTCTGAGAAGCTTTTGAGAGTGTTAACAGTATAAACTGTAAGACAAGACTAGCAGCACAAATAATTGTACCTCATCATATCTGTCATTGTAGTTGGTCTTGACAGCCTCCACCAGCTTTGCAAGGGCTCCCTTGTCCTCCCTGTTGGTGATAGTTTTAGTCATAACAGCAACATGATTTTTCAGGTAAAGCATAAGCATCACTTGCAAAGGGTTAACGACTCCAGCCATCAGTACTTTAGGAACCTGCACTGCTCAGATTAATAGTTTTTACATATTTTAGAGTGACCATCCATTTTGGTAAACCAAAATGATCTATCTTCAGGATGCAATAGGGCTCTTCATACAAAAGGACATCTGTATTAGAAATTATAGAGGTAGCATTTCAGTTTTACTGCTTTTAAACTAGACACCCAAGGTTGCTATCTATCTGCCCTACAGTGTGCTTATGGGCAGTCTGCCTTCTCCACAGAGAATCAAACCTTCACCCACAGAACACTTACGGGTTAACTTGGGTGAAAGCAACAGAGGTGCAAGTTTTCCTGTGGACCAGTCGTCCCAGTCTGGCTTTACCCTTGATGATGCAGTATGGCACTCCCATCTTACGGCACAGAGCTGGCAAGAAGACCACCAGCTGAAAAAAAGAGAGCGTGCTGTGTAACTGAAGGACAACATCTTGTGCTTTGAATCAGCCTGGGCTGTGGCAATTGCTCAGTGTTAAAAAGCTCTTTTTACTCTTCATTATTGATTCAGGTGAAGAAATTCATACATCACTGCAAAGGCCAAGCTTCATTGTATATCAGGACAACTAGGAACACGCAAAAGCATTCCAGTTCCAGTAATGTGTCTTTCTGCATTCTCTTTTCATGCAGTAAGTTTGCCCTAAAATGCATTTTCAACCCCAAGTCCGGTTCTGGCCTCAGCTTAAGTTATGCAGGCAGCCTGCAAAATGTACCAGTGAGTGTTCTTACCTCAATGGGGTCTACATCATGGGCAATAACTACAAGCTGAGCTTTCTTGTTCTCTACCAGAGTCGTGACACTGTTGATACCTGAAAAACAAGTTATAGATAAGCTTTGATTCTATGCAGTTGATTTTCAGAGCTTTTGTATAAGCCTCATACAACCAGCTCAGATTCCACAGCACAGTTTCATTATGAAAGTTATGAAAACTTTTCATATCCACTCAGTTGCACAAAGCAGCTATTCCATGGACAATTTGCTATAGCTCAGGGTTAAAAAGCTCGTCTATTTTGCTCTTCACTTTGAGCTCAGGTGAAGAAATTCATACATCATTGCAATAGCTTGTCCAGTCCTGCTTGGTTGAAGCAGAGCACTAACTCTTCTTACCAGTTTTCTCTCAAAGTGCCACGCTCCTACAGACATAAGTTGCCAAGTTCACGGACTAAGTTACCTGCTCGCAGGACTGGTGGCCGCTTAGTTGGAGCATCTCCCTTTCCTGCAGCTTTCTGCTCAGCACGAGCCAGTAGCCTCTGCTTCTTCTCTTGCTTATTTTCTGGCCTGTATTTGTGTGCCAGCTTCAGAAGCTGTGTAGCTGAAAGAGAACATCTACTAGTTAGTTGCGTGACCTGAAAATGTAAGCGCTACTTTTCAAAATACTGAATTGCATCAGCGATCTTGGTGGTTGTCATCAATTGTATTTAGCAAAAAGTTAACATCATTTGCACAGCGCAAGAGCAGAGCACCTTTAGATCCCCCGTTTACCTCTATGTGCACCTCTGCTGGCAGTGAAAGCTCCTTCACTGTTTGGATGAGGAAATGCCTGTGGACCCCCACAGCAATTACAGTTAAAGGTGGTGCACTTTCTCCTTTAAAGCAAGCACCTTGTTTGGCAACACCTACGAGGGACTTGCTCTACACAGGTCAAAAGTTTCTTACAAAGACGCTGTCCCCTGGAAAAGACTATTTACTCTTTCACAGAATACCCTGAAGCTCCTTCTTCCCCAGTTTCAGTGTCAGCCTGCAGGACGCTGGCTTTCCCTCCACAGCCTGCACTCATGGAGATTTCTCAAACTGTCTGCTTACGTAGTTAAAAGAACCCCAGGTGGTTCTACATCAAACTGGAAGAGCAGACTCCGATGGGAACACACAGTTAAGATAACTCTGGGTTTGGGTCATTAAAGAGGAACTTTGGCATTTTCTATACCCCTTTACAAAGTACACAGCAGCTATCAAGGCTTAACCCAGCATGTTCAGACAGCAACTTGCTGTTCACCTCACCCCAGTCACTACTAAAGCCTCCCTAAAATGCTTCCAAAGATACTCTCCAGCTTACTTTTGTTAAGTCTCATTTCAGTTTCTTTCCTCTGCTCTGAGGCACATCCTGTTAATGACCCAAGTCAAGAGAACTGCACAGGCCACATCCTTACCTGTCTGGCGATCCAAAGCCTGCGTGAACTGGTTAATTGCAGGAGGCACCTTCAAGCGTTTGTAAAGAATAGACCTCTGACGCTGCAGCCTGATGTACCGCGGCCATTTCACAAAACGTGTGAGATCACGCTTCGGCTGGATATCCTGTCCTAAAAATACAGACTTTAACTCAAAGCCGTTCCAAACCCACAGAGCCACAGCACAGAACAGGCACGGATGCATCAGTGATCTTGGTGGTAATGTGTCAGCACTATCACTCAGATAGCAAATATTCTTTCACATCATCTGCACCCTGTACAACAATGACACTGCCCAAGTCTGAATTAATTTACCGCACCACACGCAGAAGAGCAAGATTCATTACAACAGAATCATATAATGAAACTGTATAATATGGGAAATTCAGCAAATTGTCCATAGCACCTTCATACACCTAATGGAGGGCAACTCTTTAATTGCAAGCAACCAGGCCTCATCACTCTTGCCACTCCACAGCTTTATTACATGCTTCTGTTTACAATTTAGACATTTGTCCATACAACAAAAAAACCGCTGGAGCAAATAGCCCAAATATCCCTTTACTCACCGATGCCAAAGTTCTTGGGCCTCTTCTCAAACAGGGGATTGACAACCTTCTTAGCCTCCTGCTTCTTCACTACAGCAGGGGCTGGTGCCACCTTCTTACCCTTGGCCTTCTTCCCTTTCGGCTGTAAGTAAGAAACACACCCTTCTTTCTTTTGCCTCCAACACCTGCGTACTGGAGAGCTTTCAGTCCGCCTTGGAAACGCGTTTTTCCCGGCGTTTCAGCGGCCCGGCCGCCTCCCGGCGCGGCCTCGCTCCTCCGGCGGCAGCAAACGCTTCGCTTTGGCTTTAACAACTCCACGAACCGCCCGCGGATCTGCTCGGCCGGCGCCCCCCAGCCCCGCCAGCAGCGCAGACAGCCCCAGCGCGGGCTACCGGCCACCCAGCCCGGCCCGGCATCCGCGGCCCGGCCGCCCCACTGCCCGAGGCGGGAGAAGCCCCACGTCCCCGGGCCGCGCTGCCAGGCCGCACCGCTGCGGGCGGGCCGCAGGCCCAGGCCCGGCCCCGGGCACCGCCACTCGGGCACCGACCACCCCTCCCACGCCTCCCCCCAGGCCTCCCCGCGAGGCCGCGGCCCGGCGATGCAGGCGGATGACGGCGGATGGCAGCGACCCCACCAGCACTTACCATCTTGGACGGCGGAAGAGAAAGGCGGAGTGGTGCATGCTGGGAAATATCTACGGGGCGCCACCGCTCCTCTCGCGAGAGGACGGCGCGGGGCGGCGCGGGGCGGCGCGGGGCGGGGCGGGGCGGGGCGGCGCGGGGCGGGGCAGGGCAGGGCAGGGCAGGGCAGGGAAGGGAAGGGAAGGGAGGCGTGGGGCCGCCATGGCGCAGCAGAGGGTGCTGCCACAGAGCAAGGAGACCCTGCTGCAGTCCTACAACAAGCGCCTCAAGGATGATGTCAAGTCCATCATGGACAACTTCACTGAAATCATCAAAACGGCCAAGGTGGGTATGGGCCGTAGCTGTGAGCCCTGAGGGGAGAGGGCCGCACCCGCCAGAGCACCCGGGCTCCTGAGGGGAGAGGGGCGGGTTGTCCTCCGGGGCAGCTCTGAGGAGGGGCCGGTTGTCCCGGGGGCAGCTCTAAGGAGGGACGGGAGTGGGGTCCCTGAGGGGAGAGGGGATGGCTGCCAGGGGAGAGCGAGGCTGTGAGGGGGGAGATGGGGGGACCTCTCTCCCGGTGCCGCCGAGGGCAGCCGGGGGTGCTGAGCCGGGAGGAACCACAAGAGCAAGCGGGGGGTCAGCAGAAGTGATGTGTGGGTGCCATAGGTGGTCCACAGCCTGCCCTAGGCCTCCAGGTGTGGATTGAACTGAAAGGAGATGCCTTACAAGGTAGAAATCATCCGTCAGGATTTTAGTATGTAAAGGTGGGTATGTATCCTTTTCTCTTTAGATTGAGGATGAAACTCAGGTGTCTCGAGCAACTCAGGGTGAACAAGATAACTATGAGATGCATGTCAGAGCCGCAAACATTGTGAGTAGCACTCTGCTGTACAAATCAGCGGGCAGCACATCCTTCAGGTACTGTTGGGTTCAGCGTTGCCTCTAGGGCAGCCCTATTAACACTCAGGAGGACTGCTGTTAGAAGAGTTAACCTGCTGTTTGGAGTGGCTGGGGAAGGCTGGGTAGCCTTGCTTGTTAGCTATGGGCTCCTGTCAGAATCCTCACGTGATTGGGAGTTTTTACTTTATTCACTTGGGCTGAAGGAGCAGCTTGGGAGATCTTTTAGAACTGGAGCAAAGCACTGTTTGTGTTGATACTGTGTTGTCATGGTTTAACCCCAGCACGTAATTAAGTGCCACACAGCCCCTTGCTCACTCCCCCCTCAACCAGAGGGGTGGGGAAGAGAATCAGAAAGGAATTTCCATTTCTTCTTCTGTACAGGGGACACCGATTCTGACAAGTGTTGGTCTTTTGCATCACGCGGTGTGGGGGCCAAGGTAACTACAGTGCTCACCACAGGGGCTGGAGCAGCCACAGCACCTGGCACAGGGGCTGGAGCAGCTGTTGTTTCTGCTGGGGAGGCTACAGTAGTTACAATTAGCTGCTTAGATCTCCACCGGATCCAGCAGGTGAAAACCACATTCAGTATTGCTAGCAATAGGGTCAGGACCTGCGCTATGGTGCTTCCAATGGACCAGAGATATTCAGAATTTCCAGAAATCCTAAACACTTCAGTAATTAGCCCTGGGGAGAAGGGGGAGGTGTGGACCCCACCCATAGGCTGACTCTCCAGAAGAATGAAGGCAAAGGTGCAGTTGTTGGCATTCCCCGCCAGGGACCACCTGACACACAGGGGTGATAACACCAGCGCATACACAGACCAGATTAGGTTTACAACTAGTGAGTCCATCATACCATAAACCAGTACAGTATAGTACAGCACTATGACAGCTTTAGCCCAGGTCCCAGGGAGAACAAACAGCACAACAGGGAATACATACTGCAAGTAAATTGAATAATGCAACCCTGTGACCATGGGCAGCAATATCAAGAGCAGAAAAATCAGCATTGTGGCCAACGATTATTGATCCAACACAATGAATACTGATGCAAGAAAATATAGTGAAAACCCTAAAACTCTGCTGTAGACAGGAACTGCATAGATAACGGAAACATCAGCATGCCAGCGAGAGCCTGCTGTCTGTGGGCCCACTCAGCACTTCAGGAAGGGACAGTTCATACAGATGTAGATGAGCTCAACAAGAATGTAAATAAGGAGCCATCTAACAAGGACATGCTAACGGCTAAAAGAAAACAAACTACTGAAGTGATAAGACTCAAAGACACTAGGGTAAAATAATTGTGGTAGTGGGAGATCACGACCTCCTACTCAAATGCCGCCCCCCCCCAAAGAGGATGGAGCCCCTGCTCGACCTCCTACTCAAATGGCCCCCCCAAAGAGGATGGAGCCCCTGCTCAGGGAGCATGCGTAGTGAATTTAAAATGAACTGTACCTTTAAACTGAGGCGAGAAAGCAGCTAAGCAATAATTAGTAGATGTAGACTCTGGGCAGAACTAACCAACTTCACTGTATGAATATGTATTATGAATAAAATTAAGGGTGCAAGTTAGGAGGAGCGATCCCCCTTGCACGTGGCACTGCGGTAAACATACCTGCTTTATAACTCTCCTCAAGTTGTGAAGTACGATTCCGCATGTCAATACCAACAGCAGTTTTGTTCTAACACACTCTGGCTGGACCTGTTGTCATCCTCAACCCTTCGAGCCCCAAGTTGGGTGCCAAAAAGCACTGTTTAACTACAGCCAGTAATTCAGGGCCATGCAGCCGCTCACTCACTCCCCCCTCATCCAGAGGCAGGGGAGGAGAATCAGAAAGGAATGTAAAACTCAGGGGTTGAGATAAGAACAATTAAATAATTGAAAAAATAGAAAACCAAAAGAACAGTAGTTATGATAACAATAACATAACGAGGGGGAAGGGGAGAGGAATTAAATCCACAGGGAAGGGAGAAAAGCAAACTAGTGATGCACAATGCAACTGCTCACCACCCGCTAACAGATGCCCTGCCAGTCCCTGAGCAAGGACCTGCAAGCCTCGGCCTACCCCACCCCCCCTTTATAAACCATGGGGTTGATGTCCCATGGTATGTCTTTGCCTAGTCCAGGTCAGCTGGACTTCCCTTGTGTCCCTTCCCAACTTCCCGTAGCTTACGTCTATCCCAGCCGAAACCAGGACATAAGTGCTATGTGATTTTTCTCCCTGCTACAAGGTCCGAGCTGGTGAGTCCCTGATGAAGCTTGTGTCTGACCTGAAGCAGTTCTTGATCCTCAATGATTTCCCTTCTGTGAATGAAGCTATCAACCAGCGCAACCAGCAGCTGAGAAGCTTGCAGGAGGAATGTGACAAGAAGTTGATTGCACTACGGGATGAGATCTCCATTGACCTGTATGAGCTAGAAGAAGAATATTACTCTTCCAGGTACAAATAGGGCGGTGGACTTCTGCCTTATTACTCCAGCCCTTTTGGGGTAGTTAGACCAGACAAACAAGTAGTCCTTAGAGTACAGGTCTTGAGAATGTTCCCAACAAAATTTCACTCCTGTTTTTAATTAGGTCAGACTTTGTCTGCAGCTAAAGCAACTGCCTTTTTCTTGTTGATCCTGTACAGGGTGTTGTCATGGTGAAGGAGGTACTCACAGCATCCAACTCTAGGTGCATGCTTTAGTTGGCTAGATTTCACAGATCATTTGCTTAGGCTTCCTTTGTAATCATTGTAAAAGGAGATGAATTTCCTTTGGGGGTGTAGGCTTCTGAGTATCCCTCTGGAGGAACGTCTGTCTCTCCCTAGAGAGAAGAGATTGATGTGATCACCACGTCTTTGTGGTGAGTTCTTTCACAAGCGTGCCTTTTACCTTGTAGTCCACTGCCCCCAGCTGCCTGAAGTCCTGTTGGGGTAAACATTTGAAATGAGCAACAAAGACTTGCTCGGTTTCATTGAACTATGAAGTATTATGATAGGATTTTCTATGTAATAATGACTTATTACTGATTAGTTTGTGGGTTTTTTAGTATTTTAAAGAGTCTCTTAGAAAACAGGCTTTAGAGAATTCAGACACTTTATTTTTTTATTCTATTTTCTGTCATGCACTCCAGCACTTCTAGTTGATGATGCAGTAAATGAAAGCAGGAGAAAACAGTAAGAACCTGACTATTTTGGCTGCACTGTCCAAGCTAAGTGAAGTCAGTGCAATAATGCTATGACTTCTAAACAAAAACTTAACTTTTAAAAATCTTATTTAAAATTTCAATGACTAAGTTTTCTATTTTTGCCTTTCCCTTCTTTCTAAAAATGCTGAATGCCTATAATCCCAGCTAAGTCAACTAATTGCTCAATATCTGTGGAAGTTAGGCCATTGTTTATGAGTAATATATGTATTTTAAGAGTAAAAAGATAATGATAAGACACAGCTTAGGAACTGCTACGACATTGGAAGAAAACTAGAGGTAAAAGTTTAGAGTTGTTTTTCAAACTTTACTCAGTTTTTAGGGGGGTGGCAAGGGATCCTAGAAATATCTCAGAAATGAAGAGTGGCAGTTGCAAACCCAAGCACCAGTCCAGGCCCCACGGCTCAGGCTGCGTACAGCACAGCAGTGAGCCGTATCCACAGTGATGCAGTGGGGGACCATAGTGCCTCACTCGTGTGTGCCAGACATGCTTCCCTCACACTGTTGCCAGACTGCCACCACTGTGTGTCTGTAGCTTTAATGTTTGAACGAAGGGGTTTTGACCATTCTGCTAGTCTGTTCACCAGCCTGGCACCAGACGCCACGTGAAGCAACCCTTTGTAACAGAGCTAACATCTAAGCACATCTAAGCACTTCATTCTAGGGGAAGGTGTCCCTGCCCATGGCAGGAGGGGTGGAACTAGATGATCTTTAAGGTCCCCTCCAACACAAACCATTCTATGATTCTATGAAATGTTGGCTTACACCAAATGGATGTGTCTTTGTGCTCACTTTTGTAAGAGTGGATATGACGTGAGGAAATGTGGCAACTCTACAGAGCTATGATAGTTTCATGGAAACCTGTTATCATGTAGCACTTAGTCGTTTGCTTTTAGCACTTACTCCCTTCCTGTGCTCTTTCCTGTCTTTTTCTGCACCAAAGAAATTGTGTGTGTGTGTAAATAGAGAGTGATTTATTTGAAGTCCTTTTATAATTAGAATACCAAGATATTTTTAATGAAAACTTCTTGTCTAATGTGGGGAAAAAGGGTTTCTGTCAAGTCACCTGGTCATAGAGTGATAATCATGTTTAAATGGCTGCAAATGCAGTAGCCAGGTTGCCCATAAGTGGGTATTCCGGGCTGTCCTGGGAGCCTGGCTGGGGTTGCCTTTCTGCACCATCTGTTACTTTCTCATGAGTCTTGATCCCACCGGATTTATAAAGAGGTGTGCAGTCCCATGAGGCCAGGGCATGGGTTCCATACAGCCATCCTGCCAAACTGCTCTCCCATGCTCCAGTTTCCCTGAAGGTCACTGCTTAGTTTGTTTTAGGTTGTCCCTCCAGAGAAGGCCATAGCAAAGTGAGCTCCCTGTGGCCACACACCTCCGGGTGCCGAGCTGAGAGCTGCCCCAGGCTGTGTAGCTTGTGTGGTTTCTGTGCACTGCTCCCACCTGCTGCGAAAGGCCTGTGGAAGGGAGTGTCTCCTGCCCAGCGTTTGTCACTGCCATTGTGCTAAAGGAGCTGAGGAGGTAGCCCCTTGCCCGTAGTGAGTGACTAATAGGATGTCTCTGTTGTAGGGTCAGGTTTCATTGCCAGGCTTTAGAAGTGCACATGGGTGTTTGATGAGGAGACATGAAAGCAGGTCGTTGAAACTAAAACTTGTTCTGAAGGAATCTTTGCTTTCAGTCCCTGTGTTCAGGTAGTTTCCTAGAGCTGTTCCTCTGCGCACAGACCTGGCTGTATGCCTCGAGGGGAGTAGTTAAGTCTCTTCCATGAGCTGAGAAACCCTCAGTCAAAGGACGGAGTAGTAGGCTGGCTGGTGCTGTTATGGGCTGTGCAGTAGCTGCACATTGACCCTGACATCTAAGGAGTTCTACATTGAGAGGCAAAGCTTAGACTTTTGGAACTGTTCTAACTGGGGCAGCAGGAAAAGCAGTTATGCTTCTGATGCAGCTCAAATTTTGTTAGTAACTCCCCTGCCAAGATGTGGTGGATGCTGTGACCAGGTTCTCTTTGGAAGCCGTGGCCTGAGTTCTAAGACTGACAGAAAAAGAGTCATAGTTCTGGTTCAGTCCTGAAGGTCTTTGCTAATTGAACCCAGCCTCACTGTGCATTGGGAACTGTAGCGAGGGGTGATCTTCCAAGGGATTTTACAAAGGCCCCAGATATAAAACTTGTCTGTATCCACTGCCTTCTCACTTCTACTGCAAAACCAGCTGGGTGACAACTACCAGAAAAAAGCTTAGAAGCAGATGCTTGCAGCTAGTGCTTTGCGTGCTTATTCTCCAAAGCGGTAACTCCAAGTCCAGCTTGCCTTCTGTCATCCTAAACCCCAAACTTGCATTTATGTTCCATTGCTCCCTCCTCTGAGATCACAGGAGCTGTCTTGAGTGTGGGGTCAGATCTCAACATGTTTGATGTTTGTGCAATTTCACATGTCTCATATTTCAACACTTAATATATCTCCCTAAGCACCTATTCAAGTCCTTACATTAAAAATGTAAATAAAGCTGCAACAACAAAATCACTTGACCCATTGGGTTTGTTTTACTCTGAATGCAAGCAAGCTGCTTTCTGCTCCAGCACTCGCTTTGTCTTGGGTGTCTCTTGTGTGTGCAGCTCCTTCCTCTCTTTGGAATTTATTTTGTTCCAGTTTCTTCCATCATTTCTCTTTTTAGTTCTCAGCCTTTCCACATGGTGTTTTCCTCAGAGCGCAGGCAAGAATTATCCAGTTGTTTAAAAACATTACTTTCCCACACTGCTGGTTAGTTCATCCAGCTCTATAATCTACAGCGGTCAAATCCAGCAAGCTGCTTTTAGAAGCACTGTTAGTTCAGGTTCTGCTGAAAATGGTAGGAGCCATCAGTACTTCATAATCAGGTTGAGGAGCTTCAATAGAAGACCCAGACCTTCACTGGAGCACTTTTTTGAAAGGGCAAGGGTGCAAATAGGTTTCTTTTTTATCATCACAGGGACAGGCCCTAAAATAATTGTGCTGAACTTTAAATTTAAAGCAGGGTTTATAATTTTTTCCTCACATAGGTTGTGATCTAATTCCAAGTAAAGTAATTGCAGATGAGGTCATTGTCTCACTCCAATCAGTAGCAGAACTCCTATATTTGGGGTGCCAGGACTTCAGCACAGATCTTTTCAGGGACGCAGAGCATCTGGACTAGAACTGAGTCTCTGTTTTAGTTTGTAGCAAATGTTCTGCCTCTGAAATTCCCCTGATCCTCACCAGGCCTGTGAGGTTCGAGACCAGCCCTTAAGGGGTGTCTTAGGAAAGGCCAGTGTCACAAGACTTGTCATGAATTTGTGAACGCAGACCTTACCTCCAGGAACGTTTTTTGCCATTTTCTTAATGCTTTGCTTCTGTCTTGCTCCCCTCACCCTTTCCCTCCCTCCCCTCCTCTCTTATTGCACCTGCTGTCTCTCCTTACTGGGGTTGTTTTTTCTGGAAAGCTACAGTCTGTGTGACAGCAATGATCTTCCACTGTGCGAAGCCTACTGGAGACAAGACTTTGCCACGTTGTCCCCCGAAAGCCTCTCCATGCCTCTGACAGCTGCCACAGCAGAGCAGAGTGTTGCTACCTCCCAGAGTTCAACCCCATCGCACCCTCACGTGAACGGGCATGGGGCAGGCCCCACAGAGCACTCCTGAAGAGGATCCACTGCTGCTGATGGTGTTCCTCCTGGCAGCACTGCACTGCTGGAAGTCTTCCACCTGCTGTACTGCGCATCTCCTGCTGTCAGGGGAAGGCACTGGAGCTGTGTTTGCAGGTTTCTGCTGGCTGGATAGCCACAGGGCTTTCTCCACCCCTGGGACATTGCCATGAGTGTTCCTCTCCCTGAAGAGATAGTGATAAGTAAATACCAAATTGATTGTTCTAACAAGTTAAGAGTTAGGTTTGCTTTTACGTGATAGTTTATGTGTAGAGTTCATTAGAAATCCAGTCTGTTGCCATATCTCAGTAACTACACGCCGGAGTGTCGGGAGTTGAATTTGCTTGGGATAAACTTGAGCCAAATGTGGGGGCAGTACATGTTGTGGGGGTTTTAGCCTGCTTACTGACATTCTGGCTGCATTAAAGCACTCTCAGGATGGCAGCCGACAACCTCCATTCTACTTTAGAGTAAGAATCTTGTAGGCAGTCTTCACTGTCAAAGTGCTTCACGAACTTGAACTTCTTGCTCGCAGGCGCTGGGGAGGAGGCTCAGGAGATTATTATTGAAGAGCAGTGTACTCCCTTTTGAGGAGGACGGGGCAGACTGAGCAATCAGACTGAGGTATTGATGTTCCCATTTGCTTGAGGCCACAGATAGAAGCTCCAACATGCTTTCATTAGTCTGATTCATTTTTCAGTTAACAGAAGTTGTTAACATAGTCTGAGCTAACATGAACCCAGTGTTAATGCTGGCTAATGGTTTTGTCTAATAAAAAATCTTGAGATGACTGGGGTGTATGGAGCAGTGAGGGATACTCGGGTACTCTTAGTTTCCTTCCAAAGAAACATGTTCGGTGCTTGTTCTGCAGCTGTTTGGCACTGGGCACATCTGCCCTTCCCCTTTGTGGTGGTTGGTCACCCAGAGCCGCGCAGCTGAACTGGAGCACGGGTGGGCACGGCGGAGCTACGGGTGCATTCCAGCCGCGTAGCTGAGCTTCCCAGCATTCTGCTGTAACATTGGTTTCCCAGGATGTGAATTTTGGTGTAATTTGTTTTCTTTTAATTTTCTTCCATTCCGTTTATTTTTGTAATTAGGTGATTTAATAAAACTAACTCTTTTGTATAATTTTTAAGGCGTGTGTTTTCAGCCACCAGGCTTTGTGACAGCAGGATATTACAGGGGATGTGCTTGGATACCCCGCTTGGGGCCTGTGCCACTGAAATCGTTCTTGCTGTTAGGCCCGCCCGGGCCGGTACAGGCCGGCCTCTGATCGCCACCGCCGGTAGCCGGCCGGGCGCTGCACGGACCGGGGGGCTCCCTGCGGGTGGCTGGGGGCCGACCGGAGGAAACGGGGGCAGCGCGGGGACCCCGGCGCCTGGGCCCAGCGGACTGCGGCAGAGCCCCGTATCGGGGCCAGCGGGCGCTCCGCTGCGGCGCCTCATGCAGCCGAGCCCTGACTGCCCGCCGCGCTAACGTCACTTCCTGCCCGCCGCGCTAACGTCACTTCCGGTCGGCGGCAGCGCACGAGGGGGGCGTGCGGTGCTGGCTGTGCCTGAGGCCTGCCCACGCTGAGGAGCTGGGAGGGCAGCGCCTCCCCTAGGGCCCGGCAGCCCCGGGGCCATAATGGCCAGCCTGGCCGCCCAGGACTCCTACCTGCAGGGCTTGGCGAGGAAGGTCTGCGTGCAGCACGCCCCGGAGCCGCGGAAGAGGAAATTCGGTAAGGGAGCTGTAATGCTTCGGCTTCTGGCTCTCCCGGCCCGTCCATGGGATTCCGGGCTTGTGGCAGCCCTGCCTCCACGGGATGGTTAGCCCGCGGGAGGGGCATCGTGCTGGTTTTTAAGGAAAAAAACTCGGGGCTGCTGGGCATGTTTTGCAGGTTGCACTGTCCTGGGAGTCCTTGCTGTTGTGCACGTGGGGGTTGGTTCTGGGAACTGGGATTTTACTGAGATGTGCAAGCGTGCTTTGGTCGAAGTCCCAAAATGTGTAATTTTTTAAGATTGAGATATGCTATCACAGTGCTGGAACTTTGGTCTTCAGTAATAACTGAATGTTATGAAGTGGGAACGTAGCATTGTCCTATTTTGCTTAATTTGGTTTTGTCTTCTAGTGTCTAAGCCAGGTCAGCCTGAGGATGCTGGCAGACAGCTCAAGAAAAAGAAGAGAAAGAAACCCAGGAAGCAAGCTGAGGAGACAAATGCTCCTTCAGTCAAACAGCTGGTCTCTAACGCCAGTAAACCTACTGCAGGACAGAAAGCAGCCCTTCAGGCCAGCAAATCATCTCCACAGGGTGTTACACAGAGCAGAAATGAGGGTTCAGCTCCTGGTAAGAATACCAGCTTTGTCAAGGTCATGTTGAAATTACCTGAGCTGTGATGGCTGCTTTTCAGTTGCTTCACACATGAATAGTTTGGAAATCCTTTAAGAAGTTCAGCTGAAATAAAAACATCTTGCTTATGCTGTGTGGCAAAAAAACTTTTGCTTATGTACACAAATTCGTAACATCACCACTGGGCGGCTCTCTGGAAATAGCATTTAAACTGATTTGCAGAGTGTTTATGTATTTGGGTTGCTTCTGGGAATTATCACATGGATGCAATCTCTGTCGTGCCAAGTTGGCTTTCCACTATGAATGTGAAAAGCCTGATCACAAAGAAAAGACGTCCTTAGCATCTTGGTTTCCACTAGCTTGGTGCTTGTCAGGCAGCCAAGGGGCATGCCAGGCCACTCTGGGGGGCAGCACTGGATGATAATACAGGCAGAAAAGGCAAAATACTAAAGCGGGGGTCCTCAAACTTTTTAACCAGGGTGCCGGCACACGGATCAAGTGGCAGGAAGTCATGTGCGGCTGCTTAGTTTCACCCCCCAACCCCCGGCCGGGGTGGGGCAGGGGGGGTTCTGTAAATACCAGGGGCTGGATTGAGGACCCTGGTGGGCCGTATCCAGCCTGCGGGCCGTGGTTTGAGGACCCCTGTACTAAAGAAACCAATGAAATAGAAACTCTTGGTTTGTTGAGGTTTTCCATTCTATTCACAGCATGTAAGGAGTTCTCAGAGCTTTTCCCATAGCCATAGAAAGTTCTTCTGTTTAGCTAGTGCTGTCTTTTTAAGTGTTTTTATTTCCTTTCATTTTCAGGGAGCAAAAGTGAACTGTTTTCCCCTTCTTTTTCTGCAATGAATCTCTTGCGTCAGAGACTACATGAGAAGATTAAAAAAGCTTCTGGACAAGTATGAGAAGTCTTAATATGTATCTATACGTGTGTTTATGCAATGTAAATTCTCCCTAGCCTCCCAGGGGATAGGGGGGCAAGACTATGACCTTGCAGGGCTCAGAAGCTAATTCTGCCTGCTAAGGATGTGCCTGTAGGTATTGCTGGGAGAGCTGTGTGCGTTCTGTGGTCTGTCTAAATGCATGAGAAGAGCTAGGGGCCTGAGCTGGAGGAGAGCATGCCTCTGGTGATTTTTAGGAAAAAGAAAAGCACTAAGAGCCTGAAAGGGAATGTAGCTACCAGGTGTTGAGGGAGAGTAAAGGGTTTGAAATACCTTTACTGTGTTTAGTATCTCTAAAAGCTGAGCCCACAGCTCATCACAAGTAGTTTCTTAGGAGAAGTGTAAGATCAGGAACTTGGGGACCTCTCACTTTTCATTCTGCTTTATCCCTTTAAGGTTTCTGATTCATATCCATTCTTCTTAGGATGATGCCAAAGAATTACCCCCTGCAGTCCTGGAGAAGAGGCAGCGGAGGAAGTATGAGAGAGAGAGAAAGAAGCGCCGACGGAAGGAGTTGAAGATGAAGGCAAAAACAGAGAAGAAAGAAACTGAGGAGGTACCAATAGAGCCAGAAAGCAAAAAGGAGGAGAGCACAGCTGAGGTTGTCTTTAACAGGGTCGAGGTCCATGGGGAGAATGAGTTGAGCAAGATCCAGAAGAAGAAGGAGAAGAGGAAAGCAGTGAAAGGCAATATCACTCCTCTGACGGGCAGAAACTACAAGCAGCTGCTGAGCAGGCTGGAGACCAGGAAGAATAAGCTGGAGGAACTCAAAGATAAGGACCAGAAGAAAGCTGAGGAGCTAGAGAACAAGATGAAATGGACAAATGCTCTCTATAAGGCGGAAGGCGTGAAGATTCGTGACAATGAGGAGCGTCTGAAAGAAGCTCTGAAGCGTAAGGAGAAGCGTAAAGCACAACGCCAAAGGCGGTGGGAGGAGCGGACGGAAAAAGTGGTGGAAAGGATGCAACAGCGGCAGGAAAAGCGTCGCAAGAACATTCAGAAGAAGAAGAAGGATAGGATAGAGAAGAAGAAAGCCAGGGCCCGGAAGAAAGGCCGGGTGCTGCCAGAGGACTTGAAAAAAGCTGGTTTATAGCGAGCAGGAGGCAGCTGGTGCCTGCAGCCCAGGAGCTCTGCTTGTGGGCGCTGGTGGCGAACTGTCCCTGAGCCCACCCTCCCTCCACACCCGAGTTCTCCCCGGTCCGCCTGCCCGAGGGCTGCGCGAGCTGGCCGGGGTCCGGCAGCAGGCGCTGCCCTGGCTTCCCAGCTTGATAATAAAAGAAATCCCGCTGTGTGTTTGTTCATTGCGCTTCCGATCCCAAAGAAACGCCTTCCCGGGGCTTGGATCTCATTGTACTTTTCGTCACGGGAAAGTACCGGTTGCGGGAGAGCGGGCGGGAGGGAGGGAGAGGCGGGCGGGGGCGGGGCAAACCTAGGCCCCGCCCCCCGCGGCGCCATAGCAATGGGGAACGCCGCGCGCTGCGCCCCGCCCCTTTCTGTTGCTGTGACCGCGTACCGGGCAACTACGGAGGTGGTCGTGTCGCGGTTTCAGGTGAGGTGGGGGGCGAAATGCGGGGTGAGGTGCGAGCTGAGGTTCGGTGAGGCGGGCGCCGGTGCTCGGCTCCCCTGAGGCGACCCAGCAGCCGCGGGCCCTGCGGCCGGGCACTGCCCCTAGGGTCACAGCAGGGCCCTTCCCCCCCTCGGCCCCCCCTCCCCTCACACACCGGTAAACCCTCCCACAGGTATTTGTAAATCCTCCCAATGTTTTGCCTGCAGCAGGATTAGTAGATAGTGGAAACCGTGCGGTAGGCATGGAGTTTCACCCTGAGGAGGGTCTTCCCTTGGCCTTAGCTTATAAATCCCAAATCTAGAAACAGGCCTGGAAGCCAGCTGGGGCTGTGCACTGCGCTCGGGAGAGCTATTGACAGAGCTCTGAGGCTGAGGCAAAAAACAAGGATAGGGTAAAGGCCAAATGAATTAATTATGTTGGTCAGTTTTTTGCTGGCTGTTAAAGTGACCTCAAACCAGAGATCAGTTTCAACCTTTTTGGATTTTGTTTGGTTTAGTAGAAAATAGTTGTGTTATCTTCAGCATGTGCTTTCTAATGCATCTATAGGTGTTCCTGTGTCTTCAGTGCATATCAGGATATATTAACCAAAGACAGAATCATTACGATACAGCAGTAAGGTAAATTAAGAGGCATAGCAAGCCAGGCAGGGGCATTTCGCACTCTGCTGTTGACTTTCTTTGTAATCACAAGCAAAGCACGCAATCCAGTTTGCTTCAGTTTTTCCTTCTGAGGAAAGGGATATCTTTTTTTTTCTCATATTGGAAACAGCCTTGGATGAAAAATGTTATGCATGTGCCAAGTAGTGCTTCTTATTCTACCTTTGCTTTCTGGCCTTTACCTTGCTATTTTTGTCATTTTGTTGTTATTCTCTGTTTAGTAGACTGGAAAGAATTCTAATCGTTTTGATTATGGTTCTTTGAAGGTTCACTTATACACTCTTCGGATGAATTAAGGACCAAGACTAGGTTTTCTGTAAAGAGTGAAAGGCTCACTTTGGTTAAGGATTCAGAAACTTCTGCTGATGCCAGGCCGTTATGTTGAAAGAATGCCGTACAGTGATGCCACAGAAAAGCCACCATTGTTCAGGTAGAGAACAGCATAAAAATGCCATTATATTATTCATGAGTATAGGTCTGAAGTTGTAAGATTTGCACTGGGAGCTAGCCAGACACCTGAATTCTTGATCACAACATTAATGACTTGTAATAGACTGTCTCCTTGCCTGATGTAAATTGGGTATAATGAGCTCCTGCCTCTTACAGTGCAGGTTAACAGGCTAATATTTGCAATGGCATACATCTTGTATGGGTTTTCTTTTAAAAAGAAAGTGTATGTCATTTTTGTTCAAAGCAATCTAGTTACATACCTGGTCTGATAAATTTTTTTGAACTATATTTTAAACTATTTTAATGGTTTACATGGTGAGGCAGTAATGATTATGTAATAAGCAAGAAAAGAAATTGGTCTGTCCATCTTTTTCACCCTAACCATTCTGCTGACTGATGACACTCTTATTCTTGCTTCCTCCAAGGAGAAACACACACAGTGCCCCAGCTGATGAGAAGAGCGGTGGGCAGATAAAAACAATTTCCACATTTCTTACTAGGTTTTACTTACCAGTTGGTAGATTTGTATACCTTTTAGAGATAGTATGATTATCTTTGTAGTTTACACATACCAAATGTAGCAGTTATTGCTTTTATGCCATCATAGCAGATTTGAGGTTGTGACCAACCCAGGCTAATCTGTTCAATTAATCTCAGAAGAAGCAACATTTATTCTTTGAAGTTAGAATGAGTCTTATGTTAACTTAAATGTTAGATTTTGCCAATTAAATTTAATCTTATACCCATTGCAAGTCCCTCCTCTTACATATTTATTACAAATCAAAGCTTTATTCTCCTTCTGTTTCAGAGAAGCTACATTTCAAAAGGCTTGGAAAAGTGTAGATATAAATCCACCTGAGGAAGTCAGAGCCCTACCTGATTTTGTCGGTAAAATTGTTCTCCTTTAATGTCAGATATTTTAATTTGCTTTCATAGGAGGCACCATACATATAATGGTTTTAGCTGAATCAAGGTATAAAATCAAGCTCAGAAATGACCTGACACATTTTTGATGATTTGTAGGTAATTCTGAGGATAAAGAGTCTACTCACAGAAAAAACAGTTGTAAAATTGTCAGTCAATTACAGCATGTGTTTAGATGGTAAATTCCAGTTACGACGTAAGCAGATCTCATTCTTGGAAGTTGCAATTTTTTGTATCATACCTGGAATTACTTCATAGCTTCCATGTTTTTATCCTTCTGAAAATCACAAATTAATGAAATAAAAGGAAATTTTAAAATATGCTTTACTATTTTTAACCTACATTTGCATACATTTCCCATCTCGTGGAAAGCTGTTGTGCACTGTAATAGATGCACAAACTACAGAAGTCAGAATGTGGATTTAGTGATTCATTGTGCATGCGTTATATATTCTGCAGCAACAGTTCCAAGCTACATAATCCTCACTTCTCTCTTGGCAGTTCCTGAGAAAGCGGGGAGTAATATCTTGGAACGCTTGTCAGAACGCCGGCGAGACCGTCATTATGAAGCAGTAAACTCAATGGATCATGAGCTTGACTGCATTGCCAGGGTAAGAGTGGATTTTGTGATCCAGATAGAGTACCATATTAAGGTCAGGGCCTAATATTCAAGAGATAAGACTGACTTCCTTACCTTTTTAGGAAATGGAACCCTTCTTTTTGGAATCTGGAAAATTCCTTCTGACAGAACTGATGGAATTGGATACAAAAATTGAACTTCATTTTAAAAAGATTGAGTGTGACACTGCTCTGGAAGGTTTCTCAATTGAAGTAAGGCCGCTCAAGCCATTGCTTCATCTTCAGTTATTTGTAGCTGGTCTGCATAACATAGTTTCTTATGTTTTGCTGTAGTTTTAACATATAAATGCTTCTTTTTTTTTCTTTTTTTTTTGTTTTTACATTTACTTTTCAATGACATTGACAGAAAATCCTTCTTGCAGGGTTTGGAAGAATTGCGGAATATCATCCATCAGGAATGCTTGACCAGAAGGAAGTCGATTAAGAAAACTATTGAATCCTTTAAAGACGCTGAAAAGAATCGAGCTAATAAAGTGAGCTGTAGCCCTAATAGCTGTTAATTGAACATAAGGTTGTTATTTGCTTGTAATGCTGGATGCAGAGCAAATAGCTTGTTTCCATGGGAGTCAAAGGGGTCTGCCAGAGGTTCTGTTGTGTAGGTGATTCCAGTCTTCTCATCAGTAGATCATTCTCTCATTTTATACCCACATAATCAGAAGAAGATACTTCTTTTCCAGTTACAAGGTCTTTGTTTTGCCCACAATTACTTGTACTAAAGATGCAAGGTATATGTGAGCTGCTTTTACCTTTCTACAGGGTTATTTATGTCAAACTGTCATCAGGTCTAATGTTATTTTGTTGGGATATAATGAATCTGCAGCTGAGAAGGTGCACAGGTGTGCTCTAACTAATTTTAGTTTGGGTAGACTGGGTGCCAGTGGCAGATGTGCTCCAGTTATGTAGGCTTCAGTCTGACCTGTCAAAGTCATTGGACAAACTGTAAATGTTTGGATAAATAAATGAATAAGTCCATAAGGAAGTCCTTGCTGCTTTGTCCTTGTGGGTAAGCAAAGGCTATCTGTTACACCTGTGTCAGTTTGTCCTGTCTTTGCGATGTAGACACGATGAATAGGTCCAACAGTATCACCAGTAACTTTTGTGCTTGATTAGATATGAAAAATACCAGAGATTACCATTTTTGCTTCAACTTCCTGTCTGCCTAAAACAACCACTGGTGAATTCACTACAGATATTTGAAAGGAAGTTGGTTTGATTTTTAAATTCAGCTTGAAGCCTGTCTGCACAGCACTCAGTTATCACAGATATTAAAGACAAATCAGTTGAGTCGCAACAAATGGAATGTTTCAGTTACTAGTTTTATGAATAATTTAAAAAAACCTGTGTTTAAGATATGTAAGATAGATATTTTAAGATTCACTTCTCAATCTATCAATTCAATTTATTTCAATGCAAAAAAATGTCTTGTTCATATCATTGCTTAACTTAGGAACCTGACAGTTGAGTTATACAGATTGTTATTCTTTTATTGCACAGGTAACAGATGTACTGAGGAAGTATACTCTGATATTGGAGCAAATTTCCTTCTTCTTGGCAGCTGATGTTCACAGGTTCATGAATGATAAGGCCATGGTAAATCTTTCATATTGGGAGTCTGTTTTAACTACAGTCTGAATATTCTCAGAATGTCTTTCTTTTTAACTGGAATTCGTTATTTCTGCCTATCAATCACTGCAATATAGGAGAGTTTTCTATTTTGCAGGGTATTTTTCATCATTTGTATTCTTTTTACCTTGCTTTACATAGAACAGGTAATTATTATTTTTTGCATGTTACATGCTGCTTTTATTCCTGTTTGTATTTTTTTAATATGCAGACGATTAACAAACAACTCTTGGCTAATCAGAGGACAATTGCCAAGCTGTTCCATAATTTGATGAAATCAGAAGTGAATAAGGAATTATTACATCAATTGAAATGGGAAAATAGAGTTAAGGACTGGAAGCTCATCCAAAAGAACTGTATAGTTCAGAGTTTCAGGTCAGAGATTTTACAATTACATTTCGGAGTATGAATAACACAAAGTGACTGGTGTTCCCTTGTGTTTTTTTGTAAACAGTAATGTTTTATCAGAAAGCTAAAAGAATTTGGCATTCTTTTTTTACCTGGTATGTATAAAACATATTTTGTATTTGTATTTCAAACGTGAATTTTTCCCAAACATATACTTACTTCAATGTATTCTTCCATCCTACAGAGAATTTATGGCAAATGAAGAAATACAGAATCCCCCAACTGTGAAAAGAGAAATGGAAAATATGATAATGGATCAGATTGTACTTAGTGGAAAGAGACTGGAGTTTTTGCAGCAGCTTGGGTATGACAAAAGAGAGAACAGGAGGAAAGGAAAACAGAATTCTTTTTAGGGTTAATGAGAGACTTGACTATGAAATACACTTTGCTCCTTTTCAGTGTGTGATTGTACAATGCAGCAGTAAGGCAGGGCCTAAACTTGTTTTGTAAAGCACTTTTTAATGGAAAAATGCATTACTGGGTTTTAGTGCACCAGTTACACTAAATTGGGGGTGACTGAGGGCTAGAAATGCAGGAACACAACAGTTAATGTTATTAACATTTGAAACAGTAGAAAGGGGCAGACAAGGATGGGTAGATAAGTAAGAATTGATGATCTTGTCATGGCATTATTTCTGGGGGGGAGTTTAATTTGTAAAATGAATCAAAAAGGACTCTTGATAGAAATCTAACAGTGCTATGTTTGAACGTCTGTCCTGACAAGAAGATGGTTTGGGTGCAATGCATTACCATATTTACAGTTTTTCTTTAATAAACATGTAGCAACAATAGATTACAGTTAGTTTCTTGTCAGTAAATATTGGCCTTGAAAAACAGCAGTCATCTTGTTTTATTTTCATTGCTGATATGGCTGTAAGTAAAATAAAGCACAGTAGTATGGTTACTCCAATTCATAATCCCATCAGTTCTTAAAGGGTAAAATCATATTTGAAGATATCTGACTCTTGTTTCCTATTTCGATAGTGATTTATTCCCTCCAACACACACAAAAGCTGAGATAAATGAATGGTATGGATCTTTCATGAAGTTAAACAAAAGTATAGGTAAGTTGGGAAATCATAAAAACAGTCTGGAATTCAAGCAATCCTTTCATTCTGTTTTCTAGGCAGTAATGAAACAGTTGCTTTGAAAGTATATGTTTGCTATATGCTTTGTTCCATGTGCCTGCCTGTACTTTCTAAGTTGCTCTGAGCTAGCAATAGGACCAAAATAAGCTGCCTGTTGCATCACCTCCCTTTTGCCAGCACAAGCATTTTTGCATGGTGAGATCTAGCAGGATCTGACTTGGTTAGCACCAATCTGGGGAGAATAGAAGGTTAATTTTAATGCAGATTGGTTCTCAATCACACAAAATTACTCCTTTTTTTGCATGATCAAAAAATCTCCTCTTGGAGAATGAGAGGGGCAGTATTTGAGATGCTTCCTTCCTCTGGGTCCTGGCTTTCTCTCTGTGTGTCCACCTTCTGTTTCTGCAGAGCATATCCTGTCTTAATGTTTGCAGCCTGTATAGTAGCAAAGAAGTTGCTAGTGATTGTAAATAACTCACTACTTTTAAGCATAATGATAAAAAGATGTGTATTAAACCATCTCATTTTATTGGTTGACATTACTGGGATATATTACCTGTGCTGAGACTCAGCAGAGGTCCTCTGGCATGTTTCCATTTCACACTGCACTGTGAAATACAGAATCTTTACAATGGTCTGTTCTTCCATATCCTTCAGATACCCACAACATGGAGTGTATGATGAAAATACGCGTCCAGTATGAGATGGTCCAGCAAAAATGTCTGGCAGAAGTGCAGTTATGCAAGGTTAGTATCATAGCTTTGCCAGTTCTTGGAAGGACTGTTGGCAACAGTATAGAATGTGTTTTTACAGGAATGCGTGATTGAGGATCCACCAAACACTGAGATAACAAGTGAAATTACTATTTAACCTCTGTCTTATTCTGTTAGAATTTTGTTTCACAGTAGCATGTGGTATTTGTACTTGAAGCGTGTAAAAGCAGTAACAAATGCCAGTAATGACAGGAGTACTGTCCCATATGTAGGTGCAGGACGCAGGGTCAGAACCTTCAGCCTTTGTGCTGATTATCTTGGGAAAAAAAATCCACCTCTCTGCCTCAGTTTCTCCCTTTGTGTCCAAATCGAATTGTACTATTTACTAACATAATGTGAGATCTAAGGGATTGAATATGTCTCTACCCACTCACAAAAGAAGAAACACTGAGTTTAGCCATACTCTCTAAAAGCCACACAATATTTGTTATATTAATGCATGCTAATAATTTGACATTCTTTTCATTTAGAATAAGCTGTTGAATCTGAATGTTTGCACAGAAAAAGAGGCTGAAGAAACTGTGAATTCTGACTTCCTTCACTTGACTGAGAAACTTAAAAGTCGGTTTGAAGAACTGGAGTGTATGGATGTACGTTTATTACATTTATTTTTATTACTCTCTGGGAGTAGTCTGTTCTTCCTGTGCTGCTGCCTGAAATGCCATATGCATCTTAGGCTGTTGATGGCATGTTGGAAAGAGGTCCATAGTCTGACTGAATACCTGCCCCACAAATAAAAAAAGTTTGGTTGTGATTCAAGGAGAAGAGTACATAAATGTTTGGTTTATGTTTATAATAGGTTATCAGGGATGAATTAGGTATAGCCCATCCTGCCTGGAGGCAGAGGAATAGATTTAAATGATCTCCCGGATTTCTTTGGATCCTGTCTTTTAGGATTCCATGCATGAAAATGACTGGGAAGTTGTTCCTAAAGTGATAGATGGCCAGATACTTCAGGGTATATGCAGAACTTGTTGATTCTGTGCTTTATGTACCAGAAGAATAAACAGAAGTTTTATACTGTCAGCTTCTAGAACAAAAATCCACATTCTTATCCAGTTTACTTGGACTACTTTTTCCCCTTGAAATAGAAGAGACAGTGTTGAATACTGATAGCATACTTCCAGGCAGCCTTTTATCATGTCCTATGTCCCCTTACTCATTCATTTCACTTTCCAGCAAACAGTTTTATAGTAATTGCTTCACTTAAATGTATTTCTTTAGAGAGACTTTCAGGAGCTGGCCAAACACAATGAGCAGAATTTTAGAGACTTGTACAGCTATTTTCAGGAGGTTATCAATCTCTGGGATGTCCATCAACTTAAACTGTCCCAGCAGCAAGATGAACTTCAGAAGAAACTAGATGACTGCAGATGGAACCAGGACAAATTAATACAGGTATAAACTTAAAAACAGGGATGTGGTGTGATGTAAAGAAAGGAATTCTTAATGCAGAGAACCCTCTGGAATTCAAAATACCTAGTATAAAATTTAAAACATGATCTTTGACATTTTTACTGGAATTTCTCCAGGGTAGGTTCATTCTGTCAGGTACATTTTTTGCTAACTGCTTGATTCACACTTAATGTACAGTCATATCTTATTCTTGATATGGCAATGGTGATAAAGATTGTATTTTGTGTATTAAGTCACTGCAAGTTTCTATTACTCGTAAGATCTTGTGCAGGTATAGAGTCTTGTTTGTATGTCAGGTTCTCATATTACGGGTATAATGTGCAACTTGGGGTGGCAATGTCAGAGATGTTCATTATCTATGAAAAATCTTCATAGAAGATGAGTTTTGGTAAGGTAGCTTCCCTTCTTGGTGTAGAATATATGTACATAATTAAATTATTTGTATCCTAAATAGTTATAAAGCATTTTAGTAATTACTAGATCATTTTTACTGGGTTCTTTTTATGTGGCCTTAGGTGAAGGAAACTAACCTGGATATAATTTTGAATAAAATGAGAACAGCAAGCTCTGAAGAAAAGCTGAAGAAACATTTGGAGAAAGCCCTTTCTTGTTTAGATGGCATTAGAGCTAGGTATGAATTTTGTAGTGCAAACTTAAAAAGTAAAGCATATTTGAACGTTGGTTGTACTGCTTAGGTGTTGTTTATGCTGTAGTGGGAAGGCATGGAAGAGACCTGCTTGCTACTTCATGTAAGAATGTAAAATAAAATAAATTCCATATTGAACAAGGTCAAGGCAAATAATACCCACATTTTAGAAGTAGGACTAAGGAAGACTGGTATAATTTAAAAAAATATACCAGATTGGTATTCTTATGTAGTTTGCCATGTCATCCATGCCACTGGCATAATTATTTATTTAGAAGGTAAAAGTGATAGTTCAGATTCTTGAATCACAGGGATCAGAAAGTAGGTCTGTGCCCTCACCTGTGCTCACAGATATGATCTCTTTCAAAGGTGCAAGGACTAGAAGTTAGTAATAACTTTCAGATAGCCAAAGTATGTATTTTGCTAATCTTTCTGTGACATTTCTCATGATCAGGCATTTGCATCTTAAAAGTCACATCAAAATTGGGACATACCACTCTCCTTGCTGGAGTTCTTAGCAAGAGGTTTGAAGATTAAGTAGCCATAGAGGAAGCAGTTATATTTTCCCACCCAGAAGGTCTTTTCTGTCTGTTAGATCAGAAGCATATTAGGAGAGTGATATGGACCTGAGAGGAGATGCACACACCTAACACTGTAATTGTGTTTAGAGCCGTTGGTTCAGTACTCCTTATATTCATTAGGACAACTTAAAAAAAAACTCCAAAGGTAACATACCTTTTTAGGTGAGTGAAAAATAGAGCAAGAGGTTGCAGAGATGGAATGTAATCTGAACGTTTGAACACATACATAAATTCCCCATAATGATCTTCATATAGGAGACAAAGCAAATGTAAATGAACACAGGTGTGAACACTGATTTTTTCTTGAATCAGGACTCAGCTTGAACTATTAGTTTTCATTTCTAAGTGAAATGAAAATAAACCAGAAAAGCTTCAGTCGCACCTGAGCATGACACAGAACTAACATGTAAAAAAGTAATTTGACCTCTCACTTCTAATGTTCCTTATGTAAGCACAGGTCTGGCATTTGGTGTTGCAGCACAAGCAAGCTATCAGGCTGCAACAAGGCTTTACCATCGGTCAGATTCTACTGTCTGTACTATAGCACCTTCCTCCAGAGGCCAGACCATCCTACTCCTCCCCCATCTGAACCTCTCTCCCACACTCCTCAGGGCTATTTAACTACTTAGCAGGAATGAGTTACAGCTGCACATCATCCATGTCAATCAACCCACTGCCTTCTCGGCAAGGCCACAGCTGCATCTTACCAATGCCAATCAACCCACTGCCTTCATTCCTCTACAGTCTGGGATGGTTTCCCATCCAAAATGAAAGATCTGAAATACTTTATTGTGAATATTTCTTAACTTTTGTGCATTTGTATATTTATAATGAACTAATCTCTGCTAACATGCCAGGATGTGTTTGTATTCAGGCTAAACAGTTATAGCACAATGTTCACCCTAAAGGTTTTATGAGATTGGTTGTAAAGTTAGATTTGGAATGAAAGACATTGTAGTCATCTTTCATTTTATTTCTATACATACCTGAGTCTCTTAAACAGTGACCTTAAATTTGACAGGTACAAGGCATTCAACCAAGTTCTAATGGATGAAGTAATGGCTTACCCAGAAACTGTTTTGCAGGAATTAATTTCTTATAGTATATCCATCAGCCAGTATTTTAATGTGAAGGAAATCTTCAAACAGGTATAAAGAAAACAAACTTCTAGTTTAAAATCTTACTGGTGTATTCATTTTTCACTTTGGGGAAAATTTACGTTAGCTTTAAAATTTAGATTATATGAACTAAAACGTTGTTTTGGCCATAGGACCAAAGTGCTTTTGGCAGAAATGGGGGGGGGGGGGAACACAAACCCTTTCTTTGTTCCACACTTATAACTCTGTCCATGTTACAAACTGCATTTCAGCAAATTCACTTGCCTTTTAAACAGAAAACTGCAAGGTAACAAAATTATATTAATCAATTTGAGTGTTATAGCTTCTTTAGAAGTGATACATTCAAGGTTATCATATCTTATTGAAATAGATACATTTTAAGAAGGAATATGGATTTCTTATAAGCAAGCAAATCCTTAATTTTAAATTGTGGGGGGTTTTTTTTGTTGTCTTGCTTTTAGAACTTGCAAGGAAAGGTGGACTCCACATTCCAAGATCAAGGTAATACCTCAATGACACAAACAGATATTTTTGCTTGCTTGCTTTTCAATCTGTATTTCTTTGGATAATGACCAGTAAAACTCTGCTTTAACTGGACAGAACTAGTTAAGGCTTCAGAAGCTGAACATCTGGTGGAGCAGCAAGCTGAGAGCATTGTGCAAAACGATGAAGGAGAGGAAAAGACAGACAGTTGTCAACAAGAAAATGAAGAAAGAAACACAACTGAGAATGAGGAGGCCTTTCCACAGGAAACTGAAGAAGCAGAGGAAAAAGAAGATGGGGAGAGTATGCCTCATGAAAGTGGAGAAATTAAGCATGCAGGACAGGGTGTTAGCTTTACACAGGTAAGTGAACAAGAGAATAAATTTGAAAGTGAAGGGATCTTGCGCAAAATAATGATGAATAGGAAGTCTTATTTTGCTGAGCTAAGTCTAAATTCCTTAAAATAGATTAGATTTAGTTTGTACACAAAGCATACAGGAGTCATTGTTTTCATTCATTTCTGGACTATTAGGGCTTTAGATCCTTTTTATGGGCTAATGGAGTGTATAAAACAGATTACAACCATTCTTTTTGCACTGCTTTTACCCTTGTAAATAACTTTTGCATAGTTGTTTTTTTTTTTGAAATATCTTTCTTTCTTTCATCATAGTATTCTTAACCCATGGTGAATGATTTAAGCTGTATTTTTATTTAAGTATTATTTTTTCAGGTCTTTAGTTACATGAATTTCTTACTATAACAAAAATCTTTTAAAACATTGGTGACTCTGCCTATTGAGACTTACAAGCATATTCTCTGTATGAATTTTGTCTAAATGGAGAATAAGAACATGATTCTTAATATCATTAGGATTCTTCCATTAGCTTGTGCACTGTTGATTCTATGCTTATACCTTTAAAGGTAACAGATGATGATTTCCAATTGTTTCCTAGGCTATGTTCAACGACAGCAAGGCAGAAAGCTCTGAAATTGCCACTGAGACCTTTTCCACTTCTAGTGGAAATTCTTACACAGTTCTTGGAGTTGAAGAGGCAGAAAAGACTGACATCCCAGAGACTTATTTTACAAAATATGAAAAAAAAGAATCACTTCCTATGTACCTGAGAAATGTACTTATCAAAGAAACAGTGTTTGTAGAGCTGAAGAAACGGTTAGTAGAAGTGTCCCTTTAGGGAAGAGAAAAATTCCAGCTGTTTGAAAGAAACATTAAACTAAAGATGCAAAAATTACCTAATTATTTTGATGTTATTCCTCTTTTTAAATTGATAAACTTAAGAGAAATTTTTTATATTGCTTTTCATCCATGACTCTAAGTACCACATAAGCATTTACCTGTTACAGAACATTATTTAGTGAGAAAACATATTACAGAAAGGCAAGTAATTTGCCCAAATTCCCTGCAGAGCCATGAAGGTAAAATTCCTGGTACTTAGGATATGCAGCCAGCTCAAAATCTCTACCAATATTGTGCACATGGTAATGAAACCATACCTTTTTATAGTCAGAAGTTAAATTCTTAGATTTAATATATTCAGTAAATTCCTATTTATTACTTACTGTTCCTTACTGTTTTCAATCATAGGATTCGCCTCTGCATTTTTGAACACTTGGAGAAATGGTTTGCAGAGTCCTTGTCCAACTCTGGTGCCTTTGTAGCTGCCAAGCAAGAGGAGCTGTATTCTAAACTTCAGCTGCGTCTTCACTTGCATCAACAAAGGCAGGAGGATATAAAGACAAACATCTATGATCTTAGAGCTGGTAGTCACTTTTTTTACTCTGAGCATTACATATCTTCATTTAGAGATGACCATAAGTAGACCAAAATCTATTTCAGTGTCAGTTGACTCAGCAGCAGAGGACAAAAAGAAGCAGTTGAGCGTCTGCTATTCCTAGTATAATGTTACTCATATATTTTTAAAAAGACGTTTCTTTCCTATAGCTCATACTGGTTTGTGCTATGTCATGTTTGGAAAATAGCCAGCAGTGCCTTGATCAATTACTTGATTTTAAAAGATGTAGAACATTCAGTTCCTATCATCAATATTTGTAAATCCTTATTCTCCTTGAAATTATTTAACAAGTTTGCAATGTACGAAAAATAATTTTAAAAGTGTTGCAGAAGAAGGATTAGCAAGTGTTGAGAGAGATTAAATGCCAGGGCTTGTCTTCTGAATACAGGAGAGGAAGGATGTAGCTCTATGAAATTTTACTGAGCAGCTACAGATTGGCCACTAACCAGAACTCTTTTTTTTTTTTTTTTTTGTATGAGAAGTGTCGGGTTTTTCTGGTGGAAAAAAATTGAGACAGGTTTGTTGGTCTTTACATATAAACCAAAAAATTATCTTTTGGGAGAACAGGCAAATAATTTTTCAATTCCACTTTTTCCTGCAAAGAGGCCAGGTGCCTTTTCTGACAGTTTTCTTGAGGCTGATGAGCTGGCTTTTGACTTGTCCAGCTGTCATTCCAGAAGGGAGACCAAAATTGATTTCCCCCTCCACCCAAAATAAGGCAAAGTGTATTTTCCACTAAAAACAAAAAACTCCTTTACCTTTACTTTTGTTACAAGGCTGAGAACAAAGAGATAATGGAGATGACAGCAGTGACCAAAAATAAAGGAAAAAGAGAGCTTAGAGCAGAAAAGACATTTGTGATTTGAATGGATTAGGAGCGGCCAGGGATATATGTCAAACACAGGAGAAAAGTCAAAGAAACAGAATCAGATGGATTTTATTTGTATGTTTTAGACTCTCTGAGATCTGGCCGTTTATTTTACTGCTGCTTCTGATAACAGGTTGGCTGGTGGTTGTGATAGTCCTCAGTAAACAGGGAATAATGACCATATTGTAAAATTTCTTCTCAGCGGAGCTGTTGCTTCACAGAGAGCATCTAGAGTGCCACTGTGCAGCAGTGGTGGAAGCTGTGGAAAAGGAGAAAGCTCAATTTCTCAAATTTCATGATTACCAAAATAACATCATCAAAAACTTAAATTCACGAATCTGTGACATGGAGTCCACCTTCCTCAATGCTCCTATGACTCAGAAGTAAGTGTGCCACAGGTGTTGCTGGCTGTGAATTTCCGTAGGTAAATAGTCCTGATTACCATCTGAGATGTTCCTGATTTGCATTCTGAATCTATTTTGTATGTCATTATTTCTCAATGAAGACTTCTTCATGAAACCTTAAGAAAATGTAAATAATTTTTGTTTCCTGTATCTCTCCCTGAAGAGATTCAAATCAGTAGTGAAGGGATGACAATTTTCATATATTTTCAAAGTGCTGGCAGTCTTAAAGTAGAAAAGATGTTTCACCTGTTGAGATGTTATCCAGTTTACTGAACCTGCACAGTAATAGCGATTGGTTTTGCAGGATACTCTTCAATCGCATCAGTTGCTTGCTGATATCTTCCAAGTGTTCAACAAAATAAGCACAGTTCAGTGAGTTGCTCTCAGAATAGTAATACACTCTTGTGTTCTCAGATTTTGTTCATGTCTTTACAGCCAGCAGTCTGAATCATGATCTATGCTCCTCTTTCTATGTTTTCCCTATCTTTTATTATTTGCTGTTAGGTTAGTTTCTTCCAGCAAGAATCTGGTCCCAGAGCTCCGTAATCATCTGGAAATGATCCAGGTTTACCTGAAGAGTTACCAGAAATATTTGGAGGAAGCTTTAGGAAAATTAAGGAATTCAAATGTGAATTTTCTCAAAGCTTGCAGGTATAGAGATTTCATGGGAGTGTTGTTTATAGTTACCTATTTCTGGGCATCAGCATCTGTTGCGTGGGCAGAACAGTAAAATTAAAGCTTATTTTGTTATTCATCTAGTTTGCTATTAAACACATTTATTTTGTTAAGCCACAATTATACTTTTTTCATCACATTTGTGTTGGTAGCTATGTTTTAGAGCTGTTTAGCTACTATAGTCTTTGAGAAAAGGAGCACTTATAGCTACTTGCTTTTACTTTGCTGGTTGCTTTCAGATTATTTTTGGAGGGAGGTAACTTTTCTCCTGAGGAGGCAGTGTATTTCAGCAAGCGTCTTCAGGAAGAAAGTAAGCGTATTGATTCCTTTGAAAGTTCAATCAAGACAGACATGGAGAAAATGAAATCAAGCTGCTTGGATCAGGTGTGCAGAGTTTCATTCTTTCAAATTATGTATGATATTGGCATATTTGATGTGATTTATAATCAGCCTGCTCCCAGATTAGGACTGTAAAACTGTTCTGTGTGCAATTACATGATGGAAAAAATAAGTAGAAATGGTGAGGTTTGTTATTTAAGTTTTAAAAAATGAAAATTAATTAGTTCTGTCTCTTGTTTCTGGTATTCTTAAAGGCTACCGAACTTATCAATCACTCTGAAACAAAGTTGCGTTATCTCTTTATGAATCGAGTCTTTCTGGAGAACATCCAACGATTTTTGAGAAATCTACGAGTGCAAATCAAATCAGAGGTACAAACAGAAACATCAGAACTTTGTTTAAATTAATTATAATAATTTTTCTTGTATTGCATTGAAGAGATTTTTTGGCTGAATGCAGATTGGACAAATGTTAAGTGACTTTTTATATTCATACAAAACCTGTTTTCTGCCATTATCAGCTTAAAACTATGTTTTTACTACTGCTGCAGCTATGCTGGAACACTATGGTCTAGCAGCACATTGAGTATATACATCTGAATGGACCAGCACTTTTGTGGGGTGCAGTAAAGGACATGAAGTGTTGCTTTTGTGAATTATTTTTTTCAGCTTCTCCTCTGAGTACCAGTGATTGAGCGTTTTTACCAGTGAGTCTAGTGGTTTCAAAGTGGCAGCTCTAAAAATCTCTTGAATAGGATTTCAATTCACCAATATCTCCTTCTGCTTTAGGTAGAAAAATCCAATTTGCAGGCAGCAACATTAAACTCTGATCTGGAGGCGCTCCAGCAGAAGATAGATGCTTGTGCTCACCCTACCGTAGATAAAGAAGTAAGTTCTAATGAGCACAATATGATATTTAATTTGACTTGGTATTGATTTGACTCACTGTGCATGTTTGTATGATGTATAAACTAATCCTTTTGAGGCAGACTTATGTTTATATGCATTCAGGGGTTGGGCGAAACCAGTGCTCTATAACAGAGCACTTTTGCTCAGGAAGGTCCTGTACCTGTTTTCCTGTTTGCCAAACAAAAACCTCAGTCTCTGCACAATCTCATGGATTCCACATGTGTAAAATAAAATGACAACAGAACAGAGTCAAATGATGTTGTATGCAATGGTTACCGTATTTTAAAAGTCTGAAATAGCTAGTTTGGTAAATACCTTCTGTATTATCATATCTTTAAGGCTTTGACTTCTGAAGAGTTGTATGGTTTTGCCAAAGTAGTGTTGCAAGAACTGAAAAAGAGGAGCCAGTATCTTGACTGCTTGCTACTAAAAACAGTGAGCCCACATGATAATGTAAGATAGCGTTTAAGTTTTCTGCATTGAATTTAATGAGTGAATTTGTATACATATATGTTTTAAAGGTTTTTCAGAATCTGTGCTTTGAATTTTCAAATGAAGAAAGATGCTTCATTATGCCAAGCTGTCCAAGACATAGTAACATTAGGTCAGCTTTTTTAAGAGGCTGCATAAATCAGCACTAAGTTTACTAAAAGTTTAAGATGTGCAGCATCACAGTGAGTTACTCAGTTCTTTCCAAGAGATTATTTTCAAGGTGTAGCACTGTTCATAAATACATATTTCACAGGTTTCTTTAAGTAATGTTTTAAAAATTTAAATGTGTCCTGAAGAGATATTTTTTATCAATTGGGTTTTGGGTGGTTTTTTTCCTTCCTTGTCTGGAAAGTCTGCCTTGGTTTTGTAACCTACAGTGAATCATTGTTTTAAGGGTACATAATTAAATACTGCTTATGATAATTAGGCATCTCTACTCTTAACTACTTTTAAGCCTCTCAGAGTTGTATTGCTGTAACAACATTACTACTGGAATTACAAAAAAGTTTCAGCTTGTGAAGTACAACAGTGTAAGTCCAGGAGATCTGCTTTAGTCTTCAGTAATTACATGTGACACTTTCACTAATTGTCTGCTACAGTCCACAGGGTTTCATTTTTCTTCCCATTTCAGGAGGACTTTACCCCTCTTGCAACAGATGTTTTGTTACAAGGTCCAATTGCTGTTACCATGCAAAGAAGCACAGGTGTCAGAGCTGAGAACAAAGTGTTGGTGACGGGGCTGGATCCTGTCAAATATCCTTTGTTAGTTCCAAGCAGCATGGAAAAGCCTGCAGTTGATGATTTAGCAGTAAGCGTTATCAAAAATTTACTTGAGTAAGTACTTTTTTGCCTAAAGGTATTTTTCTGTATATTTGCTATAGATGCCTCTTCTCTTCATGAGGTTCGTAACACTACAAGGGGCTTCACCGTAGTATTTCTAAATTTATATTCCTGAAGCACATAAAGGTTTTCCTAAATTCATATTTTGTAGTTTACCTTTCTATATACAGAACTATTGAATATCTTGTTCACAGGTAATTTACCACATACTTTTTGATCCAGACTAGCTTTAAAAATCAGTCTAGCTGAGACTTCCCTTTTTAAGTACAAGATTTCTAATAGCCAATACTGCATTGTGAGTAATAAGTGACATCTAGTTTATAGCACTATGATAAATTTTACATATTACATTTTTGTGTTCTAGAGCCTTATTTAAGTTAAAAGGTGATTATGTGCTACATAGTTGAATCAACATACAAAGTGGGAAATGAACAGTATGACAAGTGTGTGATTTGCAAATAAATATTTTAATGCAGTTCTTCTTGTAGAAATTTTAACATTCCGGTTAAATAGTTAGTCCCGTGAAAGTTCTTATATTTACTGTCAGTTGAAAAAGTAATCCTATCTGCTAAATATTATCTCAAAAATTTAACTGCACTTAGCACATGGTAGGGATGGAGACCTTACATAGTTCTCTATATAGTATATAATATGGTATATAATATAAAATATCAGAGTATTCCATAGCCAGTTAGCTCTATTTTTTTGTTGTTGTTGTTTCAGAATAAACCCATCCAGAAAATCTTCAGACTTAAATAAGGAAAGAAATGATCACTCAAATTCATTAGGACCAGGTGTGCCAATATTTCTTTTAATATATTATATTCCTTTAAGTTGTAGTTCCTAGCATGTCTCTGAGCAGGTCTGGCATATGCCTTACATGCTAGTTCTGAGAGAGTTGTGCATCCCAGCTTTTTTCTTGAACATCTTTACTTCGCAATAAGATAATGATTTTTGACTCTTAACCAATGAAAGCTGCAGAACAAGAAAATCATTTTAGAGAGTACCCATTTTGTACCCACTGATAGCAAAAGGGAAAGGGGGTGGAGAAAAAATTAGAAGTCATGAAAATAGATAGGAGATCAGGGATCCTTCTCACAGTGTATTATCATTCACTCAAAGGTGAGTGCAGAGGTAACCCCAACTGCTCCCTACCCAGCATTCCCATTTCCTTATCTCTTTTCTCCAGAGCTTGACTCCTCCAGCCACTCCCAAAGATATCCTCTCTCTCTTCTGCATTCCTAAGACCCCATCACAGCAAAGACTAGGGACGTAGCCCATTCATTCTCATTATTACTCCCTGCCTTAATGTTGTATTAAATCTCCTCCCACCTACCACAAATTTCTATGACATTCCTGTTACTTATGCCCCAAAGCTCTATTGCTGTTGCCACTGCTGGGTTACTTCAGTTCTGTCTGCCAGAAATGATTGTTCCTATAGTTGAACCCTTAATGTTGTAAGGAAACATTATAGACAGACATGAGAAAACAATTATATATATTTTTATAAAAATATAAGAAAGAATTCAGTTGGCATTTATACAGTGTTCTTCATCTTCTGTTGATAAAGATAAAGCAGCTCAAATTCATCCCAAATCAAAAAAGGATTCAGCTCAAATTCATCCCAAATCAAAAAAGAAGGATTCTCACTTAAAAGTACCTGATGAAGGTCCTCAGAACTCTGCTACTCAAAGCAATGCAGCTCAGACCACCAAGAAGTCATCTGTAAAAAAAAGAATGCCAAGAAGAAGGTAAGACCCCTGAAATGAGGAATTCCACTTATAATATTCCCATGCAGAAATTTACCTAAACTTTTTCCACTGCCTCTTCTCTGCAAAATTCTTAATGCTTATTTGTATTAGTCTTCTTTCCATCTGTGCTTATCATTTGGGATCTCTTTCCTGTTTATGTCCTCATGATCAGCTCTGCTTTTTTTGTCCAGATTTTGGCTGGGAAAACATTCTTCTTTTTCTCCTTTATCTGCTGTTGTTTTGTTTTTTGAAGTTGTTGAAATATAGACTGACCCCACTATTAAATCAGTATGGCTTAACTTTCAGGTCTGGTGTCCAAATAGTATGTCTTCAGCTTAGTTCATAGATAGATGAAACGGGCTACTGTAATAATGAAAACAATAGAAAAGTTTTGAAGAGCTGTTGAGGAGAGAATCCCAAGAATTTTTTTCCATCAAAAATTTTTTTTCCACATAATACTAGTTTTAGAATTACAGTTTTTCTTCAGTTTCATGTCCATTATATGACTGACTAGCTCAAATAATCAGCCAGAGAAGGGAAATGCTTGTGGATCATTTCAAATTAATGTTTTGCCTCCCTAGGCAGCAGAAACGCACCACATCAGTTCTCAGTGACCAGAGATTCCAGATATTTGGAGAGAAGCCTCCACAATCTGAGTAAGTCTTGTAAATTTGTAGAAATAAAAGTTAATGTGCAAAAAACCCCTACCTATCTATTTCTTTATTTATAGCTGTGAACTACAGAGTTCACCATTGAATTTTGAGGTATTTAATCTTGATAGTTATGGATCAAAGTTTTTACAGAAAAGTTCCTTTTTGTAGCATAATAATAATAAATATAAAAGTGATCCATTTTGTTCTGATTAATGTCTGAAATGGGTGACCTCATTGGAGCCCATTTTGTACACTTAGAAAAAATGGGCTGGAAAATGTAAAATAGCCTGTCTTTCAGTTATTTTCACCTCTGAGAAGATCAATACATTTTATACACTACATTCTTGTGCTCAATATTACATTTATATGAATAAGGAAGGAACAAACTGTTTAGAAGGTGAGTATTAAATGGTTCCATTTTCCTTCTCCAAGAAAATTATATTTTTTCTTGATATGTGCAGTTGTACTATATAGATTTGAGATATTTCGTATGTGCCATGCAAGACTGTTAGAATTAATGCCTAAGATGTTTAAGTGCTTGGGAATTTTGTTCTAGTATTTCAAAATACTTCCAGTAAACAGCTAGACCCACCTTCAAATATTTTTGCTTTATCTAAAATGCACGGTATTTTCAATTTTTATATATATAAATATATATATATATATATATAAAAATTGGCTGAGATTGCTTTTTTCTTACAATGATGTGGAATTGTTCTCCAGTAAGCATATACAATAGCTCAGAGTCATTGCTGCTTCTGAAGAGAATCTGTACTAATGGGGCTGAAGATTCTTAGTTGTTCTGAATATTTGTGTATCTCTGAAAAATGTATTAAAATAAACCTGAACAAAATATTTGAAAAACAGTAAATATTGCCAATGGGATTATTTTACAGTGTGATTTTCTCTTTTTTTAATTTTGTTTTTAACTTTGTTTGTTTTCAGTACTTTTAAGGGGATTATTATGAATATTCTCTGGACAGGTAATAACAACTTGCTCTGCCTTGCTGAGGTAAGAAAACTCCATGTTGTTCTGTCACTTTTGCTTTCATAGGTCTAATCCTGTGTCAGCTAAATTATTTGGTTGTTTGCAAGGTTCGCATGACCATACAAAAATTTTCCATTCTTCACCAGTGCATCTAATTTTTAAATAGTGTTTGACACAGTGTGGTTTTAATCACAGGTTTCTTTATAAATATTAACTAAGCATTTCAGAATCAAAGGAAGAAAACTGGTCTCCAATAAGAGTGTGGCCGATAGCCTTAAGTATCCCTGCTACTGTTATATGCCTAGATGTGACTTGTTTGAATGTGTTATCAACAACTTTTCTTTCTTATCTTTACCTTCTGAAGGAGTTCTACCAGAAAGAGAAGACTGAAATCATAATGCGTGAAGATCTGCCAGAGACATTTGAACAATATGCAGAAGTGCTCAAACAGAATCTATTGTCATTGCAACGTCAGACAGATGATTATTACAATTCCTGTCTTAAAGGTAAATTCAGTTAAGACTTTTAATTTCTTGTGCATGTAATTTTTCAGTTATGTAAACTGAAAATTGCAGTGATTGAGAATGATGTAGCTTTCTTAATCCATCACACTCAGTGGAAAAACTCCAGTTGATTTTACTGGAAATTGGGCCAATATTGTCTTTTACATATTAGCAGCTATGAAAAGTGTGGCAGAAGGGCACATCACTTAGTTGAAAGACCTGTACAAGGTCACATATTTTAGTAAGTGTATGTTTCTCAAAGCATTGGACCTAGAAAAACGAACGGCAGGGACAGAATCTCTGAGGGAGAAAACTCTAGGTTGTTTGACCTTTGCAGTGTACATTCAGTCGGCCGAGCATTTTTTTTACTTGCAATGAATACTTCTGTGACACATAAACACCCTGTCTTTTCCAAAAAGAATTTCAGGATCAGCTGAAGTTGTTTGAGAAGCAGCTCCCTTCTGTCTCCCAGTTGGCAGTTGATGGTCTTTTTAAAAAACACGAGCAGGAGCTCAGCTATTCCACTGGTCAGATTCAGCACATCTTCAATAAACAGCTGCAAGACTGGGAAAACATGAAGGTATGTATCATGTTGGAATATATTGGACATATTGGAATGCTTCCAGTGTTAGCAATGCTAAATGCATCAGAATTATAAAATTTACTTTTTATTAATCTCACTGTTTGCTGGATTACTGACTGCTGAGCTAGCCACACATTTAGTTTCTGTGTTTGCAGTTAGTCTGTTAGTCTTCTACTGGAAGCTTGGTATTGCTAGTAACTCAGTCCCTTCTATCACTGCTTCAAGCATTGGTCTGCCTCTGTGTAATCTTGTACAGCTCTGCCTGTCATTTTACACTTAGATTTTAAACTCTCTAGGGGCTGTGACATAGTGGTATGGCTATAGAACTCATACTGTATGGATGCACTTCTTTGTAGGTACTATGACATAAGGATAATGAAATATCATTATTTACTGTCTTTCAAAAAAGAGGTATATTTTATCCAGGAGTATCAGAACTGATAAAGGAATCATAATAGAGATTACGCAGAAAATGTTACAGAGCAGTATCTTGAGATTTTATTCCTCTGAGTATTAAGTTCAATTCAGGAAAAAAGTACAAATATAAAGATATAAAAAATATCTTGTTTACCACTTGATAGGAGAGATTATTATTTGCTGACAACAAAAACCAAGGTGAGATCAGAGGCCTTGTTCTCCAGCAGATAGGCAATTTGGTATATATGCACAACAAGGTTTATTTCTAGACAGCCAAGGAATACACTAAATTTTGTCTTTCTGAATACTTTATATAAAATATGTGGGGTTTGCTTATTCCTTATTATGCCTCAATTGCACATTATTTACTTAGGGCATTTCTTTCTTCTGTATTTACCGAAAGGCTGTGCACAAGAATCAATTACATCCCTCCCTGGGACACCCAGACAACTTACTTCAGCTGGATGGTTTGTACCAAGACGAAATAAAAAGGCAAAAAGACCAAGCTGATGGTATTCGCCTCAACACACAGATGCTGCAGGTAATTGTAAAGCCCTTGCTTAGTATGGACTTAGGTGTTACATTTGGAAAGGAGAGTACGTGTTGGATACATTTTTCCTCCCTGTCAAACTGGAAAACATTTTCCATTTTAGGCAATCCTGTTTATCTTTTATGTTAGGTATTACTAGCATTAGATCAATATATGCATAACTGCATATGCACATGTACACGTGCATAGATCTATTGTGGGGCTAACTGATCTGATCTTTTGTGCCATTCAAGGAACATACTGAGGAAGAGATGACTTAGGTATTAATGGCACAATGATTGTCTAAAAGTGTAAAGTGGGAGCAACAGTGACATCCTCTGGTTAGTTATATTACTTGCAGACAACAGATGCCTGGAGGGGTTTCTCCTGTGTGCATTTCATTAGTGCGAATAATTGACATTTTTCTACACGATATTAAGAACTGGAATAAGCAGAATTTTATAGGAGAGATCCAGGAATCAGAACACTTTCCCTGCTCCATCCTCTAGGGTTCTTGAAGGTCAGTTCCCCGGCATTAAAGGCCTTTGTTTACTTCTCTCAGGCCACTTAAAATTCTATCCTGTCTGCAGAGTATATATACTTTTAATTCTGAAGTAACATGTCCTTCTCCTCTTAGCTCTGCATACACGCATGGAAACACACATTCCCTGTTTTAGAATAATACCTGGCCAGAGCACTTCCACCCAAAGTACCTGAAGTCTAAAATGGCCTTTGCTTTGGACAGAAGGATGCATTTACAGACAGCTGGTTTTATCAGGTTTAGAAGCTTAACCCAAATATACAACTACTGAGCACCTATGCACAGAACTGTAGTGTTTTGTACTTTAGGTAATCAGGTGGTGTTTGGAATACAGCAGAGAGGCACTTTTAGACCCTTTCATGTGCAACTTACAGCCTTTTGTCTTGCCTGCAGCTGCTGCAAAATGTCAAGTTTGGACACTTGTGTAGTTCTTTTGGAGCTAAACTAACAGGAGAGGAGATCAAATTATCAAAGGAATTCCTCTCATTTTTTTCCAATGTCCCAACAGGACTGTGTTGCTGAGTGTGCTCAGAACTTTTTTTCTGCGCTGGCTGCCTTCACCGAAAATCTGCTCCTGGAATTAGATGAAAGTATCACTATTGATGATGTACAAGTAGCAAGTAAGTAAAGAAGAGATTGCTTGTTAAGGCCTCTGCTTCCTTCTCAAAGATTGCAATCATCTTTCCCTAGGAAGAGGAGACTTTTATATGCTATAGTACTTTAAATGGAAAGTTTTGCATGATCAGGTATGCAAAGCTATTTCTTGAAAGTGAAGAGCATCTAGCTGCATATAGTTACTTCTAAACAATTGTATTACTGCCATTGTTTTGTTGCTGCTGAGTATATCTTCTATTATCTCTCAGAAACTGAAATACCAAGAGAGGAGACATCCACTTTAATCTGTCATAAAGAAGCTGCACTTCCTCTAGAAATCCATGAAGTTAAACAGTTAATTGAACGTGGGAGCAGGTAATGTTTGAAGATACTAAGCACTGCTTTATGTAATTTCTCTTCTCTAAACTAGTATCGGGCACTGTCCTCATGGTTTTTTGCTGCAGTTGTTGAAACTGCTGAATACTATGCTCATCATTAGTGATGTCATTTAACTAGCTATGGGACAGTTTGGGTGGGTAATGATTTTAAAGAAAGAATAGCAATGGATCCAAATAAAAGTGAATTATGTGTTGTATTGTGAAGTGATACAATTTCAATTATTGCTATGCCACTTTTAGCCACTTTAATAATTCAGCACTTGCACAGTATATTTATAGATCTGAATTTTCACTCAGAAGATATGAATTCTATTTACTGTGCAGAGATCCTGAGGTTTTCAAAGAAAAGGTGGTTGTACTAAATAATACAGCATTTAGGGTAAACCTTTTGTGGAGATGAAAAAAGTGATTAATCTTTTGCACTTTTAAGTACGAGTAACATGAATTAGTATGATCTGCTCTATTTTCTAACTTTCTCTCTCATGAGTTTTGCTTGCTTATTTGTTCTGTTTTTTAAAGGACTTGGCCAGGAATACCCATGACTACTATAACAGGCAATTCAGACTATATTCTTTGCAGAGAAACTGCATCAATTAGAACAGCTAAGACTACACTGGGCCACGTAGCAGCAGTAGAAGCAAGAGATGCTGCATATAAGGTTGGTCTGTGGGAAAGGACTGTGAGTGGGGCTACTACTGTTGTGGATTTGTCTTTTCAAGAAGAACATTATAGCTATGTATAAGTTATTAATATACACAATGTTTTCAGATCTTAAAGCCATATTAACCGTGTGTAGAAATCCTTTCTTCTGTTTGTTTCTTTGTGATGTTGTCAAAAGCAGACAGTTGGTTTCTCAGGGAACCCTCTCATTCAGATACATTACAATGGGGAACTGTTTCAGCAGAGAAGCATGGATGGCATTAGAAACAGGACACTTCATGCATTTTGGCAGCATCACAATTCAAAAAGTAGCTGCTGCCACAATGCCATTTCTATACAGCTTGCTTTCACTCATCTTTCTTTGTAAAGCCTGCAGCTCTAACCTTAGACAACAAGAGGCTGATTTTTCCATAAAAGGTGAAGGGCTGTGGGGTACTTCGTACCTATCTTAAATCCTGAACTATCACAGATCATTGTTTCCACCATAAAAATGATCATAGAATCATAGAATTGTTTGGGTTGGAAGGGTCCTTAAAGAACATCTAGTTCCAACCCCCCTGCCACAGGCAGGGACACCTTCTGCTAGACCAGGTTGCTCGAAGCCCTGTCCAATCTGGCCTTGAACACTGCCAGGGATGTTCTTCACTAAGTTTACTAGAGGAATGAACACATTCCAGACAACTCTGAGACTCTGACTTGCACTGACTATAGCTTGCAAAACAGCAGTGCTCAGCAATTAGGAAATAAATGGTCTGTGTTTATGCATTTGTCCTGGAAGTAATTGTGCTTCCAGTGAACTGAAGCAGTTTTAAAATATGTTTTTTTTAACAGGGAAATATAAAATACACTGTCAGCAGTGGCAAATGCCATCAAAACTACAAATTTGCATGAGTGTTTTATGTATCTAGTTATGGTACCTAAGCACCTGGCTACAGGACAGTCTAGTTATGGTACCTAAGAACCTGGCTACAGGACAGTTTTGAAGTGAATGCAGCTTGTCAGCAGGGTGTGATATAGTAAATGCATGCCACAGAAATATTTTCCTGAATGTATGTTGCATTAAAAATACAGTATTTTATATTTTGGAGCATATACCCTTTAATAAAGGTGCCTTGAGGTTTTCATGGTAGTCTACAGATTTCTGTTTAGGTGAAATACCTTTTTAGTAGCTTTGTAGTAGTTCAGTTCATACTGGTGATTTAGGAAGTTCCAGCAAGGGCCAGAGTGCTTTCTGTGTTTGGGATGCATGCTTTCCTCTCTATTCTCTAGAGAAGGCAGCTTTTTAATCTTATGAGCTAATAGAGGTGAGATTAAGGTCATGCATTTTTGGCAAAATTTACATTTTGCTAAAAAAATTTTGTTTCAGAAGTCTGTAAAGGGAACACAGAAGGCAGACAGTGAATAATTCGTTGTTCATATAGTTCTGTTATCAAAGGCAGAAAGTTAGTGGCCTGTATGCAATCTTCTGACACAGTGGATCAGGACCTGGTTTTAGGCAAAGTAAAATTATATTTCATTGCTACCAATTTTGTAATTTATTGTTGTTGTTCTTTATACAGAAATACAAATGTAAACTTGAGCAGCAGTTTGCCCAGATCAAGGAAGAAAGTACAGCTCAGCTGCTGACAGTTCAGCGTTGGGAAAATTGGTGGAAACGATCTGTCCAGAAGATTAAGGAATTGTACAAATGAGATCAGTCAAATTTTGCTGGTGTTCTTCTGCTCTGAACTGATGAGTTTGTGCTAATGTCATCGATGTTGTAAGATGTAGTCCAACAGAATTTTCTAATTATTTTTATTTTTTTTGCACTGAACAAATGCCATGGCAAAAGGAATTTTGTCTTTTGAAATAAAAAAATCTGACGAATGTGCTGTAAATGAAATGCAGACTCTGTGCAGTGCTTCCTAGCTGGATCTCAGCCAAGTAAAGTTAACTTGTTGTGGTGCTAGCTGTAATATGAGAATCTGAAAAGCTGGAAGCTCAAGCAGTGGGTTTGTACTGAAGTTCATGTCCAAGCCTCAGGCATGATTGAATACGTCTGTGGCATGGCGCAGTCCAAGGTTATAGTAGTCAAAGGTGGCCTGTTTAATAATGGAGTCCAGTGAGGAAACTGTTTCTTCGGCACAGATGAAGCCTTTCCTATGGATATCCTCTCTTTCTTCACATTCTGAACCACACTGTACTCACAACTCGCTACTTCAGTTTTAGAAATCTGAAATAGTTGATCTGCAAAGAATATTTTGCACAAAATGGTCTACAAGTGAGGCATTTATCTGCAGTCCAGAATGCTTTCCAAGGCAGGGCTTGAAGATAAAGTACTGCTTTGTTCTGGGAGGTCCAGCAAGTTCATTTAGGAGTAATATAGCTACTTTCAACCATATCGCCTTTTAAAAAAACTCTCTGAACAAATTCAAGGAACCTGAGTAACTATTAAAAATCTTTTAGCTGTTTCTTGTGTTTGTTAGGAGATTCTGTCGTTAACTGCAACCACATCTATTTCATTTTTGTTTGCATTCATTGTGAACCCTAGGGTTGTAAATCAGTTGAGGACAAATATGGTAAATGTCAGTGAGATGGTTTTAGATGCAAGGAGATGTTCTGAACTCATCTGGCTCCAGTATTCATGCAGATTTGTAACACAGAAACTGATGCAAAGTTGGAAAGCATCAGCTGTGCTCCTAATGATGCAATACTTCAAAATATGTGTATTACTTTTCCTGAGGGATTAGATGTTTACTCCAAAAAGACACATGAAAGTACACTATGCCTATTACAACAGCTGAAACTGCACTAAAACAACCAGAACTCCCATGTCTTTTTTTTATTCTGTGTTAATTTTACTATTCAATTTGAGGATAACTTTTATTGTCCTTTCTTCTAGCTGTTCATTATCTGTCCATCCCCATCAGCCAAGTTCTGTGCTATCAGTCTTCTGAATGCTGTGGCAGTAAGTGCGTGAGGATGGTCAGGTGCTGAAAATTAGAATCCCCAGGAGACTATTTGCAAAGTGGTACTGTCTTATGTTTTCATTTATGCTTTGGGGGAAAATTTCAAAAGGATGTTTATGAAATTGGAAAGTGATATCAAGCAGAGAGGGTTGCAAGTGCCACGGAAAACAGAATTCAATCAAGGCTTGATGTTTTAGAGAAACAAAGAGTCTGAAAATGGAGAATAATTCTATAAAGTCACATACAAGGTTTTATATGTCATGGACCTGATTAGAAGGACCAGAGTAGAAGAGGGAAGGACACATCATAGCCTACAGATATGTAAAGGGAGTCCCCAGGTGCATGATCACGGTCATAAAAGGCAGAGACCTAAACTGCAGCAAGTGAGATCATGGCTGGAAATTAGGAAGCCTCCTGATGCAAAGGGCAATAAAGCACTGGCCTAGGTTGCCTGCCTACCCTCTGTGTAGCCAGCTCTCAAATTATTGAAAAACAACTGTTTGAACACCCCTCTGCACACTTGTCCATTTTGCTTGTGCCAGAGGTGTCAAGCAAAAGGTCCGATACATGGCACTGAAAAATCCTGGCATCGGTGTGGCAGCTGTCATTACAGAACAAGCACAGGAGTTAGACAAAACTGGTCAAAGCACAGAATGGCAGCTAGAGAGGAAAGCCTGGTTGTAAATCCTTCTACATTTGTGGATTTGCAGCATTTTTAGGCAAGAATCTAGAACTGTTCAGCATGGAATCCATGAAGGCTTTAAATGGTGGAAAGCCTTAAGATTCATATTTTTTTATACAGTGGGATTTTGTGATGCTTCTTGGTAAAAGCTGATTAGATTGGTTGACAGGAGAGTGAGGAAGAAGCACCAGAGAGCATTTCTGTATGGCATAATAAAGCAAATTAAAGAACTTTTTGCTACTTATCTTTTTATAACCAAAGAAATTCAAGTGGAAAAATTGTTACTGACTTTTCAGCTCTATTGGCACTGTTGTATATGCCTTACCAAGGGCCAAGACAGAAAAGATCTCTGTGATGCTTAATTCAGCCTCCTCCAAACAAGCACCCTGTACCAGTTCCTCCCACTATCTGACTGTCTATAAATAGGAGATTGACAAACAGTCCCTTTTTTTTTTCTTTCTTTTTTTTCCCTCCCCCCCGGCTCCAGTCACATGCTAGGAAGCACCGTGCTCTAATGCAATACTGCATTACAGTCCCTACAGCAGCAGCCTGGAAACCTTGCCTTGCGGAAGAACGCTTGATGTGGCTGCAGAGGATGCTGGGGAGGCGGAAGTGAGCTTGCACACACAAGAGACTTATCTGCAGTACTGTAGTTCTGTATTTACTGGAGGTAATAATGAACTAGCCTAGAACAATTAATATGCCTGTAACAAGCCCCTTTGGAGGCCACATGCAAAGGCTTTTTGTGTTCGTCACAGGGCCCCTGGTTGACACTGTGGGAACCTTTACTTCCCTGTGAACAGAAAGAGGATTAATTTGAGCTTTTAAGGTAAGTTGGACTAAAGGAAGTTAATTTTTATGGCTGTTAAAAAGGAAGCAATTTCTTTGACTTACAGAGAAATATCGTTACCCAATACGCATCGTTATTGTCACGTAAGATTTCTTTGCTTGTATGGAACCTCATTTTACCTTCCTCCTACATGCACCTTTGGAGGAACCTGTCCCTGGCAGTTATTCTTCTGTGAAAGTTGGAGTATATCAGCTAAAGTTTTAACTGTATTAGCTCTACGTATCACCTGATGTGATTGGTTTTGGTAAATTTATTAAATTGCAAAGGGTGCATGCTTTAGATGACTAAATGGGATCAACAGAAAATAGATTCAAATCAGGAGGGCTCCCCATGCACTTATAACCGTGATTAGATCTCACTGAAACCAGGTTTCTCAAACGGCTTACAGGAACTGCCTCAGTGACTGAGTGCACTGGCTTCTACAGTCTGCTGGTTCTTTCTGTGTTCCTGATTTCAGAAAGACTGAATTAAAATGAAACTGCTTGGAGAGCCTCATGGTCTTATGATAAAATAATCGATTTCTCTCACAGTGAGATATTTATAGACAATTTCCCTTGCTTTTTTTGTTCTTTGCAGATTGAAAGCTGCTGGGAGTAAGAAGTAACCCTTCTGAAGACATGATTTCCAGGAAAGTGGTGGGATCTTTTGTCTGTATGCTTGTTGTTACCGTGTTTATCTGGTAAGCATTTGCTGACAAGCTTGGTCATATTTAAAACATCCCGTCTATATCTCTACTGTGGTAAAAAGCATAGCAGCAGAAAAATATGTGGTGCATTTAATGGAAAGCCCCTGTTAGAGCTGTAAGAAAGAACAGTAATTCATATAATAGATAAAGTAACACTAGTAGAGGGAGAAGCCTCTGAAGGGAGACAGAAAAAAAGACCATTGTGTCTGAATTAGGCTGCTAGCACCATATCTGACTCACAAACAAATGCTCAAGTACAGAATATTCCAGTTGCATTTCAATTCAGCCCTTAAAAGAGATGATTATCTGTCTCTTCAAAAGTCCAAAATTACTCCAATGTAACTAGAGATAGCTTTGGAGCTATCAAACATTGTAACTTTCAAACACCAAGAATGTTTGTGGCTTTGAGTATCACTGGCTACAGAGTATGCCTTACAGATTCTCGAGCAAACTCAAACTTTGTTTGAAAGGAATCTGAGATCGGGCATTTCTATTAACTATTAAATTATTTATTACTAAATTATTGTTAATTATACTGTATTTCTGATGTTGCAGTTTACTCTTATTTCACATTGTGGGTAGTTGCATTTCAGTGGTAGTTAAGTGATTGTATAGAAAAATGTATATAGATTGTGATCAAAACTGAAGGGAGAAAAAGCCTATGCAGCCGATTTGTCTGCTATGTAAATTAAAGGACAAACATTTAAAGTTCCTGGAAGTGTCAATATATTGCATATTTATGCGTTTTGGGCATTGCCTTATGTGTTTCCATTTGTGTATGCTTTTCAAAAATGCGTAGCCCTACATTTTGCAGACCACTTGATGTAAATAATAATACTTTGGACCTGATGTTACAAGCTGGATGCTTCTGGACTCGTTTTGACCTGAGCTTCCCATTTATGCCTTAGCAGCAGTATATTACGTTAAAACATGAATACACTGGATCCTATGCTAATTAGTGAAGTAGACACAGTTAGCCAGAGTTACTTGTCAAAATCTGTGCTGGATTCTCAGAACATCTTGGAAAATCCTAGGAAGATATCTTTCAAGATTACCTATCTTAAAATGTTTCTTTGCTATCACAGGGTTATGGCTTGGAATAGAAAAGTGCACTACCTCCCATATTATCTGCCTTGCCCTGAAATCTTGTAAGTATCCCATTTTGTATGTCATGAATAACATAAATCATTATTATAGGAGCTGTACTTCACTGACAGTATAAATGGTTATTAACAAGTAGTCACCATTTTATTGTGGAAACAATTCCACATTTTATGAATCTATAATTAGTCACTCTCTTAAAAGGATAATGATGTAACCTTTTCTGCTTTAGTCTGCTTGCCCTTCAGGACAGCTCTGTATTTGTACAGCATGAGTGAGGCTTTGTTTGTTGTGAGTCACAGACACCAGGACCAACAGGTGAACATTGGCTTTTTTATCAGGGTGTAATCACACATGTGCACATGTACACACAGGATCCCACTGTGCTTTGAGATGCGGATTAAGTATCCCAGCTCGCTAGATGGAGAAATGCCAGTCAGAGAGGTGAAATGAATATTCACATAAGGAGTTCTGACAGCATCAGGAACACCCGCCTAGTCCCCTAATCATGTTTCTTTTCTTCACTCTGTGATCTGTGCTCTCCACTCACTTCATGCATGTATTTGTGTCATGGCAGCACTCAAGTGGCGGACAAGAAGCCTGCTCTGAACCAATGAAAGGGTAGCCGCTTCTCCAGAAACCTTACAGGTTAAGGGGTCAGCTTCACTGCGTGATGCAAACTAACGTACAGTTAAGTGACTTAGTATGGGTCCCAAAAGCTGTCTTGAAGCTGCGTGAAAGAGAATTTACGCTGTGGAAGGGCAGGGTACATGGCCTAAGTGACTTCACTGCCACATTGGACCATAGTTATAACATGACAAGCCACAGCTTTTCCCATCCTTTGTCATGACCTACTGATCTTGTAAAAACAAAACAAAATAAAAAATGCAAATAGAAACAGAGGCATTTCTGATTATTTCAAGCCATTAAAAACCATTGTGCCCAGTAAGATGCTTATTTCTCTGAATGCTGTTTCAAGCATGATATATTTCAGGTAGTTCAGTTATGCAGGGAAGGGAGCACATAGATGACCAGTACTGACAGTCCCCCAACAAGCATGTGCTTCCCTGGATTTTGACCCCTAAATTCTGATTTACCCACAGACTCTGACAGCTGCCAGCATCTCTCTGTCCTTCTTCTGTTGTGTGCTCTGTTTCAAAACTGTTACTCGCCTGACAGCCCTTGAAGGTGCGTACAGGCACTGTCTAACTCTCTCTACCAGGCAGAGCAGTGTGCACAGCAACTGGAGTGAGGACTTGGATGGCTGTCAGTACAGCAGCAGGTCCTGAAGCTGAACCTGGTTTGTATTTTAGGAAAAGCATTACAATCCCTTTCTTTTCCCACCCCATCATGCAGCTCCATGAAACTTCAATATACAGAAGAAAAGTTAATCCAACTTTTCCCACAGTAAGTACCAGCTTTTTGTATTTCTTGACCTTTAAGCTGCTGTTCCTCTGTTCTGGACATATTCATGTATTATTCAGTGGATATTTCTTCCTTTTTACAGGTTATTTTATCAGCAGCCAAGAGTGCTGGCTCCAGAGTAAGTTTATTTGTTTGATCTTTGTCATTTGTTTCTGCTGACTTTTGGTTTGAGTGCTCTGCGGCACTCACAGTTTCAAAGTCCTGGTACACCCTGAACAGTACCTTGTTCCATGAGAAGCCTAACCATATGGGTATGTCTACAGCTGTCTATGCCACTCTAAGATTGAGTTTAGTCACTGTATACTTGTTAACATACCTCCTGTAAATTCCTAATTAATACATTAGCACACACACGCAGCCTGTCTACATGGTTGCTGCCAGGAACTCTTTTGGAGATGAGAGAGATGAAGAGCTGGAAGACAGTGAGAAATACCTTCTGGAACGGTGTTGTAGCTGTTACCAGCTGTGGCAGAGCTTTGAGTCCATTTCAGGGCAAAATCAAGCAGGTGCCTTGTGTGACCTTCAGCAATGATTTCAGCTAACCTGCTGGATCTTAGGCTGGAACAAATTGCGGGTATTCACACAGCCAAGTCCCTGTGAGAAGCCGTCAAACCAGTGAGTTTAAACAGACATGGAAGCTTTCAGGCAGCAGCAGCAAAGAAGTGACTTAGGCAAACACTCCTTGCCAGCTCATGTTTGTCAGCAGTCTCCTTTGGGCCAGCTCCTAATACCTGGCTCTTATCTCTAGCAGTTCACCTTCAACAGCTGTCATTCTTTTGCATGTTAATAAACCCACCCTGTTGGTACATATCTTCCCGCCCCAACCCCCGCTATTTCAACAGGCTGTGCTAGGCCTGAATATTTCTCTCTTCCATATTGGAATAAATTAATGTGCGAAATCAGCTAGCATATACTGGACTAAATGAGGAGAGAATCTTGTAGCTTTTAGTGCTCTATGTCCTCTGAAGGGAGTTCACTAGCACACACTGTGAGGATGCATACCATGGAAATGAGTCATTGGGAAACCCAGTACAGCCCTTAAAAATGAAATGAAAAAGTGCCCTACTTAGAGGAGCAAACTTGCAGATTTCCTTTTCTTTCTTTCTCTCTCCCCCCTCATACAGAAAGGGATAATTAACCCAGAAAGAGAACAGTTCAGTTAGTGCATTTCCAACAAACCAAATTCTTCTTCCTGTATAATTTAATCTTTTAATCATAAGCATTATCATAGGAGGGAGTGAAATTGTTATTCTTGTATCCACTCAGACTGACAGTATTAGATCTGGGTTGAAAGCATACTGCTGCCTCAGCTATCAAACTGCTCCCCACAGGTCCCTTGGTTTGGTTCTTGTGCTATTATTGCTTGGGAGCGTGTCAGATGGGAGACTGCCTCAGCCTCCAAATGTGACCATGTGCTGCGTGTGACAAATTTCATTAGCAAAGGGCTACAGATCATGGTCTGGGGCGAATGTGAGCAGGCTAGGGAAAATTACACATCATAAATGGCATCTTGTTTTAGAAAGGTAAGAAAGAAACCCTGAAAACAAAAAAGAAATTTGAAATAGCATTGCATAGCTGTAATAGGGCATAATCAGACTCTACTGCATGTATATTCAATATTTCCACTACCCACACAGGAGATTGAGGATTTGCTATAACTTTGTTACACATTTGCATGCTGGCTCACATACAGAATTTTAAATTATATCTGAATGTGTTACAGCTATATATAAATACTGGAAAAATAAACTGTCATGCCACAAGCTGTGTTTTAATAACACAGCAATGGTGTATATTTTTATAGTAAAGATTTTCATTTTATTACTTGTATTTTAATCTGTATGTAGCAATCTGCACCAGACTGATAGCAAATATGCATAGCTTCTCATTCTGTGAGTTCAGTGGTCATTAGACTCCTCAGCAGAAAAGGCCTATGAGCGTAAGTGAGATTTTAGTAGATCCTCGGGTTTTTGCCAATTTGTTAAACAGTGCTTACTTTCATCCCAGGAACTGAAACGTCCGTGCTTTGTAACTGTAAACAAGAGGGCAAGGGAAAAAATTCTGAAGATAATACTATCCATAGTGAGTTAATGCTGATACACACACTCTTCTTCTAGCTGCCTTTTTAGTGTTTCTTTCCCATTTACTGGCCTTGAAACAAAAAGGAACAGTTACACTTCATTAACGCTCCCTTTCTTTTCCTTCAGGCGTCAGGATGTGCTGACAGTCACACCATGGCTGGCCCCCATTGTCTGGGAAGGAACCTTCAATTCTGAGATCCTACAGGCCACTGAATCTCACCATAGGGGAGACAGCCTTCACCACTGGAAAGTAAGTGAACCGCTCAGTGGGCACAGTTCTTGGGTTGATATACTTCCACCGTGGAAAGATCATTTTGGCTTTTTTTGCCCTTAGCAGAGTTCTGAAGTCTGCCCCGATCTGTAGTAAACTTTTATGCCCATGTATTGTGTCCATAGTCATAAATACCTGCAAGGTAACAGACTCAACACCTAAGGTACCTGAAGCATGGGCAGTATTTTCAAAGAACTAGCATGTTCTTTCGTTGGTCAACAGAGGGATAATCCACTTGTTCCTTGTCTTCCACTATACTTTACCTATTGCATGTGCAGCGTATGGATCCTTGCAGCAATAGCTAGTCAACATTCTTCATCCCTTTTCTTCCATTAAAGTACCCTTCATAACCCACCACACACCCCCTTGTCCCTGCTGTGCTGTTCGTGTGTTGTGTCTGCACAGATACACAAGGTTTGTGGGCCACTTCTTGGAGTCAGCAGAGAAGCATTTCATGAAAGGCTATCGGGTGAACTATTATATCTTCACTGACAACCCCAAGACAATTCCCAATGTCCAGCTGCAACCTGGACGAAGGCTTGTCATTGTCCCCATCAAGAAATACCCCAGCTGGCAAGAGATCTCCATGCGCAGGATGGAGGCCATAAACAAGCACATAGCTGAGATGAGCCACCAGGAGTTGGACTACCTCTTCTGCCTGGACATTGATATGGTGTTGTACAACGCCTGGGGCCTGAAACCCTGGGTGATACAGTGGCAGCCATACACCCTGGTTATTTCAATGTCCCTCGAAGCCAGTTCCCTTATGAGAGGAGGAGATCTTCAGCAGGCTACATCCCTGATGGAGAAGGGGACTTCTACTATGGAGGAGCTGTGTTTGGAGGGCTGGTCCAGCAAGTCTATGAGCTCACCAAGACTTGCCACATGACCATCCTGACGGACAAAGCCAATGGGATCATGGCAGCCTGGCAGGAAGAAAGTCATCTCAATAGGCACTTCATCTCCCACAAACCCTCCAAGGTGCTTTCTCCAGAGTATTTATGGGATGACAGGAAACCAAAACCCCCTGAAATTCACCTCATACGTTTTTCCACAGTGGATAAGAACTACAAAGAGATACGAGCTTGACCATCTGATCCCTGCAGAGACGTCCTCCACACAATCAAACCCACTGAATATTAGCTTCCACAGAACATGCCCCACCATCAATTTTTGTTCCCAGTGTGAACAAACTGAGCAAGGAACCTGTGGGTAGTTTCTGTGGACAACAGGAGTCTTAATGCATTTTGGAAGCAGCAGCCAAAGTGGAGGTGAGAATGAAAAGGTTTCTAGATTCCTAATCTTTGTAAATACAAGCATCCCACTTAAGGCTGCAGCCCGCAAAAAGCCATGCAAAAGGCCAGTTATCAAATGCGAGGCTGTCCTTATAGCAAGGCTGCAGATGCTTTTGCCTGAGCATTTTCCTGAGGCCTAGCAAGATGAAAACGGTATTTGACATTCCTGTGAAGATGACCTAGAGTTTTAGTAAAGACTTTTTCACTTAACAAAAAAAAATGGACTTCGCAGGGCAATAAATTTTTGTGCATTGTGACTTAAACTCATACCCTTTATCAGGATCAGGAGGAAACTTGTGCCCAGAGTAAGTTATCCCTGATCAGTGTGCAGCAGGATTTCTTGGACCTTCCTAGCAGGGAGCTGGTGCAAGCCATTGCCAGTAAGAATTCTGGTCTGACAGGACAAATAGTGTGAATTCATACAGCAGTTATCTTCCAAATTCCAATCTGTGTTTTGGAGACCCAAGTTTAGACAGAACTGGCACAGCTTAGACCTAGCCTGAACTTTTTTGGGTTTATTTCAATCACAGATGTGCTCTGAACCTTTTCCCTGATACATGTCTCTGTAGATCAAGTAATCTTTTCCAACACAGAAAATCTGGTATTGAGAGGTTCATGTTCCCATCCATTGCTTCAATCCTTTCCAACTTTTCTAAGCTCTGTAAAATAAATTGGCTAGAAGCTGCTGGAACTGACAGTAAGAGCTGATGCATTTCCAACAAACAGGATGATTTAATTTTATAATGAAATGCTCTAGTGAAACTGTGAGTTCAGTGTAGAGCTGGAAGTAGGCTGGGGTTAACGTTTTCTTTGCATGAATGTGATGAGAAGCTGAACCAGGCATTTTACATCCTTTAAAGCCTGACAGCTCACTCGGGTGAATGGGGAGGGGGGGTTTCAAACACAGGAGAACAGCCATGGCTTGCCAACGAGGACTGCATAATTGTCAACTGAGGTCACAGCATGGAGGTTCGTGTGTCACCTCCCTTGCTGCAGCATGTCTGCCATAAAATCTTCTCCATTACCTCCTGAGGCGTGCTACCACAGGGCTTTGCAAGTCTGTGCCATGCTCATTTAACGTGAGCAGGGAGAGAGACCACAGGAGCAGCAGAGGACAGTGGTGCTGTACAACGTGGAAAGGAGAAGCAGGGGTGAAAGGGCTAAGCTGACTGTTTCTAAGGGAACAGTTGAAAAGAAAAAAAGGCTTATTTGGCAGAGAGAGAGAAAAGGGGGAAGAGGTGCCTGACTGTTCTTGCTTCTTTTCACATGAGGAAATTGCTGTATGGCAGTGTATCAAGTATTCAGAGCTTTAGGGCCCCATCACTGATTGCAGATGACTTAACGAGCCATTTCAGTCCTGTGTGAGCTGGCTGAAAATGGCACTTGCCAGTGTCATTGTAGGCATTTCGTCTTCCAGACAACTAATTAGAAAAGCTTTCACAGTACCCATAATATAAATAAGGTACACAGAATACCTTCAGCCCAAAACCCCTAGTGGCAGTTGGATCTGTTGATTCATGCTTTATCCAGCAAAAGGTCTACCCTATTATATTTTCTCCATGTTCTTAGTAATGTGGTGCTGCAGGAAGACACCCCACTGCATAACTAAACCAGAACTGAATCCCCTGTGAAGATGTCTGTCTGGTAACCGGGCGCCTCATCTAAGCCAAAAGGGTGAAGAAAGATCCTTATCTAAATATTTCCCAAAAGATGTATTCCCTCCAAACCCAGGAATAATACTGTATATTTCTTATTTGGAAAGCAGTTAAGTGTCCAAAAGCCATGACTGAAACTAGGGTCTCATTATGCTAGCTGCTATATATATGCATATGGATTCTTTTACAAGCCAGAAGGAACTGCCTAGTCAGAGCTGCACAGGACAAGCCAGATAATTCTATCTCCCGATATCAGTATCAAGCTCACAATACATGGCTGGACTGGGCTAGATCTCTTAGAAAAGCATTCAGATCCAATAAAAACATGGAGTGATGTAGCAGCCACATATCCATAGATCAGCTGTGCCAATGGCTAATTGCCTTTGTGCCTTAATTCTGCTCTAAATTGGTCTGTGTTTGTAGGCATTGGGCTTCATTCTGCCATACTAAATTACATGAATTCCCATGTGGATACTCATAGCCTATACTAAATCCACTATGAGACGACGTTCTCCAGCACAAATGATGTGTGACCGAGGGCAGTCTGTGTTTCTGGGGTTCCTGTTCTGAAATACTTTTATAATAGACTTGCTCTCCAGCTCTGCTTCCGAGCCACCTTTTGGCCAAATCCAGGACCCCGTGACCCTGTGATTGACACAGTAATGGCCTGATTTGTGCAGTGTGAAACATATTTATCTTCCTGGCAGGCCTGCGGCTTCTCCCCAGGGGAAGGTCTTGTGTCACATGTTACGTGACACAGTTCTGCTTGACAGGGCTGTGATTTGAAGCAGTACCTAGAAACTCCCTGTGTCTCCAGAAACACACTCCCCAGTGCAGTGTGGGAGATGCTCCCTGAATCAGCTCGTGCCCTCCTCTAATTAACGAAAGCCTGGGCTTTTGTTGTCATCTCCTGCTGATTAATCCCCTTCCCCCAACACCAGCAGCAAGCTTTCTCATTTGGAGTGTGCAGCCTGAGGCTTGTGGGCAGTGTGGGAGCTTCACAAGGACCTACTTTCTGATCTGAATTCCCCACCAACATCCATTGCTCAGTGGGGAAACTGAGGCACAGGGTAACAAGGCATCAGAGCGACACTCTTGCATGTGAGGTCTTCCTCCATTCGCCACAGGGGACAACACTGTCTTGCCTGTCCTTGTGCCAAAGGAATTTGGATGTGGAAACACGCACGCAGTACTGCATGAAAAGTGAATCACCACATGTAAATAAATCATCAGCCGATTTATGCTGCCTGAGGATCTGATGATGCTTTCAAGGTATTTCTGACTCAGGCCCCTGTTTGTCCTTAACTAAGCCTCAGATCAGTAGCTTGTTGCCTTCCCAAGGGCCCCTTGTTCCTTCCATCCCTTCCTTTCTGCTCGGCTGGAACAGACTCATCATTCATTGTCTATCTAATTTAAGAACCCATCTGACAGGCTTTTTCTTTTCTTGTCCTGGCTGGTGACTTGTGTGGTGCGTTCATGCCAAAGGGAAGACTTCTTTGGGGGGCAAGAAACAGAAGCTTCCAGCACTGAAGATGATCCTAGGTGGGGCCAGGCTGTGATCCTCTCGTTCTCCCCACGGACAGGACAAGAATCATTCCATTAAACCAAACTAGCACCCTTTCCCACTCCTATTTGGATTCCCTTAACCCTCCCACGGGTGCTGGTGTCTGACATTATTGACCAGAAAAAGTCGTTTTGAACCACTTTGGTATGCAGCGGTAGTTACAAAAGGACTGCCTTCTCTGAGATCTGTGGCTGGGGGGCATGGAAACAAGATGGTCTTTGAGCAGACACAGGTGAGGAAGGATAAGAACATCAGTTATACATTCCCTGCACAAAACCAGTTGGGAATAGCCATATACGCCTGGCTGGCTAAACGCAGTTAAAGCAGTACGGTAGTAGAAAGGAGCTGGATTCTGCGAGCTCACTGCCAGAATGACTGGCTTTACTCTTCTACCCTCTATCGTACCTGTTCAGAGAAGGGACTGTCTCGTGTCCATGCAGGGGCCAGCCTTGACCCGTCACTAATGAATATGAGACAGACGGAGTGAGGTTTTTTCTCGGGGGGAATTTGCTCTAATCTCAAAGGGCAGCTCTAAGCACCAGGGTTCCTATTTTCTCACTTGAATCCTCCCCTGCTCTGCTTCACCCCACTGCCCCAGCAAGTCCCTGTGGGATCCCTGGGGGTGACACACACACAGAGCAGCAGGTGTCCAGGTGGAGTGACAATGATAGCACTGGGCGCTTTCAGGGACAGCAGGAACTGGAGAAGGAATTGATAGGAATGGGTTGCACTTTGCTCACGCTAAATCACCACTCCTGCAGTTCTGCTCCACATGTAGGTCCACACAATCAAATAATTTAGGAAAGGGTTCCTGGCAAAATGCATCGGAGGAATGACTTTTAAATGTCTGCCTACCCACCCGACTCCCTCCTTTTCTCAAAATGTAAGAGTAACGCTGTACTGACTCGACTTTTCTCAGGCTATATTTAGACTAAACATAGATCCACCAAATGTTGCTGTTTCATGTAAAACCAGTATGACGCGACACGAATCGAAAGGCAGCCTTAACCAGAAACCTCTGCTGCTTGTGTGCCCACCTCATCCCCCTGCTCCCCCCTCTGAACCTTTAGCTAATTTAAAGCAAGTTAGATGAGTACAAATTACTTTTAAAAAGTGCTTCATTCTAGGGCGAGGTTGTTGGGGTTTTTTTGTAGTGAGTTTTGCCAGCAGCAAATTACCTAGTTATAGACCTTTTGAAGTATGTATTTTCCCCACTGTTCAGCACTGACACCATTACTATAATTAGAATGATGTTGCTCAGTGGCAGCATCTCGTGCCAGCAGGAGCGCCCTGGCAGCACCTCGCCCGTTCCTGGCCATGCTCCCCCCAGGAGCCGCTGGTTCTGCTGCCCTGCAGCCCTGGGGAGCTGGAGGGGCAGATGTGGGGGGCTGCGCCTTGTCACCAATTCCCACTGTCGCCCTGGCAAAATTGTTTTTCCCGCTGGGTGGCTCCCGGGGCAGGGGCTCGTTAGACACGGGGGCACCTGTGGGTGCCGGGTGTGTGTGTGGGTCCCCAGGTGTGCACCCCTGAGCCGGGAGCGCTGCACTTGGCCTTGGCGAGTGACGCAGCCGTCTCCTGACATCACTCTACGATGGCACATGTCATCGGCCTCATAAATATAAACGGTGGGTACCGGAGCCGTTCACGTGCAGCCTCTCCGTTTCCAGGGCAACCCCGCTGGCTCAGCAGCTCACGCTCCAGCACCTCGACGGCGCACCCCGACCTCCGGCAGCTTTTTTTCCCGGGGTCCCTCCGTGCCCCCGAAACCCATGAGGCAGCCGGGGGCAGGTGTCTGCGCGCTGCCGGCACGGCCCCAGTGCGGCGGGGTGCCGGGCTCACCTCCTTAGAGGTGCCCCGCGGGGCGGGGGGGCTCGCCCGCCGAATGACCCGCTCCTCTGCCCTGAAGCTCCCCTCTATTTATAGCTCGCCAGCCGCGCAGTGCCCCCCCCCCGCGCGTCCCCGGCCAGCGCTGCAAGGTCCGTTCCTACGGCCCCGCGCCATGGCACCCAAGCAGGCGTGGGGGCGCAGGGCACTCGGCGGAGGCGGCACCTGCAGGGGTACACCCCCCCGCCGCGCACCCACCTGCCGGCGCCTCCCCGGGATGCGGGGGCCAGGCCGGGCGGAGCCGGGCACGGCCCCCGCCCCCCGGCAGCGGCGCCCCCGCCCCGCGCGGTGCCGCCCCGCTCGGCTCTCCCGGCCTCGGCTCTCCCGGCCGCGCTCGGCGCTGGCGGCGGCTCCCCGGGGGCGGCGGGGCCCCATGGCCGGCGCGCTGCGGGCCCGGCCGCCGGGCGGCGCGGAGGGGCGCTGAGCCCGGCCCCGCGGAGCCCCGGAGCGGCCGGCGGAGGCTATGCGCGGGGCACCATGATGATCGACACTCAGGTGAGCTGCGCCTTTCGCCCGCCCGCTTTGTCCCCCCGGGGCGCTGCCAGGGTGCCCCGGCTCCGGGGCGCAACCGCGGGGGGAGCCGCGCTCGGTCCCTCCGGCACCCGGCTTGGGGGGGGGGGGGGCTCGGGATGAGTCCGCGGTGCGCCCAACGCGTGTGCGGTGCCGGGGAGCGGGTGGGCTCTGGCGGTGATGTCCTGGGGGTCGGCAGGTGCCTGTCCCTCGCTGCCGGCTGGCGTAGGGGGATACCGTCCAGCCCCTGCTCTGCGGCGTGAGCTTTGGCGAGGGGGAAGCAGCCTTTGCGGGGGTGTGCGTGCGTGTTTGTGGATCTCATGGGGGTTTTTTTTCGCTTTCTCTCTGCGCAATGGGTAAGTGCGGCCAGCAGAAGTGGAGATGAAGGATTGAGAGCGAAAGCAAGACAGTTCGGGACAGGGTCTGGCTGTCACTGCGATGCTGCAGCCGTTCATGGGCTGCGTGGCCGCTGGCAGGCTGCGAGGCTGCTGCGTGCTGTGCCAGCGAGCCGGGGCTGCAGCTTGCCAGGCAGCGCCGGGGCCAAGGGGCACCAGGAGGGCCCTTGTTCCTGCCTGGTGTGTCTGTGAGGCTAAATGAAGCCAAATTGAGCCGAGGTGGACTAAAGCTCTACGCTCACAAACCCACTGGTGCTTTTGGGGCAGGGGAGGGTGAAGCGAAGGCATGACATGTGGGGGTCTCGCCAGTGGCACTCTGGTCCTGATGCTCCTCTGAGTGTGTTCATCCTCGTGTTCCTCTCCCACCGCAACCCCTTCCCAGGGAAGGAGGGTCTGTGCTGCTGCCCTTGTGGGGGTGGTGGGAAGGTAAGTGGGCAATACTGGCTCCTGGGAGCCCAAGAATGAATAAAGGGAAGGGCTGATGCTGTGATGGAAAAGTGGGCTGGGATCCATTTTTGGACTGGAAAATGTGCATACCAGAGCCGCCTCCTGCACCCAGTGGGTCCATTTGGTCTGGGCCTCATTTGCCTTGATCTAGCCCTGTAACCAAAAGCTAAATAAGCTCTGTTGGGGGTAAGTGTGTGAGGCAGGAGCTGGTGCCAGCATGCATGCATGTGGGATTGTGGCACATCTCTTTGGAAAAGGGGATTGGCAACCAAAATACCAGGGTTTGGATCCTGACCCTGCCAAGGGTCAAGAACAAGAGTACTGTCACCATGGCTGTGAACTGGGGAGCATAATCTTGCTGGGAGATCCAGAAGATTAAAGGCATAAAGCTGTCTGGAAAAAGATGTCAGCCTGCCTTCCATGTTGGGGAATGCAGGTTGCATTCCTACAGAGTGCTTTGTATTAAGGTCTCAACTTTAGCCTTCATGTCACTTTTTATACTTAGTCCCATTTTATATATGGGTAAACTGAGGCACGTAGAGGTATTTGTTACAAGCCTGGGATTCTGCATGGCGGGTGTTACAGTGGAGAGCACAGGTTAGAAGTCCTGATTCTGCCTGCATGTCCTGCATGAAAAGGATGAGCCATTTTGCTGTTTGAGGGGTGCAATTCATTGAAGTCCTGTCACTTGTGACTACTAGTTAAGAGGAATTTCCAGCTGTGCCTGCAGCCGCACCCTGCCAGTTCTTATGGCTGTACAACTACATTTTTCATGCCTCATAAATGTTTCTCTCCCTGGTTGCTAAGGGAAAGACCCACACAAACAACTGGGAAAACTGAGTGCTGCAAAGTAAATAAGCTGGGCAAACAACAAGATTCTTTTTTTCATCTCCGATCTAATTGCTGCAGGTGTGTTGTTCAGGGTGTCATGACATGTGAAAGCAAAGGTTCATGTGCAAAGGTGAACTGCAGCCTTTAAAACCGAAACCTGCACGTGAGTCAGAAGGTGGCTTCCATCCTGAACCAAGCTCCCAGAGGCTGCAGACTCATCCCCTCTCTCTCCTTTACCGGCCATTTGGGCTGGAGAAGGGAACAGATGGTGGACAAGCAGTCTTGGGGCTGGCTGAGGGCAGGACGCAGAGTGCCTGAGTGCAGGCAAGCAAGGCTGGAGCTGAATTTGTTTGTGTCTCTGTCATCTGCTGGGAGGCAGAGAAGGGAGCTGTGTCTGAAGTGACTCCAATGGCTAGGAGTTAAGTCTTGGTGGTGCTCTGCCACGGGCACGAGGGTGAGTTGGCAACAAGTGACAGCAAACGAGAGTCCAGCTGGCAGCAGGGTCTGGGAGGAAGCTGGTAGAGAGATGAAAAGTCCCTCCTCAGTGTGGTTCAGCTGCTCCATCTGGAGCTCCCACTCATGCATGTGTGTATGTGCCTGCAGACAGGGCTGATCAGACGTGAGCAGAGGATGCAATGACTGCTGTAGGCTCCAAGATAAATCTCTGGGATACTGTAATGATTGATTTGACATCCTGTAGCTCAGTGCAGTTCATTATCTTCAGGGTCAGTTTGCTTTGAGATGGCTCTTTATGTGAAGAAAGGAGGGGCTTTCCAGAACTTTGTTTATTCTGGGCATCTTTGGGGTTGTGTTTTTTCAGTTCCTTGCAGTGTTTTCACTGTGCCATTCCCTACGTGGTGCCTGGCTCCTGGACCTTAAGAAGCAGGGGTCCTGATCTTGCATGGTAATCTGAACAGCAATCTGCACTATCCATCAATGCCGGTTTTGCTTCTGATACCTTTCCCATTGCTATAGCAACACATGTCTCGTGGAGGATGTCAGCACGCTTTCCAGGCAGTGTATGCAGAGAACCAGCTTCACCTGCCACCAGACTGCAATCACTTGTGGAGCAGGGGTGGCTAACAGGCAACTACACACAGCTGCTGGGGCTGGAGGTGCAGAGAAAACGCTCTCAGCCCCCTCAGGCTGACCCTGCTCTCACCAGGTGTCCCCTGACAAAGAGCATCTGGCAGTGCATGGTATCTAGTGCCAGGATCTGAGATTTCTTTCCAAAGGAGATGCTGGGGACGGTGTCAGCTAGCTTGCTAAGGCTCCGCAAGTGTTAGGGGCTGTTTGCCTCTTCCCCCCTCCCCTTGCCTGTAGAGAGGCTGGAAGATGTGCTTCACCTGCAGGGTGCTGATGGAGGAGGGAGGTTGTTTGCCTGCCTTTACCGAGTGAGCTTGCTTCACACCCTGCAATCACAAAATGGGCTCTGGGACACTCTCTCGTTCTGCTCTGCCTCCCCATCCTGCCGTCCTTTGCTCTTCTATGCAAACCAGAGGCTGTGCCCGGTGGTTCAGCTGCGGGTGGCTGTCAGGGCTGCGGTAGGGTTGCTTTCCCCCTGCAGGGCTGCTTGCTGCTGCCTCCGTGCCTGGCTTGGTGCTGGCTGGGGCTGCGTTCTGCACGCCACGGTGACGCGGTGCCAGCCTGCCCGAGTGCCTTGCGTGGGCAGGCCGCGGCTGTCGGGGCGCTCGGGGCCAAGTGGGGCTGTGCAGCAGATGGCACTGTTGTTTTCCCTATGAGTTACTGCCTGGGTTTTTTGCCTTCATCAGTGCTGAGAAGTGGCAGTGGTGACGCGAGCTGGGGCATGGCAGGCGCCTGGCTCTTGGAAAGGGACGTGCGTGCCAGGCTGGGCTCTGCTGCGAGGAGCAGATCCGCTCAGCGGAGCTTGATGTTTGCATCTTGCTCACCGAGGAGAAGCTGTTTAGCTTCTTGGTGATGATTAATATGAGCCGGCTCCATCCTTGGAGACCTGAGGTCCAGTCCCAAAGCTGCTGTGAGACCTCAGCAAGGCCATGTCAATGACCGTGTCCCTGGTATGAAAAGAAAGCCCTGATCCACAGCTCCCTTTTGTGCTGGTTCCCACTGTTACCAGTCAACCCATCCCCCAGCTTTCCCTAGCACTCTGTAAACAACAGGCAAGCGCCTGACCTTTCCATCAGCAGCGGCTGGGAGAGGGGCCTTTGCTGCTTTCCAGGCTGCCACATCTGCGCTGGTGTGGGTGCAGGAGGACCGAGATAGGTGCGTGGGGCGGTGTGGTGGAACACGCTGCCGGGCACTCAGGAGTGGCCGCGGCAGCTGCTGGCAGCGACAGAGCAGAGCTGTGTGGGGGACAGCTCAGCACCCAAACATGCAGTTTGCTCTGCCTGGGGCCAGCCCCCAGCTGCTGCGGGATCTGCTGGCAGCGGCGGAGCCTCCAGATGTTAGTAGGTTTTCCTGCTGGGCCTGCCAGAGTCCAGCCTGAGTGACCTGGAGTGAGGGTTCACCCATCTGTTTTCCTTGGGGATTTGCATTTTAAATTACTTGATTTCTTGGGGACCTTTCGGCTCCCAAGTCATGCCAGGTGCGCCTGCGCATTCACCCTCAGCCCTCGGCCCCTTGTCACCTAGCGCGCTCGGAGCAGGCGCTCTGCGGGATATCTCTATGGATATTCACTTTCTCTGTTGATATTCCCCTGCATTGCAAGTTTTGGCCATGGGTCAAAGACAATGTTTGTAGACATGAGCTGACGTCAAAGGCGGCTTGGTGGTGGTGTGCCAGGGGATCACAGAGTTCCCGCTCCCTGGAGGCCTGGGAGCACAGTGGGAGTTCATCCTCTGCACAGATTTACAGCCCGCTCTGCGTTTGCTGAGCGGTGCTCTGGTGGGCCCCGCTGGCTCCTGCCCTCCTGTGCTCCGGGATGGAGAACATCGCGTGTTCCCTTGAGGAGGTGTAGCTGCAATACTGTGTCCTTCACTCTGCCTGCCTGCAGAGAGATTTCAAAGGTGGGGGGGGAGGAAGGAAAGGGGCAGGGCTGAGGGGGTCGGGGGGGGGGGGGGGAGGAAGGGGCACAGCTGTGCTCCGATGGGTCACTTGCCTGCTGTTGCTCAGAGAGGGTGGAGAAGCCCTCCTTTGGTCTGCCCTGCTCCTGTGTAAGATCTGGAGAAAATCAGGCTTTAGACGTGGCGCCAGAGCTCTGGGATGTCAAGGCCTCCCAGATAAGGCTCCACACTTTCCTGTAGGATTTAGAAAGGAAAGGGAGGAGTGGGGGAGAAAATGAGGTGTGGTGTAGATACAGACTGCTGTAACCAGTGCTGTTAGGAGGGATTGCTTGTGTGACAGAGAAACACTCCTGGCATTATCAGAGGGGAGGATGTGCTGCTGGGGTGCTGGTTGCTGGCCCAGCCTAGAGGTGATGCTCTGCCGGGATTCACTGTGTGGCCTTGGGAACCTGCTTGCAGCTTCCCCGAAGGCACATGCTGGCTGATACTACCCTGAAAGCTGTGTCTGGCTTGCACCCTTGTGGGCTTCTCGGGACGTCCACTGTTCCTTTTTGTCTTTTCTCCTCTGTGCAGTTCCAATCTGTTCCCTGCTCCCTGGCTATGAACACCCTGCCGAGCCTGAAGGCAGGAAGCAAACACTGCAGAGGCCACGTTCAGTGCCGAAGGAGCCTGCCTGGCTCCATGCAGGCTGTCGGCACGGGCTGGGGAGGTTGGGGTCATCTCACAGGCAGGCCGTAGGCCCCTTTGAAATCTTTGACAGCTGCTCTGCTCTTTTGGCCCTGCTGCCTCCATCTCACAGCGGATTTCCCACCGTGTGTTTCCTGCCTGTCCCTCTTGGCCCTGTGTCCCATACGGTCGTGGCTCTCCGCCTCCCTGGGGAACAGACGCCACCGGCATGAGAAACAGCAATAGGCGGCCAGAGTGTCACGGCAAGGTCCAGGGCAGGCGGAAACACTCTGGTCGGGATGGCTCTGCTGCATACCCTGCTCAGAATTACAGGGAGCAGGAATATGGCCAACCCTTGCCTGCTTTCTAGCTCTTTTCCAAGGAGGTTGAGCAGCCCCAGGGGGAGGACCAGCGGTCAGGTCTGCTGGGAAGGGATGGAGGTGTCTTCCCATGGCAGTGCTGGTCGTGGTGTGCAAAAGCTTTGGCTGTGCAGACCCAGAAAACCGCTGCTGCCTGTGCTGTGGCGTGTCTGCGGGGCAGATCTGGTGGGTGCACACTGGGAGAGGGCAGCTGGTCCGGGACAGGGGCAGCTGAGGGAGGAGGCTGAGCTGTGACTGTTCGGAGGCTGGAGGAACAGTGGGGTCTGTTCTTTTTCTCTGGGAGAGGTCCCAGGTTAACTGCCTCATGCCCAGCAGGTCAAGGGGAGTAGAAGTCTGTTCCTCATGCAAACGCTCAGGGCTTGTGGGTGTTTAAGGGCTCTGTTTTGCTTGGCAGAGGTTGAAAGTCACAGCAGGCTTCAAACCCTCCCATTCAGCATTTCCATGGTGACAGGCAGGCACTTCTGGTGGCTGTGCTGTCCTTGGTGGCACCAAAATAACAAGGTGTGATGGGTTTGCAAGCCAGAGCCTGTGGCCCCGCAGCTTTGTTCCACTACGGGGGAGCTGGAAAAGGCTCCTTCCCCAGTGCTCATGGAGGGTAGTTTATTTTGCCTGCAGTGGGAGAAGCACTAAAAGGAGGAAGGATTTTGTTTGAGAGCTGTGCCTGGCCTCCTGCTCCGTCACTGCACGTGGCACTGATGGGGATGCCTGCAGCATTGTGTCCCCTGACAAAAGAACCCATCCTGTGCTTCTGCATTCATAACCCATCATGGAAAATATTAGACCCGGCAATTTGCACTGCTGTGTGAATAACTAATTGAAAGGGAGGGGAGATGACTGATATATGCTTCCACAGTATGGGGAAGGTGCATTTCTGCCTGTGGAAAGGCATTTATCTCCCTCCTGTCACAGCACAGACCCTCCTCCTCGGGCTAACCACTGCAGATATCCTGACCATGCCATTTGGAAGGGACCTGGACTCAAAGGGATTTGAGTTGGATGAGGCATCAGCCAGGCATCCATATTTTGTGCCGTGGCACAGCCCCTCCTGTGGCACTTGGTGGGAGGTCTGGCCACAGTACTCACAGCTGCTCCAGCCTCGGGCCCTGCACGTGGCTCAGCAGCATTTTCTTGGAGCTCACCAGAGCACCGAGTCTTCTTGCCCTTGCGTGGAAATTCAGCGTGGCACTGTGGTACCTGGGGGTGGGTGGGAAACTGGAATTTTACATCCTCCACAAGCTGACTTAATATTTTTTTAACCCCCTGCGCCAGTAATGCAAACTAGGGGGGAGGGATGCAATCTTAAAACATTTTGTGAATATAAGTATTCTGAAATGTATCCTTTCTCCTTAGGAAGCTGCAATGAAATTCATGTTCTTCCATGAAATGTTCATATATTTTGGCCACAGCAGTGTAGCTTTTGCTGGGAAACATCTATAAGTACAACCAGGGTGGTGGTGATTAGGAAGAGATTGAAACGCAATGGTATTTGTCAGTATTTCAGGGGCCAAGTCTTGCAAGTTTGCATGTGTGGGCACTATTTTCCTGTGCAAGGCTTCCTAGCTCCTTTGCCCTCTGGCCAGAGACCTGCAGCCAAAGGATGTGTTTCTTTGTAGGATCCAGCTCTGCGGGGGCCACCGCCGACACCGCAGCTGCCACTGTGGGTGTTGCAGCCCGGCTTTTGGGGAATTCACCCAGCACCTATCAGAGCTGGGAGCTGCACCGGTGGGGCTTTAACTGCTTATACAACTCCCCTTTGCGCTGTTCCCAGTGCTGCTTGAAAGGGTGTTTAGTTAATAGGATTATAAAGCTTTCCTGTCGTTAGGCAACGGAAATCAATGGTGGGCCTCCAGGGCAGAGTTTCATCCGATGTCACTAGATGGCTGTGCTGGGTGTGAAGCAGGAGACTGGTATGGTGCTGGAGGGAGGGTGTTCTACCTCCCATGCTGCTCTGGTGGGGCCTCCTGCAAATGCAGAGGGTGCTTTCTCGGTCTGCTGGTGCCAGCCACATGTTTTTCCAGCTGCAAGGGTCCTGGTTGGTGTCATGCCTGGGACCCCATAGGCAGTGAGGATGCTGATGCAGCCACATGGTGCTGGATGGTGTTCCCCAGCTCCTATGTCTGCTGCTGGGCTGGTGTGGAAAACCCTGACATACTCCCTTTCTGCAGCCAAAAGTCATGGCTCGGCCTAAAAGCAGCACTGCTCTGCAATGCTTGAGGGGGCTTCACCCTCCACTCTGCTTTAAGATCACCCGGAGACGGTGGGTTGGTAGGATGGCTCATTAATCTGTGCAAAGCAAAGTGAGTTCACAATTTGCCATCCCCAAAATGCAGCAGCCCTCTAGTCCCTGAGGGGCTGCAGACCTGGCTGGGGATGGGGTGGGGGGAACACAGCCCCCTTTGGGGCGGGCTGCACGTCTGCGCTGCATGGGGGCCGGGTCTGGGAAAGCTGGGGTCTGGCTGCGGCCCTCGGGGAGGTCAGGGAAGGGCCTCCGTGCTCTCTGGGCTGTGTCTGCTGAAGCCGACAGCCCTGGGGTCTGGTCTGTCCTGCCCTGCTGTGTCCTTGCCCCCTGCCATTCCAGGCTGAAATGCCTCTCCCTCCCTGATCTGGGACCATCCCTCTCGGGAGAGGTCTGCAAAAGGCATTGGCTCCCCTTGCAGCCAAGAAAGCGATGTCGAACCCTCCTCTGTTTTCACAGGAAGATGGGGAGCAGCTGAACAGGAGGCCTGAAGGAAACTTCCAGGAAAGTCAACCTGTTTCAGGAATCTGGCTGTGCAACAAGTGTTTCCCATCCCCCTGGCTGACACAGGCTGGTGGAGAGGGGACTGCATGTGGTGGAAGCTTCTTTAAACCCCCTAGCCTGCAAATCCAGCACGAAGAGGGAGGATCTGGAGAACCTTTGGTTTAGTGCATAGGGCTGGAAACCTCTGAGCTGTCTCTTATCTCTCTGAGCCCACAGTTCCTTGTCTGCCAAGTGACATGGAACAGTGATGTGGATCTACAGATAACCTCCTGGCCCTGTGTTATGTAGGCTCAAGTATGTGTGAGGAGCTGAGAGGGTTTTAAATAACATGAGGTCCTGTGGATGAGAGCAGGCTCCAAGGGTGGGGGGGCGGGAACCTCCTCTGGGTTTGTTTAAGCTTCAGCTAAACCCTGGAAAATGTGCTAAGGGAACAGCTCTGCCCAGTGCTGGAGGCTCGGCCAAGCGGGTGAATTAGTGGATGCTCTGTCTCTGGCAAGTGCTCCAGACGTTGCGTTGTGCTATACATCACACCTGCATGCCCCCGATCGCCTACAGGCCTGGCTGCATGCAGACATCTCCCGGGAGAGATGCCCTGGCCTTGCTGCCAGCCTGGTCTCTCGCCGCAGGTGGCTGCTGCTCTGGCCTGGCTGCCGAGTGGGATAAACCCCGACGGAGAAATCACAGTTACTAACAGTGGGCATTGTCACACTTGCTGGTGCCCTCAGCTCTCAGTTTCCTGCAGCACCTTTCTCTCCAGCAAAGATTTTGTTTGCTGCAGGAAGCAGCTGGCCACGCTGCCGGGCTGGTGCGGGGACCACTGAGCTCTGTTGTGCCCACGTCCCACGGGCTGCAGCTGGCCTTGGGGGAGCCGGGGAGTGCTGGCGTTTGGGAGCTTATTTCCTGGCCCTGATCTTTCCTGAGATCTCTCCATGCTGGAGTGTTGCGGGCTTCCCTGACAGGCAGGTGTTTTGGGAGATGATGGAGCTTTTCCTTGGGTTTGGAGCTGGCAGGGAACAGCTGTGATGGGCACAGGACAGTTTGTGGCATCCTCCCACGCCAGTACCCCTGCAGCCCGCAGCTCCCAAGCCTGCCGTGTGAGCCCAGCCTGGGAAGCTGGGCACCCAAGCATGAATACAGTCATCCCAGCGGTGCAGGTCCTGTGCCAGGGATTTCCCTACATTAGAGCGGCACCTGGGTCTCTCCGGCAGCGCGGTGGGGTGGGGTGGGGACACCAGGGAGGTGTCATTAAAAGGGCTCAGCCTAGTGGAAACTGAGGTTAGCTTTGGGGTGCGTGAGGAAGGGGTGGCGGTGGCAGCTATGAACTGCAGGGGGTCATATGGTGACTGCCCACCTCTGCGCTCTCCTGCAGTGTGGTGGTGCGGGGTGCTGGTGCCCCTCAGGGCAGAAGGGAGTGGGGGGCTGCTCTGTGACATCTGTCTAGGGACAACAGGTCCTTCCTCCACCCTGGGCTCCCCAGCTGTGTGCACCTGGGGCTGCTGCATTGGTGTCCCGATCTCTGGGGGAGGGCCATTACAGAAACTCGATAAACTGTTGCCATGACAGCCTTGAGCACTGCTCCTTCCCGATGCTGTACCCGCCATGACAGCTCAGTATTACTGTCTCCCATGGGACTGATTTCAATAGGATAAAGTGCTTTCAGCACGGGACGAGGCAGATGGATCACAAGCAGCAGAGCCCTTTTATCCTGCCAATGCAGGGAAGCAGCCTCAGAAGCAGAAGGGGGGTGGCGGGGTGGGTACCTGACAGCCCCTTTCCTATGGGGGAGAGGTGGTCCTCAGTCTCGTTTGCATCCTCTTGCATCCTCTCACAGCCCCCTGAGCTGCACCTCTGGTCTCTGTTGCTGCAGTGACAGTCTCCATGGAGACCGGTCCAGCACAGCCGCATCAGGGACCACAGAGGGGGAGGCTATGGGGAAGCCGTGGGGAAGCATCCCCATCCCCTCCCCATGGGGACATGATGGCTGCCAGGGTGCACTGTCAGCCGCAGGGGAGCGTGGAAATTGAAATCCCTCAAGTGGCAAATGTGTGGAGGAATCCCAAGAAAACTAATTGGTTCCCCCCTCTCCCCACCCCCCCCCCCCCCCCCCGCTTTAATGCTTGTTGGCTTTCAGTTTGCATTGGTAATTGCAGCTCTGCACCTATTACAAGGCTGTCTCATGCTTCGCACGGGCTTGATTGCAAATTAATTTTGCATATGTATCTATTCTGGGGAGCATGGGAATTTATTCAGCTCAGGATGCTGAATGCCAGACAGGCTTTCCAGAGACATGAGGTGCCGCACGGGCTGTGGCTGCTGTCAGGAGCAACTTTGAGGGAACAAGGGTGGCCTCTTCAAATAAATGGCTGAAAACAAGGGTGCAGATACAACTCCATGGGATTTGTTCTACTAGCTCATTTGCGACAAGACAGACAAATTTCAAGTGAGATATACAGAAGCACCCATGAGCTTAAATATCAAAGTGTCTTGGATTTTCACTGAAAAATAGGTATTCTACCAGCTCATGGTCTCCTGGAAGTCCCGCTAGGCATCCACCGTCATGCCTGTGCCTGTATCTGCCTCTCTAAATCTACCTCTAGGCTTTTTGTAAATGCCAGAGTTCTTCAGAGGCATGATATCAGGTTGGGATTTCTGTGTTTTTGAAAGCCGATTTCCTTTTTCTATTACCGGTAAGTATCAAAGGGGAAGAACTGTTGGGATTTTCCATTTGCCTTTCACTCGTCATGCTGCTTTGTTTCCTCTTTGCCTTTCTAGCAGCCTCATGCAGTGAAAATAAACCAGTTGGTTTTGTGTCATTTCTCTCAAGTGCAGCGTTCTCGTGCATGTGCAGGATGCCGTGATGTTTGGGCTGGCAGACAATACATGGAGTTGCAATTTCCTTTGAAAAACAAACTCGCCATTGTTATTTCTGTGGAGTTTCTTTAATTTTGTGGAAGTCTTTGATGCCTGACTGCATCAAGCACTGCAGTCAGCCTTCCTTAGGTGGGCCTTTGTCCTCGTGAGTCACTTGGCATAAGGAATGACCACCATGGTGGGAGAGGTTGGTCATCAGTTCTTGGAGTATTCCAAGTGTTTACACCATTGCAGCTGTGCTGGGTACTAAGACCATCCTGTGCATGAGTATGTCACTGAAACCTGCATCCACCTATGCAGAGATTCAGTCGTGGCCCATCACGGTGTGCCCAAAATGATGTGCTTGTAGGGTAGTGGAGGCTGTTCAGACCTTAAGGGATGGATGCAGGAGTCAGTCTCTCCCTGGGGCAGCAGCAAAGCAGTCGGGAGCAGGATGCACCCAGCATAGGGATCGCTGTTTAATTGCCCTGCAGTTGCTCTGTTCCTGCCAGGACTGTTACTGGAAAACAGTGTTTTTCCAGTAATTGTTGCTAAGCAGTGAGGTCTCATGATGGGCTTTATCTGCTCAGCTGGATCTGTAGAAAACAAGATGTCCACTACAAAATGTAATGGGGAAGCATCAGTGGCTGTGCTGGGGTTTCTCGGTCTGCCAGAAGTAGCCGCTGGGGTACGGTGATACTGGGAGAGATTTCTCCTCCACCCCCTGCAAGGCTGCCCTACGCTGCTGTTGGGTGCCAGCAGTGAGTTGGTCCTGTGCTTGTGGGGATGGCTCCTCTGCTAACCTTGCAGCGGTACGTTTAAGGTGTTCGACCGCTGTTGCTGGAGGTTCTGGGATCGTAGTACAGTTTCCACTTGTGCCAGCCAGTCTGGAGGAGCAATAGGATGAGGCTGTCGTTCAGAAATCTGCGTGGGATCATCATGTCTGGGCTGGTTTGATGCCGGGGGAATCTTTGCTTTGTACTTCTGCTAAAAATCTCCCAGTGGGAAATTGAAACTACTTTGCTGGTTTCTGTTGAAGGACCATTACGTTCCCCAGTGACTTATGCAGGTGTGCGGGGAGACAGGTGGGTGGACATGCACAAGCTGGCCGCTGGTGAGCAGGGGAAGGTCCCACACTGCCTCCGGGACTGTGTGAGTGCCCATGACGTCTGCCTGGTTACCTTTGGCTGAAGCCTTCCATGCACAGCAGCTCCCGTGTCCCTTCAGCCCCCACCCACTGTGTCCCGTTCCTGTTGGATTGAGACAGTTCTCCAGAACGGCCGTTTCTTTGTCCAGACTCTTTGCTGCTGCTCTGCCTGGCATCTCTCCTGGGACTCTGCACTTGCAGTTTTGCTTTCCTTCACAGTCTGCCTGCATGCTGCGCGACTTTTCCAGAAGGGTTATCCCTTTGGCATCTTCACGGCTGCCTGGTGGGAGGTTGCTGGGCTCTGGGGACCAGCAGAGCAGACTGAGCCCCTGCCAGAAGCCTATGCTCTGGCGTAGCAGCCTCTGCCATCTGTCCCTTGCTGTTACCATGAAATCCAGGGGCACACCACAAACTGGAACACCAGCAGATGATGCGACTCCTACACCTTCACACTACCTTTGCAAAGACTCCTGTTCTTGTGGTAAAGATTAGCTGCTGGACAGGATAAGTGGATTCCTGGGGGTGGTAGCCCTTGGAGACTGGCACTTGAGTGTGATGTCTGTGTCCTTCCCAGGATGTCGGTGCAGTCACTTAGGCCTGCTGGAAGGTGCAATCCCAGCTGACCAAGCCCAGCTTGTTACTGGAAAGTTGTTGTTGGAAAGGCGCGCTCTGCCAATCTTTTGTTGCAGGGAGATGATTTACCTGAGCTGGGGCTGAAGGCCAGGTTTGAATCACCTTTCCTGGAACCAGAGCTGTGGGTACGGCCCATGCTGGGGGCAGGTTTTGTTGCTGGTGACAGCAGTGTGAAATGTGGGACCGTCCTCTGTGGGAGCGCATATTGTATTGTCACCAAGACATCGTGTGCGTAGAAAGACAGCAACTGGCCATGCCAGGGTGTTTCCTGGGCTGTGGCACTACCTGTCTGTGATGAAAAGAGCCAGACAGTTGCCAAAATGCTGTCAGCTGGGAGTTGGGAGACCGCCCTGGAAATACTGCTTTGTCCGTGTGCTGTGACCTCTCCTCCCCTGCGAAGCCGTTGCCAGGGCTGGTGCGGTGCTGCCCTCTGTGTCCTTGCGGCTGCTCATCTCAGCCATATGGTGGTTCAAAAACCTGTCTAATTTCCAGTTGAAACTTATTTTATGGTGGGTTTATTGCTATCTGTTCTCGTTCCAGGCTTGTCCATTAGTTCCCATTCCCGCAGCATGTAAGCACTGGTTTTCTCACCCCTGCATTTCTCTCGGGAATGGTGAGCTGGATCCTGCTGCAGTCCCACGCTCTGCCCCAGTGTGCTGGGAAGGTGTCCAGCTCTGACTGGGAGCGACACCAAGGGTCCTTGTGTGTGAGACCCATCTAACCCCAGCGTCTTGGCTGGCTCTGGCTCCTGTGTGAATGACTCAGCCCAGCCACGGAGGCCAGGAGGGAGTGGGGCTGGTGCTGGCTGGGTGCTGAGCAGGGCTCCAAGCCCAGCTTACCTCACGCTGCAGGAATGCTCGGCTCAGCGGGGCTCCTCGGTTCTCCCCTGAAACCCAGGCGTGCCGCAGGCTGGGCTTGTGGCCTCAGGCAGCAGCTGGGTTTGGGAAAGCCGGGGCAGGGCTGCATCGTCCAGGACCTTTGCCCTCGTGCGACAAGGGGCAGCCCCAGAGTGGGACCCGCTGCTGCCTGCAGCCATGGGAAAGCACCCAGAAACGCCTGCCTGCAGCAGGGTCTGCTCACCCTATTCAGCACCCCCGCCGGCCCCAGCAAGAAGGGCAGCTGTAAGGACATAAACTCCTTTTTGAGGGCGATGGGGACTTTTTGATTGATTTGGCCCCGTCATTTCACATGCCCATCTGATGGGTGCTTAGCTGCCCCAGTGACTGTGCTTGCTGCGTGCAGCTTGATGCACCCACCAAAACTGCTCCCCCCCCTCTTCCCTCCCTGAAGAGACACCCTGGGTGTTTCCCCCAGTCACTGCGCCTGTTCCTGCAGCTGATGAGGGTCATGGGCTTGACCCCAGGTTTATTCTTGTTTGTGAGAGCAATAACATCTGTGTGGTACGTGTATGTAGGTGATATACATATTGCTCCATGTTGACTCACACTACTGCTACTGTTGGTGCAAATTCTGTAGGGAGATGCTCTTTGTAGCACAACCACCCCATTTTGTGCCATACTCCCTCTAGCAAAACTCTGTTTTGGAGTCACGGGCTCTTTCTGGTGGAAAAGGCAGCTGGTGCCATACTCACCTGGGCAAAACTTTCCACACGGAATTGACCTGCAAACAAAATGATCACCAATATTCACTGTCTTTTAGTGCCATGCTGCATTTTCAGTGCCATAAGGTTCCCAAGCACTCTGGATGTGAATTATTTAAGCCTTGCTGTGGTCCTCGGAGTACAGGAAGGCACTGAGCTGAAACTGCCTCTGACAATGGAAAGCAGGGATGGAAGAAGAGAAGGAAAGAAAAGGGGAGGCTCCAGCTCCAATCATTCACGCTCTCTGTCTCACACCCTCTCATCCTTCCAGCTCTGCTTGTTTGCCTGCCACAACAGCCAGAGGGAAATGCTGTAGCTGCTGCAGACACAATTTGGTCATAATCAGAAATCAACAGCAGGCAGAACCTGTTGTGTCTCTGAGACAATGCACGGGGTTTGCGAGTGCCATGCATGTAGATGAGGCTGAAAACCTCACGCCAGTGCAAAGCAGCAGCTAGAGCCAGCACCGAGATTGCCCTGAAAGAAAGGAGAGGCTGGGGGAAGGCAGCGTGCCGTGGCATGCTTGCAGAGGGCTGTTTCACCGATCTCAGGAACATCGCCAGCTACACACATGCACACACACAGACGCACTTGCTCACACACGCGCACACACAGCCTCTTGGTGCAGCTCCTCGCAGCTCTTTGATTTGCAAGGAAGGAAATAAGACCTCTTAGAGCAGCAGAAGCAGCAGCTGTTGGCAAGATGTGCTGACAAAATTGAGCAGGGAGAGATCTCCAATTTGTTTCACTGCCTGGGCTGGACCCGCTCCTGGAAGAGGAGCGGCGGAGGAGACAGAGAAGAATGAGCAGCCCCTCCATCCCCGGGAAGATGGAGGCAAAACCTTTGTTCAATGTGCAGAAGGCACTGGTGCAGCCTGTGCAGATGTGCATGTTGGATATCCCCCTGAGCGTGCAGGATGATGATGTAAGTAGAAGGCAAGCAAGCTGCCAGCCCGTTTTTGGCTCCAGGGACGGGGTGGGTGGGTGTGCAAGGGGCAGAGAGGTGCTGTGACCCCACCCCGGCGCCATCCGGGGGTGGTGAACTTCTGGCGAAGTTAAAGATGCCAAGAGCTGGCACCACCTCCAGATGTGATTGTTTCCTTTCTGAAGCGGTGTATTTTGAGGCAGACCATGTCTTGCATCTGCCAAATCCAAGGCACCAAAATGAAAGGAGGAGTTTGGGAAGGAGGGGAGGCTTCCTACATGGAAGACAACTTGTGTTGTAGCTCAGTGTAAAAGGGAGTGTTTGCTCTGTGTGTGTTCTGGCTCTGCTGCCCTGGGGTGGCTGATGGATGTGAAAACCTGGGAGGCAGCAACTGGCTGCAGAGCTCGGCTCTGCCTCCGCGCACCTTGGTGGCTGCCCTGCCTGGGCTTGCTGGCTGTGGGCACGCTCCTGCCCTCTCACTCTGCTGTGGTGCTGCAGCTGTAACCAGCTGCAGGGTTTGGTCCACGATGCAAATATCGGTGTTGGTTGCAGCACTGAGGTGCAGGTTTCCCAGTGTGTTGGGGTCAGGGGATTCCTGGGGAGGGCTTCTCCTGTCACCTCGACTCTGCCCCTCGCAGAAATACACCGTGAATCTGACTGTGCAAGGACGGACCCCGCGATAAAGCTACTGGAGAACCCAAAACGGGGGCAATGCTTTCCAGAGCTGGCGGGTGGTGAGCGGTCAGCATCCTGCCTGTGTACGGATTTTGGGTGTGATCCAGGTGCTTTTAAAATTTGAGGCAAAACTTCCTTTGATTTTGGAGCAGGGAAAGTCCATGTTCTTGCTGTGTGTGTTCAGTGTTCATACTGTCACTGCAGGGGAGGCTTAAATCTGGATTTTCTTGATGGCAAACAATTGATATGTCATGGTTAGTGTTATCTTCCCTTGTACGTTATCTGTGTGGTTAAAGAGGTGAAATGACAGTACAGATTCAACCTTGCTTCCCTGGGAAGAGGGAGGACTTTCCTGCAGGGCGGTGTTGGATCTCAGCAGGGGTGGGAAGCCCCAGCTCAGCAGCCTGCAAGTGTCTCTGCAGGGACAGGGGACTTGCAGGGAGCCTCCTATATTTAGAAACACCTCAAGGCTTTGCCGGGATCGACTGCACTAATGAAGAAACCTGTGACGGCCACTGCAGAGCTGGCAGGGTGTGCCGGGGTGGGAAATATGCCCCGAAAGCGCAGGTGCCTCCCGCAGCATGTGTGGGAAGGAGGGAGGGCAGCCGGCGTGGGGAGGAGGCTGGAGCAGGGGATGAAGTGGGCGAACCAGCAGCTGGATGCTTTATTCTCCTTTAGCTGGACCTTCAAGCAGCAGATTTCTCGAGGCTTACGCTACGTGATAGCCATTCCCACTCAGTATTTCGATCTGGTGCTGGATTTCCCTGCGGCGCGGGGGATCCCTCAGGGTTTGCCCGACACAGGTGGGGGCTTCCCTCCCTGCAGAGGGGAAAGCCTGAGCTGGAGACCTGGGCAGTGGCTGGGACCTGGCACGGGGGATGCCCTGGCCTGGGTGGCTTGGAAGTGACCTCCGCTTGCTAATCATATTCCTGGGTTTATTGCAGAAAAAAATCTTTTTTTTAAGGAGGTCGTGCACTGTGTTAGAGGGTTGGGCTTTCTGGTTTTGGTTGGTTGAGTTTTTAACAATTCCTACTGACTCTTTGGCAGCTGCTGGGTCACAGCCAGTCCTGGGAATCATGTCATGGTGAGGCACCAACCAGTGCACATTGGGGTGTCCCCAGCCCTTGGGTCATCGCTGGGGTGTTAGCTCCGTCATGTTAGCGCTTCCCTGTGGAAAGTTAAACTGCCAGGAGGTCAGGCTGGGGGCTGGTGGTCTCTAGCATCCCCATTTCCATGTAAATTGAGGCTCTGCATGTGCACCTTGTGCATTTCCCAGCCATGATCACCTGTCCCAGCTTGGCGCTCCACTGGTGCTTTCATCCCCTGCCCTCTCCTGCGTTGGGCAGAGCAGGATGAGACCCCCAGGGGCGAGCATTGGCTGGCAGCACCTGTGAGCTGGAGGCAGATCAGGGATTGCGCTGCCTCTCTGTGCTCATGTGCCACTGCTTCGAGGCTGAGTATGTCCCCTGCTTTTCCATTCCAGGAAACTGGGGGCATAGCAGCCCCCACAGAGCTGGCACCTACCTCTGCTGCAAAGCACCAGCCGGTGAGGAAATGCTACTGGGGAAGTCCCCAGCAGCACTTCTGTCTGCGGAGTGATGGGGAAACTCCTCTTTCACAGCTGAAAGATTTCCCCCCAGTCAGGCAGGGTTTGGTGTGTCACACACACCCACGTGCAGGTACCTACTCATCTCATGCCATCACTTTTGCCAGTCTGTGTGGACGTGGTTGAGGGAGCCCTGTTGGCATTTTCCCCTCTGTTTCAGGACTTCCAGGCTCATGAATTGCCTGTTTTTTCTTGGAGATGGCACCAGCTTGTTGGGAAAAGTGTAGCAACATGTGTTACATGGGGACCTTTGGATCCTCACACCCAAAGGAAGCTCTGCTGAGAGATGGGGGGCCAGAAATCAAGCCGGGAGCATGCTAACAGCACCACAGCGGGCTGGCCTGGGCCCAGCGCTGCCTTCCTGACCCGTGGCAAGTGCTGGAGTACTTGGGCAGGTCTGCAGGAGGCAGGGGTGGGAGAGGGTCAAACAAATCAATTTCATGGGAAGGGAGTTGGAGCTTTTCCCGGCACTGCAGGTCTCAGCTACATCCCCCACCTGCCCCAAGCCCTGCTGCCCTTTGCAAAGGTACTCTGGGGTGGTGGCTGCGTTGCCGCAGTTAAGTTGGTTCTTTGTGACCCTCCCTGCCCTTTGCAAAAGGAGCATCATGCCCCATCACTGAGCTCCTCTCTTCCCAAAGCACCCTGTAGCCCCCGCCATGAGCCCTCCCTGCCCTCCCCTCCCCATGGCTGGTACCCCTACCAGAGGAACTGTGCCATGTGCTGCCACATGCTCCTGTGCCGTGCTCCGCATCCGAGCCAGCCGTGCTCCCAGAGTGCTCAGAAACCTTCCTCGGGTCCGGAGCCTGTTTGGTTTTGTGGATGAGGAGTTGGGCGAGTGTTTTCAGTCTCCCCAGGTGGGAGCTGCCATGCAGGCTTCTGCAGCAGCAAGGGGACCGAGTGGCAGAGGCGTCGGGATGCAACCGTGAGGACTGGGAGTGTTGCAGGGGGGGCACAGGGGTGCAGTGACACCGGAGACCCAGGCAGGGGGCACGAGGCAAAGCCGAAAGCCATGGGAGCAGAGCTGTGTTCTGCTGCGCCCCTGACTCCTGTTGGCACTTGCTTTTATGGGGCCACAGGAGCATCTGGTCACCGCTGCGTGTGCTCCTGCTGAGACCTGGCGTGCCCGGGCTGCTGTCAGGTCTCTCCTCTCCCTGGAGGACAAATCTTGCCATCTCTTTGGCCTGGACCTCCTGCACGTGCAAGGCATCGTGTGGAAATGGAGCTCAGTGGACCTTTCCTGCAGGATCTGCCCATCAGCCTTCATCCCCAGTTGGGCCGTATCTGTGGGAAGGCCTGGCTTGAAAGATGGGCTTTCTTCGTGCTGCAAATCCATTCAGTGAACGCGCAACTGACCCCTTTCAGGCTGGGTTCCCTGGGGAGCAGGGCTTTGGCCTCAAAAAGGAGGAAAGGAGCCAGGCAAAGCACAGATCTTGGGACACTTCACAAAGACGTGAGCCCCAGGGTTTTCGGTTTGCTTGTTTTTCAGGAAAACTGCTCTACCCCATCAAGGAATAGGGCTTCTTTGGGGAGCATGTCACCAGCAGGCAGTAGAGCATTGGGAGTGATGGAAATGGGTTGCCCATGCCCGTGTCCAGTGGCTGGCCAGCTGGAAGAGGAACGCCCCCCCCCTCCGGCTACCCCCAACATGGTGGTGTGTGTCGGGCAGAGGAGGTTCTTGTTTCTCTCTCCCTTGCTAGCTTTCAATGAAGTTGTCAATCCCTCCCTTTCATAATTCAGTCACAGCAGTTGCAAAATTTCCCAGGGTGCCTCTCTTGCTATTATGGGTAGGGATTTCCAAAGCTTTGCTAATAAAAGAGCAACAGTTTCTATATCGGGGAAATGGGGAAATCAATGAACGGACTGTTGCAAGTGATATAACGGCTTTTTGTGGCATCTCAGGCAGTTCCCTAATATGATGGAGCTTTTATGGCATGCTGGTTTGTCAGCTTAATTGGCAATATCCGCTCCCTGGGAGTGGGAGCCTGCAGGGCTGGGAGGCACCAGTGAGCTGATGCCCTGTGGTGGTGAGGGGCTGCTGCCCAGGCCCCGTGGTCCCAGCGCATCCCTCCTGCCTGGTGAACTGGTCCAGTCATGGTTGGGCATCCCAGGCCAATGCCACGCAACTGACCCCGCCCTGTGTCACAGTGAAAATCAGTGGGAAATACCCTCTTGTTGCAACGCCCAGTAAATGGCAAGTCGAGGAGAGTGCAGCATGGCCTTTGGTCTCCTCCAGCACAGCTGTGTCCGAGTTGGACGCTTAGTGCGGCTCTACAGAGGGAGAAGAAAAGTGATCAGGTGAAATTCTCAGTGTCCTGCTTGGGCACTTGCATCCTCCAGAGCCTGTCCTGGTGGCCTCCCCACCTTTGCCTCCTTCCTTTCCCCTCTGTGATGTCCTAATAAGCGCAGTTAGGTTTGACTTCAAAGTGGTTAGCAAATATTTTCCACTCCAGTGGACTAATTAGTTAAATTACATTTCACATGCTAATTTATTCCTCTAATATTATTTTTTTCCCAGCGTACTAGAATACAGGAGCAGATAAAAGCTTGGGTTGACCTTAAAGCCAGGCTCAGAGGAGCTGGAGATGGGAACAAATGATGATTTCCCAGGTTTGCTGTGGCACAGGCTGATTCCCCGCTGCATTTGAGGTCTCGTTCAGTTGAGCTTTAAGCGTAGCTGATTGCAACCCAGGTGTCTTGGGTGAAACACTGTACTCTGGCACATAGAAGAAAACCTTTCAGATCAGCAGTAACGAGCTGCTAATTTCCAGTTTCTATTGTTCCTGTGCAGCACCAGTATCACCTTGAAGTGCTGTGTAAATTAATCCTCCAGGGAGTGGGTGGGAATGGTGTTACTTCCCATGCCCCAAGGGGTGAGGGGATCTGCTTAGTCAACGGGCACCAGAGCCGGATTCAGTGTGGTGCCTCCAGGGTTGTGTCCCACAGCAGGGAGGACGGCTCTCCTGTTTATGGCTCTGTGAAGGGGCTGGAAAGGCACCTTCCTCGCCAGGCTTGGCAGGCTGAATCCCCAGGGCTGGCTGGTAGGTGCTTTCCCTGTGCTGGGCCAGTGGGGCTGAGCTCCCTCCGGGGGGCTGCCCGTGGGGCAGCAGGTGCCTTTGGGCCCTGGGGTGAGCTGGTGAGCGGGTGGGTTGCACGGTGTGAAAGCCTCTTGTCCTGCTGGTGTAGCCCTGCTGGGGTCAAGACATTTAACATCTCCAGCAGCCCCAGAAGCAGCTCCAGCCCCAGCAGCATCCGTCTGCTTCCCCAGTGCAGCTTTGCCAGCCTGTGCCCCTCGGCAGCAGAAGGGCTTCCACCAAGAGCCAAGTGGGGCTGCAAGTTGGTGCTCGCGTTGATCAAAGGCTGATGCCGTGTGCCGGGCGCTGAGGTGAAGTGATAGCTGCAAACAGCCCCACAATGAATCAAACTCTGTCATGTTGATATCAAAGGCTGTTTCTTTTCCACTGCCTGCGTATGGTAGATGTTATCGAGAGGGAGGAGCTGAAAATGAGCGCTAGGACTGTTTCCTGACCACAATTACAGTCAAAACAACAAATCCCTCCATCCCTGCCCTTGGCCAAACTCCCCTTTTCCCTTGGGCAAATCATCGCTCTGTGTCCTTGGGGAAAATTAGAAACTATGGAAAAAGTCTCCCAGGTTGAATTCTCATTTGTAAGGGCAGAAACTTAGAAGCACACTGTAAAGCCTTGGGATTTCTGGGAATTGCCCTGGCCAGGCTGAAGGCTGAGCCCATCTAACGCCTTGCGTGCGTGTATGGGGCAGCTTCAAGCCTGCTGGTGGCCCCTGCAGTGGTGCTATGGAGTGCTGCCACAGCCGCCGGGGACAGCTCGTGTAACCCCTCTGCCATGTCCGTACCCCTGTGCTGGTTTTACCCTCCCCTGGGACTGATGCTGCTGCCCCATCAGCCGGCTGGACCCCTGTGAGCTGTGAACGTGCGAGGCGATGGGCGACCTTTGGCTGGCTGGTGGCTGAGGCGGTGTCTCTGTGGCTGTCCCAGCAGCTTTTGGGGTGGCGGCAGTCCCCGTTTCCAGCCCTTCGTGAGGCTTCAGAGAAGGAATGGTTGGTGTGATAGCTGAGGATTTACACTGGCTTAAAGGGATGGGGAAAAGGGTCACCGATTACTGCTACATTTGGTCCACCAGTGCTAAAGCAACCAGAGTTGTAGCCTCTGTGTGAGCCTGTGTTTGTCGACGGAGTAAACAAGTGAAACACAGCCATGGGAGTGCCGGGCCAGTAATTTCAGGGTTACTTTAAATAAGCAGTTAGCAGGACTGTGCTGATGTGGTCAGGCAGACGAGGGTTGCCAAAGTGAAATAAAAACGCAGACCTCTGGAGCCTCGACCAGCGCCTGCTGCAACTCCCTGCGGTACCGTCTGCCTCAGGGGCTCATCCTGCCCGAAGGTTTGTCATCACAGTCCAAACACGGTCACCCCTGCGATGTCCTATTTGCAGATTTTGAGATGTGTGATACTCACCAAGCATCTCTGCTTGCCCTGTGTGTAGCTGGCTGGTCAGGCATGATCACACCAGTGCCACCTCCGGGTGGCTGCTGTGCGTGTGCAGCAGTGCCGGGTGCTTGCTGGCACTCCACCGCTGCAAGGGCTGGAATTGCCCGACCGACTCTTGCTGCTGCCCTGATGGAGTTGTTGGTGCGATTAAAGCAATGCTGATTCTCTGTGTATTGCAAGTGCAGAAGGAGCTGAAGTTTCCAGCAACTGTTCAATCGATCTGCTTTCCACATATTTTTATAAGTGGCCTGGCTGGATCTGTGCTTGCTAGCGCTAGCTGCGGAGCAGAAACTGCAAATCAAATCGGGTAAAATACTGTGTGCCACATCGTCTACTGGTGTAAATCAAGGCAAACCCACCAGTTTTGGTGGTATTGCAATCTGTCTCTAGCTAAGGACATAAATTGATGTCCAAGGTGACATCCCAGAGTGTTTCTCTGCTTTGCTTTGCTTTTCCTTCCTATCCCTTAGCGCCAGCTTTTCTGAAATCTAAGGACAATGTAAGAGCTTGCTCCTCTTGCAGTTTTTACTCTGCAGACGTGTATTTCCAAGAGGTGCAGGCTCTGCTTCTTGCACTTTCCCTTCTCCAGTGAAATGGGATCTCTTCTTTGTGCTTTTGGCTTTCTTGCTCACAGCTCTCATTTTTCCATCCTGATGATACCTTGGGGACCCTCAAACTTGGCAGAGCATTTTTTGTGGCTCCAGGCACCGCTGAGGCAGATGCCTGGTCCTGGTGCCCATGTGCTGCTGGCGGTAGTTGGCTCCATCCCCACACCCCGAGGCTGGGCACCCCGATGAACGGCAGATCGGCAGCGGGCCGCGGAGCAGCTGCCTCCTGACGGTTTGATTCAATAAGAGTCCGTCAATACAATTTGCTGTCACCTGTCACTTTGCATTGGGGTTCTGAGCAGCGCCTGCAGATGCAGCTGTTGCAGGAGTGCACCGTGAGGGCTGCCAGTGCTGCTCGGTGCCCATGTGTGCTCAAACAAGGCAAACACCGTTTACTGACTGGTTTGGCACATTATGGTCAAAGGCAGGTTGCTGCATGCCTGCTTGGGGTCGTTGCAAGAGCACAGGGGCACTTCAGCCCTGGCTATACTGCTCTCCCTAAGCGGAGATTGTGAGTCGGTAGGTGTGCGTGTCTCCTGCCTGCCAGTGCAGCCCCATCCCTCCTCTGCACAGCTTCCCGTGCCGCATCCTGCAGCGGAGCTGGCCCGGGGACAAGGCTGTCATCAATACAACCACTTGATTTGGAAATATGCCAGCTGCAAACACAGGGAAACAGAGGTTTCACCCCATTTACAGTCACAAATGTGACAGCAGAGTGTGGATATAGCCCTGGGCATCTCCATCCAGGGACTCCATCAGAGCTGGCCCGGTTTATTTACCCCATGTTTGGCAGCAGACAGTGAGCCCCAGGGCTGCGTGGCAGCTGAGACAGCTGAGTGGCAATACTGAAGCAGAGGTGTGCCCTGCGTGCATTGATGTGCGGTTAAATGCCTTGCACCGGACCCTGCCTGCCCTCAGATGTGGCTGCTGCCGCAGGCGCGGGTGGCACTGCTTCGTGCTGATGTAAGCTCGCTCTGGCAGTCCATGGCGTTGCTGAAAACATCCTTATGTCGGCACACAGTCACTGCACGGCTGCACCTTGGCCAGCACCAACGTGCCTCGGCGCGCTCAGCACCTCTCCCAAGCCAGCACGTGGCTTCGGTGGATCCCCTGACCCTCACTGTGCACTAGTGTCCCCATGCACGACACCAACTGTTTAAGCATTGCCAAGCACAGGCAGGCACTGCTGCTGCATTTGGGTAAGGGTGAATTTAGCCATGTGAGCTTCAAATAATGCTAAGCGACTACCTTGCCAGGAGCGCTGGTTTGAAACAGCTTGATTTGGCCACTGTGCTGGCTATCAAGTGCCATTTTGATGCAAATAGCATCTTTGGTTTCAGTGCAATGTGCTTGGGAGGTGGTAAAACGCTACAACCCGAGTAACAGAGGACAGCCAAGATAGAGCTTGGTGTTGGGTCTGCCTGTTGTGAACCTGGAGTGCTTGAATTGCTTTGTTTTAGTATTACCACTGCTGAAACCATTGGCTATGTCTTGCCCTGAGGAGGTGGCTCTCACCAGATCCTTCTGCCCGGTGGCAGAGCTCTTAGCTGTGTCATATGACACTGTAACGTAGCGACCCGGCAGGCTGGTGGTTCGGTTTGGGCAGAACTTGTGATATTTGGTATTTTTAACTCCCAGTTTCTGGAGTCATGTGTGTGGCGTCACACATGGTGTCTGGAGAGGGGAGCACATTGCTGGCACGGCAGCAAACACCCTGTGTTGTGGTCCACAGCTGAGGCTTTCAGGCATTACCTCCATGCAGATGCTGGTTGTGAGCAGTGTCTCGGGTGCTCGTCTTCCTCTGTGCCTCTATGGTAAGAATTTTCCTCTATCTTAAAGTGAGGTCTTGACTTTATGAACCCCAAGGGCTGTTTACATCCAAAGGCTGCTTTGTTGATTTTCTTGTTGTCTGTGTGCAGAGTCATGCAGATCTCTCCTCTGTCCTGTGTCCTTGCCCCTCTCCTGACTTAGAGCTCGTGCTGGGGTTGTCCCCAGGTGTGCTGGGGCTGGGGCAGCACTCGGTGGCTGGACACCTTGGGTCTTCGCTCCCTCTGGCAGCAGCTCGAGTGGGGAATCCCTGATACTGTCCTGCTAACCGCTGCCATCCACCTCTTTAGTTTGGGGGAGGGTTCTCTGAGCTCCAGAGGACAGCCAGCAGGATCAGGCCCTTGACTTGGAGCTGTTGAGGAGCTATTTGCGATGAGCTATGCGGCAATCTTGGCACTGGCTAGCTGTGATGTTATTGACAAGGAAACAAACCGGGCGCCCTGGTGATGCTGGTGGCTCAAGATGAGGGGGCTTGCTCTCCTGCCTGCCAGGATACAGCCCCCAAACCCCACCTTTAAAATAGCCCCTTTCTGCTCTTCCTTTTCTTCTTTTCTTCTCCCTTTAGGTTCCTATGTGCATTTCTCAGAGTCTGGGTTTTTCTTTCATCACCGTACCTTGCCCAGCACTTCTACTTCCCATGCTGGAAACCAAGTACAAGTTAGAAACCACAGCCCAGTGAGGAAGGAGGGAACGTGGTTTGTAGTGCCAGACCCTGAGCTGACTGACCAGAGCAGCTGGGAGGCATGTCCGGGGTCTCTGGGGAGATGCGCGGAGGACTGGGGGAGGCAGGATGGAGCCAACTGTTGCAGTGATGCAGGGGTCCGGCAGCATCGTGGTCGTGGGTCGGGGAGCCCCTGACCGGGGGGGTCCTGCCTGGGCAGCCCTTTGAGCTGTCTGGAGCCAGGAAATGGAGACTAATCCCTTCCCACCCTGCTGTGTGTGGAGCAAGAGGGAATCAAAAGCAGCTGAAAATCCCGGATTTCCCTTTTTATTCAGCAGAGGAATGGGGGAAACACAGGGACAAGCTACAGGGGCACAGCTCCACCTTTTCCCACTGCACAGGGCTGGATGCCTCTGCACCCACAGCCCCTGCCCCTGGAGGGACCTGGCCCTGCTTACCCATCCCCAGTTATTTTGGGGTCAGCACAAGGCAGGGCCCTGTCCCCAAGTGTGGGAGACCTGGCTGCTGCTGACAGTCCAGCTGGTTGCAGCCTGGCCCCAAATTCCATCCAAGACCTACAACACACCTGCATTTCCAGGGGCCCTCGATCGCCCCACTGCCCCAGCCCTCTTGCTGCAAGCCTGCTCTGGAGAAGAGCTTTGCAAAAGCTGGTGAACCTCCACCGGGGCAAGAAGGTGGGAAAGGGAAGCTCTCCAGGGGTCTGGCTTTTGCAAAAAGGGGACTGAGTGGGTGTCCCAGCTGGTGCTGCACCTGCGTGCCACTGTGTTGCGCATCCACGTGTCATAAAAACACACTGCTCCTTAACAGCGCTGCTCACATAGCAATGGGTAATTAACCAGAGATAGGGATATAATGTTCATTGCTGAGATTAAAAAAAAAAAATTGACCTGTAATGATGCTGGCTGCTCAGGAACTGATCAATCATCCTGTGCTTTCTGTTCCGTGAGAGTCCAAGGTAGGAGAAGCTCAGGGGGGGGCAGGATGCTGCCTCGCTGCTGCAGAAAGTCTCACTGAAGCTGGGCGAGACCCTCATGGAACAGCTTGTTTCGCTCACTCTCTGGTCCCTGATCCTCCTGCAGAAGCTCTGCTCATGTTTTCTAGCTGTTTTCCTTGCAATTAGGGGGACAGAAAATTCTTAAAATCTAATTACGTAAAATCAGGCTAATGCTGTCATGTCTGTCTGCCTGTGTCCTCTCTCCCAAATGACTTCTGAACCTGCTGGCCCGCTTCACACAAGTTTGGCTGAGGGCTTGCAGATAGTTAAGTCTGTGCAAATATGATGAAATTAGATGGTTGAAAGGAGGAAAAGGATCTTGTAAATGCCCCAAAACATCTGTCGCATCAGTTCATGTATTATTAGACACCAGAAATCCATGTGGGAGATGCTTCTTACAAACACTTCAACCACAAAACCATTTTCATTCTCAGTTTGTACATTTTTAGGCATGAAAGACCATCTCGAGACGTGAAACCGTAGGAAACAACACAAGTAGTTTCAGTGCTCACAGGCTGACCTTTTAATTTTAATGAAGACTGAAATTCTTTAGCACTCAAAGTGATTCCTGGAGCCAAGATTTAAAGTAAAAACAGCATAAATCATGGACCCAGAGGTGGAATGTCGAGAGGGTCAGCAGCACCGTGGCTGGACTCAGCACCATGGTGTGACTCAGCGACGCTTGCCGAGTTTGTTGATATTTGTGCCACTGTAACCGAGAGATAAATCTGGCCCTCGGCCACTGGCGTACAGTATTGTTTGGAAGAAAGAACATTGCTCCTCCATGCCAAAAACCCACAACAAAAAGAGTTTTGCTGGCCATTGAGCGAGGCACTGGAATAACTTCCCCCCGCTAAAACAATGCGGAGCGGAAACCTTTTAAAGTGGTAATTACCGAAGGGAAAAACATTTTTTTTTCTGAACATCCTTGACTGAGGGACTAACAATACCTGGGAATACTAAAAGACTTTTACAATTCTTAATTGACTTTTTAGTCATGTGACTGTTTCATCTCTGCAATACCTGGCTCAGGGCTGGGCGATGAAACTTTCCCTTTCCAGCTCTTGCCAGCCTCTTTTCCTGACTCTCACATGGCTGACACCAGTGAGTGTGTACTCAGGCTGTTAAAACAGAATATTTTGGTGTCCACTCACTGTGCCCCAGCCCAGACCGAAGTGAATTTGGCCCAAATAACTTGGCAGGGGCCACACGGCGTCAGCAAGCACCCGGCCCCAAGCACCCAGCCATGCTGGCTGCTGGTCCAGCTGCTGGACGTCCCTCCTGCTGTGCTCCTTCTGCAGCTCCTCTCCCTTCTCCTTCATCCCTGCGGCTGCGCCGGCCCCTCTGGCTCCTCTCTGTGCTGCTCACTTTCAATCACATCAGCTCTTCACTCCACCAGAGCCCGGCTCCAAGGTTTCACTCCTCATTTCAGATCAAGTCAGCTTTCCTGCAGCTTTCACGGCGGCTTTCCAACCCGTCTGGGTTTTGATGTATGCTTTCCCTGACGTTTGTGCAGCCGAAGGAGATACAGGACCATTGTTGGAACATCCTTTTCCCTATCCCCCCTTAAGGGGCTTTGTTCCTGTTTAACTGGATTTCTTATTTTAAGTAACCTCAGTTATTTACTTGTGTTTTTAATGTTATATGCACGGTACACCTTCCTGTTGCTTCACTTATTTCCAGGATCTGGCATTTAGATCTGTTCCATCCTGTTCCTATACTGGGCTAACTGTTCTAAACCGAGGCTACATGTAAATCTGTTCTATTTTGCTACCTGTAGCTCTTCAGATCAGATCAGCTCTGCAGCCCAGCATCTTGCTGCAGCCTGTTTGGCTCTTATGTTTTAGCCAGTCTTTGGACGTAATTTAGTCTTGTGCAACATACCAGCTCTCTGTGCTGCTTCCCTGTGCTTGTGCTCTGGCATCACTTTTGGACTTCTTCGCAGCTTCATGGCACCGTTCCTTTCCCTACGGGCGTTAAGATACGTCGTTCCAGAGATGGGGAAATGTATGCATATGGCGCTGATCAGGTTCAGGGAGCTAAGTCTGAGCACGCTGGGGTAGTCACACAGATGCAAACCTGCATCCCCGTCCCCAGGGAGGGCAAACAGCAGCGTGGGGTCACAGCACATCCCCAGATATAAGGCAAGTGCAGGCGCTCAGCAATGCCCTATACGTGCTGGCAGGAGCTGTCACCGTGGCAGAGGGCAGGGGATGAGCCTCTCTTCCCCTTCCCTAGCCCAGGAGCAGAGCCACTGGGATGACAGCCGGAATAAAGCTGCCCTCCATTCCCCTGACTGGAGAGTGGGACCCGAGGGCTGGTCCCAGTTCCCTGGCTGGTGTGGGTAATGCAGGTGTACGTGCTACCTTCGTGGCTGTGGTGGTGCCGGGGGAGGCACGGGTGAGAGCAGGGCTAGAGAGTGTGCTGGGGGAGGCAGGAGCTGATGATGAGGACAGGCACCCTAATGAGCAAAGTTTCTTTGTTATCCGCTGGGATTTCTTTATTGATTGGTTGCCAGAGCCTCTTGTTTCTGAGAGTCTCCTTTTACACGATTCAGCTGAAGGTGTCATTTTGGCTGGTGGCTGTCAGTGGAAAAACGTACTGCCTGCCCTTGACTGTATTTTTGAAAGGTGAGCAGAGCCAGAGCTTCATTATGTTTATTTTCCACCTGGACTCATGAGCCTCACCATGGAGAGCACTTCCTGCTGTCCAGGTGATTTGGAAGGGGGTTTGGGTGGGAGTGATCGATGGGGCCACTCAGCCCTGCCCAAGCAATGACATGAGCATCCCAAAGCTGTAGCAGTGGGCAATGCTGCTCCCTGTTTCACAGGCAGCCACCAGCCAGTCATTGCAGTACAGATTTTGTGTGTTCAACAGAGCAGTGTCTTGAACTGAGCTATTGCTCCCAGTCTGGCCCCAGTACAAAGGTGCTGGGGCGAGGAACAGTCATGTGTACAGAAAATCCAGCATGCAACCTCCCTTGTTGAAGGTTGTGGTAAAGGGAATAAGATATGCCCAGTAAATTCTCCGATAGGTTGTGTTTCTTCTGGGAAGTGGTGTAGCTGGAGGCAGATTAACTTTGCTTTGTGCATCGGCGTAGCCCCTGGCCGCCCGTGTCTGAGCAGGGCAGGGCAGGGGCCGGCAGCACTCAGGGACCCTCTGGGATGCAAGGGGCTCAGGGTGCTGAGCTGGTGGTGGAAAAGTGACTCCAGTTGTTGGGGGACTTGTTGGGGGACCCTGGAAGTCTCGGGATGCTCTGCCAGTGAAACCGCCACCATTGGACCTTGCCCAACATCAGCGATCAGATACGTGTTTCCAATATGTAATGAAATCTCACGATGTCATTTTATTTTTCTGGTAGATGAAAAGGGCTGGTTTGATTTCATAAACAAGTTTCCTCTATCTTCAGGGGCTACACCCATTCCCATCTTTCCCTGCCAATTTTTGTGGCTTCGTAACCTTTCTCCTATTTTCTCCTGGTGATTTTTCTTTTCCTGACTGTTGTGCAGAGGACCCATGCGAGCAAGGATGGAAACTGCAATAACTCTGAGCACCTGGGAGACTTGCACTCACCGTACGCTGATCGCTAAGCAACACCAAAAAATGTTTTTCCTGTTTTTCTTTTGGTTTTAAGCACCTTAGGTGGTATTTGTTAAAAGAGCTGACTGAAACATGCTGGCAGAAAGGTGATGGGGAGATAAAAGCTGCCTTTAAAGACAAACAGCTCAAGAAACAGTCTTTACCAGAGGAGCTCTGGCGTGTCTGCAGCGTGTCAGGCTCCAGCAGCGTAATGCCTGCTGAGCTCGGCACTCGGGGGAACGCTGCGGCCGGCAGCAGAGAAGCACGTGGAAAAGGAAAACGCTGCAGCCCCGAGCTGCAGCCACAGCTCCCTCTCAGCGTGGGGATGGTCCGTGACAAAACTCACTGGGTGTCTCGTGATCCTCTCCAAACAGCAAGTTCTGGGCAAGCCTTCATGCCTGTTTTCCTGCATCCCCTTGCCACCAGTGCCCTGCAAAATGCTGTACGGTCTCTTGGTGCTTTTCACAAGATGGACCCTGATGTCTTTGGCTTTCTGGGCATGTTTTAATGTTAGGAGTTACATTTTGCCTCTTATTTTTCTGAGTGTTTTCTTTCCATTTAAATGGCCGCGAAGGCATCAAGGCGCCTCTCCCCAGAAATGCCAGCACACAGCATGCTATGGTCAGTTGTTTCTTAGAAAGTGGCTCGACTCCATCCTGCCCTGCCACATTGGCCTGGTTCTGCTGAGCTTTTAGAGGTCAGCAAGCTTGAAAAACAGCGGTTTGTGTTGTCACTTGCCACTCTGTAATGAAAGATGCTCAAACACTACTTCTCATGCCATCCCACCCAGCTGTTGCATTGGGGAGAAATATTCCTGCAAGCTCTTGAGTCTCCGAGGTTTGTGGCATAATTGCATCGTCGCTGCTGAGCTTCAGGAGGCTGGAGTCTCCGCAGGAGATGCCATAGCCCAGCTGTGCGCAGGGGCTGCAGGAAATGAAACACAGAATAGCTGGATGGAGAGTTTTAGATCCTAATTGCCTGGGGATTTGGTGTGCTTCCTCTGCTAGGAACTGCCAATAATTAGGAGCTTGCCTCGCTGTGTTAGACGTTTGGCATGCTTCGGAGAGGCTGGAGGAGAGCTGCGTTCCTGAATTAACCCGGCGCTTAATCGGTAGCTGCCCGTGGGGGGCCGTAGGGAGGAGGGGATGTTGCAGCTGGAGAACAGGTGCCACTGTCAGAAGGGGCACAAAGTGCAGGAGAGCCTGGGTCAGCCTTCCTCCCTGCCAGCACAAAGAGTTCACAGTGCCTGATCGGCCCTGAGAAACTCCCAAAACCTGGAGGCAGAGTGAATGATCCAACTGCCTTGGATCTGAAATACTTGGCAGAGAATTTCTAAAATCCGAGCTTGCTATAAGCCGTGGCAAGTGGTGTGTGGCTCACCTCTAAAACCTGCTTAAACAGGGGCATGGGTGGTGTTTGCAAGTTTGAATTGGGACTGCAAGGGACTGAGGGCTGGCTGTGATCTGCTGGTCCCCAAATTTTGGGAGCAACTGCTCTAACCTGACATCTTTATGTGGATTGTACGGAATGGAGCAGTGACAGGAACAGTGACATCATTTCCCCTTCTTGCACAAGCCTGGAAGTTTTTTTCTTTGTCCAGAAGTAGAAAAGAGGGTACTAGTTTATTATTATTTCTTATAAAATAATTTTCCAGTTGAGACTGGGAAGTGGCAATGAAAGTCTTTCAAATTAAAATCTGAATGCCCCAAAAGTTTTGATTTAGGACTCAAATGCAAGTGCAACGAACAGCCTGACCTTTAGTTACTATTTCTTTTCTCTCGGTAGTGCTTTTCCTCCAACGTGCCTTACAAACAGCCATGAGAAGGGCTTCCCCAGCCCCTACAATAGAAGGAAGTGTTCCCGTCTCCATTTTATGGCGAGCAGCCTGACACGGGGCACTGCAGGGATTTACTCAATGCGCCTCGTGAGTTGGTGCTGGAGCTTGGGACAGAGACTGGATAACGTTGTGACTCCCAGACAGCACAGCCTGGTTCCCATCGGGGGGCTGCCGGTTTGGGTCCCTCGTCACTCTCGTCGAACAGTGAAAGCTGGTGCTGTGCGATGCTCCAGAGGGGCTGTGAGAGGCGGCTGGGCCCAATTCTTGCCTCCTGTGGTGGGAGCTGACGTTTCCTTCTTTCCTCTGGCATCTGCCCTGCTGTAGGATCGCGGAGGCTCAAGAAAATGGGGGTTTTGCGAGGCGGTGCTGCTGCATGCCCTCGGGGCAGTGGCAGGAGCAGGGGGGTGTTTGCAGGCAGCCTGATGCCATGCAGGAGGCAGCTAAAGCATGGCTGAGCAAAGCTGTGGGGTGGGCAGCCTCGCTCGCTCAGCCCGTGGCCTGATGGAAGAAAAAAAAACCCAGCAATATTGAGCACGGGAACTGGGTCACCGTGAGTTTTGTCCTGTAGGAAATACGCTGGAAAGCCCTTCTTGGAAGTGGAGCAGTGAGATGAAAGCGAAGGAGGGCAGTCACTGGGAGGGCTGGAGGATGGAGCAGAGGGGGATGCTCGAAGGCTGCATCTAAGAGCTTGTACGAGACAGGGAGAGCCAACTTGGGGTCTGCGCTGAGCCCCGTTACTAAGAAACAAACTAAGATCTCAATCCTGACCCAAATGGATTGAGCTAAACCAGGGAACTAGCTAAGAGTTTCCAAAAGCCTCTCGGTGTTACCCACTCCACATTATTCACCGTGCAGGGAAGCCTGCAGGCTGGAGACTGCGGCAGAGGAGCGTAGGTTTGTGATCTGTAGGTATCGGCCGTATGGGCTTGTATTTATTCAGCCAAGTGCTGATTGCAGAGTGGTGGAAAGAAACAAAGTAAGGGATTTCCCGGTTCCTGCACCCGTCTTTGCTCCTGCGCCCACTAAATTGATGGGACATTTATAGCTGGCGTCAATGCAAATGCTCAGCGTGTCGTGAAAAGTTTTTGCTGGGTTTGCCAAGTGTAAATTGTTGATGATTTTCTTTTTTTAATGAGTCAGTCATTGATCATTTTCTTAAATCCCCTGCTCTGGGAGTCACATCATATAAAATAATTGCATTTTTCTGTTTCACTATTTTCAATTTCTAGACCTTCAGGGGTGCAGGAGAGAAACCTGAGGGTGTGATACTGCATGTTCCCTTGTGGCTGTATGCTTAGAGGCAAATAAGAAGCCCTGCAAAGTTATTTATTTTGAATCTCATGACTTTCAAGAGCCTGGTCCCTGACGGCTGAGTGTTTGGGGTTAGCTACACTGAGCAAACATCCTGAACTTGGGCTCCTGACCCCGCTTTGAGTGTTTTGCTTTTCAGACCCAGAAGGTTCCCAGGAGAGGAGAAAGGAAACTGGCTGGCTATTTTTAAACCCTTGCAGTTGCCTTCCTGCCTTATATTATTTATTATCCATTATCAGAAGTGTTTCTCCCCTGAAACCATCTTTAGTGGTCAACCAAGGGACCGGTGAAAATTGCCCATCAAACAGAGCTGCATCTTTCCTTAGAGGTCAGATGAAGCTGGAGGGTTTTGAAGGGTTTTGCCAACTGAAAATGAGTAGGGCTGTTATTACGTGCACTCGAGCAGTGCCACGCAATTCCAGTGGTGGGCCGTGATTACACTGCCCTAAGAGATAAACACCGAAGAAAAGCACCGTCTCCCTCCCAGAGACCCTACAGCCCAGAGAGGCAACTGATTGCTGCTGGAGAACCTGGTGCTGCCTCTGATTTCTGCATGCGCCAAGTGAACCGATGCACGCCACCGGTCTCGTTTCATAGCACATCTTGCGGCATCACGCGGTTTCTGCATGACCTGCCGGTGGGTCTGGGGACATCTCTGTGCGGAGCATCGTTGTGTCCTTTCTGCAGCAGAGAAAGCTCAGGTGACCTGTCTGGCACCGTGGGGTGACCGGGGCAGGGATCGGGGCTTCATCTCTGCGCCTGGGCAGCCCTAAAATCTGCATCACTGCTAAGAGAGCATCCGGAAGGTGCAGGGCTGCCTCGGGGGCGCGAAGCCCTGGCACAGGGCTGGCTCCCCTTTCCCAGGGTGTCCCAGGGAGTCCCCTTGACCCTCTGTGGCTTCAGATAAGGAGGACAATAGCCCACATTGTCCTCACTCATCCTTCTGCCTGGTAAACTTTCAAGTTGGAAGCACACCACATCCCTGGCAGCTGTGTTAATCCTTTCCTGCCCAGGCAGGAGCTGCCGGTGCCCTGGGCAGAGCTGGACGCGTGAGCATCGGCTCCATGTTCTCGTTGGGAATAAAGCCGCAGGGCTGGAAGGCCCTGGGAGGTTGATGTTATTTCAGCTGCGCAGAGAGCTGAGGCGTAAAAGTCTGGGTTTTGGTGGTGTCAGCAGCAGCTGCCCAGACCCTGTGACACGGTTTATGGGCAGCATGTGAGGAGGGAAGAGGAAGAGCCCAGGGAGGGTGAGAGCACGCTGTGCTCAGCGCTGGGGGGGTGACTAATGACAGGTTTGCCTGTTCCTCTTTGCCTCTGAAAACAAAATTATGTTACAGGGTTTCAGCATCGTCTTGGGGGCCTGGGGCCTCTTTAAAGTGGGATCTGAGTCCCCACTGTCCCCCCAGACCGTGGGTCCCTGCTGGGCCAAGCGCAGGTGCCCTGGCCCCTGCTCCCTGCCCTGCCGGTGCATGGCAAGGGGGGGGTGGGGGTGTCAGACCCTGCCCCGGCACTGACTCACTGCGGGGCCCCGGTCACGTCCCCTCATCCCCCCGGGGATGCTGCCGGTACCGTCCAGCTGCGGGCAGCGGAGCTGGGCAGCGCTCCCGGCACAGCAGCACAGCTGGCGGGGGGCTGCGCTCCTGCCGTGTGAGAAAACTTTGTCTGTTGGGACACAAACACGCGCTGTTAATGCTCCAGCGCTTGGATTTAAGACTTTTCTTCGGGTGGTGGTGGGTGAACCCCAGTTCTGGGTGCTGCACGAACCCCTGGGGATACAAGTGTCCCTCTCCAGAGCCGCTGTCACCCCTACAGCTTTGCTCCCTCCCGCCCCGCCCCCCCCCCCCCCCCCCCGGTTAAAAGCCCACTGCTCGCATCCTCCCCCTCGGGGGGGGTCTCCTGGAGCATCGCCCCCCCCATCCCCATTCCCACCCCCATCCCCTCCAGGCTTCGCCCCTCCCGCAGCCCCCGCCCGCCGTTTCCGTGGGCTGCGCGGGTGCGGTGTCCCCCCCGCGGGGGCCGGGCCGTGCCGAGCCGTGCCGCCCCCGGGCGGGCGGAGGCAGCGGCAGGAATCCAGTGCCTGGTTTTGCAGCCCGGCCGGCTCCGTCCCGGCCCCGCCGTGACATCAGGCTGCTCGGCGGCGGCTGCGGGCTCCCGGCCGCCTGCCCCGCTCTGCGGGCGCTCCCGCCGCGCCTCCCGAGCCGCTCCGCTCCGTTCCATCCCGCCGGCCGCCCCTCTGCCCGCCGGCTCCGCGTCTCCCCGCGGGCATCCCCTCCCCCCCACCCCCCCCGGCGGAGCCCCGTCCCCCCCCCGGGGGCGCTGGCGGGGCCGGCGGCGGAGCGCGGCGCCGGGGATGCGGCGGCGCTGCCCATGGTGAGCCGCCGGCGCGCCCCCCCGCACCATGCGGCCGCGCCCGCCCCCGAGAGGATGTTCGAGGGCTGCCGGCGGGCGCGGAGCCTCTGGGGCGGCGTGAGGCTGGAGGTGGCCGGCGAGAGCAGCCCCGTGGTGCTGCACAGCTTCACCCAGCTCGACCCCGACCTGCCGCCGCTGGAGGTGAGAGCGGGGGAAGGGGGGGGCGGTTGGTGGTGGTACCGCTGCGGTGAGCTGGGGAGGGGGGGCGCGGAGGGGGCCCCGCCGCACACCCCGCTTTGCTTTGGGGTTGCCATCTCGCTGGTGGAGTGGCCAAAGCTGGCCCGCAGGCTGGTGAGGGGGTGGCTGCAGGCTGCCTGCTGTGTGTAACCCTGTTGCAATGTATGTAGTAAGTGGGGGCCCCTGCTCGGTTTGCCCCTCTCCCCGTGCCTGGCTGGCAGGGAGGCTGCCAGGCTCTCCGCTGGGAGAAGCCACAGAGACGCTTTCCCTCCAAACAACCGGGAAACGGGGCAGATTGCTGAAACCGGGGCTTTTAATATTTTATTTGAGACTCTTGCTGCTGGAGGTAGGAGTCTGCTGTGATCTGAGCTGCTCGTAAAGGCTTCAGGCTTGGCCAAACCGCAAAAGTGTCCTCTGGGAAGGCTACAGGCATCAGGAGGACTTTGCTGGAGGATGCAAAATATTTGTGCTGCTTTGGATTCGGCGCCTGGCGGTTCAGGGTCGGACCAGTTCCCTGGAGGTTTCAGCCCAAGTGGTTTGTTGATGGCAGTTGTGTGTGGAGGCACCCAAAATAATCTGACTCAGAGCTGTGCTTTTTTTCTTAGAATAAATGATCATCTTCGGTGTGCCAGGAATGTCATTGATTTGGGGCAAACGTGTTGGGAGAAGCTCAGCTGGAGGAAGGTTTTGGTGTTAGAGGTGGTGCTTGCATGTCAGCGCCCAAGAGCTGCGGGCTGGCCTACGGGCGTGCTGGTGGTGCAGGGGTTAATACCAGCAAGGGTCACCAAGCCTGGCTTTGCTGGGATTTAGAGCCAGCTCCAGATGTGCTTCTCTGTTCTGGATGCTTCCCTGGAGGAGGGGAATCGCCACTAAACCTTTTTGGGTTGCTGTGCAGATAGCTGCGGAGGGCAGCCAGCATTTCAGGGGTGCCGGCTCCTTCTCCCAGCACTAAACCATTTATCCCATGACCTGTGATGGCGAGTCTCAGCTAGCCAACGCTGGGATTATCGGCTCCGGCTGTATCTGTTCACCTCTGGCTTTGTGGCTGGGGCTCATCAGCTCTGCCGAGAGTTCATGGAAGCTCCATCCAGCTTATTTTCCCCCCTTCCCCCCCTCCCTGCTTCTCTCTCCTGGGGGTGGGTGTACTGACATCGCCCAGAGTACATGGAGAACATCATCTGGTTCGTGTTATGCCTGGCAGGAAGTCCAGCCTCTCCGGCCCGCAGCGCTCCGGGAGGCCGAGGGGCCGTGCTTTTGGCAGAGAGAGCAAAAGGAGTGGGAAAGGGGGAGGAAAAGAGGGGGCGATTGCAGCGTGCTGCTCCTCTCACCCCAGGGGGAGGCTGCCTGGCACATGCGAGCCCCCGTGCACCCCAAGCAGAGCAGGCTCTGGAGTGCTGGAGAGGGTTTGGCAGCATCTCTGGTGATGGGGGCTGCAAAGGAAAAGTCAGCAGGGCTGGGGGGCGCTCAGCATGGCCCCCGCTGTTCCTGAGCGAGCCCTCGCTCACCTGTGCGCGGTGGAGAGAGAGGTGAGTACCCACCAGGTCCTCTGAGGTTGGTTTGCCCATATTTCCCCTCTGGGCTGTACGTGGCTCTGTGCTGCGTGAGGGTCAGAGCACAGTCCTGGAGCCAGCCCTGAACAACTGGCCAACAGATCCCTCCTTTCGCTCTAGCATCCATTTGCAAGCGGTGGCAAGAAAAGTTACATCCCAGAGTGGTGTATAGTGACCTGCTGTCTCCCGAGAAGCTTTGAGATGCTCAGGGAGCCACTAATCTCTACTATATTCTCATGTGTGGGCTTCCACGTTGCTCACTAATGCTGGCCGGCATCGCAGTGCACAACAGAGGGAAGGAAAATAAGAGTCTCAGTGTTGTGACAACTGTCCTGGCAGCAGCCTGGTGTGGTTATAATCCTCGGGTCGAGTTACTGTGCAAGATGCACTCTGGGAGAAGGCAGATTATTTGATTAAGGAACCCCCTGGAGACCATAGGTGTTTTGTGGAGCCCCGTTGATAGCGCTGCCATCAGTCCCTGATGGGAGCCCTGGGCTGACACCTCTGCCCAAGGGAGCTGCGCTTCCTGGGCTCGGCACGTCCCCTGTGCTGGGACAGAGCTGTTTTTGGAGGAGCTGTGCCAGTTTATGAGGCGGATAGTCTGGTCCCACAGGGAATAGAGGATCCCTGGAAAGCTGCTGGGCGAGTTGCGGAGAATGTGGATCTCATTTTCCACTCCTCAGCTGAGCCCCTGCGGATGTCAGCAGGGCAGCTCTTTGGATGTCTCCTGCAGCAACAGTATCGATCACCCAGGCATCACTCTGAGGTCCTACTCAAGGTCTCATGGCCACGTGTTACTGGGTGTTCTCACCGTGATTTTAACCACAGGGAATGGAAAATTTAGACTGTCTGAAGCAAGGGACTGGCAGAGCAGCTTTGCAGACCTTTTGCTCTGGCCTTTCCAGTTCCAGTCCATCCCAAATCAGCAATGAGTGCCCTTCCTATCCAGTGGCAGCCACAGAGTGAATTTGGTGGCCCTCCTCCTGGCCCTTGCTGGACAATCATGCCATAAGCACCCCTGCAGATGACACAGACTGAAACTTTCATGGGGCTGATGTTGCGAACCTCTAGACAAGTGGCTGAGCTGACGCATAGCAAAGCCACTTGTGTCCCTGTGAATCTGGCTCTGTTTGTTTTCTGCACGATCAGGAGATTTTCAGTTGCTAAACGCATCCTCAGAAACTTGAATTGCTCAGCCCAGATGCCTTGGAGGTCAGTGCTTGCTCTTTACAGCTGGGAGGGAGGCGAGGGAAGGGAACAGATATCTCTTAAAAGGTATTTTCTTTTAGCTTCCTATGGTGCCTTTGGAAGAAGATCCTTTTCTCCCAGCTTGTTCTCCTCCCCCAGGCACAACCTGATATGCCCCTTGCAATTTGCCAGATGAACATCATCTGTTGATACTTCTTGGATGGGGACCTACCTTCTGGCTCCCTTCCAGAAAGGTTTGGAGCCGGCGGTGAGGCCAGGAGTGGGTTCAGATGCTGATTGTTGGGGGCTGCTGCAGGGTGGGAACAGGTTGGGAGGGATTTTAATAATTATTATTGAATATGGTTAGAGAGAAGTTGGAGAGAGGCTTCTAAATGTGTTTGTATAAGAGTTGTGTTTCTTGGAGGCTGCCATGCCATGTTTCCACAGAGGTGGGATATCCTCCGGTACTGGGATCTCGCTGAGGTTTACTGGATTTAGCACCGGACTGGCAGACCTGGGAACGGAACACTTTGTTGACCTACAGGCTGGATGGGGAACCCCTCCCTGGCCACCCCTGCAGCGGGGGAGGCAGGCGGTCCTGTGCTGCAGCTTGGGGTGCTTCAGGGCCCCCCAGATCGCACTGTTTGGGAGCTGGGGGCTGCCTGTGACCATCCCACCATTAGGGCCAGCGCACGGCTTGTTTTTAGGGCCACCTGAGTTGGTCCAGCCATAGGAAGGGCTTCACTGCTAGCAGCTCCTCCATCACCCTTTCAGCTTCTCTAATTGTCAGCCAAGAGACGTGTAATTGAAGGAGCTGAGAGCTTATTTAGGTCACTCTAGACCACATTTAAAGGCTGACTATCCCCTGCTTGTACTTTTTCTAACGCCCTTATCTCCAGAGCTGCCTAGTGACTGGCTTCCAAGCGGACGTATGCCTTTTCTTGAAATATATATTTGCGGCAGGCAGGGCTGCTTCAGTTCTCAAATATTTCTTCATCTCCCATGGACTCAGCAAGAGGGGGGAAAAAATGTCGTTGCTAAGGAGCGGGATTTGGATACAAAGCTGGCCGAGCTGCTGGCAGGGGGCCCGGGGGGCTCCAGCGCAGCTCATGGTGGGTTGGAGTTTGTGCATTACTTTGGTGGGATGTCACCTGCAGGGTCTGGATGAGGGGAGTCAGGATTTGAAACATTACTTGGGCCTTGGGGAGAAAGAGTTGGGTTGTAGGACTCATACCCTCCATAGATTACTTTGTTCGGCCGGTGCTGTTAGTGTGCGTGGTGCTGGGTCAGACCCAACAGCAGCATCCACAACCTGTCCAAAATGCTTGGTGGGGCTCTGTGGGACCGTCATTCTGCAGCAAGGAGCATCCATCCGTAGGCTGGAAGGTGAGGCTGGCACGAGGGGTTTTTGGAGGAGGGACCCTGCGCCCAGGGAGACCTGTTAAGCATCACACTGAAACTGTATTGCAGCCTCTGGCTGGAGCATGCCTGCTTGGGAAGATGGGCAGCAGGGGAAGGATGGAGTTGTTTGGCTACTTTTTGTCTTGTTCCTGTCCCCGTGTGGGTCATCCCAGCAGCCTCAGCCCTCCTGGCTCATGGAGCTCCAATGAAGATGCATTTGGACTTTGCTCCTGAGCTTTTAGGGAAAGGGAGCGCTGAGCTCCTGCGTGGAGTAATCCCGGCTGCTCCCTGGGGGCTTTGCCTTGCAAGTTGGCCATCGGCATGGAGACACCGGGAGGGAGTCGGAGCAGGGATGGAGGTGCAGGGAACCTACTCGCACGGGAGTAGCTTTGCTCAGTGTAATCTGGTGTTTGCAGAAGGGCTTTTGTGGATGGGCCTTTTGTTCTCTTAATACCTGGGAAGGGCTTTCCCAGAGGCGATGGGGAAAGTCCTTTCCTAAATCTCTGGGTGGGCCATGCCATCGCGTGGGCTGCAGTGAGCAAACGCCCGTCTCCTTCCGTGCAGTGAATTGGGGACTCTGCAACACCCAAAACCTCCATCCGTCTCCACCTGATTTTGATATGGTTTTATGACATTATGCAAATAATCTCTATAAAGTTTTTGGCTCTATTCTCGGGGCTGTGTTGGTGCAGGTTCTTACAGGGCAGTGCTTTTATGTTAGATAACCGCCGAGAGTTTCTCTCCAACATACCTGAGGGTCACTAGTTATGTGACAGCTAAATGTCAGTGGAGATTAAGCACGTGTGGCCGGTTTCACTTGCATAGCTTGACAGCAGTGAGTTTGTTTTCATTACACAGTTGGTATTTCGATGAGCCCGGCTGTCAGAAGCACGCTGGGATGGGGAAGGGCATCTTCCCGCTCTGCATGTGGGGTGCTGGGTGCCCGTGCAGCGGGGGCTGGTGGGCACAGCTGCCTGGCCAGCCCCGGGCTCGGCGGAGGCGAGATGGAGATGGCTCTAGCTGCCAGGCACCAGCCGAGTCCTTGGAGCTGACAGGGGAGGAAAAAAGTTGTTTCAACTTGCAAACAGAGCATATTGGAGAGGAAACTCATCAGAGGCAACTTCATCTGGAATGCTGAGGCATTATTTTTAGAGTGGCTTTTCTTTCTGCTAACCACATGTTAACAAACAGCAGCTGGGCTGAGGGGCTGTGTGGAAACCTGCTTTTCAAAGGGCTCACTCCCCTTCTTACCAGGAACTTCTTTTCATGTGATGCAGCAAAACCACGCAGCCTTTCCCTGCACTTCGCAGTGGTTGGGTCTCCATGGAGACTCGCAAGCTGAGCCTGCCCCAGGCTCCCCGCTCCAGCCCTGTTTTCATCTGTGAAATGATGTGTTTGGTTTGGGTTCACCTCATAGGGTTGGAACCAACTTCAGGAAACCATCGTTTAGCCAGGCTGGGCAAAGCCAAGCATGTTGCCTGAGACTGGCAGGGTGAACACTCAGCTGTGGGAAGCAGGCGGGGATGCCGATGGGTGCACCATGGTGTGGTTGGGGTGTTCAGGACCTTGCCTGCCTGTTCAGGCAAAAACCTCAGGGATTTTGGTCAAAGACACTTGCCTGAAAGGCTCAGGACTGGTGAGGTCCAGTTCTGTGCATCGCAGCAGCAGCAGAGCTGGTGAGCTGGAGGGTGTGTGTTTTGGGGGTGAGCCGTGGCTGATGGTGTCACCCCCATTCCTCCCACACTGTGACCCCCACAATCACTGCAGACTTTTCAGAGCAAAGCAAATCCTCAGTTTTGTTTATCATGTTAAAGCAGCCCAGCTTTTCTCCAAACGTTGCTTTTTGTTTGCTTTTGATTTCTTTCTTTAATGGATATTTGGTCCTGGCTGCAGTTGTGCAGGTCAGGGCCCCTTGGCCAGATCCCTGTGCCGAGTGTTGCTGGTGAACATCACTGTGATTACTGGGTTTCTAGACAATGTGGTTTACTAGATCCAGTCCCGGTTGCGACAATGAGAGCTGGCATTAGGAGAGGCCAGGCTGGTCCCTCCCTCACAGCACGCTGGAGTGACTCAGAGAACAGTTATGGCTCATGCCAGTGTCATAACAGACACTTATTCCCAGAGGTGTTTCTTGAGGGGGAGGGTACCCCACAAACTCCATCTCTCCAAGTCCTCATTTCCATGGATTTTAGCGTGTTCCTCAGCAAAACTCAGCTCTGGGGAGGATAGGGCTGTTTGGGGCTCGACTTTGGTCCAGGCAGTGTCAAAGGAAAGGAGCCAGGGAAGGATGCCCCATGGTTGTTGTGCACATCAGCTTTTTGGGTATCTCAGGGTTTGTTCCCCGAACTCATTTTAAATGGGAGGGTGATCCACAGGGATGCTCACCCGTGGATGGCAATCCCAGGGGATGAACAGGGCAGGAACAGACGAGTCAGGGTAGGAGCGTGTCTGTGCTGGCTCACCAAAGTGCTGTGGCCAGGAGGAACAGGCTTGTGTGGTGCTTTACCTGCCACAAAGGAGCTTTAGCCACGTGAGGGAATGCTTGCCTGCAAATGCCCACGGTGATCCAGCACCGGGTTGAAATCCCCATGACTGGTGTCCCCGAGCAGGTGCAGGCGTGCTGCTGCAGATGCTGGTACACCTTCGTCATCAGCCATCGCTGGAGAAGGGCTGTGGCTTAAGTGGCAGGAGAAAACTTAGTTCCAAAAGTCTGTGCTGAATCAGGGCAGGTGGGGAAGTGGAGTGACCCTGTGTGACACTGCCCGCTGCCTCCCTGCCACCCCCCGGGTTTGGCTGGCGCCTGGCAGAGGGCTGGCTGCCGGCAGGTCCTGCTCTGGCATGGTCCACAGCAGCACCCACATCTACGAGTGCAGAGCTGAGGGTCTGGGTAGGGAATTCATCCCACCACCCAGCTGCACACACACCCACGTTCCTCATGCCGCAGCCGCTCTCCACCCCTTGCGTGCGCAGGATCTGGCCCCCCAGCACTCAGGGCAGGGCCTCGCTCCAAATCTCGCTGCTTGGGCTCCTGGCATGTGTGTTCAGGCACTTGACAACAGCTGGATTTTTTTTATTTATTATTTAATAATTTTTTTCCAGTTGTTTTCTCCCCAAAGGTGCCAATTAAACTTCAGCTCTCGGTTGCTTCAGCTGTGGAAATCGGAATTAGTTGGCTGAGCAGCCTGATCGCAGGCGCCCCAGGTGTCATCTTGTTGACTCCTGCCCCTCTGCCTGCTTATATAGCACCTAATGCCTCATTGACACCTATTTAAGTAATGCTGGGAAGGTGAGATTTTCTTGATTACAAAGCAAAAGTGCTTGCTCTTCTCCCTTCCAGCTTCCCACAGGCACCCCAGGGAGGGGGACAGGGAGCGGGGCACCATCCAAGAGGAGAATCTCTCCCAGCCTTTCCCTGGGACGAAGGGGATGACCTGGGACCTGCAGCTGGGCTGTGGTGGGACACGCTGGGGCTGCGGGTGTCAGGAGGAGGCTGGGACGAGCCGGGCTCAGCCCGGATCTCGGCGCGGGGTGGCTGGGAACATGCCGGCAGCAAATGGAGGCATCCTACGTCATCCTGGCCGCGGTGGGAGTTGGGCGTGAGGGGCACGGCCGGAGAACAAAGCCTCGCATTTATTCCTCCGGTCCTTTCACCGGCAGCCCCTCATTGCCTCCCTGCGCTGGATTGTTCCTGCATTTTCTCTGCTTCAGCTGTTTACTGGGTCACCCTGATGCAGACACGCACACAAAGAGCAAGCCATGCGGCGAGGCTGTTCTGTGCCACCGGCACCGCGAGCCCCTCTCCGGCCCCGAGGAGCACAGTGGTGCCATTGAACCGGGCTGGGGGAGCGCCTGAGCCTGCCCTGCTCTGGGGTCGGGGTGGGCTGGGGGCATCTAGAGCCCCCCGGGCATCCTCCCCTGCACAGGCTGGGGCAGTGGGATTTTAGGGAGGGGGGGGTCCAAGAGGTCTAGGCTTGTCGGCTTTGCCCACGCTTCAGTCACACCAGCTTTAGCGGAGGGAATGTAAGTTGGCGTAAGGCAGTGTAAACACATGGGTGGACACATTTATTTCACGAGGGCTTATTTTGGTTCAGCTTATCTAAGCTAAAGATGTATCTGAGCTAAATCGAAATTAACCTCGTTCAAACTGAAGGGAGACGGCGCAGTTACCATAAGCCAGACCGCAGCCAGACAGGGCCGTGGCTTTTGGACAGCCTCCAACGTGTCCACCCCAATCTGTGCATCTTCAAAATCATGGAAAGATAGGACATTGTTTTCTTTTTCCCTCTGCAAGCTCCAGCAGGTGAGTTACTGCACAGCCAGCCATTTACAGCTTATCCAGGCTGCTTGGGAACGGCGTGGGGCAAAACTCCCTGGGAGATGTTGGCGTGGGACTGGTGGGATGGTTTGGTGGCATGGGGGGTTGAAAGCCACCTCCTGGCTCTGGGCTGGTGTCCTGTGCCAGGCAGCTGCTGGAGCCACGAGTTGCTTTGCCCTTGCTGTGCATCCCGCATGCCTTGCTTGTGCCGCAGGTGTGCGCCCCAGTGTGTGCTTGGCTCATGTGGGTCATGTACGTGCCGGGGGTGAGGGGGAGGTTTGACAAACGGAGCCGGTTTTAGAGCAGCCGATACACCTTAAAATTGATTTTTTGGTTGTCTGGACTGGCACATGGGCTACGAGCTAAGAACAGGGAAATACTCGTTCAAGGCTTTGTGTCTCTGAGAATGTAAAGGCTTGACTTTCAGGAGGGATGGACTCACTGGCTCGCAGGTGCTGGTAGACGCGAGGGACCAGCATTACCAGCATTTGCAACAGCGAACAAGTCTGTGTGTTCTAGTTAACGATTGTGAAGACATACCTGACGTTTCAGGAGTGACTGTACCGATTGGTTTCAAGGTACGTCGGCTCCCACATGCCAACCTAATCAAACACCCGTGGCGGTTCTTGCTGCTGCAGAAATAATGTACTGGGAGCTCGAGGGGCCCGTTTCAGCAGTGGGATCGATGGAGTATCGTTAGGTCAGGTCGGCTTGAGCTGCAACCTCTTCGGGACATCCGTCCTGTTTTTCTTCGCATTTGAACAAGGCACTATAGAGCCGTCGTGTTGCGTGCGACTTCCAGGTGCTGTTGCACACACACACACAAATAATCAATTTTTGAACTTGTTTCTGCTATGGGTTTTGCAGATTTTTGTGTTCCGTCTTGGCGAAATACAGACCTTTGTTCTGAGCTGAAATGACTTTACTATGAGACAGTCTTTATTTAACCTTACAGAGCAATAGGTATTAATTTTTCATACACCGGTTTTCACCAGTCATGTCGTTCTGGTTTCACTTCCAGTAATTACCCCCTGGGCTGTAGGCGAGTTCATAGCGGAGCGGTTGCTGTGTAAGCCAAGGCCAGCTGCGTCCCTCCTATGCGAGCCTGACTCTGCGTAGGCGTTGGCGCTGAGCATGGATGCTGCCGAAACACACGCCAAAGTGATCACGAACACAAAGCTAAGGACTGTGGAGCAAGAGCTAGAACTGCTGTGTCGGCGGGATCTTTTTTCCATCGACTTAGAGAGGAAGCAAAACCTGCTGCACTCAGTTTTCTTCTAACCTTCAGCAGCCTCTGAAGGGAGCCCGTCCCAGCACGTCCCCTGGTAGGGAACATGAGGGTGGTCCAGCTTTGGAAGTGTCTTCTCATGGGATGCAGATGTCTAGGTGGAGGTGCTGGTGGTCTTCTGTACTCCCAGGTGTAGGAAACACAGGGTTTGGAGTTTAACAGTCATCTGGCATCTCTGGCACTGCCAGCGGCAGATGGAGTTTACTTTTCTCTGGGGAGTCCCCTAGTAAGGCTGGTCCTGCAGCACCTGCATCAGGGGGCCTGATCCTGCCCCCTTGGAGTCTGGAGAGGACGGAGCGGATACACAAAGTCTTTGCAGATCTTTGACTCTTCATTTCCAGACCATAAAAAGAACGAAAAAGTCTCTACATGTGAGCAGGCTCTTAGTTTTCTTTAAAAGCAAAACAAAAGCAAATGGGGGAGGAATCCTGTGTATCTGCTCTGTCTCGTTTCTGGACCCAAGTGCTGAGCTCCTAATCCTCACTCCAGCCGCTGACTCACTGCATGCGAGTCACAAGATGCCTTTGTAACCGATCCACCAGCCGCTGCTTTCTCCTCTTCCTAAGCTGCCAGGGTGGAGAAGACTGCCTTGGATATTGCCGCTAACCCTGCTGGGTTACAGAGGCAGGATCAGACCTGCCGTCGATCTGGGGCAGCCCCAACCCCGAGGGGGGAGGTGTGAAATCCCCAGGAGAGGCAGATACGGGGTGATGTGCACCCTTCCTCTGCCCTATCCTGCTCCCTGGGAGCGTGTGGTGCTGGGTGATGCGTGGCTTCAGGGCTGTTCCCTGCGGGTGCTGAGCGCAGCTTTCTATGTGGAAACACCTGAAGCAGAGCTGGGGGTGTCAGGGAAGCCCAGCTGCGGAGACCAGCAGCTGACGGGGCAAGAACAGGCTCTCAGCTGTCGCCGCTGTTGTGGTGTCCTGGCAAAAACACCCCCTTTTCATCGTGGGTTGAAGTTTAGCTTCTGGCCCTTTTTCTAGTCTTTTCTTGTTTCTCCCTTTGTCGTTACGTTTTAATGGGCTGTTGGTGCTGGGTTGAGGCAGCACTGAGCAGGCAGAGAGCTGAAAGCCTGAAGGAATGGTGTCCATCTCCCTAATACCCCTACGTGGGGAGCAGTGCCCAGGGCGGGGGGGCTGGAGCTCCATCAGCGGCAGCAGGAGCACAGAACCATTGTACCCCGGTGCCCCCACGGTCCTCGGTGGGGTGCTGTTTGGGAGCAAGGGTGCTCCTGCCCTCCATGGGGCTGCGGATCCAAAGCACGTGCTGTGGGTCACCGGGGTAGGCATTTCCCCGAAGTGGGGGGCGTTCGGCAGCTTCCGTGCCCGCTTTGGGTGGTCTCTGCAGCCTTCCTGAGCGCGGCTGGGGGAAGGAAACTGCTGGTGAGTGCAAGGAGTGGACGGGGTGATCCTGCCCGGCAGAGCTGGGAAAACATCCACCCTGGGGCTTTTTGCCTGGAAGTCCCCGTGAGGAAGGGTGTTCTGCTGCGTGCGCTTATTTTGGCTGTGTAGGACGGAGGGCACTTCTGCTTTTGCAGGTTTTATCTTTGGTTCACGGAACTGCAGTTGTTTTCCTTTCACTCGATGGGGGTGACTTTTTTCCTATTTCCTTTTACATAATGTCGTACGCTTCGGTTTACATAAGAGGCCCCAAAGTCACTGCCATTCGTTGCATGGGTTGGGAATTTGCTCCTGAGAGCGAAACGAAAGTTAACTTGGGGCTCGTGTCAGCCGTGGAGGGGACAGCCCTTGGTGGACCTGGTTTCGTTTCTGGAAGGGCCCGTTTCCCCTCTCGCCAGGGGGAAGGGATTCCTCCGAGAAGGGGCTGGGGGTTGTAAAGACCAGACCCCCACCTTCTGTTTCTGGCTTTGCCAGCTTTCGTCAAGCCCTTTCAAACCTGTGCAAATACAGAACTTCAATGAGAAACTCCTGGTGATGTCTCTGAGGCTCAGCTCTGCCTTTTTTGCCTCGGTAGCCGACGAGGCTGTTAATTCCCAACAGGCCGAGGATCCCGGCTTCCCATGGGCAGGGTTACCGTCTGCTTCTCTCATGTGGCTGGTGGCAGTGGCCCTTGGAAATCATGGTGCAAAGATACTCCCAGCTGTGTTATACCTGCCTGTGGGACAAGCATTTTGTAGAGCCCAGCTGGAAGGGAACAGAGTAACACAAGCATCTTGATCTTTAAACCAGCTGTTGTCCAGGGAGCATCAGTAAAAGCACTTTAAGCAGTTTTGCCTCTTCCACGTGTGCTGAAATTAATACCTTCTTCCAATAACAGTTCGTTATTTTGTGTTTTTGGAGCCAGTGCGCTAACCCAGGGCACGTGGGACCAGAGCTCTTAAGACCTGGTAATTGTTGGATAATTGCCTGTGTGTAACGTGCAGGGATGCTGTCACGCTCACACTTCAGCCTGTACTTTGCTTCTGTCTTACTAAAACCGCCTTGGTGACTGATCTCAAACACTTTCCCAAACGCAGATCCCTAGCCAATATTTTGCTTTGCTGTTTGGCTTTTGCGTTTTCCCTTCCCTTCAGCTGGAGAGCAGAGATGAGGGCAGATTCCCGGCTGCTCTCTGCCTGGCTCCTGCAAGGGTCCCTCGCAGCACAGCCCTTCCTCCAGGCTCGCAAACCTTGGCTGCGTCTCAGAGCTCCTTATTAAACCTCCGTGTGAAGACGTGGGGTTCGACGCCACGCCGTGTACTAGAACATTCACCAGAGAGGAGCTGAGTTTATTGCACGGAGCAGGAATTCCTCCCTGGTGTAGTCACAGACGCTTTGAACTATCAGTGGGAGCTTGTTGCTCAGGCAGCCCCGGGCTATCTGCACTTGGAAGAGGCAGTCTCTAAAACCAGGCAAGCCATCTGGTGCAGACCTCCAGTTTCATATTGCAGGGGATGAACTCCTGCAGAGTTCACTTACGGCTCCTTTCGCAAAGCCTCTGCTCTGCAGAGCTGCGCGTCTGATACCCCGAAGTTAAACATATGGTTTTTCAAGGAAAACAAGGTGCCCCTCCATCGGGAGGCCTTTTTCCAGCTGTATGGAGAGGAGCAGGATCTGCACGCTGAGCTGGAGAGATCGTGGTCAAATGTTAATTTTCTGTGTCTTCCCTCTTTTGGTACACATCGTGAAATGCATTGGATCTCACTTTCTGGGGTACTGAGTCCCTTCTCTAAGAGTGATGGAAGGTGCCAGTGCTGTAACCATCAACATGCTCACAGTTAGTGCTTTCACAGATGGGCTTTTCTGAATCTGTTGCAGCTGTTTAAAGCGCTGCCTGGGCCCGTTGGATGCATCTCTTCTACCAACGCGATGCAGTGCGAGGCGGGGACTGCTCACCAGTGGCTCTGCCGTGGTGCGGTGCTGAGTTACTCAGGCTGAACCGCTGGTGGAGGAGGGTTTGTCTGTGGGTGCTGGGCTGCGGCGGTGCTGGCTGGGGCCAGACTCACGTTCCCTTCTGCTGCGAGGGGCAGAAAACTCCAGCGGAGGTGTAGGGCAGGCAGGGGGGAGCAGTAGCTTTGCAGTAATATTTACCAGCACTTGTCAGAGCTCTTCACAGACCATTTTGAAGATGCTCATCTTTGGTTGATGTGCTGGAAATCCTGGTGTGAGTCCAGGTTTAGGATTGCGGTATTCTTGGTGGCTGGCACACGCACAAGCCACAGGTCAAGGTTTTGTGTCTCCTGACCCTGCTCCCACCCAGTGTCCCCTCATCTGCAAAGGGACAAACGTGCCTTTGGTGCAGGTGTCGGAGTGGGACTTCACTGGCTCCATCCTGCTGCTGCTTTTTGCTTCGTTGGTTTTTAACCAGCATGTGCAGAATGCACAATCAGCATCTTGGAGAAGCAGCCGTAGGAAAGAGGAAGCTCACATAGAATATAAATAGCCAAATTTTAAAATGTACCAGTGTAACAGCTCGCCTGGTTCTTGGCATGAGCCTGGCTGAAGACCGCTGGGAAGCTGCGTATTTTGTGTGTGGTTTGCAAAGGGGGAACTTTGGGGATATCGCACAAGTCAGCAAGACAAAAACTGAATGAATCTGACAGTCTTGAATATGGGAAGGAAATGAAATTTGCTTCTACACACATCAAAATTGGGTGTATCCTCTGCACATGACACGAAATATGGAGTGGAAACCCCTGCACAGTTACGGCAATACTTTCCACTGTAGTTGCACAGCAGCTGCCAATGATTCACAGATTGATCCTGGGACATTTTGTCCTCTTACATGATTTGATTTCTTTATTAATTTAATTGCATCTCAACGAGCATCTGATTTTTTGTTTAGGGTCTACAACTGCCCAGCCAAATCCATTTGCTGAGTGAGGCTGTACAGAGGTCTCCTCCTGTGGGCCAAAGTCAGCGTGACGGGAAGATGGGCAGGGTAGGGCTGGTGGACCGGTTGGGTGGTCAAGACTGGGAGAGAGCCCGGGAGAGCTGATGTATAGCACTGCTGGTGCTGATCCCTGTTCTCCATCACTGCCCCTTCGGCAGTGGGCTTGTGTGCTCGAGAAGCATCTACTGCTGTCGCTTCTGGAGGATGGTGTGTAGCTGTGGGCACCAGAGTCTGATGGTCTCTGTGAACAAACTGGGAAGAGTTTCCATGGCTTTGCTTTCTTTTTGTTGGAAACAGCATGTGTAGGTGGAAGAAAGACAACTTGGCTGAGTTGGGCTCAGGTTAGGTACCATCACTGTAGGTGGCTGATCGGGAGCAAGGCTTCAGCAGTGCTGGCAGCTCTCTCCTGAGGTCATGCTGGTCCCCCCCGATTCCCAGCTCAGGCTAAAGGGGTTGGAGGTGGCTCACCTGGCTGAGGAGCACCTCATTTCTATGAGCTGTTGATGGAGAGAGGGAGAGGTGATGGGGAAGAAGCCCAGCTCTCCCTCAGCTGCCAGTGCCTTTAGCTATGTACCAGGCTCACCTTCCCCTCGCTGACACGTTTAAATGGCTTCGTCTTCTCCGCACCAGGGCCAGCGTCACGGGTGGCTGCTCCCAGCGCAGACGTGACGGGGGGCTGCAGAGGAGCAGGGAGTCGAGGTGGGCTCAGGGGCTGGTTTGTGCCCCTGTCAGCGTTCAGGCTGTGGTGCCAGCTGTCAGGGGTGGGGGGCTGCCTGCCTGGGCCTGGGGCAGCAGAGCAGAGGGAAGCTGGGCTCAGATCTGCGCTGCCCCCAGCAGCCAGCATCGCCAGCCCAGGAGATTTATTGAGGCAGGAGGGAGATGCACTGCCATGTCGTGCTGTCTGGGAAGGCACAGGGCACGCTGTGCTGGTGGGTGCCTCTTCTGTTCTTCAAATTCAGACCTGTTTGAACATAAAGTTATGCCGTTATCGCAGAACACAGAACAAGAGAGGGACTGACGCAGGTGTCTGGAAGGATGTCTGGTCTGTTCGCTGCCTCCTGCGGGTGCTGTCAGGGTTGGTCTGGAAGCCGGTGAAACTCGGGAAGGACTTGTGGTGTTCCTAGCAGAGCCGAAGTTGGGAGCCTTACAACCCCTCGAGCTTCAGCAAACCAAACCTCGCCGCAGTCTGGCATGAACTGAGAAGAGCAAGTTCAGCGGAAAGTGAGGAAGAAGTCGAGTAACCCTGCCCAGGGGGATTCTCTGTCCTCATTCATTACAACCATGAATGAGAGGCTTTTTCAAGTTTTCCCCTTACTCTTTGAGCTGGCTGCGGTTCCCTGCCTTGATTCCTTGCTAACAAGCACTTGACTTGAGCAGGGTGCGATAACAGCGCGGTGGCTGCTGCTGTGACGGCAATAGTGAGGGATGGTGGGTTAGAGAGCACGTTAGGTGCACGTTCCACACGTCAGCTCAGCATCGTGTTCGGCACTTTCTGCTTGGTGCCTCTGGATGTGCAGCATCGTCCGAGGCCAGGGCTGTTCCCACGTTCATGGGGAGCGGCTTGGGAAGGGGATTTTTTTGCAGGGAGCAGTGTCACTCCTGGGGCTCCATCCTGGGTTGCCCCATGGCAGCTTGTTCCCTGGCAAGCCCTGTGTTGTCACCATTGCTCAGGGGGTTTGTGCTCCCAGGAGGCAGGCTGCAGGGGAAGCCGTGGGCTGGCTCTGGCCCCTGACTGGCGGCATGATATGCAGTGGGGACTTGTCCCCGAGCCCCTGCACCCCAGCGCGTGGCCAGCTCATTGCGTGGGGGTGTTTTGCCCATCTGCTGAGCAGTGGGATTTGCTCCGTCTTACACCCTGCCCCGCCATTTGGCATGGGGGATGAGGGCGGGGGAGATCCCCGCAGTGTTTAAAAGGATCTGGATAAATCTTCTTAAGAGAGGCACTGACTCAGCAGAGCGTGGTGAGAGAGGAGGAGGAGGGAACCAAATTGTCCTTGTGGGGCTGGGGCCACCGCTGAGCCCCGTGCTGGCATGTGGGGCTGGGGGAGGCGTGTGTCTAGAGATCTGCCCTGAGAGGCATCTCGTCTTTCCTCACCAGGTTTTGGGTGGTCTGCATCCCCTGGAGCAGAACTGTGAGCCGTGTGGCTGGGCTGGGCTGTGGCCTGGAGGTGCCTGGCCCCAGGGGTGCAGGGACCTGTCCCGGCTGTGCCCGAGCCCACTTCGGTGCTGCTCGCTGGGGTTTCCCCTCAGCTTCCAGCTCTCCCCATGGATTCCTGCCTTGCCTGCGTGGCTGGCGCTGCTGAAGCTCGCGGGCGGTTTGGTTTGACAGTTATTATTTATTGCGGAAGGTGCGCCGAGGTGCTGGGGTCCAGCAGGGGCAGATTATGGAGATTACGGTCAGACCAGGCAGCGATGGCACCTTACGGGAAAGGCAAAGGCTCAGGGAGGGGGAAGCAGCCAGGGATGGGTAGGGGGGTGTGCTGCCCCCCGCCCCCCTTGCTGCCCGGTGAGGGGTCCTCCCCAGCACTCGGTGCTGGCACAGCCTGCGTTAGCAGCAGGGCTGAGCCGTGGAGCCAGGGGACGTGGAGCAGACAGAGCGGCATCCTAAAGCCCTGGCTCTGCCAGTGTGCGGGCTCAGGTGGACCCGGAGTTAAGCTGGCCAGGACTGGTGTCGCCTGGTTTCCATTTCTGAGCAGGCGAGGGAGACTCGCTGCCTGCCGGCTGTTGCCTTTGGCTTGCTGGGATGCCTCATATGAGCCCACAAGAGCATCTCTGCCACGCTTCACTCTCCTTATCTCATGGTGTATCTCGTCTTCCCATGCAGAGCTCCACACAGGAGATCGGAGAAGAGGTGGAGGATGGTGTGATCTACAGCATATCGCTCCGGAAAGTGCAGCTCCATCACACGGCCAACAAAGGGCAGCGGTGGCTGGGGGTAAGCTGGGGGCTCTGCCAGCCTCCTGCCAACAGGGTGTGTTCAGATCTTTCCCTGCCGGAGACATGGTGGCTAGATGTCAGGGCTTGGCAGGATCAATACCAGCCCCTGGCTTGCCCTCTTCTTGCTGCCCCATACACTCCTGTCCTGGGAGGTCCTTCCGAGCCTTATCTGGGAATCTTATGTTTTGTTGGGAGCAGGGATGTGGAAGCATCTGCTGGCCTCTGCCCCGTGGGAAGGGACATGGGGGAAACAATCTGAAGCTCCATTTTGCAACTCTGATTTGCACCTAGATTTTGGCAACCTTGAGCCTTTCCTAAGATTTCCCAAATGCTCAAGTCTTCTCAGCTGAGTTGCTGGTATTTGGTGTCCAAGGAGACCCAGCTTCCCTTTCCCCAGGCCCATCACAAGAGCCCCAGGCACTGTAGGGGGTCCCAGCCTAGACCCAAACGGTGGCTTGTGAGGCTGGTTGGACCACATCGCACTTGAACTTGTCTGTCTTCACCCAACCTACTGACTTCTGTTCCTGTCCTGGCAGTTTGAGAATGAGTCGGCTTTAAACCTCTACGAGACATGTAAGGTGCGGACAATAAAAGCTGGGACCTTGGAGAAGCTGGTGGAGTACCTGGTCTCAGCCTTCAAAGGCAATGACTCCACCTATGTCACCATCTTCCTGTGCACTTACCGGGCCTTTGCCACCACCAAGCAAGTGCTGGACCTGCTGCTTAACAGGTGAGGCTGCCCTGAGCCCCAAAACACACCTGGGGGTGACCAGTGCCTGACCCTCCTCAGCCAGGGGTGCCCCAGCATCTTCTGCTGCCATGCTTTGGAGGGCTGATGAGCTTCTCCCAACTCCATCAGTGTAAAAGTTTTGGGCAGGGCAGGGCGGACACAACTTCCCAGAGAGCTGGAGCCCTTCCAGCTGGAACCCTGCCACAAGGTGGCCAGTGCTGGCTGCTTCCCTCTTCCTGTAACACGGGGGCTGAAGCGGAGTCGGGGGAGCAGGACAGTGTGGGAGATTCATTCTGACCCCCTGGCAGACCTGGAGGTGATGTGGAGGGAGAAGAGGCAGTATTGCGAGGCAGCTGAGTCTAGGATGCTCACTGCCTCCTCGCTGTGCCCCACCAGGTATGGCAAACTCCATGTGCAGGCGAATGGGGACCATGCCAGGCATGCTGTGGATGAGAGGATGGAGCTGAAGAAGTAAGTCTGGCTGTGCTGTGCATGAACAAGATGGGTGGCTCTGGTGATAGCTCTTTGTTTCTCCTACAAAGGCATGTGTTGTCCCAGGGGTGCTCCTGGTGCCTGGGGCTCGGCGGGGGTGCACACAGGCTTCTCCTGGCTCCCACTTCTCATGCTGGGCTTGCCTGTGTTTCCCCGCTCCCTGCAGCACCATCTCCTCCATCCTGGGCGCCTGGCTGGACCAGTACTCAGAGGACTTCCGCAAGCCCCCAGACTTTGCCTGCCTCAAGCAGCTCATCTCCTACGTGCGCCACAACATCCCCGGCTCGGACCTGGAGCGCCGAGCCCGCATCCTGCTGGCCCAGTTCCAGCAGCAGGAGCAGAGCGAGTCCGAGGCAGAAGGTGGGGTCCTTTCCCCGCTTGTGGGGGGTTGTTTGGGGCTGCAGGTGAAGGGAATGCTACTGGTTGGCATCGAGGGTCTCCCAAACCTTGGGTCTTGCCACGTGGCTGAGCTACCGTCCACCCTGCCTGCATTTCCATGGAGGTACACTGGGAAGCTAATCTGACTGCACCAGAAGTGGGATTTCTAAGTGGATTGGTTAATCTGCCTTTAATCCTCTGCAGACGCTTGTGTCCAGGTTTAAAATGACTATCCTTTTATCTGAGCCTTGCTTCTCAAGGCGTGAAGCCAGATGGGAATTAAGAGCCCAGGAGGTGGGATGTGGGTGTCTGCAGGGGGCTGGCGTGGGGCGGCGTGGGCCCTGGCTCATGGCAGCGATGCTCAGCTTCGTGCCGTCCCTCACAGCTGTGGACCACGGTGGCTGCACCTTCCAGCTGGTGGAGGAGAATGGCGTTGGGGACGGGAAGCCGGATTTCCTCTCCTTCTCCCCAGAGATGGTGGCAGAACAGTTCACGCTGATGGACGCTGTGAGTATTCGTCTGACAGCTGGGTGGATGGTACTCTGCCTGCCTGCTGCTCTGGGCCCAGGCCTGTCTCTTCCCATCTATCGTTTCCTCCTGGCCTGTCCCCTTCTCAGGGAACCCAAGGAGACCCATCTCCATCCCTTTATCTTTCAGGAGCTCTTTAAGAAAGTGGTGCCATACCACTGCCTGGGCTGCATCTGGTCCCAGCGAGACAAGAAGGGTAAAGAGCACCTGGCGCCCACCATCCGCGCCACAGTCTCGCAGTTCAATAGCGTGGCCAACTGTGTCATCGCCACATGTCTCGGGGACCGGTCCCTGAAGCCACAGCAGAGGGCTAAAGTGGTGGAGCGGTGGATCGAAGTGGCTCGGGTAGGACAGCTCACCATCCTGCTCGCCTCCCTCCTCAGCCCAAGGGCTGAGGTTTTGCGCTGCGTGAATCCCAGCGGATCCCTGAGCTTTCTTTAACGTGTCATCTCCTTGTCTGCCCCCAGGAGTGCCGCATCCTGAAGAACTTCTCCTCCCTCCGAGCCATCCTGTCGGCTCTGCAGTGCAATGCTGTTCACCGTCTGAAGAAGACCTGGGATGAGGTCCTGCGGTAAGCAGCTCCTGCAGCTGCTGGGAGGTTTCAAAGGGGAGGCCATGCTTCGGCTGCTGCGGCCCTTGAGCTTGCAGATGGGGTCATCTCAGCTCCAGCATTGCCTCCTGGAGTGTGCCCAAAACCCAGGGACCAGTGTAAGGTGTCAGGGACCTGAGGAGGGTGAGGAAATAAAAGTATCGTCACCTGCACCTCCCTTCCATGCGGAGCATCCAAACACGAGGCTCTGCTAGAGCTGTGAGTGTAGCTGGGGTCAGCTGCAGGAGCAGAAGAGAGCCCAAGGAGGAGACCACACCGTGGCAGCGGTGCTGACTTTTCTCTTGTTTCCCCCTGAGCAGGGAAAGCTTCCGCACTTTCCACGAGCTCTCAGAGATCTTCTCCGATGAGAATAACCACTCGCTGAGCCGGGAGCTTCTCATTAAGGTATGGGGAAGCGACACCTGCGTTGCCCTGTCTCGGGCAGGGAGCTCAGGCTGATGCCGGCAGAAATTTCCATGGTGTTCCAGCCACCGGGCTAAAGCCTTGGGAGCGCTGCTGTGGTCACAGGCAGGGGTGCAGGGCAGGGTGTGCTGAGTCTGAGGTGCAGGCAGGGGTTTCCAAACGGGCTGGGCTTTCTGCTTCCCTGCCCAAAAGTCATCATTGCCTGAAGCTCACAAAGGAATTCAGCAAGAGATAAGCATTGGGATAGGATCCAGTGCACTGGGTGACAGCTTCTCTCCAGAGTCAGCTGCATTTTAACAGCGAGGTGCAAAGTCCTCTTAATTTCAGGTGGGGCTGTAGGGTTTGTGAAAGGCTGCAGCAAAAATGTCCTCCTTCCCCATGGAGCCTCTGCAGTTTGGGGGCAGAGAGGGCACAAAATGCGAAAGGGAACAAAACATCCCATTGAGGAGGAGCTGGAAACAGAGCAGCAGTTGCTATTCACTAACCCTCTCCTCCCTGTGAGCCCTGAAAAAGCTCAGTTTTGATTTCCTCCTCTTCCCCTCGTCCCGCTTTCCCTCTGCAAGGAAAGCTGTACCAATGAAAGCAGGTGTGAATTCTAGTTCACCTATGAGTGCAGTTTCCCACCCGTGCTGATCCCTACCTCTTCTCACCATCCAGGAGGGCACATCCAAATTTGCCACCTTGGAGATCAACCCAAAGAGGGCTCAGAAGCGGCAGCAGCAGCAGCGAGAGATGGTGAGTCTGGCACGGCTGCCCCCTGTGCCAGCTGCCCCGGCTGGTCCCAGGTCACTGCTGACCCCGCTGTCCCTTCTGTCCCCATAGGGCGTGATGCAGGGCACCATTCCCTACCTTGGCACCTTCCTCACAGACCTGGTGATGCTCGACACTGCCATGAAGGATTTCCTGGACGTATGTACCTCCATCTCTATCCTCCCCTTGCTCTGCACAGCTGCCCCAGAGCCTGGGCTGATAAAAGGAGGGCTGGTCCCCCGTGTGTCCTGTGTCCGACACTGCACCCTGCGCATCTTGTGTCCGACACTGCACCCTGCGCATCTTGTGTCCAACGCTGCGCATCTTGTGTCCGACACTGCACCCTGCGCATCTTGTGTCCAACGCTGCGCATCTTGTGTCCGACACTGCACCCTGCGCATCTTGTGTCCAACGCTGCGCATCCACCTCTGTTAGCCCATGGAAATGTCCCTCAGCAGGGACATGGGCATGGGAGCAGTATTTTTCTGCCTGCTCCACACTGACATTCGGCTCCTTCTCTTCCAGGGTGGGCTGATCAACTTTGAGAAGAGAAGGAAGGTGAGAGCTTTGCCCTGGCAGCAGTGCAGCGGGGTGGAAGGAGGAGGCTGACTTGGTGCAAGCCCAGGCTGTGCCGGTCCCTTTGGGGTTGTTCCCTCTCCTGTTTTGCCGTCATGTTCTTCATTGTTGGGAAGGGGGATTCTGGTCCTTTCTATCTGCCTCTGTGCATGGGGCTGGGCTGTTTGTGGAGGAGGCTGGGGCTGGCAAACACATCTGATCTTATGGCCTCCATTTGCTGCAGGAGTTCGAAGTCATCGCCCAGATCAAGCTGCTTCAGTTGGCCTGCAACAACTACAGCTTCACGCAGGAGGACCAGTTCGTGGACTGGTTCCACAGCCTGGAGCGGCTCAGCGAGGCCGAGAGGTGAGCAGGGGCCAGGGCCGTGCTGCCACCGGCGTGTTGGGAGGTCCCACCGCCCATCTCCTCCAGCTGCTGAGCCACAGCTGCCCAGCGCTGCTCCCCGCTCCACATCCCTTGGCTCGCTGCAGCCGGGGCAGCACACAGAGCTCCAACCCTCACCTCTCCCCTCCCAGCTACGGGCTGTCGTGCGAGATCGAGCCGCTGTCGGAGTCAGCCAGCAACACGTTGAAGGCGAAGAAAAACACGGGGATCATCAAGCGATGGAGCGAGTGAGTCTGCTCGTCCCCGGTGGGATGCAGGGGTATCTCTGGCTGAGCATTGCAGGGGACCAGGCTGGGGTGGCCACTGTCCTGCCCAGCCAAATGCACCTTCGCTCTGCTCCCTTCTCACCTGCCCCACGTCTCTCCTGGCAGCCGGCAGCCGCCAAGCACCGAGCCCTGTGCCAGTGGCAGCTCCCACTCAAAATCCTTCGACCAGCTCAAGTGCGGGCAGTACCTGTGCAGCGGGGATGCCACCGACTCGGTAAGCGTCACCTCTGCCGGCTCCAGCAGCTCTGACGTGGAGGAGATCAACATCAGCTTCATCCCTGAGTCCCCCGACTGCCAGGAGAAGAAGGTATGGGGCAGCTCGCGGGGTCCGGGCCACCAGAGGCAGGTGCAGCCATTGCCCGGGGACTGCCCTGGCACTGGGGGGAGCGTGGGGGGAGTCCCAGGGGCTGTTTCTGACCTGCTGGGGCTAGGGAGGCCCCTGCCCTGCGATGCTCTGGCAGCATGGCAAGGCTCTTGTGCCTCCAGTGGCTGTAGTCGTGTCGGTCCCCCGTTGTCACAGGTCAGTGAGATCCCTCTGGCCTCCCTCCCCCAGCGCTGGTACGCCCCGTCTGTGGCCGATGGAGAAGTTAAACCCACTGTGTCCTCCGCATCCCCTCTCCTTCCTGCCCTCCAGTTCTGGGAATCCACCTCCCTCTCATCCCTGGACACATCGGGCATTGGCTCAGGCTCCAGCAGTGCCTCGTCCTCTTCCGTCTCCTCCACGCCGGTGACGGCCTCCCGCACCCACAAGCGCTCAGTCTCTGGCATCTCCAGCTACTCCTCCCTCTCGCTGCCCCTCTACAACCAGCAGGTCGATGACTGTTGCATCATCCGCGTCAGCCTGGCCGTGGACAACGGCAACATGTACAAGAGCATCCTGGTGAGCGCAGGCACCCGCGGTGACGCCAGGGAGGAGCGGCTCGCCCCATTTGGGTGTGGGCGTGGGAGGTGACAGTACTGGGAGCTTTGCAGTGTTCTGCACCCCCCGGGTTAATAACACTCTGTGCTCACAGGTGACAAGTCAGGATAAGACCCCCGTCGTTATTCGCAAGGCCATGGCCAAGCACAACTTGGACGGGGACCGGCCTGAAGACTATGAGCTTGTTCAGATCATCTCAGAGGAGAGAGGTGTGTGCTGGGGGGGCTTTCCTGGGGGCTGCGTCCCCAGCTGGCCATGCAGCCCTGCAGCCTGGGCAGCACTGGGTTGGAGCTGGGCTGGGAGGTGACAGCACAACGGGTCCCAGCACCCGGGGACAACCCTCAGCTCTACTCTGGGCCCCTTTCAGGGAAAGGGTGCCCAACTGACCTCCATCCTCGGTCATTTCCAGAGCTGAAGATCCCCGACAATGCCAATGTCTTCTACGCCATGAACTCTGCCGCCAACTACGACTTCGTGCTCAAGAAGCGGGGCTTCTCCAAGGGGGTGAAGATCAAGCACGGCTCCAGCTCCACCCTGCCCAGGATGAAGCAGAAAGGCCTGAAGATCGCCAAAGGCATCTTCTAGCCTCAGCCCCACTGCCACCATCACCATCGGGGCCTTGGGGGCAGGCTGCTCTGGGCTGGGCTGCGGCCGGTGCTCCTGCTGCCCAGCACAGCAAGGAGTGACCCTCCCGGGGGGACAGCCGTGCATCTCCCTCCCACGCTGAGAGCCAGGGTGCTTTGGCAGCCGCTGTCAGCCTCCGCCACTCCTTGCACAAGCCCCCGTTTCAATCAGGTCTTTTTTCTACACAGGAAGGCAGTGGGGGGGAGGGGGAGGGAATAGCTCTCTCTCTTTTTTTTTTTTTCTCCCTTTTTTTTTTTTTCTTTTGTAAAACCTTCCACGGTGTGACACTAGTCCAGCCGTCGGCCAGCCCAGAGCTGGAGCCCGCCTCTGCCGTAGGTGCCTTGTGTCCAAGCAAGCCGGGGAGCGGTGACTCGCAGAGGGGCCATTTGCAAGGAGCAGAACACGAGCCGTTACCCTCCCACAGGGTGGGGTGCTCTCCTTCCTGGCTTCCCTGGCGTTTTTACCTCCACATCCTTCCTCCCTGGGATAACTGGCATCACCACACATCTCTGCCTGTCCTTCTCGTGGGAGAAGCCATGGATGCCCCAGGCTGGGAAGCAAGCTGGAAGGGATGGAGCCTCGCACCGATGCTCGGAGCCCTGTGGAGGAGGGCTGTGCCCCTGCCATGGTGGAGTAGGCGCTGTGTGCTCTTAACTGGAAGCCCGCATGGTCTCACTCCTCTCCCCGATCCACCGCATCCTCCAGCTGGACTTCGACGGCCCACGTTCAAACTTGCACCAAAGATCAAACGCCAGTGTCTCCTCTACCGTCGGGGGAAGCTTTGGGCCGTGCCCCCAGCGCTGCCAGCCGAATGAGGAGGAGAGCAAATTTCTGTCTGAACTTGTGTAAATAGAGACCTTGGGTCTGCGCAGGCAGGCGAGGAGCCGGAGAGCTCAGGGTGCCCCAGCTGCCCCAGCTGCCACTGCCTGACCCACAGAAAGTGCCACTCACCTCGGGCTTTAACCAGACTTTTTCAAACAGTGACCCTGGGAGAAGCAGCAATGAGACTTTTTTTGTATAAAACAAAAGTTTACTGATTTTTCTTTTCAATATTTATTGGTTGTAAATAGAAGAGATGAACTTGTACATTTTACTAATCCACCCTCCCCTCGCCCTGCAGCCCAGTCCCTCTCCTCTCCCCACCCTGGTATTTAAGGCTGCTGGGAGGAATGGTGGCAGAAGCAGCGTCGTTCAGCCATGCTCATGAGGTGCAGACCCCATCAGCCACCCCCTCTTGTTTCTTTACCACTAGTCGCTCAAGCAGGGGCCAGACACTTGTTTTAATCATTGCAGGAAACACTAACTGAAGGGGGACCTTTTCTGGCTCCTGGCTCCATCTCTTTTTGTGTTTTTTTTTTAAGTGCTTCCTTCCAGCACATGTTTGTTTCCCGTCTGTCCGTGCTGCTGGATGGGTACAACACCTTCCCCGGCTCCAGGAGAGGGGCCTGGGCTTCTGGCAGGAGCTGGGCTGCAGGCCCCTGGCACCAGGTAGGGAAGAGGCTGCTTAGGTGTGAGCGTGGCTGGCACTGAGCTCTCCCAGCCCCGTGTCCCCTCAGGTGGCATCGCCCATCGCTGCACATGATGGGAGCCCCTGGCTCTCTGACGCAGGGGCAGCCTCCTGCCTCCCCCCCTGCCCGCCCTTGGGCACTGGCACCCCAGGGTCTTCCCTCTGCTCTGTGCCTGCCAGCTCCTGCCCACCCTGAGGCCAGGCTGGTCCCCTCCTGCCCATGTACCCCAGCAGCCCAGCGTCACTGGAGGGACTGGCTGTACCATATGTATTTTGTACCACTTCAATGAAGGAGCACACTGCCTGGTGTGACTTGTACACAGCAATGTAATTAGTCTTTGCAATAAAATACTGATGCTCAAACGTCTCTGTCCCAAGGCAGGGATTGTCCTGTTCTCCTTCCCCCAAATGCCAGCATGTTCCTGGAGAAAGAGGAGTGGACCTGACTGCAGGGGAGGCAGCGCTTGCGCCTTACCTTAACTCTGCTGGGTTGAGCTTCGGTTTGTGTTTGAGGGACTGGTGCCCCATTTTCAAATGAACCCTATTCATTTGAACCTGCAAGTGCACTTCTCACCCATGGAGAGATCTGGGAATGCAGCTCCTCCTCCATTCCGGCGTGCTGCCTGCTGGTCTGGATTCTGGGCTCGCTCTTGCGAGTTTGCTGCAGGGCTTGTTGGCCAACAAGTGTGAAAATGTGGGCAATGCCTCGCAAACACCCACAGTGACGGCCATCAGCAGGCACTGCCGTCAGTGTAGAGAGACCGTGGTCGTCTTAGTACAAGTTCTGCTTTCCCACATCCTGGGCATGGTCGCTGAACCCACAGCTGTCATGGAACGAGAGCAGAGACGATTCTGCCCAACAGCAGCCAGACGGCTCACGGAGTTCACACATAGTCCAGAATCTCTGTCTCCATTTCATTTTCACTCCCATCAGAAGGCTTGAAGTCCTCTTCCTCCTCCTCTTCATCATCCTCATCCTCTGCAGACTCATATGCCAGCTGCTCTTTGCCGTCTTCACTGCTGCTTGTATTTGAGAAAAGAGCTTAATTGGGAAGGAAGGAAGAAAGACACTGTGATGCCTTGCTCAGTGAAACCTAGGGGCATTTACAGTAGAGTTCATAAAACATGCGAGAGGAAGGCAGAAGCTGGAGGGGCACAGCTAATGTTGTGTATCTTAATAGAATTTGATCAAGCCCAAAGCAATCTGTTTTCATACTCTGGGAACTCCAGCAGAACAGCAGCAGATCTGCAGTGCTATGCCTTCTCTCCTGGCTGATTCTGACCTAACTCACTGGGATACTGCTTTGGCCCAGCATCGTGCAAAAATAACTTTCTCACTTCTTGTTCAATTAATAACATTAATCAAGTAAAATGCCACCAACAGATACATCAGTAAGAATAAGAACCTGATTACCGCTGTGCAAAGGTATTTAAAACCTGAAGGCCGTGGCAGTGGGAAGATGAACCGGAAAACTTTAGTCCCAGCCACTCCTAATTCCAACCCATGTTCACACTGCAGAACAGCTTCAGCTCACACTGTTATGAGCGAGAACACAAAGAACACCAGAACACCAGGTGTAGCACAAAGGAGGCGGCAAATACAGGAACACTGCTGCCCAGTGCTGACCACAACATCCTTATTCAGCCCACATCTCAACACCATCTGCAAGGCAGTAACACATTGTGACGTTCAGAAGCGTCCTTACCAGGTCTTGTGGATCTGATTATCTGCTTTATCATCAGAGACATGGTATCTCGCAGATCATCACTAGTCTTTGGAAGGCACCACCCGTCCCGCTCTGTGCATTCTGACTCTGTGCCATCATTCCGATGGATGATTTTCTGTAGGCTAAAAAGCAGCAAAAGGGAAGGAAACGTTAGCCTTCTACATTCAGATGTAGGCTTCAAAGGAGACAGGCTATGGCTTACTTCTCTTTTACTTCATTGAGTTGGAATAGCATACTTGGTTATTCAGGTAACTGTCATATGGGAAAGGAAATTCACATGTGAAGCCTGTTCCATTTTTATCCAGAAGCTAAACACTTCCTAAGTTTCTGGTCAATGAGAGAGGGGAATGGACTGGATATAACAACAGGCTTTGAAATCTAGCTCTAACAGAAGACTCAGCTGCCAGTGTGCAATACCTTTCCACATTCAAGTCACAGAGCTGGTAGAACATCTGCCGATAAGGCGGTAAGGCTCCTTCTCGGAAAATGTAGATGGATTCCTAAGAGGAAGAAAGAAGGAAAACATTAATGTGCATTTTACAGTGAAACAGGACAACTCTGGCATAACTGCGAAGTACTTCTGATGAGCCGATTCAAAAACCAGGCACTTCCAACACAAACCAGTTCCAAGACATAGGTCTGCATATGGCAAAAGATAAAGCTGACGGAAGGAATGCACCTAAATTTCACTGCACTTATAGTCACAACAGCACAGCTGGGCAGAGAACACACCTCATCTCTTCAAACTGCAGCTCTCTCTGCAGCCCGCTACTGCACAACAGTGGATCATATGTTTCATCCTAGCAAAATATTTATTTTGCCCTGCTGGATTTTGCAGGATGAGCTGATAAACACATGGTCATTTATTGCACTTCACTGCCCGTGAAGTTGCAATTTTATCAATTGAAACAAAATGCTCATCACATCTAAGACTAGGGCTGAGTACCAATCCCATCTTGCAGCATGTAAGAAACATGCACACAGCAGGTGAAGTTCTGTAGTGACGTGTACAACTAGCAGCTTCTCGGGTAAACCCAAGGACATCAACTCACTCACAGCTGTCTCCTTAATGACTGACAAAGCAGGAAACACCCCTTTTTCACTAAGCTATTCTAAGCTTCTGATAAGAGTAATGCTTACCTTTAGTTTATACCTGCTGGATGCAGGTTTTTTTGTACTGGATGCACCGGAGGTACCAAGCCCCTGTTTCAGATCATGTACACTGACTGTATGACTCACTGAAAGACAAAAAAAAAAAGTCCTAATCAGAGACATCTTTCACTCTGTGGCATTGTACTGTCACTTCTCTACATTGATTCAACTTTGCTAGTCAGCAGAAACCAGACCAACCCAACAAATGAGCATGTGTTGCTTATTCTTCAATTGTGCGAAAGGTGGTGAGTTTGGTGGCTTTTTCCACACATTTGTTCATAATTTTAACCTTTTCTACTCCTCCTTGACAAAGAAAAGAGAATGACTCTCCCCTTGCTCTGCACCATCACTGAACAGAAGTGCATGCTGAATTCCTGCAGCATTGCTTGCACAACTCCCTTCTGTCTGCTAACAGATACTGTAGCTCAGCCAGGTGTGCACCCCAGACCCTCGCAACACTTCTCACCAGGAGACACTTCTACTGGCTTAACAACAGCACCGTATTATACCCAGAAATAAAGCTGCAGTTTTGGCTCAGCTAGAACACAGGAAGACCCTTCACCACCTGTAACTAGGATGGGGTAAACTGAGAAACAGAAGAGCCAGATAACCCTTCTACTGGCACAGCATACCTTGCTTCTTGACAGTGATGGGCAGACTGTAGTTATACGTGCTGCGCTTTGCTTTCACGGGCATGTCATTAGGGGCATAACCTAGACGTGAAAAAAAAAAACCAATAATGAGCTGAAGATGAGCAGAATATCCCTTGTTCTGTAACAGAAGTGCTGGGCTGGTGTGTGTAAGGCAGGCTGATCCTTGGGGTATGGTGACTTTAGCTAAGTGGGGAGAGGAGAAAATCAACAAAATCCTTTAACTTGGAAAGAGGGAGACGCAACCTGATGTTAACAACTGGATGCCGGCTCTGTCATGGACAGATGACCTCAGAAGGTACTTTCCCCCCACTTTCCCTCTGCAAAATTCACAGCAGGGGAACCCAATGTCCCAAGGTCTGAGACCTACTGTCCTGCACAAGATGTTGAGGTCCATGAGGAAAAGCTACTAGGTAAGCCACATAATCTACTGCTCAGTGCCTACCCTGAACAAGGGGGAAGATGATCTGCTACATCCACTTGGGCTTTGAACAAATGGAGGAGGAAAGTCAGCCAGCTGTCCATTGAGTTTGGAATATGCCAAATGAGGGAAGACATACTGCATACTATGAAATAAAGTATTAAACAGAAGAACTACAGTAAGCAGTGAGCTCAAAAGGTGTCACCTTCATCAGAGCAGAAACAGTTTGAAAAGTAAAAAGAAAAGTACTACCAGGATTAACCAGAAAGCAGAGAGAGCATCTCTGTGGGTTGGGCCCTTTTACCATATTTCATTCCACAGCGAATTCGGAAGTCCAGTACTTGATAAATCTTTGCTTCAGGGTGTTTTCTGGGGTCATACCCAAACCTAACCCATAAGCTTCTCCAAGGACCTGTTAACTGTATAAACACATATGGGGAGACAGTTACAAATACACTGTACAGTGCTGCAGAGGTTCTTAGAGAATTCTAGTATTTCCCCTCGTTGCCCTAAGATTATTTCTTTTACCACCACTTTCCTCACTTGCTGCGTCAGTATTTATATACTGTAACTTGGGCAATCAGTGCACTGAAGCACAAATATTTGTGTGCTTTTACAAATTAACTTGCAAGGACACAATAAAATGTTCGGAAAACCTCTGCCACCGTTGCCAGATGGAGAGTCAATTCGCACATCTAACTGAACTGCAAAGGTGATTAGAACCAGCGGAGAAAACAGTTACTGAATCCTCCGTGGCTTTAACTTCTGTTCAGAAGCAAGGCTTTCCTTCCCTCTTTTTCTTTACGTAACATTAAGCTCAGGTACTTAGGACCTCAGAAACTGTAAGGGACCAGGAACACCCAGCTGGTGCACCCTTGCTCTGCCTCTCAGCAGCCTCAGACAGGCACAAGGGCAGATGTACAGACTTACCATGTAATAGGCCAAATACGGCAACAGAAGTTTCAGCTTGTCCGGGTGGACACTGATATTGGCTTTTACTGCATTCCGAGACCAGACGGGACGGACTTCAAAGAGCTGAAATAATACAGAAACAACCATGAAAGAGTGGGAAGTGGGTTACCAATGACAGTTCAGCTTTCCAAATGGACATTCTTCTGTACTGGGGCCTTTGGCTCTTAGTATGAGCTATGAGAACACTAATGTAAGAACTAGCGGCACCAAAAGGTACTTAATGTGAGTTGCCTGCAAAAAGAGACTCAAATTTTCACTTGCATAACGGAACTGAACACAACAGGGTCAGGGGTGTCTACTGACAGTTGCTGTATCATTCAGCTACAATCACCAAAAATTTTTGGGCAAGTCAGATAAAATGGCTGCATGCAGTTTTTTCCTGCGCAGCATGCTGCAATAATGCTCAGGTCAGGAATAAGGCACGTACCTTTCTCAGTTCTTCCTCCACCTTTCTATCCACAGGATTGGTACACATTTTCTTCCAGGTCTGTACAGCAGCATCCAGTGGTTTAGTTGGGATTTCTTCATCATCAAAGTTCACAAAGATTGCGTTGTGTGGGCGACGGGCCCTGCTGAGGCCAATCAGGTTCTCACCAGACACCTGGGGGTTGTTGTAGCCCTCCCTAAGAAACAGGGAAAGGATCGGGTTTGCTTTCTGCCCCCAGCACACACAGACTTGGGGCCTTCACGGGAACATGCAAAAACAAAGTTTGTGCTCCAGGTTTTGGAAGAGAAGGGACTCAGCTGGGTGAGTTTAACTTTGGGCCCACCTCCCTATCACATAGTGGTGGTACCAGGAAAGAATCTCATGACACCAGTGAAGAAAGAAAATTGAAATTTAACCCCCCCCTGCAAAGCTACATCCATCTGCACAATGACAGAGGTCCCCTGCACTCTGGCAGGAAACCCTCAGGCAGTTGACTCTTAACCCCTATGAAATGCCTCTGCATTTGCTCCACTGTCATTACTGCCGCTCAGTAGGGTATGTGGGCAAGGCAAGATGGAAATGCAGTTAAGATAATTTTTTTTTTTAAGTGCCGATGAAGGACTACAGTGAGAAAATGAAAGATGTTTCTTGTGGGAGATTTCACAGACTGTTCTCCTGGCAAAACCAGCCAGGGGCCAAAAGGGAACAGGTCCAGTGAGCGCGATCACAGGAACATTTGGCATTGACTCTGCACACTCTCCCCTCGGCTCCATCCCACTGGAAGCAGGCAAAAAGCCGGGCTCACTGCATCCCATGCCGCCTGTAGCGTGCTGGGGGAGGCAGGCATCTTCATCAGATCACCAGGTCCCCTCACTTGGCAGGTCCTGAGGTGGACTTTTGCTAAAGCTTCTGCTGTCCAGGCAGTTTCTCAAGTGTGCCTGCCTCCATTGTATCAAATCAAGAGGGATAAAACAGAACAAGGCAGCAGCTTAAACAGGTGAAACACATGAATGATGTATTTAGTGCTGCTCTGATGCTTCAAGAGCAGAGATCCTGTAATAATTCTGAAGCCAGAATGGACTGGAGGCACCTTCGAGTGATGAAAAAAGAAATCTTAACTTGAAGACTTGTCTGTTAGAGGTACATATCAAACCAACACAATGTTTCACTACCTGTCCATTATAGAACCAAACACAGCTATTTACCACATTAATAGAAAAGGCACTAACCGGTGTTGTATATCTGGCCGATAAAAATAGTCAACAGGAGTGTCCAGACGTGAGAAAATTGGTGGCGGGATGTAGAGAGGTAATTCTCTATTGAAAAATTCTTCCTTCTCTGGTTTGAGCATTAGGACTTTGTCATACATGGAGGTTGGTTTGCCGTCAGGAGCAGAGTGCATCGCCAGGTACTGGAAATCAGACATTCCTGCGAGAAACAAAAGTTAAAATGTTATGAAATTCATTGTGAATGTAACGGCATTTCTCACAACAGTCAGCTTTCAGGAGCAAAAGCCTGCTAATTTTATGCCAAGGTTTATACAGCAAGGAGGCTGTAACAACGGGACATTTGGTTTTTCGTTCCAGTCCTGAGAGGTTTAAAGGGAGACACTTCCCCTTCCCATCAGACACACTTATCTTTAAGCCACGTGGGCACAAACTCCAGTATTACCTTGAAATTTGTAAACGGTGGTGACAATCCCAAGAATTTCCATTTCAAACTGGACTTCTGGCTGGATTTGTTCTTCAGCCTCCGACTGCTTCTTCTTCTTGGTCCTCCTCTTCACCTTGAGCAGCATGGTGGAGGTGGGGAAGCGATTGGCACAGACTGGATGGCAGTAAGGGTCCCTGGGGCGGAAATAGAGCTCCAGCCTTTTGGCAGGGTCGGCGTAGATCTGTCAGCAGGGGCAGGCCAGGTCTCCCTTAGCGGGCACGGCGCAGCCCCCCTGCCCCGGGCCCGGAGGGGGGGCCTCCCTCCCCCTCAGCCGCGGCCCAGCCCCCCGCGGGACGCGAACCCCCGCACCCTCAGGGGGACACTCCCGCCTCGCCTCACACCTCATCCCTCCGCCTCAAGCCTCCCCCCCGCCTCACGTCTCCCCTCTCCCCTTTTCTCTCCCGTGGGCAGCAGCCTCACGCGTGGGGACACGCTGGGCCTGCACGGCCCGGCCAGGGGGGTCCTGGCCCCGGCTACCCACCCCGCGCCACAGCCACTGGGGCCCTCCTCACCCGCGACACCCCCTGCTCTCCTCCCAGTGTCCGCAGCATGGCCCCGACGTCCCGCACCAGCCCTGGGTACTCCACGCAAACCAATCGCGGCGTGCGGGGCAGCTCCAGCACGGCCGAGCCCCGCTCCCCCCACGGCCTGGCCGCCGCCATGGCTCCCCTGCCCAGCTCCCGCCCCGCCGCCACCCCCCCCCCGCGGCCGCGGTACAAAGGTTCCGCCGCACGATGGTTCCTACCACGGAGCTGCGGCAGTGGAGGCGGCCTATGCCAGCGCAGAGCAGCCGTCCCCCTTGGGGTTACTCAGCCCTCAGTGCGTTTCTGAGGTGATTTCTGTGCACATATGGCGACAGCTCACAGTTGGTTTGCGTTCCTTGTTACAGCTGTAATTATCTAAAAGCTGGTACTTAACAGCGGGGGTGTGGAGGGCCTGCCCTGCCAGGGCTCCCACAGGCAGCAAGGCAGAGCAGGCCCAGCCGCAGCCAGGCCACCAGCACCTTTGCCGGGACCTGCTGAAAACTGGTGGCCAAAATGGTGTGGTCAGCGGGAGCAGGGTAGCAGTGGTCCCCGTGCCCAGCACCGGTGAGGCCACACCGTGAATCCCGCGCTCGGCTTTGGGCCCCCGGCCTCAGGAGGGACGCTGAGGGGCTGGAGGTGACCAGAGAGGGGTGGCGGGGCTGGGGCACAAGGTGATGGGGGACGGTGGGGAGTTCAACCTGGCGAGGAGGGGGCTGAGGGGGGCCCTGGTTGCTCTCTACAGCCACCTGACAGGAGGCCATGGGCAGGGGAGGTCGGTCTCTTCCCCTAGGTAACAAGCAACAGGACAAGAGGAAATGGCCTCCAGTTGCCCCAGGGGAGGTTTAGATGAGATATTAGGAAAAAATTCTTCACCGAAAGGGTGGTCAGGCATTGGAACGGGTTGCCCAGGGAGGTGGTGGAATCCCCATCCCTGGAGGTGTTTAAAAAACACTTAGGTGTGGTGCTGAGGGATGTGGTTTAGTGGTGGGCTGGGCAGTGCTGGGTTAATGGCTGGACTTGACGATCTCAAAGTCTTTTCCAACCTAAATGATTCTATGACAGTGCTGTGTTATGGGTCAGGGGAACACGCGTTGCACAGGGACTGGATGTCACTTACTGCCTGACCTTAATGTTAGGGAGAAAATCCTGCCACAGCAAAGAAATGGAAAAGCCAAAAATCACTCAGTTACAACAGAGCCTTTAATGAGCTGGGCCTATCTCTAAAAGGTGTCTTTTTCTTAATTCCACAGCAGTTCCTCGGTCAGGGTGATGTTGGCAACCTGTGGCAGCTTCCGATAGACTGAGTTCCAGAAGTCCACATACCGGGATTTCAGATTCTGCTTCACGGAGCTCTGGTTCATCTTGTTGTTAATTTCCAGGTAGTAAGTGCCCTCGTTGCTGTAGGGCGGCCAGGTAACAGGCACCTCTGAATTCCCTTTGTTGGGATCACTGAGGAAAAAGGAGGCATAGAACTTTGGTTTTATCAGAGCAGCTTGTGGATGCAGCAAGATTTGAATTATTTGACAGGGCCCCTGTCTGCTCAAGTGAGGCTTTAAGTGCGTGCAAAGAGAGAGCCTGACACTGGGCCAAGCAATAGCAATTCTGCCTGCTAGGAGCAACTTGCCAGCCTGCAGTCTCCTCCCTTGGTCCCCACTAGCATTGTCCCTGGCTGCATGCGGGGGCTTAATTCCTATCTGAACACCAGGATTCAGAAAAAAACCTCATTGTTAAGTTTAAGCAGAGTTCACAAGTTCAGAAAATGTTTCTGCTGTCCCCAGGTGTTCTTTGGATGAGGAAGACCTAGAGCAAATTCCACCATTGGGAGACATAGAGCCAGGCTCACAACAGACAGAGGACACCCAGCTTTTGGGAATTGTTCCTGAGAAGTTAATAGGCAAAAGCAGCAGGCTGAAGTGCTGCAGCAAGCCCCAAATCCATGTGGAACCAGAATCACTCACCCTGTCCTGGCAAAATTGGTCCAGTAAGCAATCATGGCTTTTGAGACAGTCCTGTGCTTGGGCAGGTAGCCCAGGGGGGTGGCGAAGGGTTTCCCAAACACATACTGCAAGTCATCAGCGTGGTCTGCCCCTACCCAGCTTGGGTAGACAGGCATTCGGGACGGCTGGGAGAACACGTAGCTATATGTCTTGGAATTCCTGGGGAGATAAAATAGATTTGCTAAGCAGCTGCGAGTGGAGAGCAGAGAAGTGGGTGCAGATTCATAACCATGCTCCAAATACCAGCAGAGCCCAAGATTCAGCCTTGGAAGGTGCTCACATGCATCTAAGAGGTGGTCTCAGAGGGAAAAAACATTCTTCGATAGATATTCTGATTCTCACCCTAACCCTCATATCATCCCAGTGCCAGGTCTCGTGGCATCAAACATTGCTAGGATGGAGTGTGAATGTTTTAGGAAGCATAAACTTGTTTTAATGGGAATGTAAACCAAATTCCTAGCATGACTCCCTTGCAGTGTTACAGAGGTAGTGTTTGTACGAGCTATGTGTAAGCATGTACTCAGTACAAAAAGCCTGCCTCCTTCAAGTTCAGCCCTCTTAACCTGCTCCTCAGCCCCTTGGGCTTGCTGTGAAAGCAGCATTTTGGCCCCCAGGCAGGCTTTGGGCTCCTGCCAGGGCTGAGCTGCTCACCGGGCATTCTGCAGGTGCAGTTTCAGTGCCCACTGTGTGGGAACCAGGAAGATGTAGTCAGTAATCAGGTCCACCACTGTCTTCTTCATAACCTCCTGGTCCGGCTTGTCACCCCACGGTTGCGTGTAGAGAGTGTATGTTGCATTGGCTCCAGTCTGGCCCCTGTCCACAGTAAGTCCTTTGATCAAATTATAGACCTCGTCCCTGAAAAGACAAGTAGTATCAACTAATTACAGACCAGCAGCTCCAAGTAGGGCAGGGCTCATAGAAAAGGATCCCAGCCCCCATCGGTGTTTACATCCAGCCCTGCAGTTAGCAAAGGTTTGGTGGGGTAAAAGCCAGTGATTTCATTCCAGGTCTTAGATGGAGGGCATGTGCTTCCCAGCTTTCTCAGCAGAGCAGCTTGGGGCCAAATTGGCCACCAGTTCCTTTCATTCCTGGAGGAGTCTGATGGGACGGGCACCCAGCATGTACCTGCTCTGGACAGAGAGCATCAGGGCTGCCAAGCCTGTGGCTGGTGCTGTGTTCAGGAGCACCTTAAAGGTATATGGGGAGGCTTCCCCAGTAGGTAGTGCTTTTTCTTGAAGGCTCTGGATCTGGCAACATATGCCCTAGGCAGCCTGGCTTGGAGTGACACCCTCTTTTGAAAGTGAGTTCCCTGTCCACTCAGGTCAAAGTCCTCAGAGTTTAGGAGCTACCTTAAAAGAGAAGATTCTTCCTGTTAGGAGTTTTAAGAGCATCCTTTACTTACGCAGTGATTTTCACTAGCGGGCGGTTGATAGCAGGTAAATCAATGCCAGCAAAGATATGTCCATCCATGTTGTTGACCCCAGCGATGTAGTCAATGTCAGCAGCATTGGCAAAGAGCTTCTCTGGCATGTCTGGGAGGAAGTCTCCATCGATGACAGGCGTGAGGGCGAGTGTGTGAACCAGGGGAGCTGCGGCAGAAGAAAAAATTGGAGTCCATTAGGAGCTGAGAAAAGACAGATGTGTGGTCTGGCATATCCTGTGATCAAAGAACTATAGAAAGAATAGGCCAAGGTGAATGAGAGCTTGGGCGGTGACTTCAGCATGGGCAGAATGTCACCCAGAAGCAGGGTGACCACAGGTTCACATTCAGTAAAACTCATGCCTGTAGGAGGGGGAGAAGAACAAGACATCTGCCAGCCAAGTACCAGCAGGTAACATCAAAAATTCCTCTCCTCCACCCAGTGCCTTCCTAAAAAGCACAGCCAAAGGTAGGGATGAGCAGAACTTCCCCTCCCCATCCCATCTGGCTGTGCTCACTCATTGCCAGGACAGCCAGCTTTGGTTAGTGCAGCTGCACAGCAGTGGCTTGGCCACTCTGGGTCCTGAGCAAGGCTAAACGTTGGGGCTATTTACTAGGAGCATGAGGAAAGCAAGCAGAGGAGAGTCTTCTTGGGAAAGAAATGCTCAGAGGCAGCAAGAGCAGAAGCTTTCCCTAGCTGGTGTGAGAGTGCTACACTCCACCCAGTGACTCAAATGAAAATAGCAGCATTGTGGTCAATTATTTTTTTGCTTGTAAGCTGTGTTCTGCAATTGCTCTTGCTGCTTTCACAGAATAGAAAGCCCAGACAGTTGCTTTGGAGCCAAGGCATGGCCCTTGGATAATTCCTTTGCCTCTACTGCCACGGCGTGATGGACAGTGTTCATTCAGCACAATGTGCACCTGCCTGTGGAAGGGTGGCTGCACCATCTGTCATTATTGTCCCCTTTCTGAAGGACACAGGCACTGCTTCAGCATTCCTAGCAATGGCCTCAGTGTCCCACCAAAGGCACGGTGAGCCCTGGGTGGGTGATGGAGCACAGCAAGGGCCAGGGGACTTACAGGGCAAGTTGATCAGCTCCAGGTGGTAGGCCAGCGTCACAGCTTTAGGGTCAGAAATGCGCAGGCAGTTGGCCAAGATAGTGGTGTTGTCTGTGGGGCAGCCCACCTTTTCTCCAATCTGCAGGAGGAGAGAGAGAGAGAGAAACCTCCTAGCGTTACCTTCCAAAGCCAGGCTTTGTTACCAGCTGCACAGAGGCAGAGGAGTGGTTGGTTTTAAAGCATCATGTTTCCACAGCTGTTGGGCAGCATGGCTCCTGCTGAATCCCTTGCTAGTTATGCTTTTCTCTAGGGAATCACTTTTTTGGTTTTTCCATTCCCTCAGGCAAGACTTTCACGTTACCTTTTTAGCCCAGGCGAGTGGGTCCCTCTGGATGGCCCAGCTGCAGAGACCGACACCACTCTGGCTGATGGCCCTCTTGAACAGGCCCTTGTTCTTTGGAGTCAATGTCTGTGGTGCAGAATAGAAACAAGAGGGTTTCAGGTGCAAACTCCTGAAGAGACCACTGCCCGCCAGACCTGGCCAATCACCCCAAATCTTGTGCACCAGGCCCAGGGAAGCTGCCAGCTCTCGTGCTGTTTACCAGTTTCAGCAGTTAAAGTTAAAAGGTGATATGGTGAGAGAAGGAGCAGAGTAGGGGGGCATGGCAAGTAAATGCTGTTTAATCAGAGGTCCCAAGAGCGAGGACACCTGCCTGAAGCTGTGGGACTGATTAAACTGAAGGAGCAGCTCAAAGCCAAGAGGCTGAGTGTTGCGGTCCCTGGGCAGAAGAGGATGTCAACCAGGCAGTGTGTATGGGAGAAAGCAGCAGAGCGCCAAGGGGACCATCTCTCCCATTTAGAGAGAAGTGGCTCTGGTGGGGTCCAACAAGAACAACACACCTGCAGGGAGACACTGACGGCACCAGCTGATTCCCCAAAGATGGTGATGTTATCTGGGTCACCCCCAAAGGCCTTGATATTCCTCTTCACCCAGGCAATAGCCATGTGCTGATCCTTCAGCCCGTAGTTCCCTGAATGACAGAGAGCACCCTCCATTGAGCAAGGGCACAGCAAAGCTGATGAGGACCTGTAACAGTCCCCTGAAGAGGGAACAGCTATGGTACCTGGCAAGTTTGCGTCTCCAGTGCTCAGGAAGCCCAGGGGTCCCAGGCGATAGTTGATGGTTACCACAATGACGTTGCCCCGCACAGCAATCTCCTCGCCATCATAAAGGTAGTTATTGAGGAAGTTGGCTCCCTGACTCCCTCCTACAAGGAAGGCACCGCCGTAGATCCAGACCATGACTGGCAAGTTGGTAGAGACTGGGAGATGAGGAAGAAAAGCAGCGTGAGCCACAGCATAGCTAGAAGATGCTTCCCATCCATCCCCATACCCACTTGCTGAGCATCCCTCCACCTGGGCATGAGCAGACATGATACTTTGCAATAGCCTATGGCCAAGAAAGTCAACACCCTGTAGAAGAGGCTGAAACTCCCAACAGGCTGCAGTTGAGGGACATTGACTGACATTTCCCACCTTTCCCTCTCAAAGTCAGTGCTCCTGCAGTTGCCCACTGCGGGAGTGTAGCTGCTGGGAGGTACTCCAGAGCAATTTGTCCACAAAAGGCAGCTGAGAATCTCCTCTCCAGGTCTCAGCCAAGCACATACTGTGTCTTTTCCCTTGAGGAATCCAGATGTTCAGATAGAGACAGTCCTCACTCCCACGGACATCAGTTTGTGTAAGTGTCATCTGCATGCAGCGATTTTTGAATTTTTTTGTCTGCAGTGTTCCTGAGAGGAGAGAGGGAAGACAGCAGGTCCTAGTTAGAGGCATCAACTCCATCCTGTGGTTGCAAACTGACTGTCCGTTCATCCATCCTCTCCTCTGTGAGTCCAGCACAGAGGCAGCAAAGCCTCCCCAGCCCCTGAGACCAGTTTGAGGGAGTGGCAAAGTGGGACCCTTTTGCATGTGAATTAGCTCCAGACAGCTAAAGCATGGGGAGGGGAGGTGCAGGTGCCCTGCTTTGGTTTTGTTACTTCATGTGATTAATTGAATTGCTTGGGAACACTTAGACACAGACTGTCATACCCACCATGAGACTAAGCTTTTTCTTGGTGCTGCTTAGTAGATGAAAGCAGGCAGCAACATCTCTGGCTTGTCGATAATGGACTAAAGAGAGAGAAGTGAAAATAAAACCCCAAACCAAAGGCATTCAAAAGCTGGATCTTACCATCCCAGCCAGGATGAGGTTGAGGGTCTTCCAGAGTCCTTGGAGGGGCAGCGAAGGGGATACCTCTGAAGATGTCGATGTAGTCCCCAAAGAGCCCCAGTTTTTTATTCTCACCTTCCACAAAACCTCCTTCGGTGAGCACCACACCCAGCTACACATGGCACCATTGAGAACAGAAAAATCCATTGCAGAGTTTGTCATGCTTCTGTCTTCCCATGTTGCCAGCACCCACACCTTGCCCTGGCCAGTCCCCAGATGGACCCACTCGCAGCCCAGCTTCCCCAGCCAGCCCTTTGGAACCTTATGGAAAGGCCCCAGGTAGCTGCCGCTGGAGATGTGCCCCTGCAGATGTCTGCAGGCTGCCCTTCGGAGCAGATAGGCAGCAGCAATTCCCCTGCGCTCCCAAAGGTGAATGGCAGAAGGTGAGGACCTTCAGGTGTAAACCAGGCCAGACCTGACACAGAACTGTGCACAAACTTTTGGAAAAACGTTGTTGAGAGCCTTTGCCATGTTTAGGGCAGGAAAACACCCTGTCTCGGCTGTCACAGTCTGCAGGCCCTTTCATGGGCTCCAGACCAGAGGTGGCAGCAGCTTGCTCATTCAGGCATGAACAGCAAAATGCCTTGCAAGGCTGTAAGAAATGCTTTTGTACTTACAGTTGCAGCCCATGCTACCCCGAGGTAGGAGCACAAGGCAAAGCACAGGATCTCCCAGCGAGCCATGGTGAGTGCACACCTGAAGACCAAGTCCCCAGATGGAGGGATATATATAGAGCTAGGAGTGCAGCTGTGCGTCAATGCCATGACCCAGTCTTGGCTCTTGCATAAACCAGAGGAGCCTCTACACACCTGTCCTTCAGTAGGCTGAGGCCAAACCATGGCTTAAGGTAAGACTGGCGTCACAGTGTGAGAGCCCTGCAGATGTTGCTTTTGTGGGCTGGACGCCAAACCTAAGGAAATCTCTCAGTCTAACAGAACTTCAGAGAACATAAAAAAATCCTGAAGTTATGGAAAGCCTCACATAAGTGCAGGAGGCTGAAATCAACGTTAAGCCAAGCATTAGAGCATATCATCGGCAACTACTGAGAAACCTTGCACGCGTAACACTAGGGAATGCACAAGACTCAGAAAACGCCAGCAGATCTTTAATGTCTCTTTAATGGGTGCTGACAATCCAGCCAGCGATGGCAGACTAATGAGTGGCCAACCACTGTGGACCTGAAGTTCTGCCCCATTGCCCGCTTCCTTCCGTCCTTGCTAACTGCTGGGGAGGTCAAAACAGAGCTGAGAAGTGTGCCAGCTAGTGAGGACAGCAGAAGGGAATTACTCTGTTCTGTTATCTTCATCCTGCAGAAGAGAATTATTCACTGCCAAAAAGTGTCTTTTGCTGATGGCTTTATTTCCAACATCGCCACTGAGGGTCAATGCTGAAGTCATGGCACAGTATTTTCACTCCCCTTAGCTGAGCAGAAGGGCAGCACCTGCCTTAGGGACTCCGGTGACACTGCAGTGCTCCCCCAGCACCTCCTCAGGCACCTCTTCTGTTGTCCACATGGCCACCAACCCAGCCAAAGTGCACTTCTCACCCATGGAGAGATCTGGGAATGCAGCTCCTCCTCCATTCCGGTGTGCTGCCTGCTGGTCTGGATTCTGGGCTCGCTCTTGCGAGTTTGCTGCAGGGCTTGTTGGCCAGCAAGTGTGAAAATGTGGGCAATGCCTCGCAAACACCCACAGTGACGGCCATCAGCAGGCACTGCCGTCAGTGTAGAGAGACCGTGGTCGTCTTAGTACAAGTTCTGCTTTCCCACATCCTGGGCATGGTCGCTGAACCCACAGCTGTCATGGAACGAGAGCAGAGACGATTCTGCCCAACAGCAGCGAGACGGCTCACGGAGTTCACACATAGTCCAGAATCTCTGTCTCCATTTCATTTTCACTCCCATCAGAAGGCCTGAAGTCCTCTTCCTCCTCCTCTTCATCATCCTCCTCCTCTGCAGACTCATATGCCAGCTGCTCTTTGCCACCTTCACTGCTTATTTAACCAAAGAAAGCCCTTCTACTGGTACAACGTACCTTGCTTCTTGACATTGATGGGCAGACTGTAGTTATACGTGCTGTGCTTTGCTTTCACGGGCATGTCGTTAGGGGCATAACCTAGACGTGAAAAAAAACAACCAATAATGAGCTGAAGATGAGCAGAATATCCCTTGTTCTGTAACAGAAGTGCTGGGCTGGTGTGTGTAAGGCAGGCTGATCCTTGGGGTATGGTGACTTTAGCAAAGTAGGGAGAGGAGAAAATCAACAAAATCCTTTAACTTGGAAAGAGGGAGATGCGACCTGATGTTAACGACTGGATGCCGGCTCTGTCTTTGACTTATGAGATAACCTCAGAAGGTCCTTTCCCCCCACTTTCCCTCTGCAAAATCAGGGCATGGGAATCATCTGTCCCAAAGCCTGAAACCTAGCATCCTGCACAAGATTTAGAGAACCAGGAACACCCAGCTGATGCACCCTTGCTCTGCCTCTCAGCAGCCTCAGACAGGCACAAGGGCAGATGTACAGACTTACCATGTAACAGGCCAAATACGGCAACAGAAGTTTCAGCTTGTCCGGGTGGACACTGATATTGGCTTTTACTGCATTCCGAGACCAGACGGGACGGACTTCAAAGAGCTGAAATAATACAGAAACAACCATGGAATTGAACACAGTGGTCTCAGTGGCATCTGATGAGACTTGTTATGTTGGTCAGACTTCGGATTTGCCCATCGTTATCCTCAGAAAAGCAGACAATGTCCATCTAGCAGCCAGTCTACTCTCTAAAAGGGCTGGAGAGCTCTGCACAAGGCACATTGCAAAATTCATTTTCAGAACATGGCCAACTCTAAGGAATAAAATTTCAGAGCTGTGGGTAGCATTTCAGATACATGCCACTCACTCACTTTCCTGACGTGACATTGTCATGCCTTGACAAAGTTTTATCCCACCCATCATTTCAAGGGGAGCTGCAGCTGTTCAGGACACCAAATATTCCTGTATCCCTGGCAGAATTTGCCAGTACAGCCCTTCTTGTCTGATAGATTAGAGAACAGAAAAAGCAAATGTGTATTTTTGCTAAGGGCACAAAGGACAGCTGATATTGAATGGGAGTGGAACCCAAAGGCCTGGATGTGGGTCCCTGGCATAATTACACAGGCTCATATCTCACTTGTTAACAAGGTTAAACTGGAAACCCCGTCCCAGAACCTTCAGAGAAGCCAGCAGTATTTAAAACCACAACAATTTCTGGTGAGGTCTGTATGCCACAGTATAGTGCTCAGGTCAGGAATAAGGCACGTACCTTTCTCAGTTCTTCCTCCACCTTTCTATCCACAGGATTGGTACACATTTTCTTCCAGGTCTGTACAGCAGCATCCAGTGGTTTAGTTGGGATTTCTTCATCATCAAAGTTCACAAAGATTGCGTTGTGCGGGCGACGGGCCCTGCTGAGGCCAATCAGGTTCTCACCAGACACCTGGGGGTTGTTGTAGCCCTCCCTAAGAAACAGGGAAAGGATCGGGTTTGCTTTCTGCCCCCAGCACACACAGACTTGGGGCCTTCACGGGAACATGCAAAAACAAAGTTTGTGCTCCAGGTTTTGGAAGAGAAGGGACTCAGCTGGGTGAGTTTAACTTTGGGCCCACCTCCCTATCACATAGTGGTGGTACCAGGAAAGAATCTCATGACACCAGTGAAGAAAGAAAATTGAAATTTAACCCCCCCCTGCAAAGCTACATCCATCTGCACAATGACAGAGGTCCCCTGCACTCTGGCAGGAAACCCTCAGGCAGTTGACTCTTAACCCCTGTGAAATGCCTCTGCATTTGCTCCACTGTCATTACTGCCGCTCAGTAGGGTACATGGGCAAGGCAAGATGGAAATGCAGTTAAGATAATTATTTTTTTTTAAGTGCCGATGAAGGACTACAGTGAGAAAATGAAAGATGTTTCTTGTGGGAGATTTCACAGACTGTTCTCCTGGCAAAACCAACCAGGGGCCAAAAGGGAACAGGTCCAGTGAGCGCGATCACAGGAACATTTGGCATTGACTCCTGCACACTCTCCCCTCGGCTCCATCCCACTGGAAGCAGGCAAAAAGCCGGGCTCACTGCATCCCATGCCGCCTGTAGTGTGCTGGGGGAGGCAGGCATCTTCATCAAATCACCAGGTCCCCTCACTTGGCAGGTCCTGAGGTGGACTTTTGCTAAAGCTTCTGCTGTCCAGGCAGTTTCTCAAGTGTGCCTGCCTCCATTGTATCAAATCAAGAGGGATAAAACAGAACAAGGCAGCAGCTTAAACAGGTGAAAGTCTCCATCCCATTTCCCACCCCAGCAACCTACTTCCCCCATCCCTGAGCTCCCCCTTTTCCGTGGGTACCCTGCGCACAGCAGCTGGGGTGTGCAGGGCAGCTCCAGCACTGCTGAGCGCTGCTCCCACCACCACCACCATGAGGTCCTTGAGGTAGGGTTGGGGGCATCTGTGTGTGTGTGTATGTTTGCATGTTAGTGTCACAGCCACTGCTGTTCCTCCTGCTTGTCCCAGCAGGGTGGGCAGTGGGAGCACTCATTCTGTGAGAACTCCAGGGTGGGGCAGAACCGTCAGCTTTAAATACCCAGCAGCCCTGAGCCAGTCTCCCTTCCCGAAGTGTGAGCCTGGCTTAGGAATTGTGGGGGGTTTTTGGGGTTTTTTTGTTTTAATATATATTTGCTGGTTTTAGCCTGTAGGGTGCAGTAGTACCACGTTTTCATAGAATCATAGAACACCAGGTTGGAAGGGATCTCAAGGATCATCTGGTTCAACCCTTCTTGGCAAATTCAGGGTCTCGACAAGATGGCCCAGCACCCTGTCCTGCTGAATCTTAAAAGCATCCAGTGTCAGGGAATCCACCACTTCTCTGGGGAGACTATTCCAGTCGCTGATTGCTCTCATTGTGAAAAATGTTCGTCTTGTGTCTAATCGGAATCTCCCCAGGAGTAACTTGTACCCATCACTCCTCCTCTTTTCCATGTGACTCATTGTAAAAAGGGAGTCTCCATCTTCTTTGTAGCCACGCTTTAAATACTGCAACATGGTGATAAGGTCTCCCCTTTTCTACCTTCAAAAATGTAATTCGGTTGGCTCTGACACTTGAGCTTTCAGAGCACACCTGATTATTGTTAGACTTGGGAGGAAACCCCCAAACCTGTGAAAGCAGGTGGCAGTACAGGGAGATGCTTTAAAAGGAGACAGCCCTGGCATTGCTTGCACATGTTTTATATAGCATTATCTTCCTGTGTGAGTGGGGGAGAAGGGTCTGTGGCTTGTGCTGTGGTTGCTTCTTTTGTGTCTCCTAGGGAAGAGCAGCAGGTACTGTAAGTATGTACACCAAAACCTTGATCCCCCCAGGAGCCCTCAGAAAGGGGGCAAGGAAATTTTGTGAGCTCAAAGTTGTTGGTGGGGTGAGTGCATAAGTATTCACAGAAAATACACAAACCCATAGCAAGGTAAGTCAGTCCTGCTTAGTTCACTTTAGTGTCAAAAACATTAATTTCTGTGCTGGATAGTGAGGTAAAACAGGAAGAGTGTGAAAGCAATATGAGACCAAAGTTGGCTTCAGTTTATCCATCCACGATGCGTGTGCACACAGTTCCTGAGCTCCTCTTCCTTCTATACTTGCTTTCTGTGTTGCAGTTCATCTAGTGGAAGGCTGCATCTCTGCCTCAGTTATCAGAGGACCCAGTGGGCTGACAGGTTCCACAGACATGATGTGAACTCTCCATAAATTCCAGACACTCCTATTTTCATTAGGGTTTTCACGGCATTCTTGGAAGCATTGGGGTCTGACTGGAGTGTCAGGGCTGAATGCCATTAGGGGAAATATTACACCTCCTAGCCAAGGTCTGGCTGAAGTTTCTTCTTTACTTTCTATCCTATAGACTGTGTATCATGAGCTGTTAAGCTGATACTGTGTTTTACCTCAGAAGCTGTTACAGCAGGAAACAAAATTTTTACAGAAAAGAGCTGTAATATATAAATATGATACAGTGGCCAAAACTGTCAGAAGTTAAAACAATTTTTCTAACCACTCTCTGCTGTGCCTTAGATACCAAATTACTTGCAGAACGTTTTTTTCCAGGAATAGTGATGTTCAAAGCGCCAGACAATGGATTTCCAAACTATTGAAAGTCTTTGTTATGGAAAGCAGAAACTCCTGCTGAAAATAGTTTGCTTAGTGGAACTTTGCTGCAGTGTAAGCTGGAATGGACTATTCTGTTCTCATCTATACCAGTAAAAATCCATATCAGCCCTCTGCAATGCCCAGATAGCAGAGGGCAGAATATACTTCATTTCCTTCCACATTATGTTCTCTTTCATTTGTAGTGTTTCACAGTGTAAAGAATCCAAATTACAACACTATTTTTTCACATCCCCTTCAAAAAAAAAAAAAGTCTTCCCAGGCCTTTCAGTCCTTGAACCATGCGACTTTACCAGCTTCTATCTCCCTCCTTTGAGCTGCAGTTTTTCCCCGCTCATTTTTGTAATCTGACATTGTGATTTGTTCACTTGCATGCTTGTTTTTATCCACGAAGAAGATTTGCTGAATCATTGGGGAGGAGGCAAGGGCTCTAGAGGCAGCTGGTGGCCAGTGATAAAACCATGGCCACATCTAGTCTTCAGGGTTTGCAGATGACAGTCCTTCAGTTGAAGGTCTGAGTCACATTCCCTTCTGAGCTAAGATTGCTGTGGACTTTGGGATTGAGGAAGTGGTGCCCCAAAAATATACATTACTGATCCTGACAACCACAAGGCTTGTGTTGTATCTCCTGCAAAATTATAATGATGCTGTGAGAAAACTTGCAGGCTAGGGGCTAAATCCTGCTGACTGTTGTGTGTTGTGCCCTCTTCAGTGGGAACACATAGTTAAGAAAATAGGAATTTGTCTTGCAATAGGTCATGGTATGTAGTGGTTTCTTCTAGACTTGCAGTAGCAAGGAACAGTGTGAGTAAAGATATGACGGGGCTCCAAGATGGTCATCTACCTTTTTTTTTTTTTTTGAGAGAACGCACCAAATTCCACTGGTACAACTTATGCAGCTGTTTCTATAACAACAGGGCTTAATTTTGCCCACTGCCTAATGACTGAAATAAGAGCTGGGAGCTAAAACGCCTTGGTTCATTTCTTAGGTCGTTTACTTGCTCTCTGTATGACCTTGAGTTACTTTCTCCCTGGCTCTTGGTTTCCTTGTGAAACAGGGATAAGGTGTTCCCATCTTTGTGGAGCATTTTGAAATCTTTAGGTAGTACACGCTATTCAAATGCCAAGTATCATTTAGTATTTCTAAATGCAGTGTTGTGGGACTATAGAGCAGGTGCACAGACATGGCTCTCTGACTTTCTAGCTAATTGTTTCCTTAAGTTCCAGTTAAGATAGGAAACCTCAGCTGTCCTGTGTGCATTCTCTGAAACCATAAGGCCTTCTGCTCTGCCTTTAATGTAAGGCACTAAAAATTAGTTTTGTGCATATCTTTGTAAGTATCTTGAAGAACTCAGAAATAAAATCTTACAGTGGTACCTGATACTCTTCTGAAGAACAGAGTTTTACTTGGGATGTCCTGCTTAGATATACTGCAAGGAGGTAAGATGGAGAGTTGGTTAACAAACAAAACTGGAAGTCCAGGTGACCTGAGTTCCATTTCTAGTTGTCCTACTCAAATTTGGGCAAACATTTTAAAATGAAGAATGCAGGCTGGCAGATCACAATGCAGAGACCTCGCTTTGATGCTTTGTGTGTTTTCACAGTGCCACCCCAGTGTGAGGTTACTGTGCACGTGCAGCAATTCTACCTTGCTCTCATCTGTTGATCTCAAAGCAAGTCTGTGTTATTATCCTCACTTTGCAAATGGGAAAACCTCAGACATAGGGAGGGATAGTGACTGGCTCAGATCAGCTGACAATGTCAAAGCCAGGAATACACTCCTCTGAGTTTTGAGTCTCATATTTAGGGTTATCCATGATGTATGATGTGAGAAGATGCAACTGCAGTTTCTGGACTCTTTTCTAGGTGCTGTCACAGCTGGGTGTCCACTGAGCCTGACTGATTTGCAGTCAAGCTGCTACAGGCTGGATCTAAATAAGGAGCTAGTGCAGGGATGTCTGACTGACACACTGGTTCACCATGTCCACACTCTCAGGATGGGGCCCTTTCAAGAACAGGAATGCTCCATCATCTCTGACTTCCCCTTCCCCAACTGAGACAAGAGATAACTTCTATTTTATAAAGAGAAGAAACCAGTGGGCTTGACCACTGCCAAAAATCCCACCAAAGCTCCTAATACAGGAGGGCCTGGGATGTAAGATTAAGTCCCATTGCTTTAAAATTATTCAAGAGGAAGGCAGAATCAATGGGGTAGGGTTTTTTTAACTCCTCATTCTTCATGAGGAAGCCATGAACCTCAGAGTTGTGTTGGCCAGCACTGAATGTAGCTGTTGTACTTGGGACTTGCCTAGGAGCCCTTGATGCACAGAGGAATTTAACGGCTTAGAGCTTGCTCATGGCCTGGAGAACAGTAGATTATGGGTTGGAGCAGAAACAGCTGTGAGAAACTTGGCCTGAGAGTAGTGCAGAAACCACAGGGGTGTGACGCATGTAGCGCTAGATGTCTACAGATACTAGGCTCCCTTTTTCTTCAGGGAGAGAAGGAGGTGTGTTGAAGGCATGACTTCTGTCCTATTTTACATATGTGCTTTAGGAGGAGCTAAATTGCTTCCTAGGGTTGTTACCAGAAAGGGAGCCCCTGAGTGACTAGCTTACACTGGAGGTATCCTGGCCTACGTTGTTGCTGCAGGTTTCCCACCTCATATCACCTGCAGGGCTTGGGACAGCACTTGCAGCCAAACATGAACACATCCTCCCAGCACAGGGTCAGGGTTTGTACTGGGGCCAGCTCTCAGTAAAATCCTCTCATACGGACAGGACCCAAGGCACCAGCTTGAACCCAGCCAAAGACCCAGAAGTGGGTGAGATGCAGGATGGCATCTGCCCAGATGCACTAAATGAGCAGCGACCTGCTCACAGTGTGGTCTGACAGACCCAAGAAACCCTGCGTGTTGAAACAGCTGGTCTGATGGTGGTTCTGTCCTGCATGGCCCATCCTCAGCAGGGAAACCAAGCAGGGGATGTGCCATGTGGGAATCTCTTATTACCCTCCCTGTCATGGCTGAGGTTTCTGGACAGAGAGCTTGCACAGGTCCAAGGGAGCTCATCCAAATGTAGGAGAGTCTCTCTGCTGTCAGCTGCATTGACCTGGTTATTGCTGCCCTAGGAGCAGGTCTGAAGGGGTGTTTGCTGGCCCATACTCTTGCAGCTCAGAAGGGAATGGTCAGGTTTTTCCTCTTCTATTCTCTCAGTGATTTTTTTAATATTTTTCAGAAACAGTAAAGGGAAAACAAGGCAATTATCTGTACACCAAAATTTAGTGACTAATGTTATTCTGAAGTGCTAAAGTCCCCTCCCAAACCTAGGGAAGGTAGTGGGGGGGAGAAGTGCTGCTTTGGGCACCGAACAGGAGCAGCTTGCTCAGTAAGCATCTGAGTTGCTTGCTGTAAATCTGACTCTCCCTGCTGAGCAATGTTCCTAAGAAAACCTACCCTGTGCATCCTCTCAGGCCCCTGTGTTCACATTTGCAACTCTCATGCTGCACTTACCAGGGTTATTTGCATGGATGGGGGCTCCGTGTTGATGCCTGGGTGGCAGAAGCGAAGGGCTGACAGGCCTTTCCTGCCAATCTGTCTGTTGTTCAGATGAAGTGGTTGGAAAGTGCTCGCTCTCCAGTTCCCTCTTGGGCTCAGGCACTCTGATAAGGCACTGGCTCTGCTATCTTGCCCTGGGAGCTGTTCCTCCTCCCTAACAGGCCCACTTTGCTGGCTGACAGTTAGCAGCCGGCAGTGCTTGATAAACTTATCAGACCAAAGCTGAGCCCAGTGCACACTCAGCTCCTCCCCAGCCTCAGATTTCCCCATTCCTGGGGACTCTGCTCTCTGCCTGCCTTGCTGCCTGCTATGGTGAACACAATCACCCTTGGGCCAGCAGGTCAAAATCGGCCCCAGGACCAGATTGAAAAATGCTTTAATTGAAGCAACACCTTTAAAATGAGGGTGTGAAGTGGGATGTTTGTAGCATCCGTATCCAGCTCTGTTCCTCTGCCTGGAATATTATTCATCAGTGGAAATGCTGCTCATGTCTGGCTTATCCTCTCCATGTTTCTGCTCACCCTGTTTCTCCACCCATTTGGCAGTGTCGTGGTTTTAATGTTGGGGTCTGGCTGTGCATGCTTGGAGGATTTCTTTCGAAGTCAGTTATGAAATGAGGTTGCTTTGGTGAATTAAGTTTCTATTGCTTGTTATTAGTATCGCAGTAGCACTTAGGCGTCCCAGCCGAGATCAAGGCTCCATTGTGTGAGGTGCTGCATGGAGCAGATAAGGAGGGGCAGTCCCATTCTGGGCTATTTTACCGTTGAAATAAACAAGTGAAGGGGAGATGGGGAATTATTATCCTCTTCTCACAAATGGGGTGAAGCTTTCTGTGAGCTTCACAGTGTGCTGAACAACTTCAGAAATCCAGCAATTGTCTTGCCTGAGGTCATGCAGGAAACGTGGCAGATCTCAAGTCTCAGCTCGGGGTTGCAGCCTTAAGATCAGTGTGTGTCTGTGGTGACTGTTAGTTGTAAGACGGTGGGTGAGGAACTCTGCAGGGATCTGTTTTTTCTTAGGTCTCATCCAGCACAGAGGCAACCAACTGATTTAACAATCCTTGAATAATTTTGGCGTGGCTGTTCTGGGTTGTCTGCTTTGTGTGGATGTGCTGTTCCAGTGGAAAAGTAGAAAAACATCTCTGCTTTGAGGGCGGAATAAGTGATAAAAAAGTTGTTTGTGGTGTCCTTTTTTAATTCTGTAGCAGCTTTGGAGGTCAAGTTCCCTGTCTGTTCCCAGGTTAGGCCCTTAATGGCAGGCAGGAATGTTTGCCCTACACAGGGAAACACATCTATGAATCTTTTCCTGGGAGTTTATCTAATGCCTCCAGGTTTCCCCTTGTGTGCTGTGCTGATGGGCTGGAACTAACCTGCTGGTGTGTCCCCATCACCTATGACTGCATGGCCCTGGGGGAATGACCTGCTGTGAGGACAAGGGACTCTGCTCTTATCTTTTTTTCACTGAAAATGCTTTTTTGTGGGGTCTAGGGTGGAAGCAACTGGACTCAGCACATTTTTTTATTATTTTTGTTTTCCTCAATACAGCCTGTACTGAACTGGAACCTAAATTTTCCCTGTTCTTCCTCTCAGTTCTGGTTAGGCCTTCCCTAACCATTGCCAACACAATGTGAAAACTTCAGGGTTTGGCCCTCCCTAGGATTCTGCTCTGTAGAGGTTAATACAACCTGAAGATAAGCTCCAGTGGAATGCTGCGCTAGCTGGGAACACACCGCTGCTTCCTGCAGGTGTCCTGTGGCTCTCTTCTCATTAGGAAGAGAAAGATGCATCCCGTGTCCAAACTTAAATCCACCCTTGCTCATAGTATTTCTGAACTGCTGCTCTCGGTGCCTGAAGGCTGTCTGGAAGACACAGAGGCACCTCTCTCTCCACCTGACAGATGCCCGGGGTTACTGCTTTGCATGTGCCTCATTTGCTAAACAAAACAGCCCAGAGACCAGGATTTTCTTTCCCCAGCAATAAAGGGAAGAAGGCATGAAGAGGACTGGGGAAGTGCAGAATACAGGGCAGGCTCGGAGAGAGGCAAGAACAATCAGCTCTTTCTTCAGCCACAAAGATTAGTTGAGATTTTGCTTTTTGTTATCAGTTTCCTTGATTGACTGACCAGAATGTTTTTGATGCAAGGGAAGATGGTGGGAAAGGGGTTGTTTTCAGAGCAGTCAGAACTGGGGAGGATTTGTATGTTTGGAGAGCAAGGCCAGGTGTGTTTGGAGTTTGTGCCAGCCAAGGCCTGATCCTGACAGGTGCTGAGCATCTTTGGGTACCCGTTGTGTGAATTCAGTAGTTCCAGGGATCCAGAAATCCCTTTGCTGGCTCCATGCAGCAGGCCAGCCTGTGGCTGGTACCATGTTGGGAGCGGAAGGCTCTCCCCCAGCCTGGTGTGGCAAGGTTTGGGTAATGCCGGATCTGCTTCCTTCCTCACTCCTTCTCCTGCATTTCCAGAGCTTCAGGGGCTGCAGATGAAAGCCCAGGGAACCACGCAGAGTGCTGCCGTTTGCTCCGCAGCGCAGCCAGGCTGGGTCCCTCCATCCTGTTCCTCAGGAGACAGCTCTCCCTGAGCAGCGATTGCAGCCAGCAAGGGGCTGTGGGGCTCTGCCTCATTTTTCCACTGGGCTGCTGGTATCTGTAGTCCTAAGGGAAGGACAGGGCTCAGGCAGTGTTACTCTATGATCTGAAACCAGCACCTTACTCAAGAGGAAGAAACTGTAGTGCCTTAATGGAAAACTCTGCAAATTAATTCCCTCTTTAATCCTCCCTTCTCAGGTCACCTCCTGACTCCGGCTGTACTGGCTCACTGGCCTTTGCCAGCTGGCCTCCATCCACAGCCCGTGTTTCTGGAGATAGGCTCCCAGTGCCTGTGGGAGTGGGTCAGCCTGGCCCCCCTCAGCTGCCGTGCCCACAGACACGTTTCCCTGGGCACAGCTCTGCCACAGCACGGTCCCTAAGGCCACCCCAGTGTGTTGCTCTACTCACTGCCCACACACCTAAAGCAGCCTGTGCATCTCCTGGGGACGTGCTCACCTGGCTCCTCACAAATATTAGGGTAAGGGTGACACTTCAGTGAGAGCGTGTGACTGCTCTTCAGTAATCTCTGGGCTCAGTAACTGCAGTAATGGTGAAAGCATCTGCCTGCCCTAGAGTCCTGGGGAAGTAGGACAGGACCGGGGTGATCTGTGCTTTTGTTAGGAGGGAGAAGCAGGCTGTAAAAGCACAGGTTTAGGACAGAAAGACCCCAGCTGCGTGTTGAAGGCTATACCTCCTCTGTACCACGGAAATCAAAGATAGGAATGGAAATCTCATGGATGCAGTAGCTCTTGTTTAGCAGGCTCAGAAGAACCAGCTGTCTGATTTGGTTTTATGAGTGGTTTTACAGGCACTTTTGCCACTGTGCCAATCGGTGTGTGCTAGCACTTCCCTCCAGAATGGCCAGAATTGGGGAGCTTTGGATGAGTCAGGCACACCTGCTGGCTCCAGGACAGACAGGGAAGTCTCTGCCAGTGTGCCCCTGTGTTTTGGGGCTGGAGGGTGTTTGCTCCTGAGCAGTTCACATGCTGACACGCTCTTTAAATATTTCTGCTTGCAGATTTGTGGAGGACAAGGGGAATAACAAACATGGTTTGCATTTTTGGCAACAGTTTTAATGAGCTGAAATGACTTTACCTTGAGTAAGGCTTGTGCATGTGTACATGGTGAGTGTTCACACATATGTGTGCCTGGTGTCATGGTCAGGACCTGAGGACCAGTTCCCTAAACCCAGTTCTGTCACAGGTTGTACACCTCCCCTGGAGGCTCTGCCCTGCCCAGGTTCTGGCATGACTCAGGAAAGGACAGCAGAGTCTTAGCAGGGTCTTTGATAGCACCGTTGTCTGGGTACACAATCCCGTGTCATCTGAGGCAGTTGCAGCTGCACAGCTCTCTTGCTCTGGAGAGCTGACTTGCTGCTTGTGTGTGGCTCTGCACTGATCTCTGGAGATGAATGCCCCCGATCCCAGGCTCTGAGCATTGTTCATGGCTGTTCTGTAGCCAGTAGCCCCCTGCTCCCCGAATTGGACTTCATGTCTAAGTCTGGGAGCTCTGCTCCTGATGGGAGCCCTGTTCTGCATGTGAATTTCCATCTTTATTTCCACCTGGGCCGTATGGGACAATGCTGTAATCTTTCCCTTCTTTTCCCCTCCATCCCCAGTACCTGCATCTCCAGAGCCATGTATAAGCCTTTCTTGAAATGGATATTTTTGACTTGACATGCACTGTGTTAGCCCAGTTACCCACAGGGAACAGATTTATCAGATAAATCCCAGCAGGTCTGTACGTGTTGTCACTGTCTGGTATAGTGCAATAAAAATATACATTAGAATAAGTATAAATACATATTTACAGTGTACAAGTAAAGCCAGGAGTACAGACTCTGTTTTGAGCTTCCAGAATGCATATTAATGACTAACAGCTTAGGCACAGCATAAAACATGGGCAAGTACATTTTAGGTCTTGGGAGAATAACTTTGGATTTACAGCAGTGTAACTGAGGGCAGGACAGACCTCTTCTGTCCTGACAATAATTGAATTTTCCACTTAGACCGTTTCTTCTTTGCCCATGATGGCAGCCTTCCTTCATAAGCGTTTGGAGTGAAATGGCTAGTGCCGCGGCCTGTTCTCCAGGCTGCTTCCCGCTGGTGTCATTGTCCGAGGCCATATGTTCAGGGATGTAGTTATGGGGCAGGCTGTGTGCTGCTACAATGCCCTGCTTAACTGAAAGCGCTTGTCTTCCTAATGCTATGATACTACTTTGTCCTTCCCGTTAAGAACTCAAGGGACTCTACGAACCTACCCATCACCAGGAGGGGTGGAGAAATAAAAGCCCAGTGCACTGACTTGCCAAAGGTTATACAGTGAGAACGCAGCAGAGCTTGGAGGGGAACTGGTGCTTTACTTGTTCCAGTGCTTTGCTTCAACCCCTAGACCCGGACACAGGAGGAAATACTGCTGCTCTGTTTGTGTAATATTTGTAAGGTACTTGCATATTATGCCAATGTGTACAGACTAGGTCACTTCCTCCTTTAAGAGAGTGGCTGGAAAGCAGAGCTCTGGCCCTTGACATTGGTATCCAGGGGCTGTTCCTGACTATGCAGTGACACAGGATTGCCCAGGACAGCTCTTAAGTCAGTATGTCCAGCATGCAGTGAAATATTGTGGGACATACCAGCCTGGATTCCAAGAAGAGCCAGTCTCTCTTGCATGGTACTGAGACATGGGACTTATTAGCCTATGCCTAGTGCTGTGGCACGGCTCTTCCTGGAGCTTGCCTGGTTGCCACTAAGCCAGGGATCTTTGCAGTGTGGTGCGTATGAGGAATGCACTGAGAGACCCCTGTTATCAGCTAGGGATAGGAGCTGTTTTTCCAGTATTTTCCTCCCACTCCAAGCTAAAAATACAACACAGTTAAGTTGTCATTTGATCACAGTCAATGCTTTGCTGAAAGAAAATTACTTTAGGTGTCTGTTGCCAGAATTTATGACCTGAGCAAGTCTCTGCAGAAGCCCTGTCCAGGTTGAATACAGCTCACTGAATGCCATCTATTTGCATGACCCAGCCTTATCTTCCTAACCATCAAAGCAGAACATGGTTACAGCACTAGCTTGGCACAGATTGTTGCTGCCACTGGCCCAGGAGTTCCCACCTCGCTGCTGGTCAGTCTGATAAACCAGATTCTGCACATGGTATAAATCCAGAATAACAGTGACCTTGGAGGAATTCCTCTGGATTTGCGCAGGTGATATGAGATCTGGGCTGGCACCTGTTGTAATTGAAAAGTGAGAGCTCCTACAGGTTTCTTTGTCACCTACTGGGGCGTGCAAGGCCATGGGGTGCCAGAACACCAATGGCATGACTTTGCCAGTCCCCATGGGAACACAGGACACTATATGAGCTTTAAGAAGTCGGCAGCCCCACGCTGGATGGAGACGCTGTGGAGTCGTCTTCCCTGGAGCATGCAGTGGGAGCTCCAGCAAAGACCTAGAGCCATCCCTCACTTGAGACTGTGCTGGGTCTCTCGGTGCCTCCGTAGGTCCACCTTGCGCTGGAAGCCCTTGGCACAGAGCTCACAGCTGAAGGGCTTGAAGCCGGTGTGCTTGCGGCTGTGAGTGATGAGGTTAGAGCTCTGGCTGAAGGCTTTGCCGCAGACCTGGCATTTGTGGGGCTTCTCCCCTGCAGGGCAGAGAAAATGGCAAGAAACACTTAGACAGATGAGAGAAGGGAGGTAGAAATGCCTTTTAGTGGACTTGGACCTGACTTGGCTATGCCTGGGCATCAGGGTGCTGACAGTCCAGCTGTCCTGCTAATGCATCTGCACTCTGATCCAGCACCAGAGGGTGAGAAGAACCAGAGGCAGTCCTCTCCAGCGGTGCGACCCATGCCCTGTCTGCATCTGGGGCTGGGGACAACCATGACGCACACTGGAGGCTGGTCAATAACACCTCCTTGTCACACAGGAGGATGTGCATCTCGGTGATGCTTAGACCTTCTGCTGTCTTACCACCCAGGGAAGAATGACTTCCCAGTGCCACTGGACACTTGTCCCTAGTCCAATATCTCTGTCTGGGGACAATGTATGTGTATCAATGTGATGGACTATTAATTTGTATTTGCTTATTGGGAATATTTTCTCACCAGTGTGGATGTAAGTGTGTTTCTTCATATCTGACTTCTGGTGGAAGCGCTTGCCGCAGTACTGGCAGGGATAGGGCCGTGTGTCTGAATGGATCAGGAGATGAGTGGAGAGGGTGGAGGAACGTTTGAATGTCTTCCCACACATCTTGCACTCAAAACTTCTTTCCTGTTAGGAAACGAAAATCATGGGATGTCTGTGGCTGCAAGACGTGACAGAGCTTGAAGAGTGTTGAGAATAGTAGATTTGATAAGCAAATCTCCTCGGCTCACGGACTGATATGCTAGTTGCAGTACAAAGAGAATGTGGGGAGGGTTACTTATGGAAATAGGTTACATCTTGTGATCCAAACTCCTGCACCCTTTAGGAGGAGGTGAGACAGAAGAACCAGTAGCAACAATCCTCCCCACCCCTCCAAGGAATTCGCAAGGGCAGCCTGAGATTTGTGAGACCAAGCTCTACAGACTTCAGAGCTGCTGTCGTTGTCATGGGGTGCTATAGGGAAGTCATCACGTTTGTAACCTAGGAAATGTCACTTCCTTTATAATGGAGTAAGCAACAGCTAAGGTCCAAGCACTCCTGAGCTCTGGAGAGCTGGTTCTCTGGAAATGTGCTACCCACCTGGGAGTGAATGTTGGTGTGCTGCTCCAGGCTTACAGCGTGTCCAAAGGTTTTGCCACATACTTCACAAGCAAAGGGACGGGTCCCACTGTGGGACCTTCGGACATGGACCTCCAGTCCGTGGGGAGTGGAGAATACCTGCAAAAAACAAAAGCAAGTGATTTTTTTATATGAGGAGGCTGTGTCTCATCTCTGTTTTCAGTTCCTTCTCTTTATTTGATTCTTCCCTCTCGTGGGCCATGTGAACTGCATCATTCCTAGCACCCTTGTCCCCTAGCCAGGAGAACAAGTAGGTACCCGTTTTGAGCCACATGCATTGCACTTTGGTGTAACCCAGTGAAACCCTGAGGTATGCATTGAAAATCACTCTAGGCCATCCCTGAGGTTCTCATCTGACACACACCTTGTTGCACTTCATGCAGTGGTAGGTCTCCATGTCTGAGGAGTAATGGATGCTGTAATCCAGAGGGGGCTCGGTGCTTGGCAGGAGGTGGCTTCTGTATAGGCTAACTGGGTGCTCCAAGAGGGCTGACTGCATGGTGGAAGACATCTGTTGGTAGCTGTATGGCAAATGGAAAGCATCCCAAGAAAAGCCGGTTTTGTAGAAGGTAGGGGTGCTTGTCGTGTTAGTGCAGTCTTTGATCTGCAGACCTGGGATGGCCATCTCTGAGTTTGCAAAGGAGAGGGAGAAGTGAGTGTCATGCCATTGCCTGCAGCTGGGCACCAGTAAAAAAAGTTCCCCAGGTACCATTCCCCCACTTAATTTCTTGCCTGACCTTGGGAGTTGCAGCTGTTAACTCCTGATTCAAATCTTGATCCCTATATAAAGTTCCTACTATGGCTTTGATTTCAATCTGAGGAAATTTTATGGGAGAGGGGTTGCTAAGGGAATATTAACCCCCCCATTAGCCCTGTTTCATGTGCTGTTTGAACAAGTATCATGTGGACACCTGCCTTGACCCTTGTAGCACAGAGCTGCCTTAGTCCTTGAGATTTGGAGGCTCACTCATTGGGAATCATAGCTTCGTCCTTCAGGGAGATGCTGATCTAAACCAGAATTGTAAAGGGAAACACAGAAGGCTCTTGATGACCTCTGCCTGGGGCAAATTTGACCATTGACGTCAAAATAAGAGCTGCCATTTACTGAAAATCTGGACCCAGTTGCAGAGAATCCATAAGCCAGCCCTGCCCTGCCCTCTCTTGCAATTGTGGTCTTGGGTAGCAGACCTTGAGCTGAAGGGCCTGGCAGCATCCTGCTCAGGTACTGGACAGGGACACTTTCTTCCTTCAGTTCAGATGAGTCCTTTTCTTGTTTTGGAACCATGCATTCTAGGTCCTGTTTCTTGATGTCCTCTGGTGTCTTGTCTCCTATGGCTGTAATCACACAGTAGTATCACAGTTTACTCTAGCTGTTAAGAGAAGAGTCTGTTAAGGTGGCATTCATACTTCTGTATGAACTCCTGCTCAGTTCCCTGCGTAAGTGTGGAGTGGTGCAATCAGTGCGGCAGTCAAGGTCCATCCATTGCTGACAAAGGGAAATTCCAGGTAGGATGAGATAGGCAAGGTAGAGGGGGGCAGGAAGAAACGATCAGACACTTGATACCCTATATAGAGAAAATAGACCCTAGAAGGCCACATGCCTATAAGAATCATTTCCTTATTTAAACCCATTTTCATTTGTGCAGGTGACTAACAATCACTAACTTATTAACCTTCCCACCCCTCCCCTAAGAGGGTTTGGTATTGTTAACTGAATTTATGGACAGCCAGGTAGGGAAGCAGAGAGGGGAGGTAACTGCTTCTGCAGTTGCAAAGGTGATCACAGAGCCTCGTCTCCTCCTGCCCATGCTCCCATTTCTCCATGCTTGTCCCAGCCCTTAAAGAGACCAACCAGCACTTGTTAGAAGTAGACTTTATAGTAAGAATCTAAAATGGACAGAGGTTCGATATACATGCCTCCTTTCTGCTGGAGATGGGACTGGGCTGCTGAAGGACATTATTCCTCTGTTGTCCAAACCCTCTTGTGCACCAGAGAGACACAACAAATGGCCAAAGGACGATGGCAGGAATTTAAATTAAAATGTCACCCCCTTTCTTTTTTATCAAACTTATCATAGGGCTGGACTCTAATTTGATTGCCAGGGCTAGAACAAAGGGTAAGTTGATCCTAGATTTGAATAAAGAAAATTTGAGTGGGGCCTGAAGGAAGAAGATAATTGCCCCAGCCCTGCCACTGCATGGGTGGCTGTGGGAGAGCATGAACATGAGCAGAAGGAGGACAGCAGGCGTAAGCAGAATTGTTGGTTGGTGCTAATATAGTCTATCGCAGCTGCCCCTTCACCTGTGAGTGTGTAGGGCTTCTTTCACAGTCAGTGTTAGGGCATCACTAGTATTTTCTCACCCTAGCTGTGACCTTCACTGCAAATCATCGGGAGGAGGTGGTAATACACTGAGGTAGAGAAGATGTAGGTCCAGAGGGAACAAGGCAGTGAGCACAGCAGGCTGGAGATCAAGGTAGCAGAGTGGTGGGTTTGCAGAAGACTGACAACCAAGTGCAAGCTTTTTTCCGAGCTGTTAGCTGCCAGAAGTTGGTCATCTTTCCCAAACATGCCCAAGTCCACACAGCAATCTTATATGTCAAACCTCCCCAGCAATCCAGCAGGAAACAAAGGGAGGATCTAAATTTGGTTTCAGTGGGACTGTGTGGATTTGGCCTAGAGAAAGAGGGCACACAGCAGGGGATCAGTTTGTCCTGAGACGGATATTCCTGTGTGAAAGCCCTTAGTTACTCTTAAGCTCACTCATGCTAATCCCTTAGCTTGCGTACTCAATTATTAATTTGCCTCGGTGTATTCTTACAAGCCCAGTGGATAGATTGACTCACCAGTGAAGGGAGAGGTTATTGGATCCCACGTGAGTATAGGCAGGTCATCTTCCACAAAGCGGTGTTGGTGATAGGTATGAGCCTTTTTGCTCTTCACCAAAAAGGAACGTGGCATTTTCCATTCACTGCCTGGGCAGAAACACAGAAAAACGGCAGGTCAGTCTCAGTGGTTTGGGGGGTACTGTCTCATTTGTTCGCCCAGCACGTCACCTCTGTATGCAGCAGTGATGAGAATCAAAACCCTTCTGCTAGGCAGACAGGGTTCATCTCAAACGTCCCTCCACCCAGCTGAAAAGCAGGGAGTAGTTGCATGGGTTTAGGCATAGGCACCTGGTGAATCTCAACTCTGGGGAAAACACACAGCTGTGGAGGGGGCTAAGTGAAAAAACCTGCTGTGAGATAGTCTCTGCCACTGAATGTAGAGATGGGATGGCAGATTGAAGATGGCATTGCAGATTACAGTATACTCCATAAAAATTACACTTCACCATCTACCCCTACGTTGAGGCAAAGGATTACTGTTACCTTTATATTGTAGGTGGGGGAACAGGGGCATGCTTAAATTGAGTCCCGTGTTACAGATCAAAACTGTGCCTGTGGCAAAGATACATTAGCAGTCAGGATCTCTCTCGTAGCTCTCTGCCCTGGCTACAGGACACAGTGCATCTCTGACCGTACCCTCCCTGCAAGGACATACCTGGGACCGCAGGCTGGGAGAAAGGGTCTGTCTTAGTGTTTGTACCCTGCCTAGGAGGGTGCAGTCCCAAGCCATGACATGGGCTGCTCTGTGAAATGGCTACACAAATAATAATTATAGAAACGACATCAATAATAGGAGAGACATAGCAGAAAATCCCCACAGCCATGATGTGTGGTGAGTTTCCTTCTTGCTGGCTGTGGCTTGGGGATTTTGTATTCTGGCTGACAAACAGTAAAGCAGAGGCAGAGCAGAAGTGCTGGGTGAGAGAGGTTACCTTTTGGATCTGACTCAAATATCACAAACCGTTGAAAAGAAGGGTTAGGAACAAACATAAAATGCTGAAATTTAATCGTACAAAATTCTCTTGCAATGCATCTGTTATCTTTACTACCCAGAACCCAGCCCGCCCTGTGCCCACTCCCCATGGCTAGTAACAGTTCTGATGTAGGCAGTGCGACAACAGGCTCGATGCTGTGTGTGGCTGTATCAGCTGGCACCTTATTTCCATACGTATTTGCATTTTTCCCTTGTAATTGTTCAGGATAGTAGCACTAAAAGCAAATCTTGCTACATTTTATATGAAAAGTCAGCAGTAAGTCCTGGCTCTCTGTTGATGGTAAAGTGCCTTATTGAGTTGTTTTTTCCTGACAGCAGCTGAAGTGTAGCCTACTTATTTACAAAAAAAAAACCCAAACGCCACCAAGGTTTGCTTCTGTTAAGCTGGAATGGCCTGAAGCATCTGTCTAAGTCAGGACAGAGCAGTGTGGCCTCCTGGAATCCCAACCAGCCAGGGATGGAAAAGGGCTGCTCCCTAGGGTTCAGAAGTGCCTGTACCACCCTTACATGCTAAATATAATTACACAGGCCAGTGGGGGTTCGTTTAAAGGTAACCGAGGGCCACATTTGCAGCGGTGCCTACAGCTGCAGGCACGTGTGCTGTGGAATTCACAGCAAGGTCTGCTCTGGAAGGTGGATTGCCAAGCCCGCTGTTGGTGGTGAGTCAAGTGCTCACTGGCCCAGCTGCGTTCAGAAATGGAGTTACAGCTGTCTTTTTAAATCTCTTCCAGGATTCCCACTGTTTCTTCTATGACTTCAGGGATAACTCGTGGTGTTGCTAACCATTTTTTTTCTTCTGAAATGACTCACCTGTTTTTCTTCATCTTTTTCCAAGAAATTTGCATGTAACTTGAGATGAATAGGACAAAACAGAGGCCAAGAGTAGATTTGTTAATTTAATTTTAGAAAGAGGACAAAACAGTACTGAGAATGAACCATAAGTATGCCCTTAAGGGAAGGGACGCTGAGGTACGTTGCTGTATTTGCTCTCCTGTAACTCTCTGATGAGGTCCCTTCTAAGTATTGCAAAGTCTATCTGCCTGGCGAAGGGCTGTGGGCACAGAAATCCCTCCAGCTTGGTACAAAGACGGGTTGTTCTGCAGTGGGTACAGCCCTTTTAGCAGTGTGCTCTGTAGCCTCTGCACCTAGCAGGAGTGCTTGGCTCCGAGGGTCTCGCTGCTCTCGGTCAGTCCCAGATGGGCTGTGCACGGAGCTGCACTCTGCAGCGTAGATGTGCCCCAAGAGTCCTGCAAACTCCATACAAACCCTTTACACATGGAATTTCCACTCATGTCAAAGGGATTTTCCCATGTGGTGGGGCAGCACTGTGTCCACAATGGAGGGCATTCATCCCAGCAAACTTTAGACAGTGGATTTCTCTGCCTGAATTAACCAGTTAATTTCCCTGGGCTTCCTACACAGTGGAGGAGGTGGCTCGACAGCGGGTAACTTCGCAGGGTGGAAGCCTGCACCCCGGGGGTGTCTGCTGGAGGAGTCGCTCCCCCTGCGCGCTGGCTAGACGACCCTATGGCATTAGCCAGACAGCTTAGCCAGGTACATTAGAGGATTGGCGATGGGTGGCACAAGCAGTCTTGCAGTGTTTTATGGTAGTACCCATATGCTAAATAGACAAACGCACTACATACAGCCCTTCTTTTCTGGTGGCAGTTGAAAGTAGATGCACACAAATCAACGGGATTTTTCTGGATGTGTTTGCCCCAGCATATGTAAAAGTCAAATTTGGTCCAGTATCTTGGCTGCTGATAAGGGCCTCTACTGAGCACAACGATTTCTAATGCACTACTGAACGTTACAAAAGGAAGTTACCTTCCCCCACCCCATTTTACAGAGAAAACAGGAACTGGGAGCCCAAAGCATAGTTAATTAACAACTGCATTGGACTGTCTTTGTAATTCACCCAGCTGGGTTAGAGGAAAGCTAGAAGCACAGATTGTGAGAGAAAAAAATACTATCTGTCCTTGAAACTAAAGATTATCAATAGCAAGTGATCAGCTGCTACTAATGGCTAACTATATTCTACAAGGAGAGTAGTGCCATGACCAAAAGACTCTGCTGTGTCTTAAAGTCATTGAAGCTTCTGACCAAATTCAGCTTCAACCTTTTGCTAGAAATTAAACTTCATTTTTATGGAGTCTGTTCTTGCCAGCCTCTGTGGCAACAGTTTCTACCCAGATTGGCAAGTGAACAAGGGAGTTCGTTGTTTGGGCAAGAGTGCCTACTAAAATGGAAGTGTCGTGGCATTTTTTGGATTCAATAAAGAATACAAAATCTGCAGCTGGCCAGAATTGACATTGTTATTTGTTAGCCATTCATGTAGCTGTACAACAACGTAGTAATCAATCTGCCTCCTTCACTATTTTGGGTACCTGACCTGAAGCACCTCAGAAGGGCTTCTTTTGCCAGTTACAAATTCCCCCATCAGATCTGAAAGTGGACCCAGCATTCGCGTGTTCCCCTCCGATGCTCAAACTCAAAGTTCCTTCATCCTCAGTGATGCTCTCTGGTATCTCTGGTATTTTTCAGAGTATCACATGTAAAACTGAATGTAATACTGAAACACTGGTGATTGTGCAAGAACCAAATTAAAAGGGTTTTTTTTAGGGGGTGGTTTTTGACTTCAGGATCCTAATTTCACTTGATCCTATGTTCCTCCTGAAGCCCTAACTCCCTCTTCACTGCATGGCAGCTCACAGTACCCAAAAATACAGGATTGAGCCCTTTGATAGAATTTAGAAGAAATTCATATTCTCGCTGAATTAGATTATGGAGCTGCTCTCTCTGGTTCCTTCAGTGAGACAATTCATAACACGAAACGCTGTGTTTGGGAACAGGTGTTTGCAGGATTGTGTCACGCTGAATCAGAAACCCAATTTGCAGCATAAGTTCCATTCCAAAGCTGGCTTTCATTTTCCTCTAAATTCAGGTGAACTTGTTTTCAAATTTACAAGGTTAATTGTAGAGATGAAACCCCTTTTCTCACTCTAGTTAGCAGAAATACTTGATTTTAGCTTGCAATTGATATGTCTTCATATAGGTCCAAAGAGCATACAAAGTTTTAGGCTAAAAAAGGCTTATTTCCTTCACATTGCTTAATTTATATTTAAATCTTAATATTGCTTTTTTCTTTTCTTCCTGGCAAAGATGAAGCATCCAAAAATAAGAATACTTTGTCTTTCAGAAGACTACATTTTTGAGGAAAAAGCACAAAACAGAACATGACCTGTGTTCAAAAATTTTAAGAGTCCAAATAAAATAAGAGGTTTTATGGAGTTCTGATTCTTTAAATATAAAGTCATATTAAAAAATAACTTTAGTTCTTTACAACAAAATTAATCATGTCGTCACTAGTCCACCTTTGCAAAATGAAATGGACTTGGGGCAAGTAACTTGAATGCGGCTTTTTTTAGTGGAAAACTGAGCAGAGCATTTTTAATTCCTGTGGTAATACTGGGCAAATGGACATTATGGCAGGGCTAGCAAATTATGGTGGAAATTTTGTCCAAGAAGGGGAACAGAAATGCTTGTACATCTGCAGTATCTAGAAAAAATGTTTAGAATATAATTGCAGTATTTGTTCTTCAGAAAACTCATTTAGCTCCTAGTGATGCTGGGAATGCCACTGACTTCAGCAAACTTTGCCTTAGGCTTCTATGGTTAACTAGACTTACATAGTGCAATTTAACAAATTCTATAAATTCTATATCCCTTTAACGTATAGATAGTTACGGTGTGAACTTGCAAATCATTTGCTTTCCTGCTCAATGTATTGAATCAAGCTGGTGGTATATGAGTAGTGTCTATAAATAGCTAATTCCATACGCTAAAAATTGTTACACTAATCAGCCTATATGTAGAAAGGATGGAAAAAAATAAGAGATTTGAAGCAAAAATCCTTAACAGGGGACACTGAATTCTCATGTAGCAAAATTGGCACAGATTAATTGATGTCAGCAGAGGTGTGCTGCTTTCTGAATTTAAAGGTCTGGCCCTGTAAAAGAGCAATTTAAAAGAAAAATATAGTATGCCTTCTCCTCAATGCTTAAGTACAAAAGTCTACATCTAGAAACTATTCCTGCTGCATGGAGCTCGCTGGGACACAGGTATCTGAGACCGTTGTCACATCTTTTCTATGTTGTTCTACTATTACCATTTTCACCAGAGTGAAGTATATGGTATATAATTTTAAAAGGTTTGACTCATTTGAATTAAGTGAACCATTATCATAAAGGAATCCTCAGGACAAGTGACTTACACAGTGGAATATGTTACATTATTTACAAACACAAGCAAAGAAGGAGAAAAAGCTTAGAAAAACATATCAGAGAAAAGAAAAAACAATGAAATTAAAAGCTTTTAAGAGAATAAATCAATCACCTGTTTGGGGGACTTTGCTTTACTGGATTCGCCTTGAAATCTCCCCAGACAAGCGAGACGTCGTCTTCTCTCTGGACTCCTCTTCCACTTTTTCACTTAGTCGCAGTCTGCTGAAATAGATACTTCTCCTTTTTTCTCTCTCTGTTTTTTTGCCCCTGTTCCCCTCCCTGATTTTTCAATCAGATTATTTGTGTCAAAATCTGGCGGTGAAGAAACAGCCAATAGAGAAGCAGAGCACAGAAAGTATTTGCTTATCAAAACTTTCCAGGACTTTTAAAACTTGAAGAGAATTCATGATGCCCAGCTCGAAACCCTCAGGGCAGCACCCTTCACTTTCTGGGGCAGCTTCACCTTCTGCAGGAATATTCCTCTGTCATATTGACAAAGAGCATGACATGGTGAAATAATGTACCAAGCAGACATTTGTTATTTTGTCTTTTCTTTAGGAAAAAAAAAGAAAAGAAAAAAAGAATAGCTCTTAAGAAACCTGTACTTTTACACACATTCATCCACGCATCATATCTTTCACAAACAGACACACCATCTGTCTCACATACACACACTCACATACTTCAGTCTCATAAACAAAACCATCTAGCACATATGCACAAAATTATTTTATTCCAGAATGGATCTTTTATCTCTCCAATTTCCAAGGAAAAAGGAATAAATACTTGCACAGTAACTGAAAAAGATGTGTGTTAATCAGCCTTCATTTTCCTAGGCATATGTGTGTGCAATCCATACATATTTTAGGCATTGCTCTATCTATATACAGCTGTATATAGGATATAAATATAGATTTAAGAAAGCTCATTAAGCAAGCTCATTAACAAGCATCTTTGCAAAAAGCTCTTCAAGAGCAATAATAAGAATTTGCACTTCTATCACTTGCTTTCAAAAAAGGTTTGAAAATGGGTTTGAAAATGGGTTTGCAAATGTGAAATAATTGACTGCCAAGCCCCCCCCCCCAACGGCAGGGTGGAAGGAGGGAGAATGAAGCAGATGCAGAGTGACTTTTCTCAGATGACCTGGTTGTTCTCTAGCAGAGGTGGGAGCAGGAGCTGGAGAGCAGTGATTTTTTTTTTTTTTTTTCAGAATCTTTGGCATGACTCTTGTTTGGGGACAAACAAGGAGAGATGATGTCCCCAAATGCTGGGGGGGGGGGGGGGGGGGGGGGCGGGGAAGTAATTCCTTATTTCACGTATTCTCTGGTTATCGCAATCTTCCTGACTGTGCAAGAACATGAGCTGTATGTGCCCTCGGTTGTCCCTTCCTGCACTACAGCACACCCTGTGCATGGCTGGAACTGGGACAGCAAAGACACCTTCCAAGAAGTTTATAATTTAAAATGTATATAAGCATACATGCCGCTGTCGAGTGCCAAGTACCGGGATATCACTGTTAGAGAAACACCTTTATAGCACGGTGTTTTTTTGCTCTCTGTGAGCTTTCAAACACTTTGTGCTGTTTCTACAGTCTGTTGCATTAAACCAGGACTCACTTGGGTCCCTTTTCCTACTGCAGCTTGGGGTGCTGAAAGCACCAGGAAGCAATAACCCTTTTTCTGTCCTGCAGCAGTGTCAGTGGTAGGCAGATGATGGAGCAGGCACTTGAGATTCATCACAGAGGTATTTTGCATCCTGCTGTAGCAGGCAGTGGTGCCAGGCATGCTGGCCCTAGCACTGTCTACCAGGCCAGCCACAAGTCACAGCTCTTGTCATTGCACCCTGTCACTGCCCTGTGGCACCAGACAGGCTGTGCAATGGGTTTTGATGCAACTCAGGGACAGGAGTGTAGATTTCACCCCCATTGAGAAAGATTCAGATTTTGATCTTAACCCATCTGTCATTTACTGAACGTAATTAATTCTTGTTGTTTATAGAAGCAAACAATCCCTTTTCCCTCTCCCCCCTCCCCTCCTTATTTATCTAGCTGGGTTTTGCATGAAAGAAACGTTCCCAAGGCATTGTGCTAGCAAGCTGATTTGCATCCTCTTAAACACAGGCATTTGAAGGATTACATTTCCCGCTACAAAAACAAGCATTGTAACAGAAAACCAAAATGTACATTGCAGCTTCAGGGTTTCATATGAAGACAGTTACAGGAATTAAACAAAACAGGAAAATGACAAGCTGCTGAAAGGACTGAGATGTTATTTTATGAAACATTGGAGCTGGCTTCTGCCAGCACCCCTGAGCACAGACTTCCCATTGACATAAAGCGCAAATGGCTGCAGAATGTGGCTCTTAAACTAGAGACAGCAACAGCAAGTCAGCCACACACAAAATGATAGAGAGAACTAGCTGTGTGATAAATCTAATAGCATGTTCAGTGAAACCTCACAAGCTAGCTGGTTTCAGAGGTGCTCCAAGAAGCACTGGGTACAGTCCTTTGGAGGATGACTACATCTCCCAGTGTCAGTAACCTGTGTGTAGAGCAGCTGCAAATAAAACATCTGTATCAGCTGTTCTGCTTCCCCAAGTAGCCATCACCTCACAAAGCCCAGATATAATTGCATACAAACTGATCCCTGAGATAATGAGCACAAATACTCTCTTTTATGCATATTACTGTTATCACTACACTAGAGTCTGGTTCAGCTCTCACCCACCCTTTCTCCCTTTATTTTATTTCAAGAGTTCCTACAAAGCAAATAGTTGCAGGATGGGAGCACAGCCAGCTATCGCCTTGGCTTTTTGTGTTCTTGCTCTTCCCTAGATTTCTGCTTATGGCTTCTGTTAAACTTACCACCTCTCCTCTCCATTGAAATTGCCATCAAAAGGCGATTTATACAAGCTGAATTTAAAAAAAAAAAAAAAAAAAAAAAAAAAAGCGTACCAGAGATATACTTTAGGCTAGAAGGACCTTTGAGCTGACCCCCTGTGGTCATTCTTATTTTATGTTCTTCCTGGTGGTGTAATTCTCCCTGCTCACTCATTTCAGAGTCAGCAGAGAACAGAGAGCTGCAGAGGGCTTTAGCTGGGCTCATGTAGGCTTGTCCAGGCACTGACACACATGGGCTGTGGTGGAGGTACAGCAAGTTCTGCTGGCATCCCAGGACAGTTTAATCTTGTGTATTGCTGTGAGTTCTTACTACACTTCATATGCTCCAGTGCTTCCTAAGTAAATAGATTATTAAATGTGTAACAGTAATAATAAACAGGTTAATTATAACACATCATGTCCATTCTAATGCAGTTGTTTTCCTTTTCAAATCTAGGATCAAACCCCTCCTGTAGCATCCATGTTTTCTTTGTCGATTTGAATGTTATGGCAATTAAGACACAGTAAAATAACACAACTAATTGCTTCCAGCTCTTTTCTGAAGCTCATCCTAATTTCCACTCTTTTTCTGTGGCAGATTAAATAAACATGTCTTCTACACAGCAGGAAAAAAAATACCATTGCTCAGTCCAGACTGTAATAAATATTAATTGTCATGCACAAGGCAGGAGGACTAGATTAAAAACATGCTGGCTCCAAGCAACTCTATCTCATCCAGAAGCAGGATGACCTACTGCAGGTGCAGCGGGAAGGATCCATCTCAGCCCTGCAGGGATGAAAGCTGCGGAACACCACAACTGATGCTGCAGAAGTTAAAAATCAGCCGATACTTCTCAGATGGCATTCTAATCTGCTTTTATTTCCTTACACCCAGTTTCTACCTTGCAAACTTAACGTCCACGATTCCTGCTGGCGACTGAGGAGAATTCATATGGATCGAGGAGTTTATCAGCAGCTTGCCAAGCACCTTCGGGTGCATCCCCACAGAGCTGCCTCTCCTTGGAGAATGAGAAACACTGAGATCCTGCCAGTGGGGATTGAAATGTGGAGTTGCAAACCTGTTGGGTGCAGCGTACAAAACCGAAGGCTGGTAAGCCTTCCCTGAGGTAATTTCCATTCTTCTTTCCTACTCTACATTTTCCACAGGGCAAAACACTCTTTATCTGGAAGGAAGGATGGATTGTGCCGTACCATTGCGTTATTTCAGAAAAGAAAAAAATTATTCTTGTCCATGGTTTGGCTTAGGGGTCCAAAAAAAGGAAGAATGAGATGAGCTTTGCATATTCACCAGTTCGAAGGCAATCCAGGTTTGGGCACCTGCCCTGCAGTTTCTTTCTAGGACTTGTGATGCCCAGCCGCCCCGTCACCGTTACTGCACACACCCAGAGGCACTTTTAAGCCCTTTTTATTCCCTCTCAGCACACCTGCGCACTGAATAAACACTTTTAGGCATGGGCATGGGCCTGGCCCCCGCCTCACGGTGCGGCCTGACAGCAGCCTCGGCCGACCCGAGGGCGGGCACGGGCTCGGCAGCGACACAGGGCAAACGCTGGGCACCGGGGAGGGGCGGGGGCCCGGGCCGGCCGCTGGGAAGGCCTAGGGAGGCCAGACGCTGCCCCCTGCCCGCCGCGGCTGCCCCGCTCCCCTCAGGCCGGGCCTTGTTTACCGGCCGCGCCCGGCCCCGCCCCGCCTGACGCGCCCGCCCGCCCGCAGCACCGCCCCCAGAATCACGCGACCTCCTCGGGGCCGCATCGCTCCCCAGCCGGGATACCTCCGCCGCGGGAGAGAGGGCGGGCGCGGAGGGAGTCACACACACATACACACACCCCCCGGCTCCCCGCCAGGGAGAAGGGTCCTTGAGGGGGAAGAGCCGAGTGGGGCGGTGAGGGGCGCGGCGCGGCGCGAGAGGGGAGCGAGGCGGAGAGGCGGGACTAGTTTGTGCGGCGGAGGGATCCGAGGGGAGAAACGGCTAGTGAATGGGAGGGGGAGGCAGGGCCAAGATGGCGGCGCCCTGTGGGCTAGAGGAGCCCTGAGTGGTAAACAGCTGAGGGGAGGAGAAGGAGAGGTGAGTGCGCTGGGCCTCCTCCTTCCTCCCCCAGCGGGGCGAGAGCGGAGGCAGACGTGGGGGACGGAGAGAAGGAGGCCGAGAGAAGAGACGAGCGGGGAGGCAGGGAGAAAGGGCTCGGGGAGGAGGCGGCTGGAGAAAGGGAAGGGGCCGGGGGGATGGGAAGGCGAGGGTGAAGTCTGGCGGGGCGGGGGGGGGAGGGGGCGATGCTCCCCCTTCGTCCCCTTCCCCCCTCGTCCCCTTCCCCCCGCCGCCCCCTTTCCCTCCCCCCCAGCCACTCCCGCCCCCCGCGGCCGGGCTGCCCGGGGCTGGGCGCTGCCCCCCCGGTCCCCCGCCAGGGCCGCGCCGCTCCGGCTCTGCGCGCTCGGCCGAAGAAGCCTCCGCGCCTCCGTGTCAGCCGCCCCAACGGCCCCCGCCAGCCCTGCCCTGCCCCCCCGCTCGCCAAGGGTCCCCTGGGCCGGGGCAGGCGCTGCACAGTGGTACAGGTCTGTCCCCTCGCTGAGGGGGGCTTGGCGCCCGGCTGGTGGGAGGTGATGTGAAGTCAGGATGTTGTTGACTTGTACCAGAAAACATTTTGCTTCCTGTTGTCACAAAGAACTTGGAAGACTGCAGTTCTGAAGTTTACAGCCTTTGTTTGCTGTGGATGCGGGGTCGTTGTTTTATCAGTTTAGTCAGTGCTTCTTTCCTTGTTTGTTTCGGTTTGTTATTTTTATTTGATGAGTCTTTTACAAGGCAGTGCGTGACAGAAAGAACATGCCTTAAAGGAGGATATGATTCAAACCCCGTAGAAATAACACAGAAACTGGGATCAGGTTTTGTGTGCACGACTGTTTCCAGAGCTGCTGTTTCCAGAGAACCTTCCAGTGGATGCTAATACAGAAGGCTTTCCTTCTTTGTCTGGTCTCATCTTGTAGTTCCCTGACATAAACTTCCGTGGCAAGTTGTTAGAAATCCATCGTAATTGAAGCACTACTGAAGTGATCCTATTAGGTGGAAAAATCCCTCTTCAGTTTACATGCATGAACAGCTACAAACTGAATCTTTGAAAAGTCAGGAAGTTTTAATAATTAGTGCAAGCCTTGGGAATACATACTTCTGCATGCAGTTGACTGTACTTTGCTAAGCAGCAGTCAGATACTCTGCTTATCAGAAACAGCTATGCCACGTTTAAGCTTAAAATAAAATAATGGTCTTAAAATCCTTTACTTAGTAAAACACTTTTTTGCCTTGTTTTTCTTTGTTCATTTATTCAGCTTTGTTTCTGTTGGTTTTTTTTTAACAGCCTAGTCAACCCAGTAATAAATCGCCCTTATATGCAGTTGCATGGACTTACTCAGATAAAAATACAGTCAGAATATCTAATGTGTCATGAGATAAGCTTTAATTAAAATGATTTTATCTCTGGCTGTGTTTAATCCCCACTCCTTCACTCTTTGTTAATTGAGAATTTACTTTCATGGTGACTGATAAAAAGTAGCATTATTAAAGGTTTCCCACATGAGATATACAGTCCAATTGCAGATGTTTTGGTGTTTAAACAAATATTTGACTTTAGTAACTATTTGTAGTTTAAAATGAATGCTGGCCCTATTTAGAGCTGGACTGCTGGGATGTTGACTTACACAGATTGGTGAAATTCTTACCACTGCCAGACACCTTCTTGTTAGCCCTGATATGGGCTGGTGATGTGATTTCCACTCAGTCTCGATATAAGAACTGAATAGCTTGTAACACACATGCATATGTGCACACACTCATATATATATAAGAATATATACATAGGGCTATCTATCTTTGAAAAAAAATACCTTCCATAATAAGCAAATTGAATAATCAAAGCACTTTGTAATGGTGGAGGCAGGGGAAGGGTACCAGATTTTATGGCATGTTGCAGACAGTTGCATATTTTTTGAAAGAGTGTTGTAACTTAGGATCTTGGTCTGGTATGTGTCTGCTATATTTTCGTGTAGTTTAATAAACATAATGAGGACAAGTAATAATATTTCCTTTGTTAGCGTAAGCATTTCTTTGGGTAGCACGTTAAAATACAGAGCAAACTTCTTGCAGTGGTGAACTGCTGTCACTTTCCTGGGTAGTATTTTTTGTTTTTAATTTAAAAGTTAATGCCTACTTTAATTCTTGGAGTAGCTAAAATGCTTCAGCTGAGTACACTGGGTAGTTTGCAGTGGCTTCAAGATTACTGAATTGCAGCCTCACTCTGTTTAAAGGTTTCTCTTGGTGGCAAAAAAGCTGCTGTGGAGATTCAGGAGGCACATGCATTACTGCAAAGTCCAGAGCGCTCTCTTTACCTGTTCATAGTTTTAACAAGATTCTTTAGTTGAACTTATTTTCCTTGTATATTGTTAATTAAATTGGCATAGAAAAACAGTGCTCGTTCTTATTTATTTATTTGCTATTAATACATGCATTTGTGTATCAGGAAATTAAATCATTCCCTTTCAGGCTGGTAACTGGCTTGTTAGCGTGGCTTCTGCCAAAGGGTTCAGTGTCAGCCCTACCATGTGTCGGCTCTTTTTGACGTGCATTGCTTTTAAACAATTTTCCCTCTGACAGAAATTTGATGGGTAGCGATGAGCATAGTTTGTTAGCACAGCACAGTTTCAAAAGAATCTTTAAAAATGCTGAACGTGATTCTGTGTTTGGGGTTATTGGGTTTTTGTGATCTTCCTGTTGCTGCTTGGTTAAGCATCTGTAACAGAGTACAGGAGAATATAATATATAATAATGAGTTAGAATTATCGAGTTTAGGAATGGGATCTTGTATCAGATCTTAAAATAACCAGGAAAACATGGACTACTAGAAGCCAGGCACTTAATTCTTTACAAATGACTACATAAATTAAATTAATTGTACTGCCAATTGTAATGATCAGTTTCAACTGAAGTTTAAAGTGTTGAGAGTTATTATTTCTGGCTGATGAAAAAGGGAATGATCAGCTGCTTACTTTTCTATTGCCACCAGTGATTTTTCTCCCTACTGTCACTTTTCATTCATTGCTTATGTCACTTCTATAATGGTAGCATTAAGTTTGCCTGTGAAGAAAATATAAAATTTAGTATTGTTAGGAAGTATAAGACAGGCTTGGATCTTTTTTATATAGGATGGGAGGGAGTGAGGCTTATCCTTTCATGACCAACATTTCAAAGATTTGAGTGAGAAGGGCTGCTTTGTTGTCAATCTGAGTTTTTCTTTGAAACCAGTGATTGCTGTAAAATACTTGTGTCCTGATTCATGGCCTCTGCCAAAGCGGAACCTTACTTTACCTGGCAGTAGAAATCAGATGGAAAAGTCTAAGTCTTGAGGTCTGGCTTCCCTTCATTGCTGTCAGCAGTTGTCGTATGTGGTGGTGAGCCTCCTTTACTCTTGGCAGGAGGGGGCAAGGGGAATACGTGCCCCAAATTTAACTTATGATTAATGAAGAGGGGTGAAATGCTGATGTTGATCCCCATCGCCCCAGAATAAGTGCTTCTGGTGTCTGAATTTCTACGTTACAGCAAATGTGAAGGACATTCTGGGAGGAGTGTGCATTTTGTGTTGAGTGTGTCCCCCTCCTCCCCACCCCTCAGAGCCGCATAACTGGCACTACCAGCTGCTTTTTCATTTGGCTCGAGATAAAAATACACTGAACAGAAGAACATCTTCTCTTGACAGAAATACTTACAGAAGTCATAATCTTTGGAAATACTCTGCTATCTCTTTCTCTATTTAGCCTTTTCCAATGAATATTTTTACAGTCTTTTCCTTTGTGTTTGTGGCTTAACTGTATTGTGTTGTGGTTAAATTAGCTACTGAAAAAAAAATTTAAACCAAATTGGTTTTTGGCTTGTTGGCTGCTTCTTTTTCTCCTGTAAGCTGGCTCCAAAGTTGTATTGGTAGTTAAAATTAATACTTTCTACTAAAATTTGTCTTTATGAAAGCTCTTGAATATAAGACTAAGTTTGCTGTTGGTGTTGTATCTTCCAGTGAGATAAAACTGTTGCATTTTAAAAAGTATTTAAAAAGGTATTTTTTTTCCACTCTTTACTATCTAGTGCCTTGGATCTTTTATATAAAACTGATTTTAACAGTTAGTGAAGAATCGGTGACTCAAACCATATGGAAAAGTTACAGACTTTGTTGTAATCTTGTCAGTTCCAAGCATGGCTGCAAGGATGTGAAAATTCTCCGAACAGGAGAATGATTGCTATAGCTAGGGATGGAAGCATTAAAGAGACTCCTCTTGTATCCTATGTATTTGAGAAGAAAGGTGTGATTGTTATATGATACTGTAAAGATTTAAGGGTGAGCCTGTTCACTACAGATGTATCAATCCCAGATAAAAAATGCTGTGGCATTCAATGGATGATCTCACTGGTTTACAAGGTCATGGACCTGGCTTGTCCTGAGGTCTGTATTTACAAGTTTTGAAAATCACATCACAAATTACTGGTGGGGCTGGTCATAAATCACACTGACACAGTGAGCCCTGGGAACTGTGCTTCACCTACCAGAACAGTGTTTTCTGATTAAAGTTAAAAGCCTGTTGCCTGTAAACTAGTTATTCAGCCGTCTTTGCTTGAAAAAAGTGTGACGTGATTTAAGACTATTGCTGGAATTTCCCGGTTTGTTTGTTTGTGTTGGGCATTGCAGACCCAATATGATTAGAGGATCTCCAGTCTTAGTCTTACTGAAGATTTCAAATCCATTCCTCACAAATTACTTTATATTCCTGCATTGAGAAAGCTGTTATTTGTTGGTTTGTTGTTTTTTTTTTAAATTGTGACCATTTTGTATAGCAGGGTGATGACATTATACTAGTATATGTAACTTCAGCAGATAAATTTTCCATCTAGTGAAATACCTGTGTGTAATATTGTCCCATTTGTAGATGTGGTTTGAAATACTTTTATTAATATTTTGAACATGGGCTTTTGGAGTGGAGTTTGCTCCACTTTATGTAAAGTACTTCAGCGCGTGATCGACAAGTTTATTTAAAATATGCCGGGTTTATTGGCAGAAGGTCACTTGAGCCATCTATTTTAGTTTAGGGAGCTTGGGAAGTTGTTAGTTACCTGTGTGTATAGTTATCGGCAACTAAGCTTGTGGTATCAACCTTGCTTTTATCTGATTGTAGTGTTTGTGCGTGTCATCGGGCCAGTAGCGTAAAGTTTGAAATCTTCTTACCTACTCAACGTATAACTGGTGTTTTTCCCATCTGCCTGCAAGTGTATTGTTGAACCTGACTTCCTGAACCTATGTAGGGTGTCTGCAAAAGCATGTTTCTTGATTTCACCATGCTATAGAATTTCCTCAGGCAATATCAGAATTAGTGAAACCTGCTGTTGAGGTTTTTACTAGTGTGATGAAGATCTGATCCAAGTTTAATAGTATTACTGTTATTAGTAAGAAAATAAGAAATAAAAGCATTATTTTCATTATGGTGGGGGGTGAGAAATCAAAGAAAAGGGAGTTGACAAGGTCTTCATGGGCTAAAAAAGCAGAGACACTAGGATTTATGCTCCTTTAAATCTCAAAACAGGTTTTGCTTGCAGCTGGTTTGGGGGTGTGGTCGCACATCTCTTGTTAACTAGACTTTAAACAACTAATTCATGTTGCTTAGGAAGCTGGTGAATCTATTGCTTAACCATGACTGAGACTGTATCCTGGTAGAAATTGAGACACCTATGTTAGCAAGCCCTTTACAGTCTCAAAGATGGTGTTCTCGGAAATAAAGGAATAGGTTACTTGCAGTACACTTATTTCCCCATATATAGTTCTGCATGCATTCAGGGTATCTCAGTATAACTGTAATTTAGTAAATTAAATACTGCAGTGAGTACTAGAAACTGAAAAAGCAGTTGACTCCTGAAAATCAGTAACAAAGTGGAAGGTTGACTCCTTAGATTGTTGCATGGGTGAGTGAGTGGCTTTAAACTTTTTGAAAGGATGGTGTCACTCTTTGAACATGGCTTCTAAACAGCAAGCTCTTTGAGAAAGAAGCTGAAGCTTGAGTCTGTACCATGTATAGATAAAAAAACCCAACAACACAAACAACACCCCTCTCCCCCCCCCAAAAAAAACAACCCCCAAAACCAAACCCCAGAACCCCAAGCCACAACAAATCCCAGCTCTAATCTTTTTGGAAAGCCGAGATCCATTCTGTTCTTGATAAAAAGTGAATCTTCCTCCACCTCAAGTTTCTATTTTATTATCTTTAGTTCAAAGTCTTGCTTGCAGTACCAGCCACTTTTCAGTCTGCAAGTTTTTAAGGTCTTGCCAGCATGGGGCTTGAAAAGAAAATCGCATTTAAATCTGAAACACTTCAATGAGCAGACTCTGCTAGCTGCTTGTAGATGCACTGAAATTTTATTTGTCCTGTTCAGCCGTGCAGCTATGATCATTGAAAACAGAGGGTAGGGGGTTTTATGTTCCAGAATGGTGATCACTGGAACACCTAAAGTTTGTTGCTAGTGAAATGCCTGTTATGAGTGTGGTGCCATATTATCACCTTCGAATTTGCAGTCAGTGCCAGATTAAGTAAGCTGACGTCTTGTGGCCCTAATAAAAATGACCTTGGGCAGTTCTGCAACTACAGAGTGGTATGTTGCAAATGACAAAGTTTACGGGTAGACAGGTTAACTCCTTCTGTCCAGTAACGTTAAACATAAGCTTTCAAGAAAGTAATATGTATATAAGTAATTACAGCATTATCATTTAAAATAGGGCACTGATATATGGCCCTTGGCTAATTAATGTCTAACAATGTTCTGACTAGAATCTAAAGACTTAAACAATTACAGTAATTATTCTAGGTTCAGAATTTGGTAGGGTAAGAGAGGACTTGTTTGTATGTAAGATTTTACCTACGATAAATAAAACTCTTTAGCAGCTTTTGAAGATTCACAATACAAAACTACAGTCTTGAGAAAGCCGTTTAGTTTGAGGCAATAGCAAAAGTTAACCTGCTGACAATTCTGAAAAAGGCAACTGTGCACCACTTACTAAGGACTGACTTTCCTCACACAGCAGGTACATACATAGCTCTGCTATTAGTAAAGAACTTACTGCTGTTCTGAATATACAAGGTTTGATAAGGAAGAAATAAATTGTGCCTTTTGTTAACCTCTTCATGCTTTTTCTTTATTAGTGATCATGAAAGGTGTGTGGCTGACAGCATTGCAGACAGCGGCTCAGCTCATCCACAGAACAGGTGCTGTATACACAACAGCAGTAAAGAAAAATCTTGTGTGTAAACTTGGTATGTGTTGTCTTGCCTTCCATGGAGGAAGTGAAAAATGTGTGCTAGCTGGAAGTAGGAGGAAAGAAGAAACCCTTGCTAATAAAATCTGGTTTGATGTGAAGCCAGATTATTTCTGCCAGTGGGAATGTACAGCCTGGGATTCTTATGGATTAAGAAAAAATTGAATCATGTTGCAATAGATAGATAGATGTGACACCTGAATCCCTCTGTTGCTGATACATCAGAGAAAGCCATTTTAAAAGCCTGAAATGGCTTAGGTTTACTCCTGCTTGGTACTGTGAAGCTGACCAGTCATGTTATCTGCACACTGTTGCATTTAATCACAGAATCATTTAGGTTTGAAAAGATCTTTGAGATCATCACGTCCACTGTTAACCCAGGACTGCCAAGCCCACCATTAAACCAGAAGCGCCACATCTGTGTGTTCTTTAAATACCTCCAGGGATGGTGATTCCACCACCTCCCTGGGCAGCTTGTTTGGGTGCCTGACCACCCTTTCGGTGAAGATACTTTTACTAATGTCCAATGTAAATCTCCCTTGGGGCAACTTGAGGCTGTTTGCTCTTTTCCTGTTGCTTGTTACTTGGGAGAAGAGACTGACCCCACCTGTCTACAACCTCCTTTCAGGTAGTTGTAGAGAGCAGTAAGGTTCCCCCTGAGTCTCCTCCAGACTGAACAACCCCGGTTCCCACAGCTGCTCCTCGTAAGACTTGTTCTAATCTATATGAGTTTTAATATCTATAAACAGTTTTTGCACTGCAGAGTTTTTAATATGTTATTCGTGAATAATATATGTGCAATCAAGGTATGTTGTGCTTCTCAGCCTGTGGTTTAGTACGTGCAGGGTGGCTGAGGAACAGCAGCTGTAGTAACCCAAACTGAGTTTCCTGACAGCTGCAACTTGGCCACGTTGCAAGTATTAAAGCACAAATCTATTAGTATGCAATAATGAAAAGCTGAGGGCAGTGAATTTCTAATCTAGCCAGAGTGGTGAAGAAGGATGTTGAGATGTTTTCTTCAGAGTGTAGACCGCTATGTAAAGGGTTTGAAAGGTTAGTTGAGGTGTTGCTGTAGGAAAGTGAGAATGGAGTGATTCCAGGGAGTTATTTGCATTTTATTCAGAAGTTTAGTCTTCTTGACTGGCCTGGAGAGCAAATCAAAAAAATATGGTAATAGAATGCTCTGATAGTCTATACATGCTAGCCAAGTTCTTCTGCAAAACAGATTAATGTCTCTCTTAAAAAGAGGAAGAAAACTCTGCTTGTGACTCATTGGCTTCTTTGGAAACTTTTCTCTTACAGCTTTTATTACAGGTGTGTAAAATCTAGCAAACATTTCATTGTTAAATGGGCAATACTGCAGAAAAGAAGTAGGGAAGTAATGAGAGATTTAAGATTGAAAGGGAAAAAGGAAAGTTCATTCATCTGCTCTCTCTTCTCTCCTAGTCTGGTAGAGAGGCACCAATGAGGAAGTTCCTGAAATTTTAACCTCCACATTCATGTCAGTACATGCATCATGGCCCAGCAAGGAAATGTTGGTGAGCTCCTCTCAATGCTGGATTCTCCAATTCTGGGTGTCCTGGAAGATATAACAGCTGCGTTCAAGGATAATCTCATTTGTGGTATGTATTCCTTTACGTAATTTGAGGAATTGCTTTCACACCAATAAAGGTAGAATAATGGGGTTTTTTTTCTATCAAACACAGTCTTTGCAAATGCAACTTGAAAGAAACTCTTCATACTTGAGCTTGAAATTGCTTTAAGGATTGAAGCTTCTCTTCAGTCCATTTTGCTTAATGGCCTGCCTCTTGGAAGATCTGTTATGTAATTGTTAAAATGCCATTATAAAATGGCTAGCTTTTCCTGGGGCATAGCCTCAAGTTAGGAGGTGATAGAACTTTCTTTTTCAAATGTATCTAGAAAGAATTAGGTGTTATCCACATTATGGGAAGTAGTGGGATTTTGTTAATTTTAAAAATAAGCAACAAAAAAACCCCAAACAAAACAACAGACTCAGACTTTCTTGAAAAAATGGTTGCTGCTATTAAGGCATCCCTTATCTTGATAGAGCCTTTTCAGAGCGTGAGAGCACTCTTTCATGAACTTGGTCGTCTTTATCTGCTGAAGGGAGAGAATGTAAAGTTACTCCTGAACTCTTTTCCTGTACTGGGTAAAACACTGTTGCAGTTCAGGTACTACTAGGTTTTTAAGGTTAGACTGTAATCATTAGTTATTAAAAAAACTCGTTCCCTTCCCTGAGCAGAATGCAATTGCTTGAATGGTTAGAAATTAGAAAATGTAGTTGAGAGGTCTCATTTTCCCAGAGGTCTGGTAAACACTAAGTGCTGGTTTACGTTATTAATTGTGTAACAAGTTGCGCAATGTCCCTGTAACAAATGCTTCACTTTTAGTGTATTGAGAATGTGTGCTTTTTTTCTTGCTGTAAACAAATAGACCGTGGACCTATGCTTGTGAACAACCTGGTGGACTATTACTTGGAAACCAATTCTCAGCAGGCACTGCATATACTGTCCACGTTGCAAGAGCCTCATGACAAGGTAAAAAATTCTTGTTATTTAGCATAGCAGATTTTAGCCTGGTATTGAAGCAGCCTTTAAATAGCATCTCTTAGAATTCTTGTTTTTCCATTCTGGTATAGAATTACCTTGTTGTAGAGATGTAGTATCTCTATAGTAAATGCTAGTTAAATTTTAAAAAAAGCCTTCAAAGGTCTCAGTTTCCTGGGTTGCTTAAAGTGACCCAATTAAGCAAAGAATCTCTACAAATGAAAGTTTTCTGAGGACTGATGTGGTCTCTTTGCAGTGCTGCTGCCACTTGCTCAATGTTGGATGTGTTAGCCTAAAAAAAATTGGGTATTTTGAGAGCAAGTAAGGATTTTTAAATAGATTGAGAGAATGGCACTACAAATTGTTTTACTTCTGCTGATCAGGATTTTTTAATTATTTATTTATGATAAATGTTTTGAAATGCACTGACTGATTCTGGACTGAATGGTTTGCATTTGGCTGCCAGCAGACTTAAATTTATTGCTGGGTTTTATTTGCTTTTGGATCCTGTATATTTGTAAAATGCCCATAGTTTCCATAGTCAGCTGTGGCAAACTGCTGAATATAGATCGGTGAAAAAGAGCATCTACCAGTTAAATGTAAATACCTTTTCTTTTTCTACCACTCTTTGCAAAATCCTCTATCAGCATCTACTGGACAAAATTAATGAATATATGGGCAAAGCTGCTACCCGTTTACCCACTCTCTCTCTGCTGGGACATGTGATAAGACGACAACCATCTTGGAAACATAAGCTTTCTCAAGCACCTCTCCTCCTTTCATTACTTAAATGTCTCAAGGTAAGAACTGTCAGTATTGTCCATCAAACACTTGTACACCTGCTGTAAACATATGTACTTGTTATACAAGACATTTGTTTTCTGTTTTGATGTCGTTTAGTTAAGCTGTGAGAAAAATAAATTGTTGATTAGGACACTAAGCCACAGTGCAATTACATCAGCTAAATATTCTGTGCTGATCTGTTATTACCGACAATCTTGTTTGTAAAAGCCACTGTCACTGTATAACTTGGAGTTAGGAAAGTTTACTAAAACTTTTAGAAAAGTAAGTTAAAGACCATCAGTGAAGTTGATGGATATCTTGAATGTGAATTAATGAGAAATACAATAACTTCCCATTAGCATATTCTGAAATTTGTGCATGTCAGCTGGTATACTGCCCTTGCAGTGTAGATGGGCCATGCAACAGACTATTCCATGGTGAAATTACCTTGGAATTTGCAGGCTTTCCCTTCCTGGCTACAGACCTGCTGGATTACAAGGAAGTAGCTGCTTCTCCATGCTTTTTTTTCTCCCCATCTGCAAATTTATCAGTTATAATACTGTACAGTATTGTAACAGTGAATAAAGAATGGAAAGTGTTTTGAGACCTAAAATGTGTTGTCAGTAATATTGATTAATATGATAGTGAAGAATTTATATTAGTCATATAAGTGACAATAAAATGTAGTCATGTACCAGTGCTCTTCAAAACAAAAACACAACAAATTTTTAACTGCCAAAGAAGCTACAAGTGCTGTTAGTGGAACTCCTGATGGGCCTGACGAGTTCTGTTACCCTTTTCAGTGTGAGTCTTACCTGATTGTGAGAGGAGTGAAGTGTGTCAGAAAGCTGGCAGGAGCAGAACAGAGATGTGGAAGTGCTGGGGATGTGTACAGAGGGATAGTGATGGATGTGAAATATGCTGTGAAAGGGTTATGTCTGACTGAGGGAGAACAGAGGCTGTAGATTACACAGATGAAGAAAAAATCGTAACACTGAATATGTCTGACCAGCCCAAATGGCTTTTGGGAGGTACCAAGACCAGCTCAGCGCATCTGGCCACAGGCTTACCTGTGCTGTTTGCACCCCTGTCCTGACAAAGCAGAGGAAATACCAAGAAAAATGTGCATTAAGCTGGGGAAGCAAGTAGGGAGCCCACCAGGAGAGTTTAAACATTTTCTGTGTCCTGTCCTAAAATCTGATTCTCTGTTACTGATGTCATCTAACTAAAAATTTTTACTGCCACCTCCCTTTCTCTTGGTATGGGTTCTAGTTATTGTTTGAATTACCACTTTATGAGATACTTAGCAGCTGGAGTCATCAACCAGGTTTGATAGAAAAGCTTTTGACCCTTGCGTTGGTAACTGGCCAACATCCTTGAATACCCTGAATCAGATTTGCAGTTTCTCAGGCTCTGAATGCTGTGTGTTCTTAGCTCTGGGAAGGAAGGAAGGCAGTGTGTAAGATACTTCACATACCAGTATTTATTTTTTTTTTCTACTCTATTATGGAACTGTGGTCATGTTCACTTGTTAACTTAAGTCAAGTCTTTATACAGAAAAGCAGCAGCAGAATAGGAGTAAGAATCCCAAATCTTTTCTTCTTAGGGTTGTTATGCATGAAAGAGAAAATAGTCTTGGTTCATTAAAATATTGTAGGTTTAAGTTCAACACTTTTAATTGACTAATGCAGGATTTTCCCCTTCTTGCAGACTGACACAGATGTAGTAGTACTCACCACAGGTGTCCTAGTGCTGATAACCATGTTGCCAATGATTCCTCAGTCTGGCAAACAGTACCTTCATGATTTCTTTGGTATCTTTGGGCGTCTCTCAGCCTGGTGCTTGCAGAATCCAGGTGAGATTTCAACTTTGTTGCATGCAGTTATGGTTTAGTAGTATCCTTGTGACTCTTGCACAGTTGGTGAGCGCATTCTTTTGTGAGACTCTTAATGGTCTGAGATTATTTAAATGCAGAAAATGAAGTATTAGGGCCCACAAACTGGTCTGTTTTTTATAGTTAGCATCAGGGAGTGCTTCTTTGCTCAAAATTTCTAAGTGTCTTAGATTGGTCCATGTGGTGCTGCTACTACATGATGTTTCACTGGACCAAAGTGCTACCCTGATGACAGTGAAAAGCAGAGACTGATCTTAATGGAACAGAGAAGATAAAATGCTAATATTTGAGGCAGATGTTTGGGAATTTGAGATTGCTAGGTATGGATGGGGAGGGGGAAGAAACATGTGAGGTTTTCTTTTAATATGCAACTATCAGCACTCATGAAAGTCTTGGTAGAACTAGGCTTCTCAGTTGTAGCATTGGTTCTGATGAATTGGTTTTGCTGAATTTGTTGTAAGGTGTCTGATATGTAACACAAGTGTTATAAATGTGTCTCATGGCTGTATGAACAAATGCTGTGTTAAGCATATAGAAGTGCTATTCAGAGAGCCATTTTGCATGGCAAGTAGGATTGGAACTTGTAAGGTGGCTAGTAAGGTTCAAATCTGTCATGTTTGCTTTTTGTGGGTACAAGCTTTTAGTTTTTACCTTTGAAGTGAAGTAATCCTTAGTTTTTATTTTTAATCAGGCAGGCAGTCTTGCAAACTCTGGCTCACTATCTAGAGGGGTTTCGGGTTTTAACTTGAATAATAAAAAAAATGCTGTGCTTTGAGAACGACAGGATACTGGTTGGAGTTAATGGTCCGTGTCTTAATTTTTGGTTTTGCTGTGAGCTGATGAGAAAGTATTGCTTATACTCTCAGAAGACTTCACAGTTTCGCTAGGGACTATTCATATCTCAGAAGACTTGTTCCAGTTAACATTTTAAATTTAAAAGTACTTTGCTTGCATCCTTAGAAGTTTTATTCTTTTCTCCAATGTAATGAAAAAGATTCTAACTACTTTTTCCAGGTCACGTGGCAGAGATTTATCTTGTCCATCTTCATGCCAGCGTTTATGCTCTCTTTCATCGTCTTTATGGAATGTATCCTTGCAATTTTGTCTCCTTTCTGCGTTCTCACTACAGTATGAAGGAAAACTTGGAGACCTTTGAAGAGGTAGTCAAGGTAAAATGTGTATATTACCTGAGACAAGGAATTCATAGCTGTATAAAGGCAGGTATTTGGCAATTTAATACACTACATTGATTTAATTGAGGGCTGCTCTGCAAAGCAGAATAAAAACTGGCTATTGGAAGACTGAAATCTCAGGTGGGAGCAAGATCATCTCTTGAAGCTGTGATGATGTGTGTTAGCTTTATCTGTTAAATGTAACATTCTGAACTGTAGGGATCAGTAGCTTGCTCATCACCTTTGTGTAGTTTAGTGCAATGAAAAGATGCTGTACCGATAATACATACTTCTTCTTGCTCTTGCTCATCCAGCCAATGATGGAACATGTGCGAATTCATCCAGAATTAGTGACTGGATCTAAGGACCATGAACTGGACCCACGAAGGTATATATGTTCACTCTGCTATTAGGAAAGGCTAGAAATGAGCAGCTTTTAGCTGGGTTATTTCAGAAGGCTTACAGCAAAACCTTGTCTGTCAGCAGCAGTGTGTGCCAGTGGTGTTTTGCCACCCATATTCATAGGTGCACCAGGTAAACGTGTAGCATTTCTTCATCCAAGCTTACAGCTGGATGAATAAGCAAAAACTGTTGTGGAAGGCCATTAATAATGTTGGGGTTCTGAATTAATTTTGTGTCTGGGATAGAATCTGTCTTCTACTTAACAGTTGACTTTGTCTTAATTTGACTTAACAATCAAACATCCTCATAAAATTCTATAAGAATTTGGTTATAATGAATAAAGGGAAACTACCACTGACTTGCTTCATTGGCTTAAGGTTTGGGTCGTTTATTTTTTTTTTGGTTTGTTGAAGTACTTGGTGGGATTTAAGTGTTTAAAATGGCTTCAGTGTGTCTTGTTTTGGTACCTAGATATTGGTTCAGTTAACAGATCAATTCTTTTAACAGGTATGTCTTAACATTATCAGCTGTATTAGTTTTCTTTAGAAATAGGCTCATTTGCCTGCAGCAGCACCACTTGCTGCTTTTCTCTTGTCTCCACAGGCCCAGCCACTGAAGAGGAGCAATTGACTCTTGTTGCTGCACAGTAGTGCTCTTGCCCTGCTTTTCAGAGCCACTAGGAAAACACTACTAAATGGGAACCCATTGAATATCACAATGCCCAATTTTGCAGGCTTCTCCCAGACAGGGGGGAGGGTGGCGCTGCTAAGGAGTACAATTGGCACAAAACTACCAGTTGAAGCCTTCTGGTTTGGTATCTTGCACATAATAGCTTACATTCAAAAGCAATTTGGCCTTTAACAGATAGCCTTGTGTGCTTTCTCTTCTTTACAGTGAACTGCTATACCCTGAAATATTGGGCAGATCTAATCTGGCTGCTTAATTTAGGGAGAGAAAAAAGTTTTCAGAACGAAGGAGGCAGTAATAATAAAAAGCATTCCCAAAACTTGGGAGGAAAAACACAGACCTCAAACTGGCATTGCAGATGGTGTTTGCTTAAATAATGTAAGATTCCCTCACTGCTGGCATGTCTAAATTTTGACTACCAACATCTGAGTCTAGTTGAGCTGATTTCTACAGCTGCTGAAGCTCAGGATCCACCAACTCTTCGTATGCTGTTCCTCCTTTCCAGAGCGCTCCATGGCAGACCTTTATGGATCTCTGTGTCAAAGCTGTTTGTCTCCTCTTTGAGACCCCCTCTTACAAGTCATCTGGTTGCAATTTCTGTATGGTGCCTTGTTCCAGTTTTGGCTGGGAGCATGCAAAGCTGTCTGGAACAAATGAGCCATCCTACAAGCCAATTCCTCATGTCTCCAGGAACTCTTGTTTGTAACAATAATTGACTAACTTACTCTTTTGGATCCAAAAACTGTCTGCAGGTGGAAAAGACTAGAAACTCATGATGTTGTGATAGAATGTGCCAAAATCTCCCTGGACCCTGCAGAAGCCTCGTATGAAGATGGTTATTACTCTGTGTCTCGGAAACTCTGCACAAGCTTAAAACATCATCAAACTGACCCCAGTGCCAGCCATTACGTTGACACACAGAGCAGCTATGGTAAGACCTGCCTGACACCTAATGAATACCCAATTCCTGGAGGAAAACTCGCCTTACAGCAAAAAGACATCTTACTAATTTATTCCACTTAAAGTCTGATTCTTAGGGCACCATAAAATAGACTGTCATTTAAAAAAAAAAAAAAAGAAGGAAATATATACATACATGCTCTGGTCATGCAGACATACAGTATGTTTGCAAAGTTGCCTTTCTGCTGTTTCCTCCTCCCCTGTCCCCCCTGCCCCAAAACAACAAACCAACCAAAAAAAGAGCTGTAGTATCTAATATATTCAGTAGATATTTTTTGAGGCTGGAAGAAAAGTCTCTTGTTTGCTAACTACAAATGTGTGTGTTGAATGGAATCAAAATGTTTTGGTTAAAAGCCTCTAGTACTAGCCAGAAGTACATTGATTTGTCTTTAATGTGCTGGATACTTTTAATTTTTTTTTTTTTTTTTTTTTTTAAAAAAAACCAAACACTTTCAGGGACTTCTACCCCATATTCCACTCCTCGGCTAACACTATCACAAATGCCAGGGCAGCTACCTCAGATTCTGAGCCCACAGTCAATACGGCAGTCAACTGAGCCACAGCAGGTAAAGGAGAAGATGCAGCACAGCATGTTTTTAATGCTTTGCACTTTGTTTGTCGTTCCTCGTGACAGTCTTAAAAAAACTTGTTTCTGAGAAGTACTGTGAATTCTTTAGAACTTAGTGTATATTTCAGATTTAATCCCCATCTGATTTCCTATGTCAGAACCTGGATACAGGTGCTTCACGTGTTCCTTTTCTGAGCTTCACTGATTTGTGTTTATTGTGTATTGCTTTTACACAGGTTACCATCTGGAGTCCTTCTGCAGTTTGTGGTATGACCACTCCACCAACCTCCCCTGGAGTTGTCCCATCAGAATCATCCCAGTCTGCATCACAACCTTACAGCAAAGCTTTTGGCACATCTGGTGCGTGCTGAATTTTGGAATTAGGCCTTCAAGGTTTATTATAATAGAAATTTTGGCTGTAAATTTTGCTGTCAGCTTGAACAGGAATGCCACAATTTGATAGCCTTAAGTCATTACTTCCATGAACTGAGTACCTGGTCATCTAGAGCAGTGCTAATGCAAACACTGAGACAGGAAATAAGTTACAGTGAATTAAGAGCCAAAGTCTGAAGCAAGCCTTTTGGAAACTGCACTTTTATCTTGATAAATAGTTGAAAGAGATTAAGTAGTAAATGGTTGAGATAGTGTTTGAATGTACAGTTCTTCACATACAATATTTGGCTGAAAGGAGGCAGTGGGAGCCTGCTGAGAAAGCTTTTGCTCCTCTATTTCAGCAGGGGGAAAAGGAACACCTTTGGGAACGCCAGCCACATCTCCTCCTCCATCCTGCACTTCAGATGACTTTGTGCATGTTTCACTCCCTTCAGCTGCTGCCACACCTTCTAAAAAGGTATAATGAAGTTCTTTTGCCAAACAGATCTGATTATTTTTTTTCATTGGCTTGCCATACAGGCAGGAACCATAACAGAGAAAGAAAAATCAGAGTAACTGATTTACAAAACACGTTGCAATTCATTGCAAAACCTAATTTTCTTCTCAGTTTAGACAACTATTGCCTTTTCCACGGTGCACGGTTTTAAGACTTCTTATATTGGCTTGCTATTTAAGCCATGTATTTGAAGGAATTTCCTTTCTATGGAACTGACCAAGGGGTTTGTTTCCAACAGATGTCTGATGCAGAGAATCTATGTTGAGTTTTGGTTTTTGGCTTTTTTTTTCAGGAGGACAAACCAGATACTGGGAGGCCTTTACTGTACCGACAGCAAAATGTCATAAACAGTGATAAATCATTGGGTAAACTCAGTTTTCCTCTCCTCATTACAATAGCCTATTATAAATGAATCCTGTTTTTATTGACTTGTATTCCAGTTACCAAACACTTTCCCACAGGTTTTTCTCTCCCCATCCCACCCCCTGCGAGTTCTTTGTAGTTCCAGGATCCTGCCTTAACCTGTGATTGAACTTAAAACCTTCTTGTGATGCTTTTGATTTAATTTTAACTACTCATCTTCAGAAATAGCTTGCAGAATTTTTTTTAACTGGCCCTCATACATTCTTATGCATGTTTAAATATACAGATCTACGCTGAAGGCTGGAAAAGGACTTTTTTTTTAAAAGCTAATTCTTTGAGGATTTTTTTTTAAATTAGAAACAACAAGTTGTACATGAACTTATTTCAAGTTTTATGTCACATGTTTGGATCAAACTGTAAGGCTACACATAAGGATAGATAAGATACTCCCTTTTAAAGGCTCTTGGAACCACTTTTGTTTTCTATCTACAATTATATTGCTGTACTTGAACCTTTTTTTTTAAAGTCCTGTGGAATATTGAAATCAACAGTGGATGGTTGAGGAACTCAGCTTCTAATAGGTAAATCTAGATGCCATTTTCCGTTCTGTCATCCATACCTGTGACAGCTGTAGAAAGGGATTTTGGCGCTATATTTGAGACTTCTGTACTGTGAATCTTTACCATCCTCAAAGTGGAGACGATAGTGAAATTTAAAGCTGGTTTTCCTTTGTGAAGTTGTATAGCAACAACAGAATCTGAACTTTCTGAATTCCCAGTTAAGAGCAGGCTAGGTTTTTTCACTAGATTCTTTATCTGTGACTAAGCTATGAGTATGAAGTTTCTATCCTGCATGCTTTAGTGTGTATTTCCCTGGCAGCTGTCTCAGAGTTTTGATCGGTAGCCACATATTGTCAAATTTGTATTACATCGGTTTGCTGAACTTCCTTTTTTCAGGTTAAGTGCTGTGTCCTTGTGTAGGCAGATCAGAAGCTAAAGGGGAGTTTAATGATAATATGGAAGAATAATAGTCACATTACACTTAAGCCACTTTATTTAGTGTGTTAAATTGCAAACAGCCCATTCTTATTCCATTCTTACTCATACAGGCAGTTGCCTAGGCTTGTTGTGCAACAGCAAATGTTAAGTTTACAAAATTGCATTTCAGCATCAGGGCCGACCAGTGACTGATCTCTGAACTGGTTTCCACATGGAATGGAACAGGAGTCAGATAGCTTCCTCCTTTGAGGAAGCATCTGAAGGAGGGGCAAGCTTATTCTAAGGAACTTACAGTAGTAAAAGACTTTGGGTTTGTGCTCTGATAAGGCTGGAGAGAATGGCATTTGTACAACTAACGTTTCTTTTTTCTTTTCTTTTCTTCAGACACACCCAGTAGTAAAAGTTCAGTAACCTTAAGTGATCTTCCAGAGTTTTTGGGTGGTTTGTCTTTTGAAGATAGTGCTGAAAAGGACAGAGAGGAAGGTAATTTCTGTCATCCTTACGTACATCTTAGCTAAGGCATTGTTTGTAATGTCAAAATACAACATCCATAACTGTGCTCCTCCCTGCCATCCTTCTCAGATGCAATATCTAAAGAGATCTCCGAGATCACAACCGATGCTGAACACATGGTGCCTAGAGGAGGATTTGACTCTCCATTTTACCGCACAAATGAAAGTCTGTCAGGCTCTCAGAAGAAGACCCATTCAGTAGCCTCTAGTGTTCAGGGACACAGTCAGACCTCTGAGCCTCTAACATCTTCCCTGGACAAGCCTGGGCCTGAGAGTGCACGGGAAACACCCAAACAAACGTTTACTCCCATAGACAAGCCCTGTGGAGGCTCTGGTGAAAGCCCTGCTGGTAACAGGGAAGGAACCTCTGGGGAGACAAGTATCCGCACTCCCAGCCCTTACAAAGTACCAGCACAAAGAGGAGTGGTGTCTGGGAGTGGGCAGCCTCCCCTCTATGAGCACCTTTTTGAGGTTGCATTACCAAAGACTGCCTACCTCTTCGTTGGCAAGAAGACTGAGGAGCTGCTAAAGAAAGCCAAGGGAACCCAGGATGATGAGTGCATGTCCTCAACTTCTCCCGTGGAAGTACTGGACAGACTGATACAGCAAGGAGCGGATGCACACACTAAGGAGCTGAACAAGTAGGTGACTGAAAATCTTACTTCGCAAATGTTCTTGTTACTCCTTTCTGTGCTGGCTTTATTTTAATAGCTGTGCCTGAAAAGCAGCCAGTTCTGGAAATCTACAATGAAACCATGTTCTGTGAAACATGACTCTTATCTGAGTTAGGGGTTCTGGGTGGAGGGTTTTTATATTTGCAACGCTGATGTGTTTGTTTTGATATAAAAAAAGGGGGCCTGTGACCATTGTACTCTTACTGCCTTCACTGACAGCTTGGGATGAAGAAGTAGGGCTGTTGGCTGTGCTACAAGTATGGGTTTGGTACCACTGTTAGTGAGATTTGTTTATCAGGTTTAAGTCTCACACTAGATACTCAAAAGCAAATGTAGAGGCCATGGGGAGATTGACACTTTCTTCTTTCTAATACACGTGAAGCTAAGAACTGGAGAACCAGATCTAAGGTGTAGGTGTATCTGCTGTATTCCTTTGTCCTTATGCTGTTCTCTATGCCTGAGAGAATTTTTCTCCAGCTTCTAAGAAATTATGCCCTCCATCCTCTGCCCTTGCAACCTCGCCACGGATCCTCCATACTCTTTTCATGCAGACTAACCATAATTGTACTTTTATTAGGCTGTAAGCTCTTTTGAGGTGGGCATTCCATTTTGCAGTGACTTGCAGAGTGGTTTTGTGTTTAAACTTACTGTTTAATGGTGCATTTTCATTTTTCAGATTGTCTCTGCCAAGCAAATCTGCTGACTGGACTCACTTTGGAGGTGAGGAAGTTTCTCATGTGTTTTGGCAATCTGTTCCTCTATTATTAGACTTGCTTAAACAATGACCTGCATACTTTTTTCTTTTTTTTTTCTTTTTTTTGTAACACTGCAGAAAGATGGTGCCCTCCATTAAGTCATGGTTTATCTGTTTAGCAGATAGACATCTTTTTTCTAGTGAGATGAGCTGCTTTTTTTCATGTTTAAAAAGTTAAAACTGCCTTCCCCACAATTCTAGATGTTTCTGCTTTTGGCCATTTAACATCTGCTAGCCTTCAGTGTGGTGCAGATCATCGAGCAGATCTTTCCAGCTTTTCAGTACTATTTGAATCTAAACCTGATGATTGGTTTTTCTTGCTGCTTCACATGTGTCGTAGTTTTGTGCTCTTAGGCTTCCATGGTGATAGTGAGCTTGGCCTTTTTTCCTAATAGAAGGAGCAATCCATCTGAAACATACACATGTTGCCCTGGGAGAAATGTTTAAAATTTTAAGTTTGTGTTGATGATCAAATGGAGCAGGCAGATTTTTAACTTGTAATTTCAAAGAAGTCTAGTTTGCTTATTTTAGAAAATTTCCCCTGTGTGGAACAGGGACATTACAGCTGAGTAACCTCTTCTGTCTTCTAACTCTCATCCAGGTTCTCCCCCTTCAGATGAGATTCACACCCTGCGTAACCAATTGCTTTTGCTGCACAACCAGTTATTATATGAACGCTTCAAAAGACAGCAGCATGCCCTTCGGAATCGTCGACTCTTGCGAAAAGTGATTAAAGCAACAGCTCTGGAGGAACATAATGCTGCCATGGTGAGCAGGGCTACAACTCTAGCAGTGATTTTAAACACACTAGTGCTAAAATGAGTATTAATTGGTTTGGCCAGTATCTTTCAGTACCACTAATTAAAAAAGAAGCCTCATTTCTCTACCTTATTAAAGTCAGTGTTTGTGGAGTGACTTGGGGACAAGTTACATGCTCTGTGATTATTCAGACCAGTAGTTTCTGTTTGACTGTAGGCAGCTGAATCAGTGGATGCCTGCATGCTTGACCCCTGCCAGCACTTACCTTTGCATAATGTTAAAGGCTTCACAATTAGTGGAGCGGTTACTTAATGCCTAGCTAAACCTCACTGCATTATTTGAAGAAGTATTGTCCTTTCAATCCTCATTTGAGGAGTAATAGCAAAAACTTGGAAAACTTGAATGTTTTTCTAGGATAAAATTTGAAGTTATAAGTGCATTGAAGGATGTCTCATTACGGATTTAGCCATGTTTCCTTCTCTATCTCCATATTATAGCGAATTCCATCAACAGTTTCACCTTTTGATAATTCAGTTCAAGAGCCAAAAATAGACTTCCAGATAGGTTTTGGAAGATGGACTGTTGCTTGAGCTGTGAAACCCAAATCCCTGTGGAAAGTGTGAGGTGCAGTGGAAGAATCTGCTATTGCTCATTGTGCCTCTGGACGTGACTGGGTTTTCAGCCTGTCCACTCTACTGCCATTAAATCTCTTTTTCAGCCAAGAAACAAATCAAACCCCAAAAGCCTTAAGAACATGCTCTATCTATGAACATTATATCTGTGGAAAAGTGTTACGTCTTCATGCTATTAATTCATAGCTTTACTTAGCTAGCAAGTTAGGACAGATGTTCTGACTGATAAGGCAGGTGTCTTGTCTGATGCTTTGTATGGGGTTCTTAACAGAAAGATCAGCTGAAACTACAGGAAAAAGAAATCCAGGCCTTGAAACTGAGTCTGCAGAAAGAGCAAGCAAGGTACCACCAGTTTCAGGAGGAACATGAAAATATAGTGGCTCAGCTTCACAGCCAGATCAGACAGCTGCAACATGACCGGGAGGAATTCTACAACCAGAGCCAGGAATTGCAGGTATGAAGCACAACACTGAACAAAATTGTTATCTACTTACTGGTTTTAAAAATAACCTTCCTAATAACAGGGCATGAAATATCTGAGAGAAAGTTACGTATCTCTATTAGAGATACTGCTCTGATTCAGAATAAGACGGTGCATAATTGGAAATGCCTAACTTAGTCGTCATCCTTTTATAGTTCTGTTTTGTCCTGTCTTCAGTTTGGCAATAGGGAAATGCAGTTTCTGAAATGGTTTCGGGGCTTTCACAAGTGCTCAGTGTAACTTGTTTTACAGCGCTGGGGGTTATGGCCCTCCAGCCATGTGCCGCTGCTAGTCCTTATTAAATTTTCAGAACCCTGAGTGAGGTCGTTTTCATTTGAACAGACCAAGCTGGAAGACTGCCGGAATATGATTGCAGATCTGAGGTTAGAATTGAAGAAGGCTAACAACAAGGTGTGTCACACTGAATTGCTGCTTAGCCAAGTTTCTCAAAAGGTAAGAAAAGTTGCTGCTTCCAGGGTCCCCTTGTGTCTGTCTGGGGTTTTTTTCAGATTATTTTTATCAGGTGCTTTTTCTTTATTCTTCTGAAAGAAGCTAGTGCTTATGTCCATAGAATCTGATATTAATTGCACAAAAACAACACAGAGAAATGTGTTTTGATGAAGAAACCTCAAACTCTGTTCAAAGGCTTCTGAAACTTCTCATTTTGGCTCTTTTTTTTCTACAGTAGGAATTTGCAGATTGAGCAATGTGAACTTGTATCCAAGCCCTGCTATATCTTTGCTTATATCAGAAGTTGAATGGACTTCTTGTGTTAAGTGGAAACACGATTATCTTAGGGGAGGCAGTACCTAGATGGTGAAGTTCTGTATGGATTGCCACCAGCTTTATGAAAACCACTTTATTTAACACTTATTACCTATGATGCATTATGTTCTTGTCTTTGTCTCCCTCCCTTATAAAAATATCCTGTGAACACAGTGGCGATCAGCTGTGACTCTCCTGCTGAACTATTCGTTCCAGTGTTTGATTCTGTTCAATTTCTTTTCAAAGCTTTCCAACAGTGAATCAGTGCAACAGCAGATGGAGTTCTTGAACAGGCAGCTTCTGGTTCTTGGGGAGGTCAATGAGCTGTACCTGGAGCAGCTGCAGCACAAGCACACAGACACTACAAAGGTACACTTGCAGAGTTGCAGAGGGTGCCTTTTAGGGAAGACTTCACTTGAGGTCATCATCAAGCAGTTCTCAGCCTTGTGTTCATTATGAAGGAGGTGCCTCGTAAATTAACAGTTTGTTTTGAAATTGATTTTCAGGGATTGGATTCCATATTTGAAAATATTCAGATATTTTTGTGTGCTATAGGTTTGTGGAATATCTCCAATGTCCAGTGCCTGAAAGCTAAGAAGGGAGGATATTGGGGTACACCTGAAGTCACTTTTAGTCACTTGATGTAAATTCTTAACAATTTTTTCTTGCCAGAGGCCAAGACTTTACTGTGCTCTTAATGTAACTGGCAGCAGGCTATTACTAGTAAAGTAACTGTGGGCTTTTCTGCTTGCGAAGGTGTATAACGTAGAGTAGTAGTGCTAGAATTTGTAGAAAGATCTTAACCAGGATTTTACAGGTTTTTGTGAGGTGCTGTTTTAAAACAACCAGTCTTATTCTTCTCACTCAGTTGTTTTCCTATTAAGAGTTAGTATTAACTTTACCAAAACTTCTGTGGTTCATATGGTTTTACTTCCTGACTTCAAAGAAACCTTTTTTTAATTAGAAGCGAGTAAATTACACAACAATATAACTGTTCCTGCGTGAGAGCAAGTAATTAAAGAAGGTGAATAATAAGCTTTAAAAGAAAAAGAAAAGTCTTTGACTGGTATTTAATGAAGGTCATGTTGCAAAAATGGCTTTAAAACAGCGTTTGTCTATTCTAATCTGGTGCAGAAGTGGCAAGTTTGCTTTGCTTAAAAGACACTTCATAAGGAACAATAAAGTGCTAATAAATTCCAGTGATGTATGGTTATTTTCACAGTAACTTAATAGTGTACATCTTCAGAGTATACAGTTTTCTATATCTGTTTTTAGAAACGCTTCTTTTATTCCATCTTGTTTAAAAATGTGCCTATGTATAGCATTAGAAACATGTCTAAATATTAATAAAAATAACACACAATCATTATACTTTAACATTGTGTTCTTTCCTTTGAGGAGGTTGAAATGTTGCACGCTGCTTTTCGGAAAGAACTGGAGAAAGCAAAATTGTGTGTTCAACAGCAAAGCCAGAGGCTTGATGCTTCCCAGAAACGGATAGCTGAACTGGAATGTCAGCTTGCTAAAAAGGACCACCTCTTCCTGGAGCAAAAGAAATACCTGGAAGATGTCAAAATCCAAGCAAGGTAGGGGTTTCATCTAAAATTTTAGCTATGCATTGACAGATGCATTGTCATAGTTGAGGCAGAATCTGGAGACACTGGACCTGATGGATTTTGGTTTCTTTTTCTGCTCAGAGGTCAGCTGCAAGCAGTAGAAAGTAGGTACAAGGCCCAGAAAAGAATCACACAGGCATTTGAACTGGAGATCTTGGATCTGTTTGGCCGGCTGGAAAAGAGCAGCTTACTGAAAAAACTTGAAGACGATAAAACCGAAGCAGCTGAAGCAGCAGAAGAAAGGTAAGGGTGAGATGTAAAATGTGCTGGACTGATGACCAGCTCCTTGGAATTTGATACCCTTGTGGAATTCCTAGCACTTGGATGCATCATCTCAAAACATTTCTGTTACTCCCCCTTTTATAGGCTGAATCTATTTCAGGACTCTGCCCAGGTAACTGACAGTCATTGAAAAAACTGGAAGTGCTCATGAAGTACTTTTCAGACCAGTCTCTTTAATCTAAAAATTGTTACACTGTTAAGTAGTTGTTTTACATAAAGCATCTAGGTGTTTCTGTGCTTTCCCTGAGATCATACCTTTATTTTTTTTCCTGCACCACATTCTGCTACAGCATCAGGGTAATTTCTTGCACACCGGATTTGTGACAATCGCCTATGCTTGGGCTAGGTTAAAGAAAGATCTGCAATCCAAGGAACGATGTACAGATCTCGTCCTTTACCTTAACAGATCAGGATAGAGTTCCATTCTGCTTTGTGATTATTGTTCGCTTTGGGCTTGCAAACACTGGGTGTTGCAAAGCTGAGCATGTGACACTTACTTTGCAGTTACCCTCTGTCACTTCTGCTTTGCTGCAAAACTGTGACAAGAAAACTGTTGGAAGTACTTACACAGAAGCAGAAATGGAAAGCCAATCAGGGTCACCTGCCTTCCCTTTTCCATTGCGAAGTTGCTACCATTTCCTTGACACTGTATCCTCTCTCTTTCCAAAACAGGCTGGACTGTGGTAATGAAGATACTGTGGCAGGATACAGTGAAGAAATAAATGGTAGAAACGGAGAGACCAAACCTCCCAGCACTCGAGGCAGTAGTAGCAGTAAGGGTGGCAGCAGCAGTGAGCTCTCCACCCCAGAAAAACCCCAGAACCAGAGATTCAGCAGTCGCTGGGAGGCATCCGTGTTGCTGGAGCCCTCAACTGCTGTCCCACTGACTGTAGGTTCGCTCCCCAGCTCCAAGAGCTTCCTTGGAATGAAGGCACGAGAATTATTTCGCAACAAGAGTGAGAGCCAGTGTGATGAGGAGGGTGTAACCATCAACAGGCTTTCTGATGCTCTAAAGACTGAACTATATAAAGATCCAAGCATGGAGACAAAGGCCCCTCCAAGCCCCGATAACCTTAGCCTCTCGCCTAAGATCCAGGAATGCAGTGTTGGACAGCTTCATATCATGGACTACAATGAAACTCATCATGACCACAGTTAAAAAGGAAGATAGTCAGTCAGTGTTATTTTCATATTCTTGGCATAGAACAGGAGGCGTGAATGCAAGTTTAACTAAAAGCTTTTATGTTTTTTTGGTCTGAGCAGCTAGCTCATGCAGCGGAATAGGATTGATGTCCAGAAACGGAAGAAGGCTGCTGAATGAATGCAAAGTGGATTTTTGGGTCTGGAATTGAAATGCCCAGCCTAACTCTTTCTTCTTTCTCAAATTCAGTCCTTAGCAGCGTGTACTAATTTGAAGGGACAACTGTTAGCATTTGCAAGTATTTTTTCCCTTTCTCCCTGTCCCCAGTTGAGTGGCTGCGTTTATGAACTTGAGTGCAATATGAGGCCAAATTTACATTTGTGAGTCTATTATGAATGCTTTGTATTTCCTTGCAAGCTTCCCAATTTAGAGCAGTTATCTGTGCTGCCTGTCCGGGTGACTTCGGTTGCTTTCATCCTGGAACGAAGCAGCGCTACAATTTCTAGTGCATTCATCTAAAGGTCTCTTATTTTGCCTGTCCCTCATCCTCAGAGCCCAGTCTTCATTAAGTTGGACTCTGATCAAATACCTAAATGTTTAAAGAACAGTGTACCTCTGCAAAACGATTCATTTGCCCTGATTAATGATCATTGTTTATATTGTCCTTAACATTTCCTGGCAAGTTACATTTGAACAGACACTTAATAAGGAACTGGAGCTTGTCATGCGGAAGAGACCGTATTTGCTGAAGACTTGTTAAAACACTAGCTTCTGATCTTTCTGGTATTTGTTTGCCTGACAGACCGGTACTGACCTCAGACTGGTTCGTATGGGAAAGCAGTTGGGGTGGGAGAAGAGGGAAAGGGAAACTTTACTGAATGAAGTAAGGGAGAGCGTGCAGAACATGTGTGTAGCATTGCAAGCTTATGAAGATTTGCAGAGGAGCGTTTGTTTCTCTAATCGGGGAAATACTTGTGCTGCCTGGCCCTGTTTCATAGCTCTGGTCTTCGTTCCAGATCTGAGCAAGGCCACTGTGTTTTGAGTGCAAGAAATTGGCTTCATTCTTCCTGGGAATGCGTTTTCAGGCTTGCCTTACAGAACATGGTTTCCTTTGAGTGCTGTTCTGCTCAGACTGCAGCACATTTTTCAGCTCAGTGATGTCAGTTTGGCTCCAGGTATCTCCCCTTCGCCCTCATCCCGTTTCCTTGGAAGACAAGGCCAGGGATAAAGCCTGCTCAAACTGAGAATCGGAATTCTGTCACGAAGCCTTTCTGCATTGGTCGTGTTTTAAGTCAGCGATGAGCCTTCTGTGAAGGAGGACTGTGGGATCAGGGCTTCTCAGTGGTCAGACTGTGTCCTTTGTGACAGAAGAAAGAGAGCCTGCTGTTAGGAAAGCAGTGTGCTTGTTTTAAGTGTTAGATATGTCTGGGTCTGTGTGAACTTAGACATGTCGGGCTTCACGGTTACCCTGCATCACACGTGGCCTCTTTTCTTAAATGTTTTGTGGGTGGCAGCTGCTGTTTAAGAATAGTCTCACATATACACTTGCACTTGTAGATCAAATCCCTTCTTAACCTGGTTAGGAACAGGACTCTGTCAAAGCAGCTGGCAATAATGCCAGCGGGCGCCTGACAGTGTTTTTCGTCCCGTTTCCACTTCTTCCGTAACACCTAGGGTCTAAATACATTTCTGCCTGTCTCAATGACTCTGTGTCCTTTCGGTTGGTCAGTCCTAACTCTGAAAGTAAAGGTGAACTTCAGTGGTTTTGTCCAAGCTTGAATCTGCATGGAATAGAAAATAGAGAGTTGGTTGTAAGTGACAGACTGGTTTTGTCGACATGTCCATAGGTTTTTCTAAGACTTAGTGGTAGCAAACGTGGTAGCGTATGTTTCGGTAAGATTTGGAGGTTTCCTGCCCTCTTGCCCCAGCGGGTCCCAGCCCCAGGAGTGAATGGTTTGCACCTTGCCCTTGGAGGGCTGGCTCAGCTCTTGGGTGCCGTTGTGCTGGAGGAGTGTGTTCGCCCATCCTTCTGCTCTGCCAAGCCCAGAAGTTTCTTGCTTTATACGACGACTTCACTTGTTCTGAGGAGAGGTGGTTTTTGTTGTCAGTTACAAAAATGCCCTGGCAGTAACGCAAGCTCATTGATAAGGTGGCTTTTTTCTTCTTTTAAAAAGGATTTTTAGCAACGGGATAGTAATGGAAACCACTTTAGGTTTGTTTATGGACCACAAAGATTATGGAGGAACAAATTTTGCAATTTTTTTTTTTTTGGTAAGTCTGCTGTATGTAGTTAACTTGCAGTTTGTTTGAAGGGGTCCCATCAGTGAAGTGGAAACAGATTTTTTTTTTTTAACTGACTGCTTTTAGTTAAATCTAAAATTGCTGTCTTTGTCAAGTTAATCTGTTCCCTGCCTCGCTCTTTGTAAGCATGTTAAACAATCCACATTAAATGCCATAAATATGAAATACGAGGAAATGGTACAATCGTAAGCTAAAGAGAACTTAAACCAAAAGGAGGTTTTGCTGTCCTTATTAGAATGTTCTAAAATGTTAAGGCAGTTGCTTGTGTTTAACTGTGAACAAATAAAATGTATTGTTTTGCACTACTTTGTGTTAAATTCCCTGCAAGCTGACCTCTTTGGGCCCAAGCTGTGCTGAGAGGAAACATGCAGAAACAAGGTCATTATCGAAACATCTTCCAAGATCTGCGTGGTACAGAGCAGATAAGTGGTTCTGCCCCTTTTTGCATGGGGTTCGTTGTTAGAAGCTTATTTTTCTGCATGGAGCCAAAGGCTTTTTTCTTCTGTGAAAACCAAACTTGACAACATGCCGGTATAATCCATAAATTAACTGCGAACAATTCAGTACTGCAAATCTGCGTATGAGCTTTCTGTATGGCATTGTTCACGCAGTCTAGAGATTACACAGCAATTAGACAAATTAATAGCTGAAAATGTCAAAGACTGTTGTTTGCAAAGCTGGGGACACTGTCAGAAGCTGGCTGACTCGCTCTGTCCTTGTCTACGTGCTTTTCTGGTCCGTGCCCTGCTCGAGAGTCACTGTATGTGCAGGACAACAGTTTCTCAAACTAAGGGCAACTTTGGGGCCATTTTACTGTAAGCGTAAACTAGCAGGTTAAGGTTGTTCTCATGGGGGTTTTTTTGGGGTTTTTTTTCCCAGCTGGCATTTTTGTTGGGTTTTTTTTTTCTTGAAATAAATAAATATTTGAAAGGTTACTCAAAGAAATTTAGAAATTCATACATGCACCTCAGCATTCCAGTTAACGACTGAGTATAATTCTTAAATTTGAACAACATGTGCAAGGGGATGGTGCAAGTTACATACAGTCTGTCTGTGAACATGCTTTGTCTGAGTAACGGTGTTTATGGAGAATTTTATTATATAAAAGTTACCATAAACATTAGCTTAAAGTTAAGTGCTATAGAAAGTTGTTTGGGGGCCTTTTGCACTGGGACAAGTTCTACAGCAGTGTAAGTGAACTGAAAACAAAGCACAAAGTGAATTTGACTTGCTCTTACCTTACCTTAAATCCATTTTGCATGTCCCTTAACAAGCTTAGCATTGAAAAGCTGCACTTGCCGGTGTAAAAAATAATTAGGTATATATTACAGACAGAAGTACATTCACTAGGGTACAACGAGAAAAATAAAGTACCTTCCCTACTTGCTAATGCTCAACAGTATGTTTGGTGGTTTATAACCCAGCTGATAAACATGCAGTGGACATTAGGGAAGAAATCATTTCATTTCCTGAATGTAAAGTATGTTTGCTGATCGATCCTGATTTATTGGAACTACTGAGCTGCTGGTGCAGTGGTGGATTCTAAAAGTAATTGGTTACAAAAAACTTCTACTGATTTTCTGAACTAGAGTTATTTTTTCATATGTTCGTACGCACAGGAGCTTTGCAAATAAAGCTTAGTTAGCATTCACATAGGCTTTACTTTTCGCACAAAACTTTATCCAAGTAATTCTGACTGATGGTCTTGATGATTTTGGTGTTTGTGAGCTTTACATGGTGAAATCTTTTTTCTTTTTTTCTGGAAGTCCTTGTCAATCCAAGAGCACTGTCTGGTTTTGGACTGACTTGGTGATCTTTAATGTGTGCCAAACGCTATTTATGGTTTCTTCGAAGTGGTCTGTGCTCTGTCTCAGCACTGCCATGCTCACTTTGCAGTTGAGCTTTTAGTAAAGCTCAGTTTGCAGTGGTGCTACACGCCCTCCACATGCATTCAGAACTCCCGAAAACAAAGCTGTCCTGTCAGGGGGTGAGCGGCCTGCCTGAGCAGGGTGGTGGTGACAGGGAGCAGCCGATGGCTCCTTTGAAATGAAAGGGAAGAAAAATTGACGTGCCAGCAGCAGGAGCTGGGGAAGGAGTGGGACCTGGCGTGCTGCAGCCCCGCGGCTTACGTGTAACCAGTGTTACGAAGCCCTTTTGGGTGGGGGCTGGGGGCACAGTGGGATTGTCAGAGCTTTTCAAAAACCACTTTTAAGAGCCTTTGCCCAGTGGACACTAATATGAGAGTGTGAGGGGGGCAGCGCAGGGGCCCACAGCTGGTGGGCAGGACCCAGCCCTTGCTCCGCTGCCTCCCAGCTACAGCCACCGGGCAAAGCTCACCACCTCACCCCTCATCCTTTAACAACATTTTGGGGATGCCAAGTGTCCCTGCTGCTGTGGCTCCCCCCTCTCGTTCCCTTGAGAGCCCACCGCCAGCCCTGGTGCACGAGCTTGGCTGGGGATCCGAGCTGTGCCCCTTCCTCTCGGCGGGTGGGCCGCTGGCGCAGGTGCTTGACATCCCAACTATTTCAACCCGATCACAGGTTGGCTACAGCCTGGACTGACCCTTGGGTGCTTCAGGGGGAGCCTGCAGCTGCCAGGGTTCTGTGGAGATCATCCGCTACCGCCCACATCTCTTCAGTCTTTGAACAAAAAAGACGCATTTATTTTCTGGACTAAGTGACAGATCTCTCAGTAAGCCAGTCGGTGCCCTGCCTGGTTTCTCAGTGTGTATCTTGCAATTTATGCTCACAGAGGCTAAAGTAAAACTTTATTGCACTTCTGTGTTTGGCATTTACATCCTGTTCATGTAAATTCTTCAAACAGCTTGATTTGTAGTAGAGAAAAACAATCCTTGCTGTATCTTTTTGTCTTTTGAAGTGTCCATCCACTCTGGAAGAGGAGAACTTGTATGGAAATTAAGTAATTTGTCTAGACATTTTTGTGAGACTTAACTTTGCAGTCTTCCAACAGATTCTGGTCATGTCATTGCCAAACTTCAGACTGCAAGTTTTCTGCTTGTACCTTAAAATTTTGACTGCATCAGACTGATTGAAAGGATAAGGCTAGGGTAGAAATTATAATTAAGGTTTGGGAACTGTGTTTCCTGCCTGTATCGCAACCCTGGTGGAGTACGGACAGACAATGGCAGCGGCGTTGGGTTGGGGAGGTAGTAGGCTGCGTTGGAGAGGACTGTTCTGACAAGCCATCTGTGCTGTGCAGTGGAAGCTGAAAGTGAACCACAAACTGGAGGATAATTTTGGTCTCGTCAGAGCCTGCGTGTTCAAATTTAAACTGCACAACAGTGAGGGAGATCTGGGAACAGTGTCTCTTGTGTCCCCAGCACTTGTGTTTTAGTCCACACAGCGTGTACTTGTTCTGTAAAACTTTCCAAGGTGGCAACTGTCATCGGACACGTGTTTTTGCAACATGAAACACAGTAAGGCAGCTGCGAGCGTCTTTTGATTTTTCTGCCTGAAGCTGCTTCTGCGACAGGGCTTGCAAGTAAAGCCCGAGAGGGTGATGGTCTGGTGCTGCCAGCTGTGGCCCCCCTAGTGCCCAGGAGTCTCTGGGTGACCCTGGCGAGCTTTGTTACCATTTTGAGTTCACCAAGGTTCGACTCAGTTGGATCATGTCATCTCCTAAAAATAGGCTCCTACTCCAGAGTGGATAGATATATTGCACCACAGTGCAGTGGACAGGGGAAGGGGGAAAAAGGTGCAAAAGAAAGGTGGAGTTCTGTGAGAAATAAAAATGCTCTTGCAAACGCTTCCCATTTCACCGGAGCTATCATTCCTTCCTATGTTCCCTCCTCTGCATTAATTCTCCCTTTTTTTTTTGGCTGCTTGTTGCTAAAATCTGGTTGTCTTAAAGCAAAAGCTTTCTCACAGTTGCAGCACACTGAGGCAGGTATGCAAGGGGAGATTGTTTATTCAGGAGTGTCTTCCAGCAGGATGCAAAGAACAGGAGCTAATGTGCCTGTGGGAGGGGAAAAGAGCTGTCAGATACAGGGGAGACACCGCGCTATTGAGATCTTAAGTTCGCAGTTAACGGGTTGAATAAAAGCACTGCCAAAAGGGCATCTCAGCTCCAGAGAATGGGAATAGCCTGTGGCTCTGCCGACCCTCCCTGGGCAGGCTGGGCAGCCAGCTGTTCTCAGCACCGGCACAAAGTGGCTGCACTGGAATTGCAAAGTGCTGGTAGCAAAGCAGCATGAGACTATTTCAGATGCCTTGCAGTTTTTAATGAACTAGACCTCGTAACATCCTTGAAAGCTAAGCAAGCTGGATTCTCGTCTCGGAAAAGGGAAAGCACAGACATTTTAATTTGCAATTTGAAGAGGAACCATCTGAAAACGGCCACAGCTTTCTCTCTCTGCTCCCACCAGATTCCCGTCAATCACATTTAGCAGAAATGACGTTAGTTTTGCAGAGCTCTGGGGAGGACAGGGGTTTTATTCAATCAAGTTCGGGTATTGTCAGTCTACCAAACTAAGTGCAGAATGAGGTTTGTTCTCCTTTACATCTCTAGCTTGGATGCCAAAGGAGTCAAACAGGTGTCAGGGGAGTGGTGTGTCCCTGCAATGGCGCGAGAGCCTGCAAGAAGGATGCAACAGAGCGCAGCCGGAGCACACTGCCCACTGCAGCTCAGTGGCATGTAAAGGAGACATCATTGCTGTCCCGTAAGCATCGATGCAGTGGTCCAAATCACCACACAACTTCAGTGGGGTGAGGGAACTTTAGGGACAAGTCTAAATCTCAAACATGTCTGAATCTATAATGAGAGGCCTTTGCCACTCTGCCTCACGTCCTTCAGACATGCAGGCTCTTCACACCTCTGGCTTTGGTGAGTGAGTTCCTCAGCAAGAGGACTGGGAAACTGTAATCGCCTGTTTCAGGTAGCTTGCTGAAGATTCATTGCCTGAGAGATTAGAACCTGATGACTCCTGCCTACTCCCTGCTCCCACCGCAGCGCTGGTCAAAGGGACCAGCTGTAGTGCTCCAGCTGCGTCTGTTGGGATACGACTTTGAGGAGAGTGGAATTATCAGCAAGGGAAAGAGTATGTGTCTGTCTGGCTTATGAGGCTAATTCCTCAGAAAGTGGACTCAGACAGGAAGGATCTCTAGTGTTTATTTCATTGTCTTTAATTAGCTGCCTGATCAAAGGCGGTAAGCAGAAGATGTGTGAACTTTGATCCCTTAAAAGGCATGTCTACCTGGTGGTTTCCAGGGACCTTTAAGTTTCCCACTGTGATTTTCTGTGTTATTCAGGTACTTCTTCCAGACACACTTACTCCCCTGTGCTTGTACATTCTTGTTGTTACTAGCTGAGGTCTGAGCTCCAAGGGGCACAGGAGGTGGTGGTTGGGAAACGGCTGCCCTAGCTGGCGCACCCTGGGGTGTCCTCTTCTCAGAGAGAGCACTTCCACCACTCTCGTTACACAGCATGTACCGTGGCAGCTTCTCAGTGTGGTCTACCCACTCCTTCACGTAGTCTAGAACGATGGGGATGAGGCTCACCACACCTCCGTAATGATTCTTTGCTTCGTCACAGCTCAGGCGATTCACTACATCGTGGGGGTATCTGCGGGACAGAAGGAAAAAACTGGCAGAGTAGTCCCCACAATGCAACCTGGTGAGCCCACGGTGCCACCCCAGGACCCCAGTGGAGGAGCAGAAATGCACAGCCAGCTGTTTCCTCAAAACAAAAAGGCGCGGCTAGAACTGCATCCTGAGAAAGGAGTCCTGCCAAACACACTGGTGCCGCTGTTGGGCTGGATCTGGAGGGCTTCAAGAGCACGTACAGGCACTTGTACCACAGAAACGAGCTCTGTGCAGAGCAGGAATAGGAGGAAGGAGGTAAACAGCCTGAGCATTGCATGGGACTTCGGGGTGCTAACCTGCCTGTATATGCCCTGCCGTGCACGGGTAAAAAGAACAAATAAACCACCCCCTTTTTGTGAATGGAAGCTGGCAATGTTTTCCCAACAGCTGGAAGAGCAAACTGGGTAGCACCTTGTACCCGCGCTAAAGCCAGAAAGGTGTTCTAACAGAATTGATGAAGTCAAGTGGGAATATGTGACAGTTGCCTTAGAGAAGCCAAGCTGATGGAGAGACTTACTTAGCTCGGATGGTGCTCAGATCATTGCTGTGGCTAAGGAGCAGCTTGCATCTCTCCAAAATGCCATCGGTGATGTCGTTACCAGATTGCAGAGTTTCCAGCTTCTGGCAGAGATTGCATAGATCGTTGCAGATGTTTAGGAACATGTTGAGGATACACCTGTCTGTGGAATTGTTACAGTGATGGTCCATGTAGGACTGTACCTGTACATGGGGACAGACAGTCATGCATGTTAAATTACATTTAACTTATGCTGCAAAGTTACTCAGGGTAGTGAGGAGAAGCTGCTTTCTCTTGTGACACCGCAGGCCTGAGCCACTACGGAAACTGCAATAACATGGCAGGTAGTAGGATTTCTAGAGCACATCTGAGATGTTTGCTTGTCGCTCCTCTTGACCGAAGAGGGCTGGGGCAACTGATCTGCATGTCAGCACACCGGTGAGCCTTCCTCCCTCTTTGAAGAAGTACAGGAGCACCACTGCCAACAATACAGCTCCGCTGTAAGCACTGCAGAAACAGGGTAAGCGTGAGCAGAGTTTCTGCCTGCTTTGAGCAGGGTACCCACTGCCACGGCTGCCTAGGCAGAGCCCGGTGGGAGGTGAGGGCAGTGACTGTGCTGGGAATGGTTTGGAGTGATGTGTTTGCATCACACATTCTTCATGGTTATTTGGCATCACTAGATGTGACTGAAAACTAATCCCATTTAACCTAAATTGTCCTTGCTAACCTGTTATAGCAATGATATTCCCTATTTGCCTTGAGCTTTTTTGTTACTTGGAGTGAATGGTAATTCATGATGAAACGTTATGCCAAGAGATTAAGTACCTTCTCCAAAGAAATTATAGGCACTTCAGATGTGAGTGGTCAGAATATAAAATACTGTGCGATCTGGTTGGCAGTCATAGCTGGACTCTTAACACCTTCAGTGCTTTCTGTTAAGGTTTCAAGACAAGAACGAAGTAGCTGTTCCAACATCAGTATGGTTTCTGCATACAGAAAAGCCATGCTATGTGCTTGGGCAAACTCTCAGCAGGTTTGTAAGAAAAATAAAAAATGGCCCCTAAGGGTCCATTTCCACTACAGATTCCTCCTTCCACACTGTTTGCTGAGCATTGTGTCCTTGTGAGTGGCAGGATTTTTTATTGCTGCTCTGAGCAGAAATAGTCCTAAAGAGAATAGTGTTTTAGCTTGGATGTTCACCGCTGGGATAACAGGACTTCTTTTTGGCCACATCAACAACAGAGCGTTAATGCACCTGCCTAACCAGGATGGGGACCAGGACTACAAGGAACAACGACTCGCAAGGGCTGCCCAGCTCTGCATTAGCCAGCAGCTGCGGAGCAGCTGAGCTGCAGCCAGGGGAGTTCATGCACAGCCCCTGCGCTGGGCTGATGTCACGGCCACAGCCAGGCTCTGCAGTGCAGAGACCCACTGGGTGATTTGAATCTCTGGCTGAAGAAATGGTTGAGGAGTTTGTCTCACTTGGGATTTGACTTTATACCCTACTCCACGCAGAAGTCTTTTAAGGAGCTGCTGCCATTGCCTGACCATGGTGTGCTCTTCGACCTTTCCACCTTACTATGCTTTCCTCTTTTTCTCTGAGAAATGTCATCACTCAACACTAAAAATGCTACCACATTGAGCTTTTAGGGGATAGAAATGTAGCCATGTTCAAGTGCAGTATCATTTTTTTTTCTGTAGGGTCTGTGTTTACATGCAAAGAAAGCTGGCAGTCAAGCCAACTGTAGGCTGAGGCCACACATATTTCTGCATTAGTTGTTTTTATTCTTGTGCCCACCCATGCAAAATTAAAAACAGAGTTGGGCTGATTCAGGAGAATGGTAGTGAAATAAAATGGATGTCTGTTTTTGTCACTAGTAAACTATTTGGTAGCGGTTTGATTCCTGTACAACACATCACCAATATGTGCTGCATCAGTTGCTCCTGGTTCTCCCCAGTAACCCGCTCTTTTCCCTTTCTTATCCTCCCCCCGGGGTAATGTGATGGTACCCTGAGGACTGTCCGTGCAGTACAGTTTGCCACCACAAAGTTCACATATTACTGTACCACAAAAGATGGATCAATGTAACTGCTGAAGTCGTTACCTACAAGGTTTCATCCCCGCAACAAACCGGCCTTCCACCTCTGCCAAACAGCAGAGCTCAGGCTTGCTCAATGCCACTGAAATATTGGCGCTTTTAAAAACAGCATAATGTTATGCAAAACCTCAATGCCTATTTTTGGAAAAAATGGTTCAGCATTATGTCTGTCACAATCCTCTTCAATGTTACGAGCAAAGCACTTACATTAGAGAGAATCAGCCCTTAGAAAAGACAACCAGCTCGCTACTGTGTCCTAATCCTAATAACAGCTTGGCTTTCACTCTGGCTTTGGCATCCAGCTGGTTTTTGTGCCTGGGTTCTGCTGTCTCAAATCCACAGTTCTAATTTTATTTAGATTTTTCTTCCCCCTCTTGTCTGCAGGTGGTTTAAGTTCTTCGCACTACTTAAAACATCCCATGTTATAAAAATTCCAAGACAATTCACTCACCAGCCCAGAAAACCCCTAGCCCACTTGAGACTTTCAGCCCTCAATCCATCATCCTACCTCTGTAACACAGCCATTATTTTTAATAAGCACTATAGAAAGATACAGCAGCACCAATACCAGGGGGAAGAGGCAAGCATGCCGGTTACTACAAGTTAAGGATTATGGATTCCATGTGTGGCTGGGGAAGGAGGGTCGGTTTGATTGTTTTCTTGTACCCTGTATTTCTGGCTGCGGCTCAGCAGTGAAATGATGGTGTTAAACTAAATCATAGAGTGATGCTCAGCAGTAAAATTCCTTCTCTGTAATGGGAAGACCTAACATAGGTATTTCTCTTCCCTACTTAATCTTTTGCCACTGGTTTGCAGAGGTATACACAAATGTTACTAGAGAGTTTTTGTGCATCTTCCCTTAGTAAAAACATTTATTCATCCCTCAGCTAGACCCAAGTGCACGACAGCCCTGCATCGGTCCCTGTTCTCATCAGCAGAGAACTTTGTGCTGAATACTTTGTACCTGGCTGATGCTTGCCACGGGTCTTAACATGTCACGGGCATTCTCTCGGGTGCATCGCAGTGCTCTAATAAATGTAAACTGCTGCTGCCGGAAGAGCTTGTAGTTCTGCTCCGTGTTTTTTAGAGCCTCCTTTATCTCATTCATTTTTTTTCTCCTGGATTTTGGGAGAGAAGGAGAGGAAGGGAGCTGCTTTTTAGAAACGATGCTGTTCTACATATGTAACTCTTTCACCTGCTTTGGAACTGTGTAGGTTAGTGGAAAAATTAAAAAAAAGGGGCGGGGGGAGAAAACAGAAGGCAATAAGGTAAGATATGTTGTGTCAAAGCTCTGCAGCCCCAGAGCCCCCGAGTAAGGTAACGGTTTGTAACGGCGCTGCCAAAGCGGCGGAGCGCCCCGACGGGCCCGATGCCGGTCCGGGCCATCAGCCCCGGGCTCTGTCGCAGCACCGCGCGGTGCATCAGCCGCACGGCTGCGGCCGGGCCGGGGGGAGAGGCGGCTGCTCCGGCCCCCGCGGCCGCCCCAGGGCTGCCCCGCTCCGGCGCCCCCCGGGCCGCGGCGGGCCCTCCCGCGGGGCTCGCCTGCCCGCCGCCCCCCGCCCCTGCCCGCCGCCCGGGGCCCCAGCGGACCTCGCTCCCCCGCCCCGCGGCTCCCTACCGGCGGCGCCTGCCGAGGAGCCGGTGTGGGCAGCGCCTGGCCGGGCCCCCTACAACCGCACCGCCGTCTCCCCGGCAACCGCGCGTCTCCCCTGGGGCGGTGCGGCGCTGTTCGATGACGAAACCCCCGGCAGTTCGCGGGGCCTCGCCGCGTCGCGCCGTGATGACGCACGCCTTAGCAACGCGGCGGAGCGGCGGGGCTGGTTGCTAGGGGCGGCCATGGACGCCCCCACCCGGCCGTGGCCGCCGCCGGTGGGCGCCTACGCGGAGGAGCGGGAGCTCTTCCGGCTCCTGCAGGTGAACGGGCCGCGCCCGCCCCGCGGGGGCACCCCAACACCGGCCCGGTGGGCCCGGGGGGTGGTGAGGGGCACCCGCGAGCGACGGCCCGGCCCCGGGCTGGGGGGGCCGCCCGGTTTCCTCACGACCTCCGGCGGGGGGCCCGAGCCCGGCTGGCTCTGGGGGGCAGCGCCGCCGCCCTCCCGTCAGCGGCCGGTACCGGGCTCCTGTGGAAACCGGCGGGCGGGTGTCCCCGCGTGAGGGGAAAGCGCACCTGCCGAGGGCTCTCTTAATTAATTAACTTAATTAAGTTTAACGGTAGCCTGGCAACTGCTGGGGTTCGTACGTGCCGTTTCTTCGCGGAGGAAGGCGGCAGCCTGCGGGAGGCAGGTGTGGAAGCCGGGAAAGGCCGGGCCGGGCCGGGCCGGGCCGCGGGGAGGGAGGCGGCGGGAGCGGACGGAGGGCGGGAAGGGCTGGGCCGAGGGTTCGCCCCGCCCGAGGGGCCGCTGAGGGAACGGCCCGGCAGCCCCCTACCCGCCTCCCCCGACACCGCTCCCTGCCCGCCCTGCTGCTGCGGTGGGTTCTCTGTGGAGCCGTGTGTGTCAAAAATAAAGAGGTACACTGCTCACATCGCTGTGATTTCAGTAAATAGCACGGTGGGGTTCCCTGCCTTAAAAAAAGGTATGTTCTGTTCTGTGAGTTCGGAGAAAGCCCTTCTGTCGTGCGTGGGGAGGCTTCTGCGAGTGACTGAGTAATAGTTCTGCTGCCCCGATACGAGAACTTGTTAGAGAGACTTCCCCTGTGTACCGCTGCTAACTCGTAACTCTATGTTATAAGGCCTTTTTACTTTTTCAAATCCACTAGAAAACACACACGTGCTTATTTTATTTCCTATCCCTACACACAAACACCTTTTGTTTTTTTTCTTGTAACTCAGGGCCATGGGGTATGTCTAGTGTAGCATATTTGTGGGTTTTTTTACGGAAATACTGTGTTCTCCGTGCCATGAGGCATTGAACGCAGCTGCAGGATCTCATTTTACATTAAACGCTCAGGAATTTACTCGGAGCCCCCTTTTCATGCTTCAGTTGTATTGCAGCAACATAATGGTACAAACAAACACAGCATTGAAATTACTGCCCTAAACTTAAAACATTTACAGACCCCCAAATGTGAAGCCTAAAACACGACACCCAAAACGTGACCCTCCCCGAGGGATTAACGGTAACAACTCATGCAAAATTAAACTGAGATTAGCAGAGCTGAATTAAATGAAGCATGTGTGTAAATCTGGTAGGGCTTGGGCATGAAATAGTGAAAGTATCAATCACTGTCAGCCTGAACAGTTCGTAGTAACACCAGATTTTCTTAGCTTTTTTTTTGTCTTTACAGCTGCTGATAATTGTGGCACCAAATTAAGTTTTGTTAGTTTAAATGAATGTTATGAAATTTAAAAAAGGTAGTAATTTTTAAATGTACTCCCAATAAAAATACAAATTTTATACTCCATGCTATGCACTGCGCAGATCTTGAAGCATCAGAACTTGGATGTAAAACAGTTTGTAAATAAAATTGAGTGTTTTAATTATTATAATGAAGTGGATGAATTAGAAAAGGAAAATAGGCCACTCCAATAAAAGACAATCAATTGGTTAGAATATAAAATTTTATGGAATATACAGATTTTATGGAATTTACTTGCAAATATTAAAGTGTTATGACTGATTTTTAGAAAGAGATGTCCTATTCTAGTGCAAGCATTTCAGTAGGTAATCTACGTCAGAACATTAGTTGCTGTTTGGTGTTTAGTTCTAATTACAGATTTTTTGGCTATGCTGAAATGTCTTTTAAGAAAATCTATGGAGTTAGTGTTTCTCAGTATTATTTCTTTCTCTGCCTGTAAAAGCTACAATCCTCACTGAAATGAGCAGAAGATCCACACTGCTTTTGGTGCTTGGTGAAGCAAGGCCCTGTATAATCTCAAATATTTAATACGAAAATGGGCTCTGAAATAGACATTCAAGGAAATTATTTAAGCCTTCCCCCCACCGCTTACTTTTCATGTAGGAGGAAGACTGGTAGTTACCAAAATGAAATGTGCTGGTTTTGTGGCTTTGATTAGTTGTTGGTTTTGTGTTTTCTGCAGGTCTTATCTGTTCTGCAGTCCTCTAGGCTAGTCAGAAACTTGTGGGAATGTGCTTCAGAAGGAGGTTTAACTTGCCCTGCAGAGACAGTAATATAAGTTGACTCTGGTTTTGAAACTCCTTGTATGGTTTTTATGTAAATGCTGGTTCAACACTTATCAACACCATACTGCTCGAGGCAAACCTTTCTGGTCTCTGTATGTATCATAAATAAGTCAAAGCAAATAGGTTTTGTGGGTTTTTTAATTGGAAAATTTCTGACCATGCTTTACTTCAGTTTTTTCAGCATTGAAAACGGGTTTCATAGTCTGAATTTTGTCTATGAAAGGGGCCTTAAGAAAATAAACAAGCATTTATAAATTCTTTAAGATCCTCATTGTAACATTGCTGTAAAAATGCAATATATCATAACTGCATAGCTATGTTAAATTTTCCTCTGACTTTGTCCTATTTATTTTCAGAACATGCTTGAAGAACTATTAATTCATAAGCCAGATGATCCCATTCAGTATATGATAAACCACTTAAAGCAAAACAATGATGATGGTATGTGAAAACTGAGACACCATAAATAGTTCAATTCCTTATTTGTAAACAGCTGTTTGAAGGCTGCACTTCAGTTGGCAGATGATGGATAAAACTTTTCAGACTGTGTTTTGGGGGGTGGGTGGGAGGGGTGGAGAAAAAAGTGAGCGTTTTGGAATAGTTATAGGTAAGATGCTTTTAATTTCTTTTTTTAGTGGGTAATCTAATAAAAAATGCACTTTAACAGTTATAACAATGAAACCCTCTAAGGGAATAACAAAGAGTTCTAGTGTATTAATTATTAATGCGTTCTGTGCCCCATCTGATATTTCCTGTTGTCTTTAAGCTCGCTAATTACTCCTTTTGTCAGGTGTAAATTTGGTTTCCTATTCTACCTGGGCTGGCAGATTCTCTGTTTTTTGATTAGTTAGTTACTAGCTGCTGTTAATGAGTTCCACTGCTCAGTGGCATCTCAGATGAAGGAACAGGGAGCATGCCTACTTGTATGTATAACAAAACCTGATAAATTGAATAGGAAGTCTGGATTCTACACAATAAAAGCATGTACTCTCAATCAAATTATTTGATTTACAAACTGTTCACCCTTAGGCAGATTATATTTGGATATGCACAACTGAACTATAATTTTTGTTCTGCATGAGCTGTCAGGGATAGCTGGTGTCATGTTGCTTTGATGTTTCTTTAAAACCATGGTAAACCATTATGAAAGTTCTGCTGCAGCATCAATGAAATCATTATCACTAGAGGTGCCGTGAGCTCTTAGTGGTGGTGATCAGATGGATGTTGACTGAAATGCTGCTAAATAGCAAAAAAAAAATAATTTCAAATCCTGCAAATTGTGTCCAGCCTTTTCTGTTGCAGGCAGCATGAGTAATCAATCTGTTTTATAGACCCATGGAAAATATGCAGAAGAATTTTGTGCGGTTTGACAGAATGCTGATAAAATTTCTTCACATTGAGCTAACATTTGTCCATGAGCCCCGCAGTATTATTTGAACAGAATTAGGCAGGTTTCCATTTTATGACTTCAGTACTTAGAGGCTAAAGATAGAACTACAGCAGTTGTTTGTCAAAGGAAAAATGCTGTCTGCTTTTGGTCTGGAAAAACCTATTAAGAAAGCCAAAGAACTCCAATTAAAATTAAAGCCTAAATGTTGTTTTAAGAATAAATTATATATGGAAAATAATGTAACAGAAATCTGTAGCAGAGTTGATTTTACCTTTTGATCGTGGCTGAAGGTGCTGACTATTTAGAAGAAAAAAAAAAACCTTATTAGAGCCATCAGTAAAGTGATGAATTTTCATGATCTTGCCTTGCTAGACAGTTTTAGCCCTAGAGAAAATTTCAAACGGAGATGCGTGGAAAAGAAGCATTGCATCTATCCCAGGTGTGAAGTTAGAAAACCTTTTTAATTAATAATAGGATCTAAAGTACTCTTAAAAATATAAACAAGTCTAATGATGATTATAGCTTACAACTGTCTTGAAAATCTCGTAGGTCAAATGTGTGGCTAAAGTGTGCTTAAGGCTCTCTACTATTGTTCTCTCATGTGTTCCTTCTAAAAACCTTAAAGAACCACATGAAGACTGATAATTCTTTCATATATGAAGATACTAGTTTTCTACACTATTATCTTGGTTTGTGCTAATGGAAAAAGCTTTCAGGGTCCAAGTGGCATTTCTGGGAGTTCTTCCTTTACAGTCAAACCTCTGAAGAAATGTAAAAAGTTCTGCAAGAATGTTCATGGTATACTGCGTGTGTCTCCTGTTTGACAAAGGATTTCTCTTACAAGTTAAGCAAATTTTGTTACCTTAATATTACCCATAGAATCTATTGGACTTAAATGGAACTCAGTGAGTCCAGCTGTTCTTTTTCATTATTCCAGGATTAATTTTGTTTTTACTAAAAACATTGTTGAATGTTAAAACTTAATTTACTTGGAAGAGTAAATCCTGTAACATTTCATCAAGACTAAACATGGAATGAGATGTGATTTGTTACTGAAGGAAAAGGCATCTTCTAGATTTTCCTCACTTCGTTTAGCTGCTGGTGCAGACTTCCAGTATTAAATACTGACTATTTGCTGATTGGAGAGGGTTAAACATTACATACAGTGGTGTCCTGGTTGTGCCCTTGTGTCATATGTTTAGGGAGAAGGCTTTAGAGGAGTCTTACAAGTGTGCAAATGAGTAAATCAGTGAATTACACTGCCCCATCTGCTGCCAGCCACTAAGCAGAGAGAAAACCAGATTTAGTACAAAGTGAGCATTTACAGTAGCCCTGGGCAATATTAAAGCATGATATGGTGTATATAATGGTATGTTTCGTTTTTTATCAAACGTTTGTCCAAGAAAGCTGTGTATTAAAGCTTCAATACCTAAGGGTTTTCTTGTGAATTTTAAATCATGCTCCTAGTTAAACCTCAAAAGGATCTGTGGATGGAAAGGTTTTTTGATTTTCTTTGAAGTGGTTTGAAGAAGTTGATTAGTGTTGGCACCCGAGCACTCTTTTATGACGCTGTTTATAAATAATTCCTAAGTACCGGGCTGGAGTTTCAAGGTGTTAGATTAAAAAAAAACACCCTAGGATTTAATCACATTACATTTGAAAGAAATTAGGTGATAAAAACAGCTGATGTATCCTTTTAAAGTATTTTTCTACATTGTGTACTAGTTCTGTTGCACTTGCAAGAACCAATAAGGGGGGAGTTTTTCTTAAACCTTCCAAGTCAGATAACTTTGTAAAGATGAATCTGTAATTTGGGTTTCATGTATGTTTAAAAATTGCACCTGCCCAATAACTGTTAAGTGCATGGAAAGCCTTATAAAAATACATTTCACATCCTTTCCTGTCTGCTGCCATCAGGCACTGTATCTCTCTTGGTTATCAAAAGCTGAAGAGGTTTTTGGGTGACTAGATCCCGCCTCTGTTTTGACCTATGTTACTGCCACTAAATAGTAAACTATCCGTTCTGTATAAAGTCTGTTTTGGTTTGTTTGTTTCTCCCCAGGGTATAGGGGGGAAGAAACATCAAATTTAGTATAAAATGACAGCTCAAGGGATTGCAGTCCAAGGTGTGTTCATGGAAAAAGTCCCATGTACTTTTTCCTAAGAGTTACTCCATTTCCCCTTGTTTGTCTTGCCTCTTAATTCATTCTTGATGAAACTTAGAACAGTGATACCTATTGTGTTGTCTGTAAGCATTAGATTAAGAATTCCCCAGAGCTGGGATGCATTTTTCCCACCTCGTCCCCTCAGGGAAAGAAGAGGGACACGCAGTAGAGGAACACAAGATACAGGGACAAAGAAAATTACATGACTTTTAATGATGACTAGAAAAATTGAAGGTAACTGTTCAAAAGGGTAGAGAGAGAATGCTTAATTTTGCAGTACCTGAATCTCTGAGCCCTGACACAACCTATTTAGATGAAACTAAAAAGTGAAATTGCATCTTTTGTGATGAGAGCCAAAAGCTTTGCAAAAATAAAAAGTATTTTTACTACCATACTGTGTAAGGGAAACGAGAGAAGAGATGATCTCAAGAAGTCCCATTCAATCTTATCTGTTCTATGATTATGATAATAGTCACTTATAAATAGTCCTGTCCTGCATGTACAAGTTAAAATATTTTTTCATCACAAAATGTGTTGGGTCTAAATCAATGTTTTGGGAATAAAAGTTAAACTCATGTATCTTATGCTCTGGTTCACCCACTAAACTATCCATGTGTTAAATTGATTGAGATAGAGAGATTATAAGATATCTCTCTAAGTGGCATGTTTAGTCAGAGTATTAATCTCATTGACCATGGAGATTAAAGGAAGACCCAGGTGGCACTGACTGACTTAGTGTTCCCCCTTTTTTTCCCCAGTGGAGCCCAATCCTGAAGTCTCTGTTCAGGCAGATTTCCAACTGAAATAATTGTTTAATTGTGATTACATTTATATTGTACAATGCAATAGTGGGGAAACTGGTTGGGATTTTTGGTCTTCTGCATCTTGACATTCACATATTCTTGTTTCATAGCTTCAAGAATTTGTGTACTTGGTCCACCTGCTTCTGGGAAAACTACAGTTGTAAGTATACTGCCTTCTATGATACAACATTGTCCTTTACCCTTTTTACTTTCTACTGAGCTCAGTACTTGTGAAAATCTTATTCTGAGAATGTGATTTTCAAGATTTGCTAAGTGATAGAAGAGCACAAGATGAATTGAAGGGTGGCATTCCTAAGGGATACACCTGTACATTACACTACAGGTTAAATGGAAACATGCAAGAGAGCTCTGCAAGAACTCGCTTAGGTAGCGGTAGTGATACTAACGTAATGCAACAGAATTCTGCCCACCTTGTTTTCCCAGCTTTTTAACAGGACTAATTAACCTGGGAGGAATACCGTAGTTACACGTTTCTGGTGTTCCCATATTATGGATTGCTCCATTTGCATGGCCAGTTGTCTGTCATGTCCACTGGTACTGCTTAATAGAAAATGTCAGAGTTGTGTTTCAACCACAGAGAAAGCTGACCACAGAAGTTGCAGATGATGGTGGTGTATGCATGCTATGAAAAGTGCTTTCTTCTTTATGATCTGTGTTATAGTACATTAGATGAAAAAGACCTTATTCAAAGCTGTAGACTCCTGAACATCTTTATAAGAAACTGCTTAAAGTTACATATATAGTCTGTTTACTGAAAGGAAAGCTAGGAAAATGCTCTCTATCTTTCTGCAGCCTTCTGAAAAAGTCCTTCATTTTCTTTCCAAATATTTTGACCTTTGGTTTGGTTTTTTTTTCCTTCTTCCCTCAGGCAATGTGGCTTTGTAAACATTTGGATGCCATACGTGTCTCTCAGGAGACTTTGTTATTCAAGGAAATATTGGCACTGACAAAGGAAGCAAAGGCATATAAAGAAAGAAAACAGGTGTGTAAGAGGTTGTAATAATAGTAGTTCTCATTTCACAGTAAAGGAATTATGTGGCGTTCCCATGATTTCCACTGCTCTGAGTTGAGTAGATCAGAGCAAATATTTTTATATCTGTGGTGGTTTGTACATTGGTTTGTGTATCTGTAGGTACAGGGTCTTTCAGAGAAGAAGGGTAACCTCTGCTAGATAGAAGACATGAGCAAAGATAAGAATGTGTCGGGGCGTAGAACAGGGGCAGGAGAGGAAGACAATGTAAAGTAATGGAGGTCTTGAAAACATTAACCTTAGACATGAGCAACAGAATTGAGACAAGTCCAGGTAAGCACAGTACAATTTAAAGAATGTTTCATTATGTCATGAAACAAAGCGTCTTCTATTTCAGCATGTTTGATAACCTCAATAAAATAAGCACTAGTCTCCGAGGTCTCCTTTGGTACAAAATGCTCTGGAAAATATGTACACAAAGAACTTTTTTTGATCTGACAGTGCTACTTAGTTGTGCATACTTGATTTCTCTGTAGCATGACACAAATAACTTACTTGGTGCATTAACTCAAAAGGAGTATGACAATCCAGTCAGTTACTGAAAACCTGGAAGCTCTCAAGCTGAGGCAATAGCAGCTGACTCGGGAGATCATTCAGTTCTTGGGTTGTGTGCTCTACCCAACTCAAAGTACCTGGTTTGCTCCAAGCAGGTTTTCAAGTCCATTCATGCATCATTGTGGGCCTCCTAACTAATGTTCAAAGCAGTTGGTCTGAAGAACATTCTTTCCAGATGCCATGACTCACAGGATTAGTTGATCAGCAATGTAATTGTCTTGTTATTGAAGGCTAGTGACAAGTAGATCAGAAAAATATGTTGAAAAAAATATCCCAAATACACAGAAGCATCTCTGCTTCTGATTCCTCCCCTTTTAGCTGATTCCTTTCTTCAGATGTCCTGTTCCATGAGTAATAGAATGAAAGAAGTCTGTCTAGCAAGTCAACTAGTTTGAGTTTATCTTTTCTCCCTCATCACCTATTTTCATAAAAATTAAAGCAATTTCATATCTGTGAGAATTCTAAACTACTGCTAAATTTGATTAGAACTGGCCAACAGATTTATAACTTGCTGAGATGGTAGATGGTGTGATACATAGATTATTTTTTTTTCTGTAGAAAATCAGGCTGAAAATAGGGTAGTGTTTATTACACTGCATTAGTGAATGCAGTTTGGAGATGCCTTGAGTAATATACTTAAAGATCTGAGAGGAAAGAGTTCGTTGTTCTCACTGAACTTACTGGCAAAAGGGTTTGCTTTTGGTTGGGATGATATGAAATGATTCTTATTCAGAATATGTACTTAGAAATCTTCTAATTATTAAAGATTGTTTTGCTAGGTTCATAAATTTCAACTTGGAGGGGGAGAATTTAAAACAAAAATTCCCTTTGGTTTAATTACTGTAATTATTAACATATTTCAGACTATACAGATGCACTTTCAAGGGTGTCCTTTTGGGTTTATTTGATTTAAAAAGATGGATGGTATGGAAGATGAAAGTCAAAAATGTCAAGGCTAATCAGGTAGTAAGGAACACCCAGAGAACAGAATGTGGTGGTGGTTTAGTACTCTGCAGTTTGCCTTTGTTTTTGAGATGTTAGATCCTAGAAGAAGTTTTCACTAAATCATTTCTTTTGTTCTTTTATATGAGCTTGATTCTTCACATGTTATGCCTAAAACTAGGAGGGAGCTCCTTACTTCCTCTAAATCAATGTAAGCTTTACAATGACTTAAAACGTAGCCAAATTGTCATCTCCAGAGCTGTATTTTCCCCTACTGAGTCACGTCTGCTGACTAAATCTACTGTTGCTGTAACTGACCCCTGATTCTGCTGAAGCAAGTGGTTAACTTGACTCCTCTAGCATACATAACATCCATTAGCACTAATAGGGTTTGAGTGTCTATTCAGGAACAGAACAATAGCTGTTTATACTATCTTTGATGCAACCAGGGCATTAAAAAGTTGTAGTCCTGGCCAAAGCAATTTAATAAATGGAAAGAGGAAAAGCAGGAACTAAGACTGTTTTGAAAGTCTGGTGTGAAGATCATATAACGCTGTTTAATGTTGTTAGAGGAACATTTCATGCATATAAGTTACTGTGGCTAAATTAACCCCAGAGCCAAAGGTCATTCATTTTTAGGTCAGTAGGCCAGTGTTACTAGATCTGGGCAAACACTGCAAAAAGGTCTGCAAATGTTTGTTCACATATTTTACTTATCTTTAGCCAAGCTTTCATCTCTTTTGTGTTTGCTCCCAGTGAATATTAAAGCATTTTGAGTTTTTCTGGCACAAGAATTCATGGAAAGCATATTTTAAATACGTGATTATTCTCTAAAGCTCAATTTTTCAAGTTGGACATCCGATCATTCACTAACGCACACCTGGCCACTTACTAATGAGCACAGCTCAGGTAGTGAATTTTAAATATTGACTGTTCAAAGCAAAATGTGATCATTCTGCATGTAAAATTATTTTAAAAACAAAGTCAAATTTTTTGAATATTCAATACATTTGAAGAACCACGAGCTATCAATAAATATTCCATGAACAGAAAAAGAGGCTACATTTTTGGATAAATCATTGCAAATTATTCCCCCATCTCTAGTTATTATAATGTTAATGGGAAGCACCTTCAGGTTTTTCCTATAGTGAAGTTTAATGATGAGCTATCGCATGTTTCACTTTTCCTGTTAACTGGATAATAAAAGAAGTTGAAACAACTGTGGTAATTGTGGGCTTGTGGGATGGGTGTGTTCTTAATGCTATACTAAATTGCAGTTAAGGTGTTTGCATACTGCTTAATGACTGAAAACTACTCTAGAGTTGCATCATATCCCTGTGCTTTTTAAGAAGAAATATAATAAAGGAAAACCCAAGGCATCCTTATCTATGCATGGTCAGCATTCTAATCTATTCCAGGACATGCCACTATGAAGGAACAAATAGGAACTGTTCCAGTCTTGTGTACACATAAAAAAGGCCAGCCTTTCATGTGCATTTATCAGAACAAGCTACATCTAAACATGAATGATTCTCAGAATACTAAACTCTGTTTCTTCAGCTTGACTGCGTTTCTCTCCAAGGTGCAAACTTGGAGAACCCAGAGGTTTTTAGCTGTAGCTGTTTTCAGAACAAATATATCCAAACCTTGCAATAAAAATGTCCAGTGAAAGTGCTCCTTCCCTCCCCCCCAAAAAAGAGTAGCAGTTTTATGAAAAGATCATTCACATTTAACTCTGAGTAGATCAGGCATGTAAGTTGATGTATGATGTCCCTGAAATAACATGGAATATTTAAAATTAATAATGAGTGAGTACCGTTTTTCATCAGTATGGGAATAGTGATTAAACCAGTGTGCACAGAAAAGTGGTGTGAACATAAACAAAATACCATAGCAGCAGGTCTTTCCGTTAACTAAACGGAATGTTGGGACAGACTCAGCGTGTCTTAGATAAGATATGGTTCTGCAGTTATCAAGTAGAAATGTGTCATAGTCCATTATTGCAATTCCTGGGAGGTACAGTCCCATCTACCAGGCTCATGATATATTTATGTGAGTGTTTATGAGAGAAATTGTAAATGTGCTACCTGATATGTATCAGATTTAATGATTTCTAGTTGAATAATGAGGCATTCTGCAAGCAACCTATTGAAAATGATTTTGTAGGCCACTGCTCAGTAGGAGGAAAACTGACCAGGAAATGAGACTGGAATGGAGCCACAGAGAGCAGAAGGAACTAAAACACTGAAATACCTGCATGTGTGTCCTTGACAGTTTTTTGTGCAATAAACCCTGCTCAAAAGAGAGGACTAAGAATACCACTGCACTGAAAGAAGTTAGTATAATTTTGGTTTAAATTGGTTTGGCAAGGCTTAGCAGAGTAGACCCCCAGCAGTTGCTAGTCTGTCTTGACATGACACATCAAAGAAGTAAGCAAGACGCTAGCTGTTTTTGATAGCAGCTTGATGCACCTTTGGAAGGTGACAGACTCAAAGCCACAGACCCAGGCTCCAGCAGTGAGAGGCTGCAGGAGGCTTTGACGCAGCACCCTAAGGGACCTGATGACTTTCAAGAAACACAGCAATTTCTTTCCCTTTTTTACCTGCTTGAATGTTGCCTTACGAATGGCTGATATTAGGAAAGGCACTGAGGACTGGGGACAGCAGAGATAAATGAAACAAGAAAACCCACTACCTGACTGGGCCACCTTGTCTGTTCCACAGTCAGATGACGACTGGTCTCTCTTCTGTATTCTGCAGTGCTTTCTCCACTCTTTGAAGTGACTTGTGTGATAGTGTTTCCACCACTCTTGGTCACATAGTTTCATGATTTAATGAAGAAGATTGTTATGAAATCTTTCTGCATAGTCAGCCACATTTTCATTTTATTTCTCTACATCCTTTTGTACAACATAAGCCTACAGAAATACTCTTTTTTTAGGATTATGCTCTTCAGACTGTTTGGTTAGAAAAAAAGAGATGGGAACCCACAATATATGGAACCGCATGGAACAAAATGTCAACCTCACATTGTTAGGTGAAAGATAATTTTTTGACTCAGGAAGTAGAGAATCTGACTGCAGATTTTTTTCTGACTTTTATTTTGCCAATAACAATAAAATGAATGAGACCGAGACAAGGCATTTGGTCAAATGATTAACAGCAGTTCTGCCTGACATGGCCAAAGGTTTAGACTTTTATCAAGTTAAACTGGCTAACAGAGTTTGTTTAACCAAGTTCAGCATAGATTGAAGGCCTAAATTAACAAGGTAGTGAAGAAAATTCTTACAAGAAGGAAAGAAGGGTATTGTTAGTTTCTTCTCAGGAAATCTAATACAATGATGGAAGAAATATTGGGCGGAGGGGGAAGCTAAATCTGTAGAGGAACTCTGTTCTTCTGTTAGATAGCCAATACTGTCTTACAAAACATCTCTAGACATGGGTAAAGTAAAAAAAAGAAACAGCACTTCTGAAAATACTGGCACATGCAGTTTCAATCCATTTCACAGTCCTGAGTTTAAATATGAACTAACTTTAAAACTAACTTTAACCATAAGATGTATGTTAAATAAACTAGATGTATTTTAAATAAACTTTCTGGTTCATGAAAGAGTGACAGTTGCTTGAAATTGTGAAACAAACCTCCCGAATATCAGACTGTTGTTACTTGCTGTGTGTCTGAGATTCTGCTTGTCTCACACGATACCTGTGAAGATCACTAAAGCTGAGCCAGCTGACCTATGAAGCAGTAGTGGGTCAGACACTCGTGGTAAGAAGGACTATTGTGAATGTGGTGTTCTTACGGATCCCTTTGCGGGTTTGGTGTCCAGTGTGTGTGTTAGCGTGCCAGACTTGGCCCTGCTTCCATGTTAGTGTGCAAAAAGCATGGATGTAGGCTTTCTGTTCAGCTTACCTTTAATACTGATTTTTGTGCCCTTATTAGCTCTCTGATATATTATGTTAATGACTTGGGAGTTGCACAGATTTATTTATTTATTTTTAAGATGACATCTCACTTCACCTTTAACCGGAATACGCCTGCATGGTAAAATTCCTTTTGAACTCAATTGTGAATATTCAGCCTTTTTTTGTTCTTTCTTTAGAAAATTCCCAATGCGCTTTGGGCCAATCTGATCCAGGAACGTCTGTCAAACGTGGACTGCATCAAACAAGTAAGAATTGCTCCACAGAGGGCTGGTGGATAAGCACTTACACAACTCGTGCATAGTAGTTAGTATTCTGAGTCCTGAGCAGAGGAGGGAATGGGGGCAAATCATTGGGGGCTCTGGAGTGGATTGCTTTCTTGAACATCAGCAGAGGGAGTTTGGAGCTTTATTAACAGGATAAAGGGGAGGATGAGAGTATGCATATGCTAATATTCAAGCACAGGGATGATCAAAGGCTGAACAAGCGTAGCTTTGTTGATTGCCTGGGGCAACTGGCAGAGATACAGTGGACAAAACAGATAAACAGAAAATATATAGAAATCAATATGTTAAGATTTTAATTCTTATTGTGGAAAGGGGGAAAAATAGTCTAATATAACTCATGTCAATTTTCTTTATTTCTCATTGTGTCTTTTATTTCTTCTTGTGTTAGGAAAAAAATGCATTTGAATATACTCTCTTCTAAGTAATAATTAATATGTTCACTGTTAGTTTACACAAATAGGCAACTGAATAGGTTTAGCTGTATTCACAGATGTGTGTCTTTCCCCCCTGTGCCCCTATGTGTTTAGCCTTAGTGTGAGTAGAGACCTTTAACACAGAACCAAAAGATAACTTAACTAGATTAATATTGGTTGAAATTAATGTCAGGGCTCAAGGAAAGCAAAATCTCTTTTACATGTTTGTTTTAGAATCACAGATGTTATGGTTTATTGAGTCCATAATCAGCCCAGTATAAGGGATTATTTATAGGAGACATACTGATGTAATGGATAAACCCCTGCTTTTAAACAGTGCCAAAATACAGACTACATTACTTGATGGACTTCTTGAGAGGAAAATGTCCAGTACAAAGTAGTTGTTGCATTCATGAAGGACTAAACACCTTTTTTTAGATAAATAGTACATGTTTTCAGAACAGTCACTCTGTCACACTCACACCTTTGCGTCAGGGGATAACTAGTACTTCCTAACCTCACAGAAATATTGCAAAGCTCATAGTTTCGTTAAAATCTGTTGCTTCTCAACATCATCATCATCTGTCTCGTTGGTTGAATAAAGCAGGGCTGGTAATTAACATTTCATTGAAGTGTGACAATTGCTTCCTAGTATTAGGCACTGAAAGAAACTGGAAATGCTAAAAACCTTATGTCTTGTACTTCTTTCTCTGTGATTTTTGATGTAATCTGTGATGATCTGCAGACTGGATCCTTCCATTGATATAAGACAGTCATCTTAGGGGCTGGGCCTTAGCCTTGTAGTTTTTGAGATGATAATTCTGTAGTGCAGAGGTGTCTGTAGGCACAGAGAAACATCAACAAAACTAGCAAGAAGAGTTGAAAAGATTTTCTGCCCCTGATTGAAGGTTTTGGTCTTTAGAACTGGGATATTGTGAATGATTGCCAAAGAAGTCTTCATGTGCTTCAGTGCAAAGTCAACTATCCTAGCTTAAGCCATTGCTGGAAGTGACTTTTGATGGACCTGCCTTGTGTAAGCTAGATCAGATGGTCAGTTCCAGTGTATGAACTGTGGAAAGGATAACTTGATCAGGATGGTAATGAATAGCTGGAGATGTGATCTCTTAAATTGTTCCTGCCTGAGAGGTTTGCCAGAGGACGTATGTCTGTGTCATATTTCTGTAGGGAGCATATAGTTGTAGCAAAATAGGTAGTATGCTGGTCTGTTTAAGCAGTAGCTTAGAACTAGCAATAGCAAAACTTTGACCTATTCCATTGCCTAATTCACTGGTTGCATGAGAATTTAATTTAGAATACTATCTGCTGGTGTTTAATATTACTGAGAAAAGTCATTAAGCTAAACCAAACCTTTCCTTGCCCAGCTAATCTTGTTCTTTTACCAGGTCAGAAAAGAGTGCATGAGTACCCTTATTTGCATGACAGTGCCCTTACTTGTATTGGGAAGTATCTTGCTATAAAAGTCCTTCCTCTTTCATCAGTAGAGAAAGCTCTGAAGGAATAAAAATTTATGTGGGTGGTTTTTGAACATTTCGTTGCATTTTTAGCTATATCCAGGTTTAACATAAGACTCACTATAACAAAACTTTGGGATGTGTTATTGGTTCCCATACATATTTACTCATGACAGGCTAGGACTTTTCCTCCTTCAAGGAAATGTGAGCAATTGTTTCTATGAAGGGAAATTCATTAAACAGAAACATAGCTCATCTCTAAGTTATTCTTGATTTATACCAGACATGAATCCTATTGACATTCATGGGGTTGAATTTCTGCAACTTTGGAGTAACATAGTGATAAGCTGAACCCTGCACTTTTAAACTACACCAGTATTTGCTTATGTGGGGAGTTGTCAAAGTGTTAGGATTTTGAAATGTACCTGCAACCCTGAACTGCAAAGTGTGGATTTTTCTCATGCCCTGTCCTGCCTTCTTTCTACTTACTATGAACTAATAAAATCTACTTTGCCATGCAGATAAGACACAGGTTTTAGGCAAAATGCACACTGCTGTTGGTTCAAGCTCTTATTTTCTTCCTCAACCAAGCTGTTGTTTCTCTGTGAGTTCCCTTCCTACACTGATACATATGGTCAAGGCCTGGGAAGGCTGTGAAGAATTTTCTCATTCTTTATGTATATGGACATAACCCCCTCCCCTTCTTTTCCAATTGGACCATTTTTTGTGTGGTTTAGGATCCCACGTTTCTTGCTCCATTCTTCATCATCTGGGAAATTGAAGCAATTATTTTTGCATCCTTAGAAAGAAAGGAGTAAAGAGATTGGCAGAAAACCTAAGGGTTATCAGTTTTTCTCTACAAAACACTGTGCATCTTACACCATAATTGATTTATTAATTTTTAATTTGCAAAGTAGAATTAAACTTTTGCATTGCTAGACACTGTGCTTGAATTGTGTGGGTCTGTCTGGTTTCTCTTTAAGGTCTTTTTAGCTGAAGTATTTTATTTTGTTTTAACTCAGAATAGTTATTTGGTACGACAGAGCAAGTATCTGGTAGTGTTTAATTTATTTGTTTATCTGTACTAAATTCACACAGGCCTTAGGTCTTTCAATCGACAGGAGAACCTGTTTAAAAACATGCATGTGTTGTACCATCTTGTTCATTTTTGTGGCATTTTGAATTAAAGACTGTAGCTGAGATACGCTTGAGAAACCAATATTGTCAGCTCTGGATATACTAGCAAATGAGCAGCAAAAGAAGACTATGAATGTCAACATTTTTTATGTAAGCAGTGCAAAGAGATATCATGGATATACAGGCAGTGAGGTGATTGTATGATTTACTACCTTGTCCTTGTGGCAAGATGTGGAACATCTATCTCAAGTGAAACTTCTCCTCTAGTGAGTATGTTTAAAATATCTTTAAACCTGTAGAAATGAAAGTAACTTAGATGACAAACCCAAGAGAAAACCTGCTCTTCTGACTGCTAGGCTTTAGGCTGGTTTCAGACCCCAAACACAGGCCCCTTCAGCTTAACACTAACAGATTCTCTGGTTGTGCTACTAGGTCGTTAACAGGTAGGATAGGGAAGATGCCAAAGTACCCTGGCATTTTCAGTATTTTTGGTTAAATATTTTCTCACATGATCTCTCAAAGGTAATAGTTGCTGGGGGCAATCTGTCCTCTCATGCTATCTGGAGGAGAGCTGTTGGATGGCAGTAGTTGCTGTAAACTAGCAAGTAGGTGAACAACTCTTCAGTTTAGGGTTTTATAACAGAAGCTCTAAAACCTCTCCAACATGCTTATTTTTTCACATAAATCTCTCTGCCTGATTAAAACAAGGTATGTTTCCAATAGCTAATTTTTCCAGTGTTTGTTGTGATATTGTTAAAGGGAGTTTTACTAACCATCAGTGTGTAAGTGAAATCTGTTGCTCTCCAAAGGCTGCATCCACTCTGCGCTTTTTTTGCCCCGTGCTTTCTATAATTGTTGGCATGGTTCTAGTTCTCCTTTTACTAGCAAGGGAAGGATCTCTCAGTGACTGTTATGTTAAGTATTAAGTCACATAATCTCTGAGTAAGGTGACAAGATGGTTAAAATGCCAACAGCTGCATAGTGTCCTGCCTACATTTTATGTTCCTGTTACCACCAACAATACTGAATCAGTGCTGGATGTCTTACAGAACTAGGGGGAAAATCAACCCTTTATAAAGCTTCCCTGACATTCAGCAGGAATGGAGTGGATGTTACTGGTCTAGTTAAGGTTTCAGCTATTTTTAGGAAAAAAACATAATTGACTTTTCAAAGTCATGATGGTTATTAAAAATCTTTGAATTATTAGACAGTAATTCATAGTCACTAAAACTTCCTCAGATTATATAACTCTTTTCCATTTGAAAGGGCATCTGTGCATTTTAATTGCAATATTTTCCTTGCGTGATTGGAAATAGAATTAATACTGTGGGGTTTTTACATCATTGAAGAGATTTATGCCATTTCTTTCAAAACATGACTCAGCATTTTTTTACTGAAAATGTTAATAGATTAGGAGCAGTATGTTGGACCATAGTACCACCAGCTGTTTGTTTTATTTCTCCTTGTGGTGTCATTGGCTTGACATTAATTGTACAGCTTTCATCCCACTGACAGTAGGAATACAGAAATTTTTGTGCCATTGTTTTGACACTCACAGGTTTATAGATGTCACAGGCATTCTCTAAGGAGAGCATTTTTATTGATCAACAGCTCTGCTGAGACTCTGTGTTACGTGTTCTTCTAATACAAATGCAGTTAGGACTGCAAAAGATCAGACAGGTAGGTCTTCCAGCATACGCAGAAAACTTATTGCAAGCATAATGTTAGAACCTGGGACTTGTGAAGCTGATATGAAGACTTTTCATCTTACAGGGTTAGTACATGTTGGCTGTGGCACCTCTGACTGCTGGTGGTGTGGAGGGAATTTATAGAATTGGAGAAGGCTAGTGAAGAGATTGCTGCATGATGAATTTGTGAGAGAGCAAGCTGAGCAACCTTACTGATACCTTAGGACCATTTAGAAATTAAGCTTAGGCCAGTGATTGACAGAAGAAGTGGCAGGATTACTTTTGATTGGTATTAAACGGTTCAGAATGGTAGTGGCTACCCTGGAAAAGGAAGGTGAAGAGACCAGTGGCTATTGGTTCTTTTTGGTTTTACCTTGGCAGGTAAAGATCATCATGTTGTTTCTCTAAAACTCCATGCAAGGATAGTGAAGTTATGTAGATTTATCTGGAGAGAGAATCTGCCTATTCACTATCTTTTTTGTTATCCAAGAAGAATGTGACTTTTTTTTAGTAGCTTTGCAGCTTACTCAACCTACAAAAATAATGTGGGGAATAAAAGGTTTCTGTCTAATGGGAAGTTTGGTAAAGTTTGAGCTTCTTCCATCATCCGTACTGCTAATGTTGATGGATTGCAGAAGCCTCATTGACAGTATTTTCTACTGCACTCTCCTCAGTCTGCTGTTTTCTGAAAATCACAGAAATTTTAGATCCATACTAGCAAAGTTATTACTGATACTGGTTTTTTTTCTGTTATTGTATGTCCCCATTCATCAGATGGGAGTGAAAGGCATTAATACTTTCTAAAAAATACTGAATGATGATGCTTCCTGAAGGCAGCAGTGTTTATGACCTTTGATCTTTATGCTTGTGGCTGAGATTTTTCAGATATGCCATGTAAGTCAGCATTATTTCTTTGCACTATCTCTTTTCATTATATTCAGGCAGTGTCAATTTTGGATTTTTTAATTTAAAAAAAATATTGAGGATGTGCAGGTCAAATAGAAAGAGAGAACTTGAATACCCAAGTCATTATTATTGGGGTGGAAAGTGTGAAAATATGTAGGCTTGGTATTATAGCTGAGAGTAGTGCCAGCAAAGGAGTGAGATTTCCATTTGGGAACGACCTTGAGCATTTCCTTTTCTCCAGATTCCCTAAATCCAGAGAGGAAAGTGATGGCTTTGCAAGTACTTCCTTGTTGCTGATTTTCAGCATGGCATGGGTCTCCAAGGAGCACTTCACCTGGCATTAAGGCAACAGCAGAATGCTATATTTACAGCAGTCTTGCAGTCTTGTGTGGGAATGGTTGAGGTTTCCAGCTGAAAGAGAGGAAACAGTGACCACAGAGTAAAGGCACTGTGGAATTACTCACTTTTAGCCTTTGTTCCACCCTTGATGTGATAAGGTGCAATCCATGCATGGATGTAAGGTTACTGCTATCAAGAACAAAAAATAGATGGCTTCTTAAAGAAACAAATTTACCATGTGAAGTTACTAATTACACTTTAATGATAGGCAGAAGGGCAAAAAAGACCAGTGTTTGCATAAAGCATGATAGGCATATTTTAAGTCAGGTCTTGCTCTGCTGTGTCTTGCTTCCTCTTGCTTCGTTCCCAAGCCACACTCCCTTTTTACTCTTTTTTTTCTTTTCTTTTTTTTTTTTTTTTTATCTGTGACATCTGCTTGGAGCTTGTCCCTCCTGTGATACCATACTACTTGCAGCTGTTCAGACCTCCAGCTCTGAGCTGTGCATGGGGTGCCCTGAGCATACGGCCTTTTTGATGTGTGATAAAACAGAACCAAGCCACTGGGGGTATGGAGAGGGAATGCAGCAGAATATCAATAAACCTGTTCTGAACAAAGCTGCAGCTCTGTGGTGGAATAGACATTTCACTGAAGTGTCAAGTAGATGGATAATGTATTCTAATTAGGGACTGACTGATACCCTGGAACTCTGAGACCTTTGGAAATAAGATCCAAAATGCTAACTATTTTTGTAGTGTGTGTTTATTTTGCATTTGTTTAATGCCTTAAAATGTATTTGTTGCAGGAAGCTATATACTGAGCTATGTTTTCTTGCAAAAACTTTCAGCTGTAAAATTGCTTATTGCCTGTTTTAAGGACCTTTGAAATTTGTATATAAACCTCTTGAAGTGTGCTATACATTGTTAAAATACAATACTGTGTTTACTGCCTGTTGCTCAGCATGTGATTTTGAGCAATAAGCTGTAGTGACATCAGAAGCAATGGTTTTGAGGGGTGGGGGGGTTTTGTTTGTTTTGGTTTAGTTTTCAAAAGTATTGCACTTGGAGTGGAGAAAATGAGCCAGATCTTGTGTAATTGTGTAAATTGGCATAGATTCATTGGCTTCAGACCTCTGATGCTATTTCTCCCCAGAAGAGGAGCTGGGCCTATATATATGTTGTACAGGCACAATACATTCAGAACTAGTGCTGAAGTTCCTAGCATATGGTAAAAATATTGTGCAGCCTTGCCTCCTGCGAGTCCCAAGGGACAAATCAGTTTCTCCACACCTGTGTGACCTTAGGCAGTGGTTCATTGTAATTTGATAGAGCAAACACTGGGAGTGGCAAAAATGGCTTGCAGTTACTAGAGTCTCTTATTTTCTACAGATATCAGCAGGATGACATGTTTCTGAAACCGGGCTAATTAAGGAATTTTAAATATTCTACTCTATTTTCTTGTATAATTGGAATGTCCCAATTTCCTCCTACAGAAGTAATGGAGATATGTTTTCCTGAAATATTTCTAAAACCTTTGGACCCCATACTGACAGAGCTTCAGATTTATGTGGGAGATGATAATGATTGCTAGCTAATGCAATATTAAAATATTTTCTTTATTTCAGTACAAAGATGGTTTCCAGATTTATTGTAGTACCACCAAGTTATTTTGAGGTATAGGATATAGTGACAAGCATATGTGTGGTTAAGCAACTAACAGATAAATTAGGGAAAGTTCAGAAGATTCAGACTTGAGACTGGGAAGTGGATTAGATTTCACATACTGCATCACACAGAAACTGACTGAGGCTGTAGCTGTCCTATGGTATTTCACAGATCTGTAAATGTTTTTTTAAAGATGCTCAATCCAACACTTAGCTGGCTATAACAAGGACTTAAGGGAGCAAAAGGCTCTTTTTTCTTTTTTCTTTCTTTTGCTCTGTTGCTTCATTAGCTTTGGGAATGCTGGTTCCATTACTGTGAGTTTTCCTGTATAATTTAAGAAAATAATGAAAGCGTGCATATTTTCCTCAGTGTTCTTGGCATTAAATCTGTCTTTAGATTTGTTTAGCCTCTTTTTTATACACAGTGTGGGCTGGTATCCTTTTGAATATTTCAAAACTGTAGAAATTGTTTTGGGTTGTTTTTATTCAAGATAGAAGTTTCTTTTTTTCTTTTTAAGATTGAAACATGAAAAAAAAATCATTGCAACAATACGTAAGTTCCCATCTCTCTGTGGCAGTGGTATTAGTGCATGCCATTTCAGAAAAATATCAGTGCTTCATGTTTGCGTTCTTCTCTCACAAGCATCCATAATAAATACCGTGCTGTTGTGGGATCCAAATGAGGTAATTTTAGTGCAAATAGCACTGATATTTAGTGCTAACTTTTGGGTTTTTTTCTCTTCTAGGATCAATAACTGTTTCATGTTTTGGTTCAATAGGGATGGATTTTGGAAGGCTTCCCTGAAAATCAGGAACAGGCATGGATGCTGCAATCATCTGGCATCATTCCTAGGCATGTTGGTAAGCAGTACAAGGTTTATGTGTGATTGCATCCAGTAGGAAAGACTGGAAGTGTTTATCCCCCCAAATCCTCAATAAATTCAATACCAATACTGAAGACACTGGAGTCACCAGACAGCAGAATATTTCAGTATGGTTCAGATTCACTCAAAAACCTGTGAGACTTTAAACCCTGTCTTTCACACAAGACCCCTTTTCTTACACGTTAGAGTTCTGTAAATTCAAGACCACTCCAGCAAGTGTCTCTGAGCAGCTATTGGTAGCTTTGTTTCTGTCCTAGGAGTGGGTCCAAGTTTTCTCTGACTTCCATCTCTAGAAATCAGCCTTTATCCTCAGACCAAAACAATTCTTTGTGTACTAAATACAAATTCATCCTTCTATTGAATTGGAGAATGCCAACCTAGCAAACTTTATTCCACCAAGTGAAGTGGAAACATTGTGACTTTAAGCTTGACCTTTCAGAGTATGGGTGGATTTGAGAGGAATGTGTGTTTACTGGCAGTGCTGATAGACAAGACAGTGACAGTTGCCCTTGCCATCTTAGAAGCCAGTTGTCCCAAATGAATGTAGTTAGAGGACCTACTTAGAATGTAAGAAATTATTACAACGGTGTGGAATACAGTGTGAAATGATAAATGTAGAGCTTGCTAGTGGATAGCGAACTGAATGTTAGCGAACTTGATGAATTGTCACTTTGGATTTGATCTGGATGAGATTTGACTGTTAATGAAGAATTCAGAATCACTGCAATAGAGTTAGGCAAAAATGTTTAATGTCTAGTACTTGCATGTATTTTTAATATAGCTAATAACATCTGAAGTTGAGTTTTGCTCACAATTATATCTGTGCAACCAAGACCTGAATGAGAATCTTAAAATTCAGTCTGTCTACTTAATGAAAAAGAAGATTGAGAGGAGATTTACAGTGTGTGAGTACCTTAATAGGGAGAAAAGTATTTGAAAGAGCTATTTGATACAGAGAAGAAAGTCATAAGAGGAACTTGTTTGAAACCTGTAATCAAATGCACTGAAAATAGTAATTAAATGACAGTGTTTAACTGTGAGGATGATTAGCCAAAAGGAACCTAGGGAACTGAGAGATTCCCATCTTTTGATGCTCTCTAGTCAAGTTTGAACACTCTTCTGTGCGATTATTAAAAAGTTTCACTGCTCTCACTACCAAAGTACCTGAGTTAAAAGTAATTGTTTGTGGTATAGAAGAGAATCGGTCCTGAATGATCTGTGGGCACTTCTGTCCTAGGCTCCAGGTACAGTGTTAAGTGAGGGGGAACCCTGTTAATTGGTGTGGATGATGGGGACAACTAGTACTTATGGGTACTGGACTGTATTAACATGTATTTTATCCCTCTATACTGTTTAGGAGGTGGAACAAAATTCTGAAATTCTGTTTAGAAGCAGCATAAAGTACTTGCAGGTAGAATATTCGGAAAGGAGAATGAGGCAAATGTGCTTGAAATACTTAACTAACAAGAGCTACACAAGTAACTAACAAGAGCTACACTTTTTTTCTTCTTCTTTTTTTTTTTTTTTTGTGCTTAGTTGTGCTTTATGCTCCAGACACTGTGCTGGTAGAGAGGAACAGTGGGAAAAGGCTTGATCCCTTCACAGAAGGTGCAGTATGTGTTTGTTTCTAATTTCCACTAGAAACTGGAGTGTTGCCTGGTGTCAAGAAACACTGTAAAAACAGTGGGATCAAAATTTAGATGGTATCCCTTTAAGCTATATAAATTTATTTATATGAAATAAATCTAAACTGCTTGGGAAAAGTATTTGTTGACATTGCATTATTTTTTGTGCCAATGAAGTATGGGAAAATGTAAAGCTCAGTATTGGGCCTGCAAACAGTAGACTATGGCAGTACAGAATATTTGAAGGTTGGATCTCTTCACATGAGCTTAAATTTTGCTATGCATCTTTGCTAGATCCTGGGTTTTTTTCTGAGATGCAGATATACTTTTTAGGTATCTTCCATTAAATGACTGTCAAATAGACTTAGCTCTGTATTGTCTGTTGAGTATCATTACCAGTCATCCATCATGAAATAAAATCCTGACATTGCTCATGAAAAAAATCACGTTGGAAGTTTTAGGATTGGAATTAGAGGGAACATTCTTAACTAAAATGGCTTTTACTTGCTATAAAGGAGATTTGCTTATCAAAGGTCTTGCTTAAGGTTCAGTCTAAGAATTCGGAGAGCTATCCCCAGGTCCTGGTTCTTACTCATCCTGCTGTCCTGGCTACACGGGTGGCCAGTTACCTTGGCCACTTCCTAACTGTGCATCTGCAGAGTAATAGTCAGCTGTCAGTACAAGTAGCAAGGGACATGCACAAGTTATTGCTTGTGCCACAATATAAAGATTAAAGACCTTGATTTTGTTTAGGAAACTTTTTGGAGCTGAGCAAGACCTATTAAGTCATCCTCTTAGTTCCTAATCAGTGTCTAACTTCTAGAGGTGTACCATACAACCTTTGACTGGCCAAGTGATCCCCTGGTACAGCAACGTTTGGTGAAACCAGAAGATCTATCTGAACAGGAGATGTCAAAGAAACTGCTGGAATATCACAGAAACTTTCCTGAGGTTTTCCAGACCTACCAAAAAGTTTTGAAATCAATCAATGCAGACCAACCGTCTATGGATGTCCTCTCACAAGGTAAATATGTACCTTTGTGGCAAATCTGATAGTTGATAAACCCTTATTTGAAAGGTATGTCCTAGCCGTTAGAGATGGTTTGTAGGATTAGGATTAGTCAACACAGATGGCTCCCAGCTGAGCTGTGTTCTCTCTAGTATAGTGTTTGAGCTGTTCCTGGTAATTATTTTACAGGACTAGAGTAAGTGCAGATAACTGGAAAGTCTTAGTTCCACAGTCCTGCCAAGGAACAGCTGACTCAGTAGAGCAAATGTCACGGTTATTTCTGCAAGAGTCTCTTCTAAAAGGCTGCATTGTGGCTCAATTGTTAATCTCCCAAAGGGCTAGTACCTTCCACAAGTCTGATAACAAGAAGTAGGAGTAGTTCAAAGCTGGTAACATTTCATTATTTAAAAGCTGTTTGTCCTCATAGCTTTTCTGTTCAACAATTCTTGTTTGCCTTTGCCTGATTGTAATGCAATCTGACTTCTAATGTTGATTCTTCAAGAAGAGAATAAGGAAACTGCCAGAAAGACCAATTGATAATGTACTTTGTAGCTGTCAGTCTGTAGATGATCTGTTATATCCCAGTAATTTTGCATCTCAGAAAGGTCTTTTTTTAATAACAAGTGCTGCACTTTTAAGATAAACAAGTAGGAAGTTTATATTCTGAATTTACACATTAATTACCTCTAAATTACTTAATTAAATTTAAAAGTTCATATCATCATTCATAAAGAATTCATGCCTTGAATTGTAAATAAAAATGTGAGAGCCTGAATATTAATTATTATTAATTAATAATGTAGTGAGATAAATTGAAAACTGGAATGAAAAAATTCTCTCTAGATCTTTTTTCTGCAGTGCATCAAGCAGCCAGATATTTATTTTTTTTAAGAATAATTAGATGTGGAGACTGTCTAGGGGATCATTACTCCTAATTAACTTGGTTATTTACTGCAAATTAAGCATCATTTGTAAGCAGGGTGCTTTGCCTGTAATGTTTGTGCTTTTCAATACACTGGGCTATGGAAAATGTTCAGAATAACTAGAGCACTCCTTGGGTAGCTGATACTTGGTTTTTAGGAAGCTATGCAGCAAACACACTATTTTCTATTACTATTTTTCAGGGGTTTTGTTAAGTACTTTTATTGTTACAGATAGAGTTAAAAAAGAAAGAGGAGATTTCTCACCAATATTAGTATTACTGTGGAATGTTTCATACAATTATAAAAATCTGTAAAATTTTAAACTTTAATGCGATTACTGCTAATGTATACTAGGATACGTGACATCAAATACAATTGTACAGCGCAGTAACCCAGTACAGCTTGTGGCACCAGAGAAAGGGAGATACACAATCCCATGTGGTTGCAGTATGAGTTAGTTCCTCAGCATTTTAGGTCCACTATCTAGAAGTAGCAGGGCTGGAGTTTGTTGGAGATGCTTGTTATTGCAAAAAGATTTTATAATGATACCAAAGTGTGTAGCAGAGGGTCCTCAGAAAAAATTGTTAGTTAGTATACAGCAACGTGTTAACAGTGGTAGTTAAAATACTGAGCCTTATGATGTTCTCCAGCAATCCTTTGTGTTTGGATTTTTTTTTAATATGGGCTTATGATTCATACAAACATTACAAGTCTAAGCCTGTCCTATTTGTTAGACTAAAATACTGTTTTATTACAAGGACTCTTTAGAGTGTTATATTTGAACCGAAGATGTCTGGGCTAACACTTAATTGTATCTATTGCAATTACAGAGGAAATCAAAGCCTGTGTAGGTGTGCCCATGCTGCTTTAATCATGGGTAACCACAGCAGTCAGGTTTCAGTGGCGTGAACTTTAGCAATGGCATTTGAATAATGAACCCTGGAAAGCTTGCATAGCTTGTGCTGAAGCTTCAGCTGCTCTCCTCACTAGTTACTGTTAGCCATAAAAGGGGTATGGGGAGTAAGAGTCTTTGGCTATATTCAAATGCTATCCTAATCTTCCCTCACTGCTAAGCTGTGCCTTCTTTTAGCTTCTTGGTGATCTGTCAGGTTCTTTTTTGATTTTGTAACAAAGTTCAGATCTCTGTGATACAGCAATGTTGATGATGCTTCATGTGTCCTGTGGTCTTTCCAAAGCTTTTATAATCTGTAGATTGACCCAAATGTAGTTTTTCCTGCACGGTTCAAAGTGTAGAAGAATGATGTCCAGCAAACAGAGTGAAATTGGATATAGAAGCTCCCATATCCTTTATACGTTATGCAAAAATAATGGATAAAAGAATAAAATCATACTCGGTTAAGTGTTGTTCGTGCTGTATTGTGATGTAACATCCTATGCTACAAGTCTATAATATTGTAATTAGGAGTCTGTTAATCACACACACACAACTGGATAAATGACATGTTAATTTAGCATCCTGAGTTTTTATGCTTAAATATTTGTTCACAAACTGCAGAAAGTATTAAATGTAATTATATCCCTCTAATTTGCATGGTAAAATTGTACCTATCAAGCAAAAATTACTTCTGTTAAAAACAACATGGTAAAAGAGCAATTATTAATTGAATCTGCTCTTTAAAATGCTTTTGACATCTACATCTACTGATGAAAGAAATTATAGGAATGTGATAATAGTAAGATTTCTAAAGTGCCTCTCAGTGCAAGTTGCTGACATGACAGTTTTATCAGTCCTGATTTTGGATGGAGTATCTGGATGTTTCGGTGATAAAATAAATAATCAGCATTATAACCTTCTTAAAATAAAGACAGAAGTTAATCAGTACTTATATTTAAAAAAAACCAACAACAACCAAACATGTAAACTGTATTTCTTGCCTTTCTCTCCTATTCTAGTCCTTACGTATGTCCAAACACGGCACCGATCAGCTGCCCCCTTTACACCACGGGTTCTGTTTTGTGGACCCCCAGGCAGTGGGAAGAGCCTGCAGGCAGCACTAATAGCTCAGAAATACGGTGTTGTCAACAGTAAGTTCTCAGTAAATATGCACTTTGCTGAATTCCCTCTTTCTCTCTTTTTGATCATTTATCTTTTGCTGTCTGTCTTTCTTACTTGCTCATAAAATTTCTCTGTTTCTCCATTGCTATGGATGTCAAATTTTTGAGGGAAGTGAAGAGTATTTCAATGAAGAAATATAAACCAATAGAGCATATATTCTGTGACAAACCAGTTCTAACATTTTTTCAGTCATCATTTTTTATACTCTTTGCATCACTATTTTTCCATGTGTTAGATTCCTGTAGTGCACTGAATTCCTCTGTGGATCAGTGGATCATGAGTAATGTCTTTGCACTTTCAGCTGCCTGACCAAAATTGGGGTACTTTTAAAATAGATTTTCCTCTGAACTTTAATGAAGACTCAGGTTCTGTGCATCTGAAGTAATGTATTAGAAAAGGAAGTAATTGTTTAAAAGTGTGCTCTCTTTTCTCTTGTAAAAGAGGCCCAGAAAATTCTGTATGAGACTTGTTCATGGTTAGCATGCTAATGTTATAAAGTCCTATAACATGAGTACACAGCTTGGTGATAAGATCAATGCAATATGTGTCCATGTTCTATAATGTCTTCTAATAGTGGAGTAGCCACAAATTACTTCAAACAAATGTCTCATATCTGTAAAATTTGCTGATTAGTCATATCTTCTTTGTGAAGTAAAATGGAAGTTTATTTCATTAGTATTCTTTCAATGTATATCAAATAAAAAAATCAGTTAAGTAGGAAATGATTTTTTTATCTTCAGGAGATTCTTTAATTAGTAGAACTTACTCTGTTGTCCATAGTGATGTGCCAGTTTGCTAGTGTCTTCCCTGAACTCCTGGTGAAGTCAAAAGATTTCATTGACCCTGGATTTGGCTTTACATGTGAAGAATAACCTCAAGATCTGAGTGGTATTGTTTTCAATTACAGGATCAGTAGATCTGCTCAGAAAAGAAATCAATTATTTCAAGTTCAACCTTGAACCTTCAGAAAAAAACCATATGTTTTCCATATAATTGGTCCAAGTAATGGCTAGGTCGTAGGTTTGTGCAGTTCGTTAGAGGTACAGAAACGGCTATAAAACTGTCTACCTATCAGTTTGGGCTTCTAGGTTTAGTATTCTTGTATTTTAAATCTTTTTATTGTTATTTTAGTGTTTTAAAAACCCCTGTGAATATGACTCAAATGATATCCAGTGAAATTAAAAAAGATAAACTTAAATTATTTAAAAATCTATGTTACAATACTGATAAGTACAAATAAAATTGATAGAATCATTATGCTATCAGTTATTTTAATAGCACTGTTTTATCGATTCATATTGAAAACATTTGTAGATTATTCAAAGCTGTATTTTTAATAATTGTTTAATTGGCTTAATGAAAAATAAAATGCATATTTGAATGTGTTAATGAAAAATTAACTTGTTTTCATGTTTCTGAATTATTTTTTTAACTTTATTTCTAAACCTGCAAGTTTGATAGTGTTTTCATCTAGGTCAAAATTTACATATTTTTTTTTAAAGTAACTACTATATGAGAGAGTTGCAGCTCTTTTTACTAAATACCTTTATCCATATGTTGAATTTTAAGTATACTGTAAACCAAATACTTGAAGAATTAAGTATTTAAAACAGAGTCAGAAGACTGTAATTTTTCAGAATAGTATTCAGCATATACTTAATTTCCAGTTAGGTCCTTGGGATTGAAGCACAGGCTTAAAAATTTAGACCTGTGTTTAAACAGTCGCATGAATTAGATTGAAATTATATATATATGTATCAGTTGTCTTAAGTTGGGGTCTGTGCACTGAGTTTGTTACGGTTTTACACCATTTATTGTGAATATGAATTTGCTTCTCCAGGGCAACTAGTGCCTGTTGAAATTTGTGTTCATTCCTTGTCACTTAAACATTAAGCTTCATCAGCTTTGTCCAAGAGATGTTCCTGTGCAGTGTTCTTACTCTTGTTTGCCAAACAGTGTGATTAACAGGGATAATGCAGATGAAAGAGCTTTCTTCTTTTTTTGTTAAAGTCAGTGCAGCTGTAGATATTGGTGCTATTGATTTCAGAAAAGGTGGAATCAACTTGTGATTATTAATTGAAAGGTCATGCAGTAACGTACAGAGTGACTTTTATCTAATACTTACCAAAACTGAGTTGAAACTAGGACTTGTGATGTTGTGTAACCTCTCTATGTCTTAGCTCCCTCTCTGTAAAATAAGGGTCAGGACTGTGGTATCTACAGGCATGGGGCAGTAAGACTCATTAATATTGGTCAGAAAGTGCTATCCAAGCCCAAAGTAGCAGTATTTCATGTACAGCTGTCCTGACTAATACTTTAAATCTGCATCTCCTGGTGTTCTGTGTATTTGAAGTCAATGATAATATTGCATTAGCGCAGTTTTTTAAGTATAATTCTTACATGATCATTAAATGATCTAGGGAGTCACTTCCTTGAACTGTGGATTATCCTGCACCTCCAACAGTGCAGTTCAGATGCTGTTCAGCAGGTGTAACTTTATTCAGTAATTATAAGTTTATAAAAAGTGAAAACTGCTAGCAATCCCTTGAGTTATTATTTCAGAAACATATTTGATTAATATCTTTCCTTCTGTCTCTGTTTTTAATATGTTCTTTACCAAATGTATTCTTTTTTATTCAGTATTCTCCTGTGCTCGGTCTCTTTCGCTTTTTGCTCTGCTTGGCCAAAAAAAAAAATAATAATATACTAACAACAAACCCAAAAAACCTACAACTTTTATTTTATTCAGTGACCTTATTCCAGTATGCAGCTTCTGGGTTTTTTTTTTTCTTTTCTTTTCTTTGTTGCTTCCTTTTTAAAATTTAACCTTGTGTCTTTTTTGTTCTTCCTTCCTGTTAGTTTGCTGTGGGCAACTGCTAAAGGAGGCTGTTGCAGAGAAGACAAAACTTGGAGAACTCGTTAAGCCTTATATTGACAATGGATACCCAGGTAGGACATGTTGTTGTCTCATTACACTGTAGTTACAAATTTGTGGCAAAAAATAAATTGTGAGTGATTTTTTCTTGGTCATATTCTAATCTGAGTTACATCAGAGTAATCTGGAAGTTGATTAATTCCATTCATTACATATGATTTGTAGCGCTGCATAACAGAAGTTAGATTTCAAAGCTCTTCAATATCTTCCAAGCAAATAGTTCACTGTTCCAGTGACATTCCAATTTCTTGTACACATTCCAAAATTTGAATTCCATATTTTTATCTCTATAGATGTATAATTTTAAAATGTTAGTTTTATAAATTTTTTACTACACTTAAAAACTTTTATTTTTAAAACTTAAAAAACTTTTAATACACTTAAAAACTGTTACTTACAACACAGTATGGTGTTTCATTTGTATTTCAAGTGGATTTCCATAAAGACTCTGCTTTTCTATGTGGATTTTGACTTTTAGAACGCTACTGTAGATTCCTCTACTTTCATGCAAATATTTTAAAATTAAAGTTTCTTTGCACTTCATTTCTATCAGCACTTTTGGGTTAGGAGAGGACTGCCATAAAGAATATCTAAGCATGCTTTGCTTTTGGAAAGCTCTGCAGTGATTTCGTATAAATTATAAATACTATAAGTTCCTTAGAGCAGCAGCTTAAACTTACATGTTTGTTAGTGATCTTGCACAAGGACAGCTCCTGTATGTGGTGGGTATTAAAAATCAGAAAAGATCTGTGGTTCCAAAGGATAAGTTGTGTTTCAGTAGGGTGGAAGAATGTTTATTTTGCCAAATCACAGTGGTCTGGAAGAGGAATTTTCAGTCCTGTTTCTGGCAACAGGCCAAATGGTTATATACAAATATAAGGAGACAATCTTGCTGAAGATTGAGAAATCTCGGTTAAGCTTCAGTATTAATGGAATTTTGAGCAAACCCCCCCAGAGCAAAGAGAAATCTTCATTGTCTTTTATTTTTGGCAAGGAAAATAATTTGGTGAGGTGGAAAGCTTGAAAGTCCTGGGTTTTGCACAATAGCTTAATTCTTAGACTGAATTACACAGATCTGAGACATGAGCCTATAAAATTAACTGAGGTTCCCTTGATACCATACCAAAAGATTCACTACTTTTCTAAGCATTTAAAAAAAGACCTTTGGCAGCCTGCAGCTTTGGGTATTCTATCCCTCTGTCAGTCACTTTATCAAGCCACAAGGCAATACATTTTAACTCTAAACTTCATCTGTAGTGGATGGATTGCATTTACTTATAATGCAGTAACTTGGCTTGTTCAATGCATCAATTTTCCGTGGCAACCACTCTATTGCTGGGACTAGGAGTTTATGTGGGAACCACTAGAATGGAAAACATGAATCTCTACAGCCTGAAAGAAGGAAGCTGGGTCCTCTGTAATGCAGGCACAGAGATCTAGGAAAGGATTTTCTGATTTGGAGGTATTGCTAATCAGAATGGCCTTTTCACTCAAAGGCAAGAGATCTTAGCCTATGTGAATTACAATGCACCCTGGATCTTCACATATGGGAGTAACTTCGTGTGTATAGTCTGATTGACCTGAATGTGACTACTTGTGTATCCAGTCTAACTCACACATGGAGATCATTTTAAGCTCTGGGTTTGTGTCTTTTTCATGGTATCCATCAATGTCAGAACCTTATGTGCGTACTCTAATTTCACTTTTTTCTCATCTCTGTGAAGTAAAGGACAGCCTCACTCTCTAAATTTCAGTTATGGCTGAGATGGGAGTCTGGATGATCTATTTGTTCAAAGATAGGTCCTTTAAAAGCTTTCCTTACTAAAGTGCTCTTTGTATATTTTATAAACTTCATCTTAACCATTAAAGTTCCTTAAAGGAGATACCAAAAGCATTCCCAATAGAGTAAAATAATTGCACAGATTGTAATTTTTAGCCAGTCCTAAAAATATGCACATCCTTAGTCCAGGGGAGCTGCTTTCATTTCAGGAAAATGACATTGAAGTTGTAATTCCTTTCTTCCTCCAAATTAGAAATTATTTCAGATTTAGATTAATTTTTTAATATAGCATGCAAGGATAAAGCTGTACAATGCTCCTGAAAGTTAATGGGAATCATAACCATGTTGTGCTGAAAATTTCTCCCTTAGTTTTTCCTGTATGCACATATATTTTATTTTGTGGGACATATAACGGAATTAAGGGCTGAATAAAAATAAATATTATATAGCAATACCAGAAATAATAAGTTCTGTCATTTTGCTAATCCTCCTCTCCCAGGAATAACAAAGAATGAATTTACATTAGTAAACACTAACAAGAATTCATTATGGCCCTCGCAAGAGGCTTGGAGAAAATGAAATAATATAGTGTACTGAAGGGGAAAGATGGGCAAAGAATCCTTGCTGTCTTGCTACAGAGTTACAACCAGGTTAATACAGAGGAAAGATTCTCACACTATTGACTATATTCAGTTTCAAGAAAATGAAATTTGAAAAGAGTTAGTTTAGTCAATAGCAGACAGTGTTATAACTGGAAAAGCAATTAGAACTTCAAAATTTTCATTGCATTTCTAGTTATTTACCAAGTAAGCTTAGTTGCTCCTTTGGGAGAGGAATCATGCAAGTGATAACATCACAGAATACTCTGGAACTAAAGACAGACCATGAGAAATGTTGTACTCAAATCATTACTACTCAAAATGAAACTAGTGCCATAAAATCTTGAGGATGTGCCTCATATATTCTTAAAATGCTTGCCCTGGGGATTGATCTCAGTGTGGTTTCCCTTCTTGTGGACACAACTGATTGCATACAATTAGTCATTTAAGCTTGCCAACGGGTTATGTTGTGGTGTCATAAAAATGCTCAAAAACTAGTTTACTCAAAAAACAGCTTATTTAAAGCTACCTTGTTACTGAGTTATTGAGGCTGTCCACTGGTCTGTTCTAGTTCTGGTTGACTCACTCAGATCTCTTCTTGGGTTTAGGATTCACAAACATTCTTTATATTGTTTTTTCCTGTACTGCAGCTTCATGTATACAACATGTATTTCAAGAACAGCCCAGACAATTCTATTATTCACCCCAGAAGGCAACTCAGTGCATTCCCATTTTCTGTATTTTTTACATCTCCTGCTTTATCAAACTTCTCAGTTTTGTATATGGTGATTTATTTTGCTTAATTAAGGTAGCATAGATATTTTGAAGCCCATTAATGTTTTAATTCCCAGGACATTCTAGTCTACAGTTGGTACACACTAGATATTGAAAAATGCATTTTCAGTGAAAAGTCAAGCAACTCAACTGCATTCTGTCTGTCATAAACATAGACTTGTTCTTTGGACAACCAGTCTGAAATGCAGAGACTTTTCCTTTAGGATATTGTGGTTTTTGCTGAATACTGGGTAATTATTGCTGACTATACTCTGGGCAGAAAATTACCAGCATTGAAGTCTGAGACCAGTCTTCTGGTCACTAACTCCAGTTAGTTTAAATCTGGGTCAATAAGCACACGCCGTTTGCTTGGGCAGCATAGGAGACCTTCCATTTGGAGTAAGTGGTGAGCATAGTGGCCAGAACCTTTCCACAAGCAGCAAGACAACTCAGATAAATTAATTCATTCGGTGTGATTCCTTCTGGAATGTTGTGAAGAGACTGTTCTGTAGACTGTTCCTCCGCTTCCAGTAATTCAGGCTACGGACAAATGATGCATATGTAGATAGCCTGTTCATAGACCCCACAGGCTTTGTGAAGACCTTTATGCAAAATTTGTGTCTCCGGGTTGCTGTAATTCTGAAGCGGTCTAGACTGCCTTCTGGACCTGTCTCATTGCAAACATGGGCATGCGTTAATTTGAAGTTACATCTGGAGGATCTATGTGCACCATTTTAAAGGTGTCTGTCAGAATTTGATACCCTGGGAGAAAAAAAAATATTCAGAAAGCGTATCTGCTCCCCACCCATTCCCTGGTATTTGCTCCTTGAGATGTTTGCATTTTATTAATGAAAATAGAGGCAGAAAGATGTTGGCATTGGGGGCATCACTAAAATAAGAAAGGTCATCAGTTGAAAAGAAATTTGCATGCCATTCTGTCTATTCAATTTTCCATGTTTTCATGGTGAAATAGCATGGAGTAATCACTGCTAATTAATGTATCTATTTGCAATGCTGCAATAAATGGAGCCAAGAAAAGTGAGATAACAGGAAAAGAGCATGAAGAGGAGGGGGGAAAAAACCACTCCCAAACCAGTAAAATTCTGCTTTTCAGCTGGGAGAACCACTATTAGTTTGGGTAATTGTTTTTTCCATCAATATGAAGATTCAGGTGGTAAAAGAGAGCTGATTCATGGAAAACAGAGAACACTGCACTGTTTGCAGCCTGTTAGAGTTGAACACACACAATCTGTGTTGTTTTTTCCCCTTCCTTTTTCTATTTTTTAAGTAGTAATATCTGAAGCTGTCCCCAATGGCAGTCTGCATGCAGGGGGTAAAATCTGGAATTCCCTAATTTCTCCTATTTTCTAATAAAAACTATTACTGTACAAATGTAGATTTTATTTTTTCCCCCTTATTTTAAATTGGAATGGTTTTAAAGGGGTGCTTTTTGGTGTAGCCTCTGAAAGTTGGGGTCCCCTGGTGATTGTGATCACAGTCTCACTGAAAGCACTTGGGGGTTTTTTTGACATCAAATTAATATTCTCATCACTAAGTGTGAAGTACAGATTTGACAATAGAGCAGCTTTCTCTTTGTTAAAAACTTGCAAAGAGTTTCAGAGTTGAAAGGCTGAGTAAATCTTTATATCTGAGGAGGTAAGCTTAGTGTTATTTCTTGTTTTTAACAGCGCTGTACTGGCGAGCTGCAGGCTGTCTGAACATTGGAGAGAGACCCTTTGGGAGCTCCATTGGTTTTCAGCAAGTCTTTGCATGCAGTGTGTTTGTACTAGCTGAAGACAGCGCATGGCTCTCTAAATAATTTACAAGTTGATTAATAGACTCACATGGGTATAATTAGAAGAGGGAGAGACAGCAGCTACAGTAACGGGTACAGTGCTTGGGGGAACTAGAGACTTTATTTTTTTTAAAGAAACTTTCTAGGGTGCTGGGCGTTTGAAGATAAGTTGGGAAGAGCTCAGTGCCTCTTCTCTTTTGAAGTGGAAATAGGACAGTTTGAATCCGTCGAGTTTAATTTTTCACAAGCTTTAGGGGCCCTGCAGTGCAACTCCCTTTTTATTATTGAAAAAAACTCTCCATTTTTCTTTCATTTTTCACACACATGCACACACACATGCGCACACACACACAGAACCTAAACAGTAGCTAATAAACAAATCCATTTTCTGCGTTATTTAAGTTAATTTTATAATGATGCTATATGTTTACCTGTATATGCACCTCAATCACAAATATACTGTGTAAAGTTATGGAGATATTTATGAATACACCGTACTTTAATTTATGCATTTTTAAGAAACCTTCACCTCTGTTTGACAATGCTTTTGAAGTAGCTCCGTTTTTCAAGTCAAACTTTTGACTTTTCCTCTGGGACTGCTACAAAGGTTTTTTTATGGAAAATAGGTAGCAGGCTTTTTTCCTACTAGGAGAAAATTGGTGGTCAAGAGAACAAAATAAAATTTAATGGGTTTTTTTCTGTTTTAAGTGTCCATATTTTAATAAAAAATGCAAGGTTGTAGAATAGAAAGTTTTACATGAAGGCATATAGGCAGTAAGTTATCTTCTTCCCTGAATTTTACTTTTTTTGCGTGTTGAATCACTACAGTATAACTTAGAGTCCTCTTTTTCTTTATTTGAAAATTTAGAAGGTATTTTTCTTTATTCTACACAACATGCAACAATCAAAATTGGCATATCTACCTAGCAGATATTCAGGGCTGAAGTAACACTTGGGGCACTCAGTCTACAAAGATGTTTTTAAAGGCCACCATATTTAACAGTAAAAAAACAACAAAAAAAAATATCCCAAAAAACCAACCCTGGAAGCCAGACCAGAGCAAAAAAAACCCAAACTATTTTATTTAAGAGTCCACTGCCATTGTTTTCTGGAGGAATTGTGATAATCAGTCAGTCCTGCCTGTATATATTTTGTGAATTTCCTGGTTTTGCAGCAGTATTCATCATTACTGATGTTACTGGAGTATCAATAGTCCAATACGAGGTATCGCAGCTCACAGGGGTAGTGCTGCTGCAGGCTAGGGGTTTGCATGAAGGAGGGGGTAAAACAGGTTGTAAGTTAAAACCTATCGGATGCCCACAGTTCTCATTTTCAGTCAGCAGGCATTGTTGTGTGCCACCAAAGTGCCACAAGCCCTCATGGATCTGAGTGACACTGTGGTCCTTGGCCATACGGGGCCTCATGGTTGTCAGGGGCTTTTAAACAGCAAAGTGCAGTAGAAATGCTAAGTATTAATCTTTTAGATTTATTTTGATCTTTATTGCGGACAATCGTTCTTAGAAACTTAGAAAACTGATGTTTCATTTCCTGCTACTCTTCTTGCAGCACTAGCTCCTCAGCAAAAGTCTGCTGACTTAAATCCTGTTTGTTTTTCATTTTGGAGTTTGGGATGGGAAAATCACATGAGTTTTTATAAGTAAACTGGAAGAAAAAGCATGTTGCATATTGGCAGCATTCCCTTTTATGGTCTTTGGAGTTTAACATCAAATTCTGCCTTTGGCTCTATTTCACTGGGTGTCATACATGCAGAATCAGGCTCCTGTATGAAAGAGACTTGTTAAATGTCAAGCAAAACATTTAATAGCTTTTGCGTACGGCTTTACAATTTTTGAATGTCCCTTTAGTGGGGCTGGTAGGTGTCAGGAGGAGCAGCAAGGGGAGACACGCAGGCATCACTGGTAAGGGATGACAGCCCCCTTAACTCCTCTCTTCTTCTCATCATGTGCTGCAGCAGTATTTGGTATAGAAAGCCAAGATGTTTTTCACCATGTTCATCAGACCAAATTTATTCTTTTTTTACTGCAGTCACTGTCAAAAAGGGTTTTGTAGGCCAAATTCTGCCCTGTCACAAGCCCTGTGCTCTTCAGTAGAGCTGGACTAGTTGAGTAATAAGGAGGAATTGGGGAACTTGGTTGATAGTGGGAATGATGTGTTAGATGGGTTAGAACAGCAGTTGCTGTCTTGTGTCCAGCTATGCAGAAGCTGAAGGAGTAAAAAGTAGTAGTGCAAATACACATTTTGTTACTAGTTTTCAAAATTTTCAGGTTGGAAACATCCCTGTGAGGTAAAAGAGCAGCTTTTGCCTTGCAGGTGGGTAAACTGAGGCAGAAAACCTGATTCACCTCGAGCCAAGCTGCAGTCAGTGAGTGAGCGTGGGCAGGGGCCTGGGTACGTGGATCTTGACCTTAGTGCCAGCCCACTGGATCGGCCCGAGACTCACCGATGGCCTCTGCTGTTAGGCAGGTACACACGGGCACCCAAAACATCACCGGTGCTAGTTTTAGGGGAGAAAAGCTTTTTGTGTTCATATGCTGGAATCTGGGCTGGATTTCCATTGCTAAATCTGAAGATGCCAGTAGCAGGTAAAGCAGTGTAAGGGGCTGGCGTCTTATCGAGTCACTAAATGCGAGCAGATTGAGATTCCTCAATCTCTGGCTTGGTAACTGCCGGAGAGCGTGATGCTCTCCTTTACCGTGCTTTTCTGAAGGTCTTAATTTATCACGGATCGCTTGATCGATGATTTGGGATCATACCTGCTTTAGAAACATTATTACTTTCTCTTTAATACAGCTCATTCCTATTTTAAATGACTAAAAGCCTCCCCCCAAAAATATTGTAATATACTTGAAGAAACAAAAATATTTGAAGAAACAAAAATATTTGAATAAAGAAAAAAATCTGAAATGTGGAAATGAAATGGTTTATATTGTTTATTTTACCGTATTAAAATCAATATTCCAATCCTCGCGGGAAGCCATGCTCAGCAGTGCTGTATATGTCAAATGAGCGAGCGCAGACGGTATTTCTGTGTAAATTTTCCGTTTGATGAAATTACAACGGCAGCCAAGGCCGTGCCGCTGCGGCTGCTTGTGCCGGTGCCTCCGTTGCCGGCTTCCAGCGCCACAAGCCCGGAGATGCTGCCGGTTCGCCGTGGCAGCCCGCCGGTGCCCGTAACGCAGGCGGACGAAGCAGATCCTGTTCCCTTTCCCTGCGTTCCCGAGGCTCCGGCGGTTCCGCGGCTGCCCGCCGGGCGCGTACCGAGCACCGGGTACCGAGCACTGGGTCCCGGGTCCCGGCAGCCGCCGCCCCGCGCTGCCCGCCGCGCCCGCCAGGTGGCGGTAAAGAACAACCAACGGCGGCGGGCGGCGCGGGGGGCACGAGGGCAGGCCCCCGCCGCCGGCACAGCCGCTCCCTCCGCCCCGCTGCCCGGCTCCTCCCGCCGCCCCCGCGCTTGGCTGCTTTTTTTTTTTTTTTATATATCATTCCCACTAAGCACATTGGGCTGTGTGCTGGGAAATGGGAAAGCAGCCCCTTCGCGCGAAGCTGGCAGGATGGGATTAAAACATCGATCGACCTCCGTGGTAACAACAAATTGATACCATCGCCGAGGTCCTGAACGTGGGCAAGAAAATAGAACGCTTCTCCCAAAAAAACAAATAAAATGACCCGTTGTGAATAATCCAGCGTTTATAGAGTGATAAAATAAGTAAATCTCATGCTTTGCCTAAATTTAGGATTGACAGGACAATCCAGGAAAGTAGCCTTTGGCGGTAGCTTTTACTTAGGGCAAGATGTTAACTGTCAAGTACTGGGATCAAGCCTCAGGCATCTGAATTAGCTGTGAAAGTCTTCAGACCTAGCTAAAAAAAAAATCTCTAAGGGAAGGATAAAGCATAAATGGACAATATTGTCAAAAGGACCTTAAACTTTTTACAGCACAAACCTGACAATTTTTGTCCACAAAAAATGCATTTATGCTGCACATAGAATTGAGGTTTTATAGGTTTGAAGAAGTGAGTCAATACCCTTCAAAAGTCTGTTTTAAAGGGAAATACATGGAGGAGGAATCAATTTAAGTCTGATAATTGTATAGCTTGGAGCACTGACAGCATAGAAGCTATTGGAGAACAGTGCCCTGTAATCTCTCAAGTAGTGTTTTTGCCTTTCAGACTGTGCCTTTAATGTTCTGTTACTTTTGCCTTGAGCAGGTGCTATGATTTTGTCAACTGATTGCCTGATCCCCTTTTCTATTAGTCCTGCAGATCTATGGGCTGGGTAAGAGCTAATAGGCCACACTCCTAGGAGTTTCATGAGGAAGTACTTTACATGAGGAGTACCTTATACTTGTGAAAACCTTTGAAGCTCTGGGAAGTAAATTTATTTTTTAAATGGTTTGTTGGAAGGTGCTGATTGACAGCCCTCGATATAGAAAATCTCTAGGTGTCCATGCAGTAGTTCCAGCATGAACAGCAGCAATTTAAGCCTCTGTCACCTGTACTCTGCCTGATCATACCCTTGAATTGATTAGATCACTTCTTAGGTCCACAGCTTCTAATTCAGCTGCATAGTCTAAACCATTAACATGGTCTAGACGGGCTGGGAGATGAAGGAGAGGTGCTGTGTGGTATTGATGTTAGGAAAGAACATATGCGTGAATGAATTACATTTCTATATGGAGCTGACTGTGGCCTCATTCTGCCATATATACCATTTCGGAGGTTCACCGTGACCTCAGTCCACAGCTATGTAGGCTGCTCTCAACATGGTATCACTGTAGCTCATCAGTTCCGCAGCATTGCCTCTGATGGATGAATTTTGCTCCTGTACCTTGATTTCTCACCTTAATAGAGATGTGCTTCCACATTACCTAATCTGGATATCTCTTTGTAGCACACTGTAATTTTTACAAGAAACTTACCTGTGGACTTCTCTAATGATAAAGTAAAATCTCTCTAGAGCCTCATTCCTCCAACTTTCAGAGTTGGAAACTTCACACAAGGAATTGATTATTCAAAGCTCTTGTGCTTCATAATCTACTTAAAACACATAGGTAGAGCTTTTCTGATGAGGCAGTCAAGATTTTACTTTGCTATATAGCCCGTTGGGTCATGTGCTTAAGGCCAGGATACCTGTGGTGTTACTTACAGACTGTGTGCCACTCCAGTTACAGGTTATTAATTTGCCTTATGTTCAAGAGACAGTTTCACATGAGTAAAAAGGAATACTATACTGCAGATTTCTACATAACCCACTCTGTACCACAGCAAAATAAGAATAATACTGATTTCTTTCTTCCTTTTTTCTCTTTTTTCTTTTTTTTTTTTCCTCCTCTGGTCTGCAGAAGATGTTTTACAGTTTTAATGCAGCTGTTTTAAGTGTGACTGTTCCTGTTCAAGGGCAGCTGATGTACTTTGTAATGCCATTGAACAGCCAACAAGCTATGTTCCCCTATTGTGTTGAAGTGATAGGTATGTTTGCTAATCAAGAGGAGAGCAGAGCTTGCTGTCTGACTTGTTTATGTTTTATTTCTCACCATCAAGCTTTAGAGGGAGGCACAGAAAATATGTAAGCATCTATATTATTCAGTGATATATATATGTACATGAATGTACAATCTCAAGTGTATTGCTGATATCTTCCAGTCAGTCATAGCTGAAATTAGCAAGGTGTCAGAGTTACCCCATATCCCCAGTATTACTCAAAAAAACCCCAAGCTGGCATACCATTAGATAAATTGTTAATTAATTGTCACTGCATCGTGTCAGATTTTTTTTTTGCTTTTGTGATTGCTACAGTTTTATTCAAAAATAGTGACCAAAGTAGAGGATTTTGATAATAAGAATTCACAGAAGGCCTATGGGAAGTGATCAGATCGAGATGCTGTCTGGTTCCCATCACGATTGCTTTTTAATTTTCATGTAGGCTGTAGTGTTTCTCCTTCCCATACGCAGGATGGAAGCAGTTTGGCCCCTGGAACTGGAGAATCTCCTACAATCAGCTGGAAGCTCAACAGCACAGTATACCCGCTTATTTCTCTGTGCCATTCCTGGGGCTTTCAGCCTCTGCGCCGATTCCCTGTTCATCTCGCAGGGATGTCAGCTCTGGCAGGATCCTACTTTAGTGCAGCCTTACTCATGGGTTTGTAGGTTTTATTCCAATCCCTTGCTAAACTGTTTTAAGCATTCTGAAAACATTTTAAAAAAAAAATCATGTAATTTGGCATCTTTGTAAATCCGTGTTAATGATTGCAGTAGGAATCATGATAAAATAACATGCATCGAGACAGAAAGTTTAGTGCTGCAGCCAGAAATTCAGGACTACAGGAAAATTCCACTGGTCTTTGTATGGAATATGTTTTGGGGAAAGAGAAAGTGGGATTTAATTTTTTATTTATTTTTATTTTTATTTTTTCCTATTACAGTGTCTTGGGTTTGTATTAGTTCTTGTAACCTGGAGGGTGGGGAGAACTGCCCTGCAAAGAGCACTGAAATTCTCCTGTTATCCTCTCTACACCTGCCTGCAGCGCAGGTCTTAGATAAGTATCATCTGTCTAATAACATTTCTGCCTGCTGCTGCGCTATTGTATTGTTAATTTTATGAATCCTATTTTTAACAGAATGCCTAGTTTTGCATTGTCATTTTGCTCTCTTGTCAAGTGTCTGGTCTTATTCCATTCCTTTTTTCTTTTAGCAGATGGAGAATATTACTCTCCTTAACTTGTGTTTTTATAATGTGGATATTCTCAATTAATACCCTAATCTGTTTTCTAATTAATTCCCTGTGGGTTTCCTCCCTTTTTGCTGGTACATTGAATCCTGAGTGCAATTCTGTAAACTCAGTAATTTGATTATTTAAAGGAGAAGTAATGAATTTCATGGTAGAGGTGTAAGTTTTAAGGAAATGTTAAATTTCAAGAAGCAAATGGATTCTATTATTACGGTTTAAAACCTGCTGGTACCCAGGGTATAAATGTGCACTGCTAATAATATACTCTACTAAAATACAGGCGTATTCCTGTCAGCTAGTTCTAAAGCGAATTGCATTGTTAGAAATCTGACACATATGCTCTCCTACAAGTACTTGTTGTATTTTTGTATGCAGATGCGATGGCAGGGTGAGTATCAAAACATCAACATTCCAAGATGTGGATTTATGTAGCATTTTTTATCGCTTGTTTCCAGTAGAGGCAACAGTGTATTAGACATACCGTACAAATAAAGAGAAGGGACTCTCATTGCTGCTTGAAAATTGTTTTGGCTGCTTCTTTGGGAAGTAGCTTGAGGTGATTTTGCTGACCTTTCTTTGGGGTTATTTGACATTAAGCTCAGCACATTGCAAGAGTCCTTGGAAAATTTATAGTCACTCTTGTTGAACATAATCTTTTGAATCTTCTGGGGGAAAAAATATTACAAGATACATAAGTTTAAGTATCTTGATTGAACTATTTTACTTTATGAAGGCTATAGTGAAAAAATGCAGGATACCTTCTTGCCACTGTGTCCCATTAAATAGAATTTTTAAACCTGCATAGTAATTGTAATCCTAGTCAGCATTGTGCTGATGTTTCTCTTGCCCTAAAGAAAAATAATAATAGAGGAAAGAGAACTTTTATTTCTAAAATTAGGGAGTCATCAATGCAGTAATTACAGTAGCTGAAATACATTTTGGAAATTTATTTTCAGTTGTAAAAGCTTCAAGCCTTTGGGCAAATTGGAGAAATATCACATCTAGCCTGCTGTGGCAGAACCATTATCACCTGCTAAGTTAAATACAGAATGCTACAGAAATTGCTTTCCTGTCTTAGGATTTCTTTTACACAACTCAGGTCATTATTTTTGCATTTTGATAAGATTGTGTCACACACTTCATTGTGACATCAGCCCAGTAAGGCAGAGGGAAAATGTACATAGCAAAATTATGTAGGCATCAGTTTCTGCCAAATACTTTGCTTTAGTCCTACAGTTCCTTGTGAGTTTGGGGGTTCCATGATAGTACAGTAAATATGCAGAAGTCAACAGTAACTCCTTTCTGCAAAATCTATCACTCATAAACAGGAATAATTCTTTGTGGTTTAGTTCCTGTGGCAGTCTAAACAGAAAAAGTACTGTGTATCCTCCTTAATTGCAGACTCAGCATACAAAATAAATGTCATCTTTTTAATCCTTTGCAGTCTCAGACAACCTTGTTATGAAGATCCTGGCAGAACGCCTAAACTCACTAGACTGCATGACCAATGGTTGGGTGCTTTATGGCTTCCCAAGGGACATAGAGCAGGGAGAACAGCTGCAAAAAGCACATATTATTCCAAACAGGTAAGATATAAATTTATCAATCATGACGTTACATATATGAAAAATTTGTTTATGGAACGATACAGATCTTTATTGACATTGCATAGGCTCTTGCATCTTACTTATTTATTGCTTCCTTAGCTAGAAAAGGGGTCTTGCTCCTGGAGAGTGGGAAATAGAGCACTGGCCTTACAAATCCTCCAGATGGCCAAACTGTGGGAGAGAGGTTTGTTTTTCTGGTTATTTGTTTGAGTTGCCTCTAAAGGCAAACCATAAGAAATGGATTAAAGTTTGGATTATATCAGAAGGTGCATTTTATTTGCAGCAGGAGGGGGATCTACATCATCTTTCTTTAGCATTGGCATAATATCATGGAAATATATTAGTATTGTGAGGAGCTCATTATGAGACTTGTGGGTTTTGTGAAATAATTAAAAACAACATGAGAATTATATTTTATTTGAGCGATAATGAAGTGTTCAGAAATGTAATATAAGAGAAATGAGCATCAAAAGAGAACTGTTATGACTGCCAGGCAAATAAAATAGGGTTACTCTTTACAGTTCGTCCAAAGGTGGTGAGGATTTGAAATACTGGTGTACTGATCAAAGCCAAGAGGCTTTTCCATTCCTCTCCTAGGGGTTCCTGGCTCTGTCCATACCACTGGCTGACACAGTGGATGTTCCGAAGGCATACATTGGAAATCTGTAGTCTTTGTGCTTCCAGGAAGCTTATTCTTATTTAAAAACTAGTAGTGGAAAAGGTACATTACCCAGTAAGTGTTTAAGTTGGCAAAGTCACTCTTCCTGTGTCTTCCGTGTGGCTGCCCTCAGTCCCCTCCCCACTCCCCGTACAGGGTATAGTGGAAAAATGTAAAAGGGTAAGATTGAGTTGGAGTGAGAGAAGGGAGGCATCTAGCTGTCATGCCATCAAGGTTTAAAAATTAAAGTATGTGAAAACAGCAGTAGCTTTCTTTATTAAAAGTAAGATAATATACATCTTAAACAGGAATCCATTTCGTGAGAAAAGAGAGAAAGAATCTTGAAACTTATGCTAGATTCAGTTAAATAACATTTCCCATGGATTATTAGTCATGTGCGTTTAGAAAGTAGATCCTGAGTCCCTCAACATGTACCTGAGTACCTGAGATCAGTGTGAATACTCAAGCGTGTGCCCTGTGCTCCTTTACAGGATTGAGACCTCATCAAGTGAGGAAGAACAACTCATTATAAAATTGTCTGTGTAGAAATTTGGCACTGATCCATTTGCTTAGCTTCCATTTTCTTTAAAGAGCTCTGCACATTCATATCTGAATTAAGAATTTGGCCCCTACTATTTCATACAGGGGTTGAAGTAAGGGACAAAAATAGACATCTTGCTACCTGATTGATTTCGGAGCTGATATTTTCCATGAAACTGAAGCAGTAGGTATATAAGGGAGAGAGGGTGATTATAAACAAAAGGACATATTGCAGCATAGGATAGCAGGGCAGTAATTCAGTTTCAGTTGTGATGCTAGTTATAAAACACTATCTGCAGAGGTGGTGTTTCTGACATCAGGAGAAAAACCTGATAGAATTATAGCCTTGAAATCAATCTGGGAATAGGATGCGGAAATCTATAAATCAGACACAGAATAATCTACAAAGTCTCATTTTTAGGAGGGCTCTGTTGATGAAATTAGATTAAAATAAATTTACATATATATCAAGTTTATTATTAAAATCTAGTCACATCAGTAAACAAAATTATTTGTGAAAGGGTATGTTACTCTGTGTTTTGAACTCAAAGTAGACCTCTTTGGCTGATCAGAACACAGAGTTATTGTCTGCTTGTCAAGTCACAAATCTATTCCTTAGAGCTAATAAATGGTTAGTGTTCAAATACTATGTTTTATCTGACTCCCACCTCATAAAGCTAGTACACATAATACTAAATTATACAGCATTGAGCAGGATCAGTCTCCTGACTCCTCCATCTTATGGAAAGAAAAACAAACCTAGTAATTGATGGTAGAAAAGAAGGAAAATAAAGTTATTTGAAAACAAACAAAATGGGCTATAAAGTTTGTTAAAATGTAATAATAAAAAAAACTCATACAGCATCAGCCACTGCATCCGAAGAACTGCCCTGGAACAAAAAGGAAAATAATTCATTTTCCGCTGAAAAAGTGAGGTGCAGGGTTTTCTTTAAATTAGAATTTGCAGTAGGACGAAGGCTTGCTTACAAGAGTGGTACAGGAAAACCTGCCTGTATCAGACAAAACCTGTCTACTAAAGAACTGCTCTTTCTGTACTGGAAGAAGACATGTATTGCTTTCTATGTTCCTCCCTGTGAAGCAGTTACTGCTTAAGTGGACAGGATCCTAATCGTATTGAACTGTGGCAGCCTTTAGGGCAAATAAGAAGCTGAATCTATTAGTGGCCTCTCAGCTATCTAGTAAAAGAACACCATTAACCACTTAATGCCTATGGTAAGTGGGAATCCAAATACAGTTACAGGTTGGCATCACAACTACTAACGCAAAGAACTGAATTCAGTTCTTTGTCCAAATGACTGTAAATAGTTATTTTAGCTTTTTTTATTGTTAATGCTTGAGCAACAGTAAGAAATACATAGTATAGCCAAGGAAAATTCTAATATATGGAAAACACTATTTAATATCTACCAAAATATTTCTTACCCCTTCTGTTCTCTCCCAAACTTACAATTAAAATAAGGTTCAGCAGCAACAGTGTCATCTGTTATATATCTCTTGTCATTAGCTTCAGCTGGTTCATGACCAGCTGTCTGCTGGTTCCAGGCCAGCTTAAGGCAATCAGCAGTTTAAAGATTCCCTGAGCCAGAGGGTCATCTGGACAACTGTCTAATAGCCCATTTTCCTTGACTTTATAGTCTCTTTTTCAAAACTGTACTTTTGGCCTCCACCAAATCACATGGAAGGGAGTTTCTCTTTTTCACTGGGTGTCACATGAAAATAATTCACAGTGTTTTTTCCAAGTTCCTTTCCTCTACTGAGAAACAGTTGTAAGCGTTCCCTGTTCGTGTGTCCTAACAATCCTGATTTTATAAGCCTTTTGTATATGCCTGTTCAGTCACCTCTTTCCCAGGCAAAGAACCTTGGTCTGTCTATCCTTTTTCCTTTCCTAGAAGTCGTTTCACTACTCTGACCAGCCTGTCTCCCTCTTCTCTAACTTCTGTAGTTATTCTAGCTGTTTCTGTGCTGAGATGGGACAACCAGAACTGCATTCAGTTTTGAGAGTAGCACTGTGTACTGGATGTATATATATTGGCATAAACATTTTTTACTTTGATCCTAACTCCATTATTCATGATTGCTGATACTCTGTTAGGTGTTATTGTGATAGGTTTTGGAAGAATGTCTTGTGTGTGTAGACTATAAGTAACTATATAGTGTCTTTTTCTCTGAAAAAATACTGAAAAATCACAGTGTGTCACAAATCTCAATTGAGTGTATGCAAACTCAGCAGGAAGCCTAAAGACCCTTTAACTCAAGATCTCTGTAGTTAAAATTGTAGCCAGGTTGGTGTTAGAGTTCTCAAGCTGATAAAATGAGCCCTTCCATCCATGCCAAGGGGCTCTGCTGCTAAGTGTGTCCTGGGATTCCTCATTCCTCTGTTCCATCAATTCCTTTGTTTTTTTCCATCTGATCTGAATCCAGGGTCGATTGTTTTACATTTCAGTATTGATTAGTTATATTACAGTAGTATTGACAAACAATACAAGTGGACAGACAAATCTGGACAGGGGAAGGATGAACTTGAGGATTGACTTAATAATATATACGTAATATATTTCAAATACCCATTTTTCAAATAGTAAAGTTTTTTTCTTTCCCACTAGAGAAAATAAAAAGCAATAGCTTCTGCAGTGCAAGTTTTCCAGCAATGTTCTATTTGGTCTTCAAAATGATGTGACTGTATCCCCAATTATGTCATCTTTTTACATAATATGTTTAAAGCTTCTTTTTCATCACTCTACTAAGAACCCATATTCAAACAATTTAGGATAATGAAGTTCCTAATTTCTAAGGCAGCATCTGTGAATATGTTGAAAAGGGAAAAATCAGAATGGAAAAAAAAGATATTTTTTTTTAACTATTTGGTCTTTACATGGGGCTTTCATATTTCTGCAGCTGATCCCAATGTGGATTAGGGATAATAAACAGCCTATTAATGGAGGTCTGAACTAGGAAATGGAGTTTGAATCAGCAGCAAAATTCAATGGCTGGTGAAGGTTAATAACTCCATTACTATCAGCTCTATTTTTTAGCCGTTTGAAGAGCTAGGTGTTAGCCTTATCTTACTCCTCATTAATTGAGCTAATAGAACCCCAGTGACCCTACCATGCTGCCATTATCTGAGAGTTTACCAGACATGGACTGGAATACTTATCACTGAATATGTATTCCTCAGATTCATTTTTATATCAGAAATATTTTTCTTAAAGATTGGCTGTCTTCAGGTTTCTTTTTGTCTTTTCGTTTCCTTGCTGCTTTCTGTAACAGCTACATTTTTGGAAATTAAATGTAAATGACTTAATTAAAATCCTATCAAGGAACAAGCTAAGTCCCAAAATAGTTGCATCAAGGAAACATAATAGTGATTGAATTATTCCGACATGGAAAAATCTTACAGGGCATTTTTAAAACTTTGGCCTAATTTAACTGATGGATATTGTGTATTTATAATAGATGTGTTTTTAATTGATGGCATACAAAAATATGATGAGAAACAAAGAAGAAATGTTATAATGATATCTCCTTATTTTCTTCTAATTTTCAGGGGGAAAAAAGAAAACAAAAATCAGAAAAATGATGTGGTAATCAAAGTACTAAATCAGTACAGTAAAATCTGCCAGCACCAGGGAGAGAGAAAGAATAGGAAAAGTCCAAGTGACCTAGGCAGGATTTGGGTTAGTTTATAAAGAAAGTAGTAAAAATAATAGGCAGACCAATTTTCTGTTTCAGTCATTCTCATTTTTTGTCTCTTCTGATTAGAAAGCAGCTGGCTCTTACCAGAGCCATTATATTGCTGGTTTACTGACTTCTTGTCTTCACTAATACTAATTGGTTTCCTTTTTATTATCCCTTTGCCTATCATTGCTCCCACCTCAGCTAGGCTCTTCCTGCTCCATCACATGTTCAACGTAAAAGAGACTGACTGGTCTGGTAAAAACTAAGGGGCAAGACAGCAGGAACTAAAGGGCAGGATCTTCTTGAGGTCAATGGTATGCTTATGAAATAGAAACATAATTTAGAAAGTTTGGTTTAGGTTATGAATTCTTATTTGCCTTCCCCACTCCAGTGGAAGTACTCATCCGCTTAGCTATGCTGGCTATACATCAAGTACACATATAGCCATGCTCTGAGGGAGCAGAACACCCTGGCCAAGTGGTAAAAATTACAAGTTTTTTTCCCAACCAAAATCCAATACAGATTGTGCTTACTGGGCAAAATTAACAAACTTCCTCTCACTTGGACTAGTGAATGACTCATCTGCTTCCCTCAGTGAGTGGGATCAGTTTAATGCATGGTTGCTACCCCGTAGCCTTTTCCAAGCTACAATAATTCAGTCACTGTCTTACCTCTTGATTCAAGTGTTTTGAGACTTACCCTGCTCATTGACAAGATTTTAATTAAGTCTTTTACCTTTGTTTCCTGATCTGCCTCTATTGCAAGAGACATTGCTGAGCACTCCGTAATGGGAAAAATACATCAGGGAAGCTCCTATTACTTTATGTGTAACAGCTGTGCATGAAAAGGTATACATTGCTCTGGCATGAAGGCTCTGTTAAGCAGTCACGTCCATGGGCTACTTAATAGTGACAACTAATTCTCCACGTGTAGTGCAAAAAGCTGTACACACACAGTCTTTTACCCTACACAAAACTGATGGAAGCAGCTCCTTACGCAGATTTCTGAGGTTTGGCCTTTGGTGAGGGATCCTTATACTCTATTCTCCATCTCTTCCTTTGTAGACTGTGCTCTGTCTTCCCTAATGACATAACACTAATCTGAATAGAAGCTACTGCTGTTAAATAATCCAATAGACAGAAAGTCAGATGATTACAATAAAAAGAATATGCACTTCTGCTGCCCATTCTGCCAGACCTATAGTGGTACCATAAGAGCCTTCCTATCCTGGGGAAAGGTGCTAATACGCATCTTCAGCCAACGACAGCAAGTGCAGTTTTCAAACCCTTCTATGGGCTTTTTGTAGGATGCTGCATTTGCTCTCACAAGCTTATTCTGCTCCAGCAAGAATAGCAGGTATATTTGGCTTCAGTTGTGGGAGGCGGGTATTATTTTTAGAAGTTACCTCATATAAGCTCCTTTTGATGGCTGGAGATTGTTTGGTGAAATCCTGGGTATGGCAATTAAGGAGATCTCTGATCTCAGCAAGCTTCCTAAGTCTCCAGGAAGAGAAGGAAGAAAAGTTTCTACTTCTAAGTCAGGTGTTTTGGTTTTTTTTTTTTTTCAAGGACCCAAACCCACATGCACAGTCCTTTCATTCTTTTTGCTGCTGAAAGGTGGGATATTTTTCTGCAGTAACTGTCTCACAAATGAGGAGACATTAGGAAACCTGAAGACTTTCAGGTTTGAAATGAAGACCTCATTGCCTTATGCTGAAACCATTTTTCTCAGAAAATCCCACTCGAATCAAGGCTGCCTTTCTGAACTCAATACCTAACTGGAGAGAGAAAATTCTGTAAAGCAGTAGAGCCCAAGCTACTTTTCATGTCTCTGGCAATGGCAGCAAGTTTTAGAAAAGGCAAACCAAACCAGCAGTGTCCCTGCTTTCTCTGCATGGGAACAGATACAGTCAAACTGTGAAAGCGCTGGGCTTAACGTTAATGCTTTCAGTGCTGTGAAGTATCCATGCTTTCAAGGCAGAGCTCCTAGCTCCTCCTTTGGCTGCCAAAATGAGATGCCTGTGTAGCAGCAGCAATTTGAACAAGGTGACTTTGATGAGGTGACATTGGGTTGTATTTGAATCTTGAAGAGTCAAAGAACTTTGAATAATGTCAAATTCAACCTTACAGGAAGCTTTCTGTTTGAGTACTCGACTCTGCAGTTTGGAAGGAGCTAGGTAAATCACACAACATTTCAGGAAGAGTCAAGATCCAAGAAGGCCTGATTTGGTCAGCTACTCAAGAGTCCTGTGCCCTTACATGCTCTCAGTCACTTCAGGACAAAGGACTGGCTTTCCTCCCTACAGATAAAACCTATTTATTATAGGGTATTGTCTTTAGTTCCTAGAAAAAACTGAAGATTTTTACTGAACCTAGTAGCCAAGTTCTCACATGTTTGTATTTAAACCTTTCCCATATTACTCAGGAAGCTGAGATGAGGGGTGTCCTGTTGTCAGCATTGGCAACTTGCACATTTCTATCCTGTCAGGGGAAAAAAAGTTGTTTTGAGAGGAGAACTGAGAGGCCCTGAAAGAAGAACCGGGCTTTTAAAATCCTAGTTCACAATGATAACTTCATGGTACTAATCGCTTCAAATCAACAAAGGTTGTTCAGGGCATTTACCTAAGACACAACTTTTGTTTAAGGAATGAAACGAAACAGTCATGGAAATCAAAGCTTTATCATTTAAATAGTAGTCAAGTAGTCTAACCTGTGCTTTTTCCCCTCTGCACTCTCTTTGCTCAGGTTTTTATTCAGGCATTTTTGTCGCCAAAGAATATACCTGAGAGCTCACAGACCTGGGTTCCCTCGGGCCTCCCAGTTTGCTCTCTGTTCATCTTGCTCTCTGTGACTGACTCTGGGTTGGATCCAGCTGGATTCAAGATGTTGAGTGCTGTAGCTCCTTCTGTGAGGCTGCTTGGTACAGAGTCATGTTTAACTAACAGTTTTGCTAAGACAGGTATGTAGGAAAGGTGTAGCTGCAGTCATGCACCATTAGTGCGCTTCGAGGCATCTAACACTGATTGATCTCAGCAGGGTAAAATATGATGTGCTTTGTCAATTCTGAATATTTATGCATGGACTAAAGCAGTCATTTTCAAGATTTTTCCTTAATTTCCTCAGTAGTTCACATACAAATAAGAACCATGTACATGCAAGTCTGATTTTGTAGGATTTAGGAGCTTTTGTAAGGAAGATACTGGTTTCAAGATCTGACTAGAACCAGAAAAACTTTTGAAAAACAAACAAGGAAGGAAAACTTTAAATATAATGGTGTAGCAGTGTTTTAATTTGTATTGGATAAGAGAACATATATAGATAAAACTAATGAGAGTTTTACATGTGTGACAAGTATAGATGAAGACATTTAGTGTCTGAGACAGCACAATTAGAAAGGGAGGGCTGTCGGGTGTTGTCAAGCATCTCACATTGTGTTGATCCCCTACAATTTACTTCAGCAACGTGGTAGCAAAAGTTGGCTGAATATTGTTCTGAGTAAATGTAGAAAGGTCACCCTTACATCTGTGCAGGTTAAAACCAAGTTTATGAAAGCCTGTTACTGCATTTGCTGTCTGATACTGAGAGCGCAGGGGCAGTACTTTTAGAGGAACCACATTACAAATGGACATTACCTTTAAATCCATGATTACAGAATTCAGGAATTCTGGAGTAAAAACTTAGGGAAGATTGTGCCAGCTATGCTCCGATTTAGTAGTCTCCTTGGATCAGAGACTAATCCCCGAGTAAACCATTACTCAGAGCTAGTGTGGCTAGCAAAATTGGCCCACACTGAAAACCAGAGTCAGAACAGGCATGATGCTTCTTTTGCTTAGATTCTCCAAGCTGAAGATCTGGGAAGACAAGTGCATCAGTCTGTAGCAAATATAATACGGCTTGGGTGATTAAAACTGTCAAGTAATATTGCATATTGAATGGAGACTAGTTTGTCATTACCATGAGGATTAGAAAGTGTAATCTTCATTAAAACATCAGTGGATTTACTGCTGTTTGTCTTGGAACAAGATATTTGCTCAGAATTTTCTAGTAAGTAAATTTAACAAGTGCAGGGCAATTTAAGAGAGTGAATCTGAATACTGTCATAGCTTATTCTGCAGAAAGGATGTAGGAATGGTCCCTTATGTCTGACAAATGCACTGGATATAATTCTGTTGGCCTGGATCACCTGCAGTCACATGAATGTATTAATCACCATCACTTAAATTGTCTTCCTTTGGCTCAGGTGTAAGTGGTGACTCAGTGCTTTTGTGCTGTATAAGGTTCATATTTTCTGTCCTTAAATACATTATGTTTACAAAATTCTGTATTGCAGAACTCTGTAAGGCTTGAAATACATTTTGAGTAAGGCTTTCATCCGTCCCACAGAGGCTTTTAAACGTTATCCTTTTCTAACATGTGCTGTATTTCTGAGCTCAATAAGACCACTTTCATGCTTTGCGCATGATAAAAATTATTTTTTAAAAAATTGTAGTCTAATATTATTCTGATATGAATGCTGGTTAATATCCCACTGATATGCACTGAGAGAACGATCCAGAGGACAGTCTGTTTTTTTGATGTAATGGACCAAAGATCAAGGTGCAGCAGGTTAAAAAAGAATTGTTTAATTTTACCTTCTAGTAAATGCTGCTACTGATACAAAGATCAGCAGCATCCAAACCCCCTTGCTTTCTAACCTCGCCAAAATGGGAGGCTAGGTGCAGCTGGGTAAGGAGTCCAGTACAATAAAACTCAATAACAGCACTGTTACTAAGTAAGGCATTCTTTATTGCAGCACTGGGGTAGCACTGGGGATAGCTCCACTGTAAGTGCTTCCCCCAATCTGGCAAATTTTTAGAGATTATATATCATGAAGTTATACATATTCATAAGGTTTCCAAGAACTTATTCACATATACATGAGATTTCCCGGAACTCATGAACATATGCAAATCGCTGGTCCAAATGCACAGTCATCTTCCCTGGTGGTCTTCGGGTAGCCGTAGAGGTCTTCAGATGACAGCTTGTAGTCTTCTTCGCTGTGCCTGCTGATGGAACTTCACTTCTGTGCAAACTCATTTCTGGGACCAGTAGACCATATCCTGCAAGGCCGTTCTCTTCTCGTGTAACTTCCTTATCTCTGTGGTCCTGTGTATCCCTTCTCAGGACTGAGCTGTCTACCTTGAGATTATCCAGGTGTCCCCTTATCTCACTCCCACTACTTACCTTACAACTATCAGAGCCTCTTTTGTTCAACCAAGTATCTAAGGTATTTATAACACCTTCCTTAACCCTTTCACTACTTTTATGAACGTAAACTAAGCTGATTAGCAGGCCAAGTGTATAGGAGGAGTTCCTCCTCACATACTTGCAGTGAAATCAAAGGATTGGTATTGGCCATGATTGTGCCCCAAAGTTAAAGAAAACAGAAACAAAATAAAGCAATCACATGGTTTCTCAACCTCTTGAGTCCTGCGGGCTCTTCAGATTGACGTATGTTTTTCTAAGCGGTTTTTGAAGTAAAACACTGAACAGTCAGAGCCAAGAGGTGTGTATGGTGAACTTGCCATATTTTTGGAAAGTTTACTTTCTCCTTTTAAAAGTATGGTTTTCTCACAGAATTCTGTCTCCAGCTGTACATTTCTAACCTCCGTGGATGAGACTGCATAGAGTTAACTGGTATAGGAGCAAGCCCTTAGCTTTATTTCCACCAAAATATAATCTCAGCCTGAAAACTTGATACCTTTTCTTTTTTTTTAATGTTACTGCCAGTCCATAATACTGAATCCAGGGTTTTATTAAGTTTCCGTGAATAGATTGCTGAAATTCATTTTGCTTTGTGATTATTAAAGAATTCCTTGTATTCCAGTTCTGTAATTCTTACTCACAGCAAGTAGCTGTTACTCAGAAAAATCATCCAATAAAACACAGCAAACCCCGATGATGGCAGGAGAGAAGCTTGGGCATAATGACAAGGGAGATCTAGGACCAGATTCAGTTATTAAGGTCTCTTCTATGGCTGTATGTTTGCATTTCAAACCTAGGGATTTTGATCAGGACAGCTTCCAAATTGTCCTGTCTGCAAAAACTTGAGAGTAGCTTCCTCTGATTTATCAAGCGTCATGTTGTTATACTGATAAGTGTAGGAGAGCTCCATATTCAGGCTGGATATTTGGTTTTAGTTCCTGCCTTGTACAGAATTTCCCCAGTGGTTCCTAAGCTTCCCATCATGTGGTTTTCCTTCCTCCCACCCCTACCTGACCCTGCTATAGATCTCAACTGTTGTTTTACCTTGTTGATGTTTTGTCTATATTTGCTTTAACCAGATGCCCCTCTTTGCATGCAGCACTGGGACTCATCCCCTCTCTCCTATCAACAATAATTAGCCTTGTAAGACTAATGGAAGAAATCGTGTCTAATTACCCTGTTGAAGGCCCAATTATGTTATTAACATTTGTGGGCTATAAGCTAATGATGAGGAGAGCCTCTCATTTGCATAGCATTAAGTTAATTGAGCTGGAAGCTATGGGGTGGATAGCAGTGATGATAGCAGGATTCTGTTACAGAATGGATAATGATGACCAGAGCAGGACAATTCACCTGACAGGTTTATTAATTAACGGCTATCTGATTACCTAAAAGAAATGGCAAGTGGCAGTCCTTCTGAAAGAAGCTGCGGTATTTTTTTAATGAAAGACGCTATATCGCTGCTGATATTCTGGGGTGATTGATGGTAATGGCAGTGTAAGCTTCCGTTTACTGGAAGCCTACACAAAAACCTGTTCGGAGTTCCTCCCTGCCCTTGCAAAAATGTGCTGTGAAGGTCTGATATTTCTGAAAATGCCAAAGTCTTAACATGGTGCATGAAGTGGGTCTGTGCCAGTGGATTTGTGTGGTTGTATGAACAGTATATTTTGAAAATCCTTAATTGTTGCATAACCTGGAAGCTTTGCCCTTGGAAAAACCAGAGGACTGGATTTTGTAAAAGGATTTTTTCATTATGGTGTTAGGCAGGATTCTATGTCGTATTAGGGAGAAAATAACTATAAACATTCAGCCTTTTACATTTTCCTGGTATGTACAAACTGCAAGTGAAGGTGAGTGCCCTTACCTTCAATTTATTTCTAGGTACAAACAGTTATGCAAAGTTGATAGGCCTTTTAAGGAACAGGAATCTTTTTTATTTACAACAGTTCTAAGAACAAAAATCCATCTTTTTCATTTTCATTAGATGTCAGGTTCTGTCTGGTTAATTCCAAACACATTGTAATTCACCACAGATTCAGACAGAGTCTTGTTTGAACTGTAGTATCTTTTAGATGAAAAAAAATCACTCTGTTTAAAAGTTGCCTGTGAAATCAATCCAAGACTGAATAACTTGCTATGCAATTACTCATCATTAGAAGCCCACACCTCAGGTTCTGAGTGTCAAATATAGCTTCCAATCAGCAGATCCTTTTAGATTTTTTTCAGCTACATCGAAGAGCCTATTATTAAATCATGTGAACGCTGGACTATACCTAGTGACTAAGATCCCCAGTTCATCCTGGAACAACCTTTGACCAGACTTGTCCCAGGAAAAAAAAGAATACTACAAATTTTAACCTTTAACTTTTCGTCCATTCGAGTGGCCTGATGATTAGTGTTTCAATAGTAACAGTTTTGTGAAGAGTTGATACCTATAGATAAAATGCAGTCACCATTATCTCGCTGTTGAAGAACTTAACATGCACAAAGTCTCCCTGTATTCTGCAACTGGCATTTGTTAGGTACGAAGGAGCAGGGAACATTGCTTTGATCTGATGTGGTAAAGAGGCCAAAATTTCAGTTGACTAGATATATACAGATATTCACAAATCACCACAGGCACTTTTGGTCAAAAGGAGAAGAGAAGAAAAATGAAAAATCAAAGATGATGGAAGTAATCTGGGAGAATAGCTCCTGGAGCCAGCCAACAGACTGATCTGTTAACTGGTTATAACTCACAGCTGCCAGCAAGAATAGAGAGTCCAATCAGTTATCACCAATTGAGGGCAAATCACCTGTGTAGCTGTGGACACCTGTGTGACGTGGAGCAAGTGAGGGAGAAGTGTTTGTGTAACATTTCCAAGAAGCATCCTCCATCTCCTTCCAGCATGTGATGCTACAGAGCCTAATGTTCATAGCTGCATAGAAATTACCGGAAAAGGTTGTTCAGAAAACTAGCACAATGAATAAATGCCTTTCCTGGAATTTAAATTCTAGATCCTCCTGGTCCTCATTAGCTTTCTGTAATCACTAACCCACACAGTCAGTGTTGGATAGAAATACCTTTACTGTATAAATTAGTTTTTCTGTAAGGTGTTCTGTAGTTCACTACAGTGCCTTGCTGTATAAAATAGACAAAACGCAGCATCAAGCCAAGATCTGATAGATCAGGAATTATGTATTTAATTCAGTTCTGTATAGAGTGCTCATAAAAGCTTGATCATGATAGAGGGGCCAATAAACATTTGGGAACATAAATATTTCTGTAGGAAATGGCTTTGTGAAACATTTAGTTGTTGAGCAATAAGAAGAACAGAGAAAATCAGAAGAGTAGAAATCTCTAGGTACTAATCTGATGGGTTATATATGTTGCAATGATAATAATGTTGAGAGAGAATTTTTATGGGATCAGTAGCAACAAATACATTGAATCCTGCACTTTTTACTAATGTCTTCATCTTCCTGTGCTTGCCCCACTTGCTATCTCTGCTGCTTCAAAATTCAGCTTTAAACCTAGAAAAGCAGTGGATGAGACCTAGGGGTGCTGAGCTCTCCTGTGTTTGGATGCAGGGGTCTAAGTCCTCTGAATTTGCATGAGCTGAGTGTTTTGAGTAGGCAGGGCAAAGCCTTGCAGTCTCAAGCCATGATCAGATGTTCACTGGAGGAATGGATCAAAATGTTGGGAAGGCCAGGCAGCATCTGTGGTCAGGGATGGACTGCAAGAGGAAATAAAACTATGTGAGGATTCTGGGGGAAATGTTGCTCTCTCTTTCTCTTGTTTTTCTGGAACATCCATTACTTGAGTATTTAGAGGTGAGTCCAGCCAGACAACACAAGGAAATATATTTTAGGAAAGCACACATCAAAAAGTATTTAAAATGGGCAAACTGTAGAACAAAACATTCTGGCAAAACAGCTGGTGCTCTTGTCAGTCTGTAGGCTAGAAAATAAGAGGAGAACCTGTAAAAATAAGAACAACCTGGGAATAGCTAATCAGGTTAGAAGTGATGTTTTGGCTGCAAGGATTTTGAGGGCTGTGGAGAAAAATAGAATAAGATTAGAAAATGTTTGTCCATCCTGTATGACAGATGTGGGAGAAGATGTAATCATTTGTTACTTCTCTCTTTTTTCCTCTGAAAACAGCAGCAGCAATGAGCTGGCAGACACAGTGAAATGCAGTTAGCAAAAGTAATGGGAGTTGAAAGTTTGACCTTTTGTGATGGAAATTTGATATGAAAAAAGGGTCTTTTGATAATTTCTCTATCCAATCAGATATGGGAGATGTCTTGATCCCGTTTCCTCATTTGCATGCTGACTGATCTCATTTGAAAACCCAATCATTCAGAAATATTGGGACGTCAACAGAAATGTTACAAGCAAGGAGTTGTTTTATCTGAAAGGTCTGCAGGATGTCATCTCTTGTTTTTCACTGCAGTGGCCTGATCTCTTCTTCACGATTCCATGTTTTTATTGGCAGGATAAGTTGAACATATTGAAATGCAAATAGCCCTTTCCACATTGAACCAAAATATAGGTTTTTTTCTGTATGATTGATTGTATCCAGGGCACTTCAGAAGCAACAAAGAAAATACTTTCTGCAGTCTTTCTGATTTCTTGACATTGCCAAGTTCTGACGTTTCCTGTTAGCAATCGTTGGCAGAAAGATTCCCGGGCCTGCACCGAGCCTCTGCTTTTTCCCTGTGTAAGGCCCACACTGATGCAGCTCACTGCTTCTGGGGCCAGTGCGTGAGCTCGTTCAGTTTACCTACATGAGCACACACACACACGCTCTGTTGTGAACCCAGATGCTGAGTGTCCATACATGTATTTCATGGATTTTACCAAACCGCAGATGCATTAATCCAACAATGGTATAATTCAGAGCCTACCAAGATCACACATTTGCTTTTGACTGTGTGTATAACTGTCCAGATGATTATCTGCCTAGTCAGGTTTCAGATCGTAGGCACTGTCCACTTAGGTGAGTTTAGGATCAACCTTATCTCCCAGACAGTTTAACCTTTCTATTTTCTAGAACAGGCAATCCCATTTCCATTTTACTCAACCACACAGTGGGTTAACGGCAAGTTTTCCTGCTGTGTAACTGGGTCATTATCCCTTATTTTGGAGACTACCTATTAAACTAATATCTTAAACTAAAGTTTTACATTACTTAACCCAGAAGCTAGGGACAAACTAACAATATATAGTAGTTCTGAATAAAGGAAATTATTTTAAATCATTCTTTTTTTGGCACAATACCTTTTTCACATCAGGGCCGAGCTATATGAGAAATTTTTTTTCTTTAGTATCCCAAGATTATTTTTCTCCTGCCTGCTTCTCCATCTGGACAACCCCTAGCTGGCTAATCTGAGTGCTGTCCTGGGAAATGGGACATTCAGCTCCTTCTTTCTGAGGCTTCTTAAGCTTGCTCTGCTTTTTAGAAAAAAGTAAGTATTCACTGAATGTAAGCCTGTCTCCTGCCTCCCTGGTGAACACCTGCATTGGACTGCAAAGATATTCTGCTTTCCTGGTTTGATGTAATTCTTTATATAAAACAGAACAATTCCAACAGGAGGGCAGAGATGGATTTTCTTAGTTTAGTGTTGTAGTGCTGGGCTGGGAGATGGCTCATAACTGGAACGTCAAAGTGAAGCTGGCACGTTTTGAAGAGTTATGCTGAGCACCAGCTGCTGACTGTCCCTAACTAACAAAACCTTCCTTAAAACTGGTGTGGTTTTGCATAGAGTTTTGCTTCTGGCAGACCAGCACACCCTCTTGGGCTCACTGGAACAGGCAGATGTGGAGAGGGGATTTCATGCTCTGCGCCATAGGGTGGGGGCACAGGAGGAGGAGAGGCACATGCTGGGATGTCAATGAGGGCTCTCCGAAGGGTCTGCTTTCCAAACCCAAATCCTGGAAGGAACAGTGCAAGGAAAGGGATGAACCAGATTATAAGCTTTGCATAATAGGATATCTTGAAAGTCATTGAGTTGGTGTTTGTACAATACTTTGCAATGTAAAGCTCTAAATTAGACAGGAGGTCAGGTTTTGCCATGGTGTTCCTCAGGTGGGTGACAGTATACCTCGTTAGGAACCCACAGAAGTTTGCAGTCTTCATCCCTGAGCTACAGAAAGAGCATATTTACCCAGCTGGTTCTTTATTCAATAGATTTCAGGGTCTAACCACAAATTAGGGTACGTGCTTGTGATACTTATCTGATAGTACCTAATTTCTTCAGCAGTACATGTGCTTCCGTATATGGGTTGAGGATTTCATTGCTAGAAGAACGTGCCTGGTTTTGACTGAGGACAAGAGTAACTTGACTGATAGGCCTCCTCAAATCAAGAGAATCCATTTCATCAGATCCTGTGGCCTGTCAGCTGGGCGGGAGTGCTTTATAAAACAGCAGAAATGGTAAATTCCCCCATTCCTTGTGTAATAAACTGAAGCTGTTGGTATGACTAGCTAGCACGACTCAGCAGCTCTCTGAATTAGACATTGAGCATTCTCCCAGATGGGAAATCAACCTCCTTCATCATCTCTCATGTCTTTTAGAATATCGAACCATGTGAGTTAAAACACGATGTATTATTCTTGATAACCACAGCAATCTAGCTCCTCCCTGCTGGATTTTTTTAAATATACTTCCCTCTCCACCTTCTTCTTTTGCTCCTCAGTATTAAAAAAAAAAACCATGCAGCTTAGTATACCAATATTTTCTCTGTGGTGAAGTCAGCATAGAATATTAGTGTCCAAAAAGTTGTAAAACAAAAGACTATCATATGTTGCACCTTTTAATCATGTAATTGCTGAGTGACATTTAACTCTGAAGCTTTAAGTTACTCCTTTGTCAGCCAGCCTTCTCTTCTGCCCCCCCTCATTCCTCCCTCCTCCCAAAGCAACCTGCTTTTGCAGAGTAGTGCTTTAACTACACTGAAGTTTGGCTGGGCTTCTACATATTACAGCAGCAACACGAAAGCAAACAATTGAAGTATTTGAGAACAATGAAATATGTATGGCTATCTGTGACAGCCCTATAAAGCAGAGCAATTAGCCGCGTAATCTGAGAAAGCCAAAGCGACCGGCAGCCCACGGTTCCCTATTAGTTAAATGCTTTTTGTACGTCCTCATCCCATCAAATCAACTAACACTTCCTTTAATTGGTTCATGAATTATACAGCTTGGCTGCATTATAATTTAATCACCAGTAAACATTCCTGGGGCCCGCTGTAAAGTGTATAGCGCTCATTAATTCCTTAATTTCAGCAGATGGAAGGGGAGATCGGATGAACGGTGGCAGTACAGAGCGCCTTGGGCAATGGAAGAAGGAAAAAAAGGTGGGGGGCCGTTTAGATTTTTTAAGGGCTGTCAGAAACTCAATCTGTGAGCTGTCAGCAGCTTGGACCCGTTTCCCCCCCGCCTCCCCCTGCCTTCACCCCACCTACTGCTGCAAGTGACTGACGGATTCATATGGAGGCTTGTCAACCCGTCTTTAAACATCAAGCCAGTGGGTAAACCAAGCCCAATGTAAATTAATTCTTGTCTTACGGGCCCCCCTTTCTCTGTCCCCATGAATATTTCATGGCGGGCAGCATAAATATTAATTCTAATAGCTCTGCACAGTGGTTATTATTTCTGTTTTATGACAAATATTCATAAAATATTCAGGACCCTTTTTTAGAACATTTACACACTTGATTGTGAAATTTTCCAGCTTCCTGGGGACACAGTAAACATATTGGGGTTCTCTTGATGGACTTTTTTCTCTCTTAATTAATACTATGCCACATTAATATTTAATCAGATTTAGTTTTCTTTTCCCCAGAAGTGAACCCTATTACATTTGAGGATTTATTTGACAGTATTTAAACAGGGAATTTTTATTCCCTATTATGAAATTGGTTTCCTTTGACACACATATAAAATGACACATTATAATCCATTCTTTTATTCCCTCCCCTTGCCCTCAAATCATACACTTTTTTGGTGTTAGTTATTCTATTTATTTTACTTTACATACCAAATATCCTACCACCACCACAAGTTAGCGTTTAAATTATGGGAGTGGGGGGAGTTTAATGTAATAATTTATAGGGACACTTAAGATTAAACATAATTTACTATAAATTTGATTCTGTTTATTTAATAAGAAAGAGGAGTATAGGTTTCCTTGTTAGGAGCAGGAGGTGCTAGAGAAAAACTCCAGACAGGTAGCAAAGGCATCAGTACTGATATGAGTTTGCTCGTGCTTAACCCTGGGGTTCTTGCTCCACTCAAGATTTGCTTTGCAGAATCTAATTATTGCAGGGGAGGGGTGCAAGCATCTAAGGAAACATGACTGCATTTGGGGAAGCGAGTTCAGGTTCCTGACCTCAGGCCTCCAGGGCTGCAGAGGCTTTCGATTATCTGAGGCTTGAGTTTGATTAACCTTGCGGATAGTGGAAATTGTGCCAGCCACATTACTCTAAAGCGGTGCTGGCTGCCATCTTATTCTGTGATTCATAAAGCACCGCTGGAATGAACTCCAGGGGGAATGCAAAGATGCTAGAATAACAGCTGAGAGTAAGAAAGAGGGAAAGAATAAAAATGAGGGGAGAAATGTAAAGCAGTTTTGAATGGAGGTACTAATGCATCCCAGCCACTTATTACGTATGGAAAGAGTTAATACTGCCTTTTCAAAAGAAGCTTTAAAAATGCATTGAAGCCCCTAGTATGAAAACATTTGCTCTGTGTATGTGTGCCTTTCGCTGTGCTTATGTAACGTTTACACAGCCGGTAGTTCTTCAGACCACTGTCACGTGGAATGGCTCTCACTGCCAAAAGGCCTGGGGTTCTTCACTGGTGTAAATCTGCATGATGCCAGTGCAGCCACTTTGCTTTTTCCCAGCTCAAGATCCAGCCCATTGTTCTATCAAACAGATGGGCAGTGCTACCCGGCAGGGCTGCGCCTGCTCCCCCTGCGTAAACTGGTGTGGCACCCACTGGGATGCTGCTGGGATACCAGGCTGGTGGGGTGTGATGTGAGAGGGACCCTGCCACCTTGGCTGTTGGAGGCTGAGCACATCTAACTAGCAGGTGGAAAACTAACGGAGTCATTACTCTGCACTGCTGGTGAAGGGAAGGAACATCTGCAGCTACGAAGGATGTTGTTCATCTCGCTCCCCTGGCCAGAAGCCATGTCCTGGGAATAGTGCCCCACTTAGCTGCCTTTTGTAGTTACTCGACAGAAATGCATCCATTTGAAAAGAAAGATCCAGCGTCTGGAAATAGTTTGTTGTCACGTGAATTGCTACAGGAGCTCAATAGGCAAAACATTTGTGATGATTAACCTGTGTTTTACTGTTTATGCAATGTATTTTCCCTTATGGTCAAAACCTAGAGGGTGAAATTACTTCCCAAAATAGATTCAAGCATCTTTCATCAGAAGATATCCCAGAATTTGAAAGACATTGGTGATAAAAAGCTCTTAACAGCTCCTTCCATAAATAAGAGATAAGGATCATTTCATTCATTGCAGAGACATGCAGAAAGAGTATTTAGGATAGGATGTAAACGAAGATCCATGTCCAGTCTCTGTAGCACAGCCTCAGAAGATCCTTCATAGTCTCTTTACCCATGGGCAACATACCTGCATTGAGAGAAACCTGAGCAAGACTGGGGGAAAGGTAAATGGGATCTATGTAACCAGTTAATTTTTAAGAGGGAATTTGGGGATGCAGAGTGTAATTATGGAAAGACAATGTGCTCAGGATCCTGTGGCTGGGCCCTTAGTGCTTGAGAAGAGGCTTAGCCAAGGTTTCAGGTTCAAGGTGTCTGTAAGCTACAGGAAAAGGAGCATTCTTTAGGGGAACTGATTGATCCAAGTCGGGTGTCTCTGGCTAAAAAGTCAATAAAGATGAGATGACCTGGGTTTTATCTGGGATTAGTCACTTGGATTCAAATCTGAACTTCCTTGTACCTGTCAGCTTGAACCACTAACTTGATTTGCCATATTATTGTGATAATTCAATGGTGCTACCCAAGAAAAAGACCTTTTTGCAATGCAGATTTTTCTTGTGTCATGGCCAAGCCTGCCGTCCCGCCCCTGGCTGGCTTGTGGTCTCTGTGTGATCCAAAAGTTTGTACAGTTTTATGCATTTTTGGAAACTTTTAAAACAAAACACGTAGTCAAATTTAACAGTGGGTCTTACAGTTTAGCCAAATTCAGGAGAGTTACTTGAGTCAGTACTTGTCTCTGTGCCAGTTCTGTCCGTAATGCCCCCCAAGGCTTTTCCATCCTTTTGTGAGAAATGTGGTATTTCCTTCTCCGCCTGCTTTGGCTCTGTTTTATGAACCAAAGGGAGGAGCTTGCCTTTGTGCCAGTGATCACACAAGGATTGTACCTGTGGTAGCCTTTTAGAGAGCTACCGCATCCACACACTTCAACAGCCTCATCTCTTTTTTTCAGCTTTATATCTCAATTACAAAAATGGTAGCCATTGCCTTGCCAGAACTAAGTCCTCCAGGAGAGTTATTTTCCATGGGGAATTGTGCCATAGCATCAGATAGCACTGTGCTGATATCTCCATATTGAGTAAGATGTACTGTGTCTTATGACAGGCTCAGTTTGCTAACCTTGAATTTGACATTTTTTATTTGTCTGCCTGGAAAGGAGGGTAACTTTCTGTCCTTTCCTCTTCTTCCTCTCTCTGTCTTGCTCTCTCTTTCCCGTTCTCTTTTGCTCTGATTGAACTGGGGTTCTGTCAAAGCCCTGCCAGCAAAGTTTGCTGCAACTTTGAGATCACACAGGCATCTTGATTTTCACTTTTTTTTTTTTTTTTTAAAGCAGACTGATGTGGTACGTTGTAAACTGCCAGGAGCACTTGCTAATTTAGTAGTTAATGACAGTCACAGAGAGTGTTTTTCTTGCCCCTGGAGAGGTTTTAGACACAGCTGGGGTAGATTTGCCACTATCAATTATGCACAATTTTAAACAAGAATTGGCCAGCAGGGGCCTCTTTTTTTTGCAGAGTGCAGAGCATGAAGAATGGGAATATGGCAGCTGGTACCTGCCTACGAGGGAGAAGATATATAGGAGTCAAGAAAATAAGGGAAAGATTAATAGCTTACTATTTTTAAAGTTGCAGTTTCCACTCAAAAGTTTAAATGCTGCATTAAAAGTGGCCCAGTGTCATTTGGTGGTGTACTTTTTTTCTGATTCAAGAATCCTAACTTTATTGCGAGGTTTGATCTGGCCCTGGTATAGCCACAAGCAAATCAGTAGTCTTGGTTTTTAAAAGCCAGATAAGGAGTCAGGATTCTGTCTCAGATACATGTTGCATTGTCTTTTCATCGTTAAATGAAAACAAGGTATGAATTCAATTAGATTTAATGGTATAGGTCAAATTTCACAGAAATAATTCTACAAAAAGGACTTGGCTTTGGGCTCCCCTTCACCAGTGTCAATCCAGAGCAACTCCAGGTAATGGGAAATGCCAAGGATGAGAATCTGACCTAAGTAAATAGCTCAGGTCTAGAGCAGTCAACATTTGGACCCATCTAGATCAGCCCCATGACACAGCTGTGTTTAAATTACAAGACCAAAACCAGTGGAAGGCTGTGGCTTACAGAAAGAGCTTTAGTTCTCCCGAGATGTGAAGGCAGCTGGCAAGGCAGTGGAGCCATCCTGGAAGGTGACTGTCAGTATGCAGGAGGATGTCCCTTAATCCGTAGCTCAGGGATACCAGAATTCAGGCACACAGTACTTGCTTGTCTTGTAGCAACACTCATCATTTTTCCATTATAGATGCTTTAAGTTGCTGACATTATGTCCGCAAAACAGGAAAACTACCACTGAAAAAAATTCTCCTGAGGACAACTCTGAGCACTGTCAATTGTTAATAACTTGGATCAACTAGGTTGGTTGCCATCTGGAACAAATGTAGTTCAGGATTAGTTGAAGGCTGGTGTGTAGGTCAAAAAGCCTTTCTTGACTTTGTGGTTGTGACACATTTTTCCAAAAAACCTGCCTCACGATCAGGTGTGAAATAAGACTTCTCCCACCCATACTTGTACCTTCTCCTCTCTCCGTTTGCAAAGGGAAGCCTCAGGATACCGTGGTGACCACTAGGATCTTAGACAATGCTGCCTGAATAGTCAGAAGCCAGAAGCAATTGGAATACACTTTTGGAATGCCAGATGGCTGGTAGGAAAACAACATTAAATTCCAGCTGTTAGAGGCCTTATATATTTCATCGTCGTCCAAAGGCAACTAGTTCTCATTTGACTAGGTACACAGTGAAGGTGTCATCAGCATTATTAATTTGTTGGAATTTAATCTCTCTAATGTATCTGAAAGCTGTAATAGATTAGATAAGTGATGTCAAGTACAGTGAGAAAGAGACAGGATTCTGACATAAGATTTTTTTTTCCCTTTTAATATTTGTGTTCACAGATTTATTATCTGTGAAAGCTAGGGGATGGGACTAGACCTTCTCTCACATCCCTCTCCTGGGAGAGACAACAAAAAGGAGAGGACAGAGTTTTGCTTATGAATCACTTGGCTTCAGTCCTGCATCTAGCAGCAGTGTTGCCACTCCGTGGTAGTTAGGGAGGCATTTGTCCTCAGAGACCTGGGCTGAGGGGCTCTGCTGAGTTACACCCCACAGAGCACCAATTTTTAACCAGATGCCAATGATCTGTGGTTGCCACTGGGTAGATGCTGATCCCGCGATGTGGGAGTGGGGATTCTTGGTGCAGCTCTGCCCAGCCCTCTCTGGTGCGCATCTCGCGTTGCTGCTGATTGACATAATTCACCTGTTGCAGAGCTGAACAGCTTGCCAACTCTGAAAGAGAAGCTGCACTAGATGCTAATCTAGCAGTATAATGTAGTATACTTTGATATGAGGCTGTGTTTCCTCGCCTCCCTGTCTACCAATTCTGATGACATCTGTTTCCTATTTCCCCTTGATAGAAGTTGTGACACATTACAACATACAAAGCCTGGCTGATTCCTAAAGCGAGCTTTACAGAGAATGCATTTATGTGAAAAAAATTACACTTGGTATGTGGAAGGGGCCAAGCTCTGCTTGGAGATGAATCCAGTATTTGTAGGGAGTTGTTCCAGCTACTGCCGTCAATGCTGGATCAAGGTCGTGGATGCAGCTCTCTATCTTAATGAGGATTTCCAAGAGAAATCCAACAGACATGTTACCTGGACAGCTGGAGGGTCAGGTTTGTTATGCGACCAGAATCATAGTAGCCTGAGAGAGGGACACAGGCAAAATGTTGCTCAGAAATACCTTGAGGAGCTGGAGGGGACGTAGCATATAGCCAAGGCTAACGCTTCACAGAGTGCATACATGTAAATAGGCTTTACTCACGTGAGTAAGCCTCCTGGGGCTGCATAATAGACTGTGTGTGGTATGTGTCTCCTTCAAAATGATAATAAAGCTTTCTAATTGGAAGTATTTTAAGTCGAGACGGTAGTTCTGACAGTGTTTTTCCCCTTCATCTTTTTTTCCTGCTTCTGAACAATTTTAAACTGACAGCCCTGGGGAGTGTTGTTTTCTCTGATCTATAGGAGAAGTATGGTATGGCAGGGTAAGGCATCCCACCTTCCACTGGAAGGACCATTGGATTAGGAGTTTGGGCTGTTGTACAGTATATTCTGTGTGTGCCATTATACAATGCATGTGGGGGGAAAAAATCCGTATTAGCACAGATGTCTATACTTTCCCACATCTTCCCCCTACACTCTTCTTTAATGGTGACACCAGGCTGGATAATAAGAAGCATCTTGTATAAAAAAGAAGGGAATCTCAGACAAGGCTTTCAGAGTTCATTTTGTTGGCAGCTTTTTAAGTGGAGTTTTTAGGCTCTTCCGTTTCAAATACCACAATACTTTTTGTGTTAGTAACTATGAATTACGACAAGCTTTCTTGATATGCCAGGTTATAATCCTTTAGTGGTTTTGTTTATTTCAGAATATAATAGGAAACCGTATCAATTATCATGACTGTATAAATGTTGTTCCTCTCTACTAGAATATTCATCTTGAGACATATCATCAGATGTTACCTGTTCTGACAATCACGTTTTCGTGCCACTGTTGGGCAACAGAAACAAAGAAAAACAAAATGTTAAGAGTGTAAGGGATAAAAGAGTGTTGAAACTGTTGTTCTTTCCTGTCTTTGGAATCTCCAAGATCTTGAATGTTTTATTCCTGGCTGTTATTTTGTTACCACAGTGTGAATAGAAGTCATTATCTGTAAACATTTGAAAAGAGAGATGATTTTCATAACTTTAAATCCTACAAAGGATTCTAGTAATCTGCTATGTGCATGCCAAGGTAAAGCTCAGCCTTTCATCTGGTCTGATCCCACCCAGTCAGGGTAAAATGTTCCTTTGGTGAATGTCTGAAGCATACAGTATCTTCTGTGAGAGGCAGACACAAACGAAAATAGGAAGCCTGGCCTTGAAGGCAGCAGCAGGAGAAGGTGTGTTATAAAGAAAGATGTATTTACAGTCTTCAGGCTGTGCTTGGTTGGTAAAAGTTTATTTTCATAAGTTTTCAAAGGAAGCCTTATTTTTTATTTTGTTCTGAATTAATAATTGAATGTAATCTCTCTCCGGATCTGCTTTAGTCTCCAATAGCAGGGGGACAGAGGGTGCAGGATCTGCTCATTCTCAGCAGTTTGTTGAGAATTTTCTGCTGAAGAGCTTTTCGACTAGAATATAAAATTAACAGCACCATTATAATGAACCAAAATGCCAAGGAGGAATCAACGTGAGATGGACACAACAATTTATAGGCAACAGTGTAATGTGACTGGGGTCAATAGTGTTGTGTATTTTTTTCTGGGACTGCATCCTTGATTCAAATCAGGGCTTTTGTGTAACCTGTGTGAAATGCGTTAGCAAGTCCCACTCCATCCTTCATAGCATGGAACCCACACCACTGACACTGGGCGTCTGACCTTTTAAGATGCTGAGCAACTATGTCTTGTTCAGACTCAATGAGAATTGCAGATTTTTATCTTAAAATCAAACATTAGTATTTCCTCTTTAGCAGTCTCAACAGCAAGGCTGATTGCCGAGTGGGGTATGCTGTACTGAGCTGCCTTCCAAGCCCTGGCGCTGTTCTCTGCAGGTCAATGCTAACGGAAGGGACAGGGAATTGTCAGCATCATAACACAGCGCGTATTGAGTCTTATTAGCCATTCTGCTTTTGAGGACACAAGACAGGAGCAGGGGACAGGAGGACTCACACTGTGGGGCTGTGTGGGGTGGCATGGGCAAAAGAGGTGGCAGTGGACTAAAACAGCAAGAGGAAAATCCCTTTTGTGGGCACTGAGTTGTGCAGTGCTGTTATTAGGGAAGAACACATATAATCCTGGCAGACAAGCTCTTTTTCTGTCCTTGACGTGAACAGTACCACCAATTTTTTATTTACCTTTCGCAGCATGCCATTGTGATTGTGTTTGCTAGTTGGGTTGGGAAGCTGGATCCAGAGGAAGTTCAGAGGTAACTGCTGGATTGTGAGCAAGCTATGACAGACCCTGAGATAGGCTCCAGCTGTAATCCAGTCACTGGTGCCCATGCTGGATTGTCTGTCAAGCCCTGTCAGTGCACACAGCACCACACGGCACTGCGTGTCAAAGAGCTTCTGCCTTGATAAGCTGGAGCCTAAACAACACGTGAGGAGGAGAACCAGAGCGCAGAGGTCCTGTGCATATGCAAGTGCTTTTTGATGCTGCGGTTTTGAGTGGTACTGTCACTTCCCCGTTTGTGTGCGCCGTTTGTTTGGGTAAGGATTAACTTATACTCTGAAGGTCACAAGTGATGTTCTCAGGATGTTAACACAATTATTATGTTCTCCATAGGGTGTTTTTCTTTAATCTCCCCTATGAATCTATCATGGAACGACTGTCTCAACGGAGGACTGATCCTGTCACTGGGGAAAGGTTAGCACTCAAGTTGGATGTTTAACGATTTTCAAGACTGCCAGTGAAATGAAAGCACCAAACAGACTTGATAGAAATCTAAGGAAACTCAGGAACGTTGTACTCTTGCTTAGGGATTCCTTAAAAGAAAAGTTAAAACTTCCATAGCTACTTGAGCACCAACCCACCACCTGCTGCAAGCTCCTGTTTGCAGAATAGGACATTTTAAAATCTTGGAGCCTGAAATCTACAGCAGCAAGTAGCTCAGGTCTAACATTTTAATGGTAACTAAATGGTTTGGTAAAATAAGGCTGAGGGAAGATGTCTGAAACCTAGCCTAAATGCAGATGGTTTTCAGACGTTCCCATGGGAATTTTGAAGGCTTCCCAGCCAGGGAAAATGGAAAACTTGATGCGTTTTACTTCCCCCAGCTCCTGTAATGGTTGTGTCTGCTGTGAGATATTAATATATTTCCTGCTCAGTAGAGCAAACTCATTTGAGTCACTGAGTCCCTGTAAGATTGGGTTCTGAAATGTGGCAGTTCATCTCACTGGCAGTCACATCACCCTGTTTCACCCACAGCCTTCAGGCTTACTGTCTTCTCCACCCTTGTTTTTCGGGGAACAAGTAACAATGTACTATCTTCCTAAATACCTGCTGAAATTGGCGTGCATTTGCAACTTCACTTATGCTCTGTTTTATGATTCCCCACACTTAAGTTTTAAACCACTGGTTTACTTTTCTAATGGTTAAATACATCCTATTGAATCAAAGACAAATGCTGAACCGTCAAAGGTTAAAGTCATAAATACTGGATTTGTCCTAAAGTGATACCTGATTATTCAAACATCTCACTTGAGGTGCAACATTAACTTGTGACAACAGTGATTTGCTGTAACTGTTCTCTTTGTTGCAGTAATAAGTGATGCAGTTGTTCGGAAGAACAGAACAGTATGAAGCAAATCATTCACACATCTTTGCATTTCTTATCATTAGGATTAGCCTGTTCAGTATCTGCTCCAGTTAACACGCTTCCTTCTTCCAAACTCTGTGGTTTATTCCTTCCAAATTCATTGTGAATTGAATTGGTTTGGATGCTGTATCTAATCCTCGGCATTATGTTAAACCTGCACCGCTGGCTGCAGCAGTGAGGAGGGCGGCCTTCAGCTGTGCTCTAATTCTGACGTGGGATGAACTCTGTCCACATCATTGTACCAACAGGAGCTGTAATGCAGTTCTGTGCAGAGACACAGGCTCTGCTTCTCTCCTCAGTTTCCATCTGTCCCAACAGTTTCAGAAAATTTGGCTGTATGGGAAGAGGGGTTAACTGGTTTCTTACTAGGGCGCAGGAGACATTTACTCAGAAGTAGAATTACCATGGCAGAAAATTGAAATTGATGTTTGCAAAAGAGCAGTAACAGTATTAATCCTATTTGTAGTGGCTTATCAAGAGGACACATACCTGTCTTTCAAGCTCAAGCTTGTGGTGATTTGGAGACTGTGCTGGGTGAGGGCTGTGCTTCTGCTGCCCTTCTGCTGTTTGCTGGAAGCACTCGGCCACATGCTTGCTAATAGGAAATACTTTCAGAATGTAATATGGGTGATCCCAGCCCTGTTGCTGCACTGTTGAATCTTGGCAGGAACATCCCCACTGTCTGAGAGCCTTAGAGACATTTTAATTTACAGGTCTTTCAGCAATGCCTGGACACAGGGTTATGTCTGGGCTCACTGATTCAACACACAAAGCACTGAACATTTGGCAGTTTTTTCCTAATATGCAGCATCAGCATAACAGTAAACCACAGCAAAGGTTTTTAACGGATGCTGAGGTTTCAGGTTAGGATTTTTTAGATGCAAGTGAACAAGTAAAGCGTGTTACCTTGGGACTGGATCTGGAACAGACCTGGAAATGCTTCTGAACCCAGAGCGTTGGGCATATAATAGGGATTTCTCCACACCTGTGTGAAGTATATAAACACTAGCAGCACTCTCTCTGTGTCACCTCAAGAGAAACTCTTGGCTTTTGAGTCTCCAGGATTCTTGAGAGCTGGAATGACATGTTACGTGCCCTGAAATTTGCAATCATTGTTTTAAACCCCCAACCCAGAGCAGAAAAAGGCACTTGCAAGGAACTGTGATAAGCAAAACCATGGAGTATCTTAGGAAATGTCTGCTGCGTCCTCAGCTTGAGCTGCAGCAATGGCATTTGTATCTCATCTCCAGGTACCACACTACGTTCAGACCAGCACCCACACCAGAGATCCAAGCCCGTCTCAGGCAGAACCCTAGAGACAAGGAAGAAAATATCAAGAAGCGTGTGGAGACCTATTACAGGAATGTCAAGGAACTGGAGAAGTTCTATGAAGATGCCTTTTACGTTAATGCTGACCAAGACCCTCACGTTGTCTTTGAGTTTATAGAAAGCTGTATCATTACGCCCCTTCCATGCAAAAAATTAAAAAGCTTATAATTAATAAGGATGTTCTCTGGAACAGCTGATTTTGAATTTTTCCCTGTAACATTTGCAGTCTGGTCACTGAAGTGGCAAGTTACCACCAGTGAAGAGAAAGTCAGCCAAGCTGTGTTAAATTTGAAGCTCACCAAGGCCGAGTGAAGTACAGAGAGTAAGAAATTGTGCTATAGGGGAAATGTTTTTGGCTTTTGTTTTGTGATGCAAGGTACGAAGCACTGTGGCTAGGGAAGTTCCTGTGTTTAATTCAGTGTCTTTTTCTGATTCTGTGATCCAGTGAATAGTAGTTTTGCCTTAACTGTGTAACGGCTATGAAGCCAATTTGGAGTATTAAAGCTATTAGATGTGTTTGTGTCTTAATTCACCTGATGCTTTCCACAAAACTACACAGGCACTACCTGCCTACCGCACTGTCACACTCATTGCAAGCAAACACAAAAGCAAATAGGAAAACAAAGCTTGCAGCTCTGCAGGGCACATTCCCCAAAGACAGCTGCAGTGTTTTGAGGCCAGGGTGCAGAGGTTTTTGCTCCCTTGTTAACTCAGATTGCTTAAAAAGTTCTGACAAAACACTTGTCCCTGTCACCCTGTTCTGCAGTCCAACCCTATGGATGGGCAGAAAAACTCAAAAAAACTGAAAAAAATACCCAGAGCCATAGAAAACTGGTTACAGGTTCATCACTTTCAGAACCCAATCAAGGACATAACGAGCTGCAGGAGCAGATAGGTTACTAAATTCTGTTTTCTGTGGCTGCCCTGACTGAGCTGTGGCTAGGCAGGTTGGTGCCTGGATTTTCTTTTTGCTTCGGCTGGATTTGGCAGCAGTAAATGCTCAGGTGAGTCTTTCTTAACTGGAAAATCTGTGATGAAAACCACAGCACTCTGTTAGCTCAGTCTCTGGCTGTGGAAATGCTCATCCTTAATGTTTCTAAGAAAGGGGCGTGATTTGTTGTGATTCAGAGGAGCGCTGAATTTGATGCCTCTATTATGTCTCCTTCTACTTCTCCCTTGCGTATGTGTGAATTCCCCTTGACCAGGGCTGGGGAGGAGCTTCATGCTTTCTCCTGGAAGCCTCTGTAGCTGGGATGATGCAGGAGGCACGTGCCTTCTCCTTTCGGAGAGGACAGGCCTCCAGAAGCCTTTTGGGTTTGGAGGACTTCTCCAGTCCTGTTGCTGTAGATAAGTTTGGGTCTTTGTTGCTGGCTTTGGTTGTGTGTCCCCAGGTCTTCAGGGAGTGCTGTAGAGATGTCCGTGCCAAATTGCCTCCTCGCACCTGTTGAGTAAATTCAAGTGGGGAGCCCCTGGTTATCCAGGTGGCTACGGGGATGTTGTATTATGTTGGGAGAGTTTAAGGTCGGAATTGTCAGTAGCTTTGGGGGGGTTTGGTAAAGGGGAATTAGACTTTACAGCCTTGAGGGCACCTTTAAAAACCTCAGTATCTTTGAAATCTAAGAAAGCCAAATTCTCTGGCAGCAGGCAAGCGAGCCGAGTCCTCTGTGCCTCTTGTGCCGAGGAATTCTGGCTTGCAGCACCGGGCTGAGGTAGAGGCTGCTCCCACGACGCAGGGCCCAGCCACAAACCCTCGCGTAAAGCTGGGCAAGGGCATTTATAACCGTCCTACCTGTTACAAATGTGCTGTTTGGTAACCTACTTGGGCAGCTGTTTTTTATGCTATTGCTAGAAAGATAGGCTGTAGCATTCGTGCATAATTGGGAGCCCTTCTATTAATAATACATGGGAAGCTCATCTTGCTAATATCACCTTCATCTGAGTGTTCCTACTAAATATTTTGATAGATGAAATGGGTAGAGAGTTTATTTAAATACTGTTTGTACTGCAGCTAGGGTACAAAAGGAACAGTGCATCTTTAATTAGACAGGTACATCTGCTTAATTAATTTAGCTGTAAAGCCCTTTTTCCTCTTCATTCTTTCATCTATATGCGGACGCTATATTAGTTCCGCTCTGCTGGTTCCATAGAAACTGAGAAAAAGAGCTCGTCTCATTGAGATGCACTTGGCATGTCTGGGTACGGAGTCTCAGGTCAATGGTCAACCCCCAAGGGTTTGCAGCAGGCCTGAAGTGCAGAACGTAAGGGTTAGCAGAACATGCTAATACTCGTGTAGAACTCTCCCTCAGAAACAACTAAAACAATTGACACTCATTTAATTACTGTAAACGAAACAGCCCCTGCATCACTTTGCATAGTAAAGCCTGTTAATACCAAAAAGGTTCAGTGGGTGGAAGGAGGAATTAGGCTTTTATAATTGGAATGCAACACTTGAAAACCAATTTGGTAACTACGCTTGATTTTATTAGCATCTTATTCTGGCAAAACAAATGTTGAGCAATGAGAAAAACAAGGTAAAGAGGAGGTGGTAAGAACGCAGCAGGGACTGGACGTTACTTATTGTACAGCTTGCCCAGTTCCGAAATGGACATCCTTCATCACTCCGCTTCCCGAAGACGCTTTGTGGAGAGGGCTGCTTGGAGGTTGTGCTATACCCTATATATTATGCTGTTAATTACGTAGTTCAGTGACAAGATGAGTGTGTCCAACTGTTCCACAAACTTTTGTGTCCACTTGCTCCAAAGAATGGATCCCTTGGCACGCTGTGAGGGAAGGATGCGTGAGCACCCCAGGCAGGAGACCCAGCCCTCCTGCACCACCTCTGCAGTGACCCCCTGCAGCTCTGGCAGGTTTTCCCTGCCGCCTCCTTTGGTTTCTCGGCTTTCCCCGAGGGGCATGCGTGCCGCTCGGTGCGGTGCCAGCGCAGAGCCCTCGGGCGTAGCCGGTGGTGCCACCGTCCGCTCGCAAGGTGCTGGAGCTGCGGGGCTGTAGCAATGGAAGCGCCAGCCACGCACATCTGCAGGTCCGTCCAGTTTGGTTTGGAGCAAAGGCAGCTTGGCAGGGGCCAGCGCCCCCAGTCCTGCTTCCCAGAGCAGCCCAGTTGATCTTAAGTAGGAGCAAACTGTGGTTCTGACCCTGTCACCGTCCGTCTGCGTCGCAGCTGCCAAAACTGAACCTGGAAGGTGCCTCTTGTCCTACACGGCGCACGCAGCAAACTGCCTATTCCCCTCTGCGAGCAGGTGCTCCCAGGCCGTTCTCATCTATGTGCGACAAGAATTGTTTGACTCTACGGAAGAAAAGAAAAGGTGTTGTCAGGCCCCTCCCGTTGAAGAAAGTCGGTGCTTTAGGATTGTTTTCTGGAGCTGGAGGGGTGCAGCGCGGCGGTTCGTGAGGCTGGGGAAAAGAGGGGCTGAACCACCCCCGGCGAGAAGGGCATGGTGGTGTGGCTGAAGGGCACGATCAGGCTCAGGGTTCTCGCCCGGGCTTTGTCACTCGTGTTCTGTGACAGCGGCCGCAGGAAGATTGTTATTATCAAGTTGTTTTTTTAAGTGTGAAGTCTTACATTGAAGGGCTGGGTAGTTAAGCACGCTGCTTTTTCTTGCCAGTCTCAGCTCGCGGCACCCCCTGTCCCTCCCAGGAATTCAGTCCCTTAAAATACAGATGTTACAAACAAGGATTTTATTTATTTATTTTGAATAAAAAAAGGAGCAGGATTACAATGCTACCGTCGCAGTATACAAAACATCCATCCAGGTTTGCTTCACGTTTACAAAATGTGCCATATAGACATCATCAATATTCACAGCAACTTTGTCAGATCCTCCCATGAACTAAGTCTCAAAGGAAAAATCCAGAAACTAAAGAATAAAACTAAACTTTGCTTTTTGTTCAGCCTGGGAACGGCACGGTTGGCCTGATACGACACTCCAGAACGGAATTAAAGTAGTACAGAGAGATCAACTAGATTCGTGGAGCAATTAAACTCTCCTCTGAACACTTCCATTTGGACGGCTCTTGGGTTTTCCCTTTCCAGGGCTGGCCTCCGAGCTCCACGTTAAATAACACCGCGGGGCTGGCACAGCCCTGTAACTCCTGCTGGAGGCTCTCGGCAGCGTGCGAGTCCTCCTGGGACAAAGGTCCTCCCAGCAGTCACATTTGGGTCGGTTCAGCCGCAGCCTAGGACAGCACAGGGAATTACTCCACTGTAGTTAATGCTACTAAATACCCTGTGTGCCGACTGCATTGCGGCAATGAGGACTGTCACCCGCGCGGGCAGCTGTGGCACTCCCGAGGGTGCCACCCGGATTATGGCGGGGCAGCAGTGCCCCAGGTCTTTTGAACAAAGGGTGCTAAAAACGGAGTTAGCATTGAAAATAGCGACAGAGTAAGAAAATTCCAGCTGGCACCAAGGGTCTGGGAACGTCTCCAGTGTAAAGTATGAGTTAGAACAGAATACAGCCAAAGATTAGCACAGACAGATTAAAGTGAGAGTATGTACACAAGGCCCTCCTCTGTCAGAAGTGAAAACTAAAGCTCTGTGAGCACTGCGGTACATTCATAGTAACCTCTGTGAGCTGTAGAAAACTATCCTGGATTAAGAACTTCCCTGAGAAGGCTCAGCTCCATCTCGTTAAGATTCCCGCACGCTGTAGAGGCAGGACATGGCTCCAGCTGAACAGAGCCAAGCTTGACTTGTCCTTGTTTACCCAGGTGGAGGGGAACAGAAGCAGCTTTCCAAGCAGGTGGTGCAAGGGAGCTGTAAGCTGGCAGGCGTCTCCGCACAGGCATTTGTCCCGGTTCTGGTTAAAGACCAAAGCCCACCCCTTTTGATGCAATTCCAATAACCAGCGTCATTTCTGAGTTTACAGGCCTGATGCAGAAAGCCTCAAAAGGAATACAAGAGGGGGATGAGGACAGACGTATCGATAACTACTGTGAGCATTTTGCGTTTTATTTACTGAGAACTCATAAACACCTTCTTCCAGTTAAATGCTTATTATAAATCTGACTTTTGCTGTGACTACCACCACTTTGAAGCCAAGACTGCTATTGCCCATCCTTCCCACTGCAAAAATATGAATGAGTGCTCTGCAATGTAACAGATCTTGAAGTTTAAAGTATTGAACTGCTACTAACTACGCTGTTATAAGGTGACTGCTGGAAAGAATCCAATAAATGGCATGAACTAGGTTGTAAAATGCCAACAAGCACTTGATCCTGACTGATGGCAGGGGGCAGACACGTGGGGGGCTATCGCCGCTGTACCCAGCCCCACTCACGCAGGAAGGCAGACGAGAGAGAACGAAGAGGCAACTTCCTCTTCTGCAGCCACCGTCCTGCCCCTGGGAGAGAACTGGTGGTCGACACATCTAACTGGCCTCGCGAGTCTGTCTCAGGCACCAAGTTTAGCTGCTGCCCAAAGAGTGGCACCTTCAGCGATTAACCCCGACCTGCTCCATGGTGAGGGTGAGGAGGAGCAGGGATGGGCTCTCTGCCTCACTGGCTCTGATGTCGTTACCTGTAGGTGGCAACTGAGACCCCAGCAGCTGTGCCCACGACGCTGCCCACAGCTTCACAAGCCGGGCACATCGTAAACGGTGGGCTCTGTACCTGAGAAATTAAAACTTGTACAAAGAAGTCTCCTGTAAATGTTAGTTTAGGGCATAACAGTACAAGTGTGATTTGTTAGCCTTTAACTAGGACTATAAATGTTTGCATTCAGTTCTTTTATGTCAAGAAACCCTTAATGAGGATAGAATAAATGCTGTTATGCTGCCCATAATCACTGATGATACATTAGCCAGTGGAGAACCTGGTAAGTTTAAGGAAATCGGGGAAGTATTTAATGCCTGTATGTATGTATTAGCAACCGTAGTGTTTTCTCTCTAGAAATACACAGTAGGATTAATAGGATGGGGGAACGCGGCAAAGGAAAGGATGATTGAATGATGGAAGTCCCCAACCCACAGCTGAATTAAGGTAAAAGGCAGCAACGAGTCCCACTGTCACCAGTTCCAGAGCAGGAGGTGTAGTCTGGAGACCCAAGACAGAGTCCTCCTGATCCCAAACTTCCACCTTCATTCAAACAACGGCAGCCAGCACCAAGGCACTCAGAAGCTGTACGGTCCAGAGCTGTTCCGTGTACCTATTGAACCTGGCCTGGCCTGGATTTCTTCATCCCAGTGGAAGAGGGATAAACTGGTTATCAGCACGAGTAGCAAATCTTAAAAGCTATCAGAAGGTACTTATCAAGGACAATGACACATTAGCTTCAGACACAGAACACAACATCTCTGCTTATTAATTCTCAGATGCAAGAGCAAGTACCGCAATCTTTTTTTTTTTTTTTTTAAAAAAAAAAAGCAGCAGCACTTCAAGAACCGCTTAGTCTCTGCTGGAGCATTATTCTTCCTCTGGAGATGAGGCACCATAAACAGCCACGGCATTCACCACCAAACGGCAAAGGAGTTGAGGAGAGCCTTCAACTAGTCGCTTGATTATGATCTTGCAAAACTCAGGGCAAAAACTTAGTGAAATAAACTCTGATTTTGTGGGATTTCCTCTTCGAATACTTATCTTGGTGTCTCAGAACAGCCTGGGCCTAAATATTGGATAGCTCCATGATGTGTTCGTTTGAGAAGTCAACTCTGTTAATGGCAAAACAGCACGAGGCTCTGGCAGCACGTGCTCGCACCTCCCTCGCCTGCTGCCTTCCTCGTGTGGTATGAAGCAAGCGGTTTCTTAGGACAACGTGAGGGATAACGCATCGCAGGGCTGCTGCAGCCCCCTGGGTCGTTACCGTTCTCCAACAGGAACGGGACTGACCTCCGTGTCCCCAGAGCTGCAAGCCGCGAGCCAGGGACAGACACAAGGCTTCCCAGAGGAACCTTAGCTGCCAGCGGGGCAGGAAAGTCAGGCAAGATCAGCGCCACAGGTTAAATGTTACTGCTCTGAGGCACGCTATGCTACTCAAGCCAATACTGGTTAAAGATGCACTTAGGGACCAGTGATGGTTTAAAAAACAAATTAAATCACAATACCTCTTTACCTGTTGTGAATGGGCCGGGGTGAGGAGTGAAAGCTTTGTGCTAAAGGATCTCCACTGGCATGCAGACAAAGCCGACAGGCATCACTGGCTTTAAAATTCCATTCTCCCAGCAGTCATAAATCAGGTTAAATAAACTGGCAATGGTATACTGAGTATCTACTGCCTTGAAAGACAAGGAAAATAAACATTAATGCTGCAACATTAATGCTAGGTGTACTAGAGCTTCTACACGTCTACAGCATTAAAACTGATTCCAGGGAAATTCAAGACAACTGCTAGAAGTAATCACCAGGAATTAATCTAATGATACCATGCTGATCCTTTTGGTCAGCCAGACTTAAAGCAGATCAGGATATCATTATGGTTTCTAAGCCAGTATCAAAGAAATGTTCTCTGACTTTTTTTAAAAGCACTTACACGTGGTTCTGGAGCGCGCTCTCAGCTTTTCCGCAGTCAGGTGAATCTCTCACTGGTGAACTGGTCAAGGACTTGCAGCTTCCACTTAGAATGTTTTCTCTACCACTGTGAATAAACCTTCTGTTCAGCTCTTACTGAAAATTGATGTCCTGTTCCCCCCCAAACCCCATCAGCACTGGGAATGAGAAGATAAAAGCTGCCCCAGGTACAGCACCTGGCCCCAAACTATGCACGCGTTGAGTGTCGAGGCTCCTGTTTGTTTTACTAGATACTATCACGATCTAAATTTTCTTTCTTTGCAGATACACTGAAGTAATTTCAATTTTCAATGCACAGCAATAAAAAACTAAACATTTCTTTAATACAATTATGGTATCACTTCCAAGGATATTTACAAACAAGGCTAATTATTTTACAGATGAATGTGCTTCTGCTGTTCTAGGCTGCTATATTAATATTATTCTCTGCCAAAGCACTATCATGCTTAATGCATGAAACACTGAATAGTAAGGACAGCTGACTTGTTTTAACATTAGCTGAAAAAAATTTGCTCCTACTAAAAATCAAGGAATGTTAAGAAAATATGCATAGTCATCGAATCAAGGAAGCGTAAGCACCAACCCACACATGCATTGCTGGAGACTGATACCATCAGGACAATTCCTTGATTTCTCAAATAGCTATATAGCACTTCACACACAATTAGAAGTGTCATGAATCACAAACAGGGCAACACATCTGAGTGTCTAGATTGGTACTCCGAAGAACGTAAATACATAAACTTTGGATTATTTGACAAGTTAACAAGACAAACTGTACCAAGTAACTATACACATTTTGGAGGTATTATTCCTCTAACACTGCATAGGAAGTTGAAAAGGATTCTTCTGCTCCCCAGAGGAACTAGATGCCAAAGAGAGAAAGATGTTTTTTCTGATAGGACAGTTAGAAGGCAGAATAAATTTCTGGGCTCAGCCATGCTACATCACTGGCGTATTTCTGAATTTCTTGATGAGAACGTCAGGGTTATACAAGAATAGATTCACCAGACCCCACGACCACCTGTGGAAACCATGTTAGCCATAGTGGTGTTTGGGTTTGGGATGCTTTGTTTGGGCTGTTATTATGGAAAGAGAAACTGTCAGCTGGGAGTGATTAATTCGGTGTCAAATTCTGTAAAACACCATTACTGTAGGAGGGAGACTCTCCATTCAGTTGAAGATAGGGGAAATGGCTCATGGTTTTGGTAACCGACTTACACTGGAAAAGATGATTCCTGTTGGTAGAGGCTTAAGTGAAACAAAAGGCTTATATGTTGGCAAAAGCTAGGAAGTAGAACAGTTCAGAAAAAGAAAGAGGGGCAGAAGACTTAGGAGCATTGGACATTATATATATATATTAGTGTTCAATCTAATTGCTATTAGTTTAATAATTATTACATATAAAAATTCTTCTTAACGATCCATATTTGACCCAGGCAGCCAGTATTACCCCTCTGACTGCGATACCGTTAGAACAGTTAATAGGCAGTTATTCTTCTAGACTTTAAGTGAAACTAGTATAAAGGCCAATTTCTTTCCTGTGGCTAACCGGCAGATGCTTCACTCTGCAAGAAGGTAGAACCACAAATTATTCTGATAGTTTTAACATTCTGCAGCAAGTGCCAGTGCTTATTAAAAAGCAAATGAGAGCACTACAAGCCGAAGCCTTCTCTACCCACCAAGACCATTCAAGAGGCAGCTCCGCTGTTCCCATGCCCGCTTTTGGGAAATCACACAGCTGTCAGGCAGAAAGGACAGCTCACACCGCGTGCTTAAGACTTCAGTTCCTTTTCAGTACAAGGAAGCGTGTCCAGCTGTTCATGCTTCAACGGGGTGCATTTCCATACTGCTTTATAAACTCGCTCTTGCAGATGTACTCCTGTTTCTGGAGCATGGAACGGGCTCTGGCCTTAAGAAGTTTCTAGAACCGCCGGTGTTCTATTTACAGGGCCGTGGACGATGTCTTCCCCCTCCAGTAAAGTCTGTATTCCTGTGCTCTGTGTCCTTTGAGACTGAAGGGAGCTTATGCAGTAGAGAAAATACTTTCAACCTTTACATAGCTGTTCTCTAGAACACAGGAGAATCACAGAACGTGCAAGGTCCTTGCAATAACCTCTTGATCCATTCAGGATCTGTAAATAAGAAAACAAGTTGTTTAAAGCTGGGGGCAGAGATGAACACAGGAATGATGCCCGAGATGGTCAAACCCCGAGACTGTTTGTATATGTTCACCATGCAGCATTAACTAAGAATTCAGAGGAATCCAACTCCATTCCTGCCTTGAACTTTCAAGTAATGCCAGTTTAACTTCCACTTCAGTAGGAGACATAATTAAGGTGAAACAGTGCATGCTATATCATTACATACTCATTTTATTTCTTTTTTCCTATGTAGCTGTTCAGATATCATCACCATGCTAAAATGTAGTGTTCTCATTTTCTTAACTGAAATTAGATCTTCTGCATAATGGAGTTCTTTGTTCCCATTTCTTTGTCCCTCTCCAATATAAGGAAATTAAGTTTACAGCCTCTCTCTACAGAGGTTTAAGCTGTGTAGTTGATCCTTAGTGCTGACTGGAATACCCACATACTATAGGGAGAGGAAAAGTATCACCTACACTTTAAGGCAAACTGTTAGAGAGTACACCATGGGTTTTTTAAAGTGTACTGGTTGGGAAGAAAAAATTTTCTTGCACAGCTTGTCCTTCCTCACATTCTGAAAATGCAAAGCCAAAAGGTTGACTGGCCCCTGCCGCCTGCCATTATTGCCTCTGAACGACGTACTCACGGCAGGTCTGGGGCCGAAGCCAGCAAGGTGCCAACTGTTTCTTAACCTGTGCTGGATCAATACGGCCTGCACCGAAATGGAATGTCAAAGACCTTCAGCTCCTGCAGATCTGGATGCTAACAGATTCAACCAGAATATAAACGAACCGTTGTAGCACTCCAGCACAGATTATGTGTTTTGCCAGCTCCCATTAAAAATGCAGTATTTATAAAAACGCAGTATTTATAAATGAACTTCTGCAGTCACTATTTTGTAGTTAACGTATGCCACTAATGCATGGACAACAACAGGACTCCGTGAAGCACAGGGTACCGGTACTTCACATGATAACTGCCTCAAAGAGAAAGGTCTGTGAAACTAATTCAAGTCATTTTGCAGATAAAACTTAAGACTACATAATCCTGCCCTTTTTGGCCATGGGAACAGTTTACCTTCTGGGGTTGGATGCCGTGCAATGCTGTCATGAAGCAAACACCTCCTGTATACCAAACTCTGGCAGGACTGGTACGTTAGAAAGCACCTGTGAAAGGACAAATAGTTTTATCAAGAGGCTTGGGGTTTTATTGTTTTGTTTTGCGACCTGCTGTTAGGCCCTGACTGGAGGCTGGGTTCTGTTCCCAACAGACCTTGCTTTCTGAGAGTAAGGGCAGTAATGAACCACATTAAACATGAAAATTAATAATTTATTAATTCAGGTAAATGAAACTGTGCTAGCGTACCCAATTACATATGGTCACAAAAAAGAAAAAGGCCAAAAATCAATAATACCATTGAAAAAAAGTTTCAGCGTTGGCCAAAAAATTTTAGCATATAGTAGAAGAGGTGAAAAGCTTGAGAGTCACTGCACAGGGGAAGACCCACAGTGTCTTTAAAGTGCACAGACTCTTTAGCCAAGCTAGCATGTAGTACCTGTTAGGCAAAGGTTTTTCTTTGTGGCAGACTACTGACTGGCCAAGTCTGCAGGGACAATCACCATGTACTCAGCACATTGATGTTGGAAGATTTCCTTTTCTAGATGTTCCAGATCTTGTCTGATTTCTCAGTGTGGCTGTTTCCAATAATCTTTTGTTAAATTACTTTGTTTTCAAATGCTTTGGTAGCTAAAACAAACCCTCCTTCCTGTGCTGTTCCAAAGGATGACTTGTGCTTTATTTCCCCTCACCTACTTTCTCCCTGCCCCCGTCCTCCCCCTACTTGAAGGAAAAAAGGTAAAATGATCAAAATCTTAAATTTTGATATATCTGTTTATATTTGATTTTTTGATAAAATTATTATTTAAAAAACAGTGTACTGGCAGGAGAACCAAATCCAGTCTACAATGTCTACAAGTTAACTGCCAGCAAAAATCGCAATTAACTGCAGCATGGATAAAACATGCTTCGTGACTTTTTACTCCAACACTAGGAAGTGTTTTAAGTTAGCTATTTAAGTATGGTTAAATTACCCAAAGGGCAGCAAAAACTCTTTAAGACCCAATTACCTGAGCCAAATATGTCCGTTGGAGCAGACCGCCTGTTTGCGATCGGTGAACGGCAGGATCTCTTTACACAAGCTGCAGTGCTCTGGAAAAGTCTGTTTGTTCATTTTCTTTAAGATATGCCCAATCAGCACCTGGGAATACACAGCAGTCAGCATTGTGCACAGCAAGGCAGCTGCCTACTGAAAGGTGGAAACATTCTTGGGATACTGAGATTTCAGAATATGATACAGGGTGCAAAGATCTATGCTCACCGAATTCCAAGAAATAAAAGTGTAAGAAATAAATACCTTGATAGTTATTAATTTATTATCATTTTATTGTTACCTCCTAAAGATTTCTGTCCCGCAGTAAAGGGATACAGAACTTATGAGCAATAGTGTTATGGTAAGCTACTGGCAAATTGTAAAAGCACTGAAGAAATTGGTATCACACCACTTTAGAGGATGCCACTGACCATTACAGCAATGCTTTTTCTCATGCCTCTCACAATGCATGTGCTAAAAAACGATCTCCTGTTCCGAATTACCTGGATGTGTTCTTCAGCAGTCATCTTAGAGCAAACATAATGCTTATAGTAGAACACTGATGTGATCAAATTTGTCTTTGACATTCCAATAGATATAAAACACATCCCAAGGACCTTTAAAATGTGACAGCAAACTGAAGAGGTAAACCAGAATCTGGAAGCCAGCTTTTAATAGCTATAAAAAGAAGAATCTTGTTTAAAAGATACAAAAAGCAACTTCTCCAACCTTCAATTCATAGTAACTGGATGCTAGAAAAACACAGTTCTGCCAGAATACTTTCCTAGTGAACTACTGATGGCCACACCGTGTGGCCTGCTTGCTTCCAAGACCAGCACAGAGGCCACACGACATCAGTAATGGAAGTGTGCTTCCTTCCTCTGTCTTTCTGGATGCAACGTAAAGGTTGATTTTTAGAGTTCAAGTGATTTAAGGACTTAGGTACTGAAAAGACCTGTCCTCTGCTCATACAAAGAGATACAGTCTGAGACATTCTTGTCATCACGCCTTAGGAGCGGAGAGGCTGATGGTAGTGTTCCCGCTGAAGCTTCCTTTGTCTGACATCTATATCCCGAAAACTTCACTGCCCAGCGCAAGGTTCACTGATCCCTTATGTCCTGCCACAAATGCTTACTCTACACGTTGCAGTAGTCAGGATACTGTCCTTGCAGTTATGCTTTTGTTTTGGTAGGGAGTACTGCAAGCGTGGGAAGAGTTCCTATCACGGCCAAGCATTCAATTATGGTTATTTATTGTAGTTGAATAAATGCAAGGATGCCTGAAGGTTCAGGCCATGTATGTCATAACAAAGACGTTCAGTCAGCTTGGTTAATTGGAAGCCCTGCATGAAGGTCTGAATCACTGGATTTAACTCCTGACCACCACCCCCTTCCAAACCTCTGGAACTGATCTGTCCACTGAAGGTGCACGGAGTAATGACAAGACCTGAGCTACCACCTGAACAGTCCCAGTACTTTCAATTATAAATACTTCAAGAAGTGATACTGCAAGTCTTAAAATTAGAACTGCAGACACAACTGACTAGAAGAAATACCTCCTAAGTTTAGTTTGGGAGAGATGAGAGATTAAATGAGCTTAGCCATTTAAACAAACATCCCTCTCCATCAGTACATGTTCTAAACCGACCAACAGCAGCGGAATGGCCACAGTCCTCTCCCTTTTTCTGCAGAAACTCAGGCATGCTCATTCTTTATTGTCCCTGATCCAGATTTCAAGATCTGTATTTATGTTCCCTCCTACTCCGTCATTTCAAGGAAGGACACCTTAAGCTGTATGCTCTACAGAAGCTGACTGGCAAGGATGACATGATCGCGGTTCTCTTTCCCACCCCAAAGTTGTATTTTCATTTAAGGATACAGAGGGGAGAGAAAGAAGAAACTTGTAACACCAAACCCCCGGAGCATAGAGGTGCACTTACGCGTGCTGTTCTGTCATCATAGCCATCATCGGACATTAAGAAGTCACAGACTCCTCTGGTGGGAATACTGGTGTTTTCTGTAATCCATGTGTGTAGATAAACTTCTCCCAACACCCGTTTCATGTGTTCTCGTGTCAAATGCATTTCTACTGCCTCAATTTGAGCCTGTATCTCAAGGAGCTTTTCTTCCATTGGCTCACGGCCTCCTATGTCACTTGACTGAGGAAGAGAATCATCTGCAGTGTCATCTATGTCCATACCTTTGCCCGTGTCACATAGGCTCTGCTTGCTGGCTTGTTTGGAAGTTCCTTCCTCTTGATCATCTTCAGTGCTGCCCATCCCAGGGGAATCCGATATCAAGATTTTTGCATCCTCGTGTGAAGGCCTCCACATGACCTCTGAGGGAGCTTTCTGCATCGACTGGTACAAAATCCTTAGGAGAAATAGCTTAAACCGCCAGAAGTAAGTAGAACCACAGCTCTCAATCTTTTTATCCAGCGCTTCCTGTAAGAATTGAGGAATATGTTTATCCTTCAAAATTTTCCAGCGTACAAGATCGGTCAAGTCCACTTGCCGGAAAAGGTTCTGAACAGAAGATTCCAAGAGCTGCGCAGCTGCCTCCTCAAAAGTCTTAAGGGTTACAAACTGCACTTGGTAGTTTTTGTTAACTGGGTGCAAACCGTTAGTCATGCCCTCTGTCGTGATAACTGCCAAGTACGCACCGCACGGGCTAACGGCTATTCCGTGAGTCCTGACAGAGCCAAACACTTCCGAGAGCTTAATCAGCTGGTGCTCAAACTTTAAAGCAACGTCTGTGAATATTGGAATCAGCTGCCTTACCTTCCCGTCACTGGAGCACGTATACACTGTGCCGTTCTGTTTATCCGCAGTCATAGACACAATCGGCAACGCATGAAGCCCTGTCACGTGGGAATTATGGACATTCAGACCAGCTTTGGATATCAACAGGAGACACCAAAACACGTAAGCTCCTCTTGCAGCCACCACCAAGCTGCAACTACATTTCTGGTAGGGGTGGTAAAGAGGAATACATTTGATACTATGCACGGGTAACTGGTCCATTTCTTGCCATAAGACTACGGGTTGTCTCAGTGTAAAGTAGCCTTTGACTGCTTTTAGATTGACAGGAAGGATCTTAACCGGTCCAAAAGCGCTCCCTACAATAAGTCCGCTCATCTTTCGGTTGTTATGTTCATATTCCCACCAAGACAACACGCTTGGGGAATTTATTCCAGACTCTATGGTATTGCAAGAAGTAATTGATTCCTTACCCAGAAATGGAAGCTGGAACTGCCAAATGGCAATGTTACCGTTTTCAAAGAGTACTGCTAAGAGCACGCTACCGACATCCCGGCATTCATTGTTGTGTTTAACCTGCTGAGTGGTGCAAATGCCTGACCACTCCATGCGCACTGGAGTCTGCATGCTGTGCCGCCGCTGAAATTCCGAGAAGTCTCCTAGTTCTCCCCTGGGAGTGTCAGCCTTAGAAAGTTTGTAACTGGCTTCACACAGACGCTCCCCATAGATTTCTGTCAGGTCCACCAGCTGCACCCACTGCAGCCTGTTGAGGTTTGCGTGGATGGTCAGTCGATTGTCCATGGTTAAAGCGGCAAGCAGGCACCTTCCATTTGCGTCGCAGCCCAGCGGTGACCAGCTGGAATACTTGAATCCTCGCATAGGCGGCAGCGACTTCCCCTCGGGATTGAATACTCGATCCAGCATAAAAGTTTGGCTAACCGTCGGATCCACTGAACTTGCAAACTTCTCCTTACATTCGGCTACCTCCTTTTTTGGACCAACCTAAAAGATAACAAAAAGAACTTTTAAAGCAATTGTAGAACTTTGTTTTAGGAAGACTTCCCTGGAATTGACTTCCCTGGAATTAACTCCCATTTGAAACAGAGCATCCCCTATCAGCACCTGTATCACACTATCCAATGGTTAATTAACATCGCTCTTAAAGACTTGAGCTTCACTGTTGGCTTGAATCTGGATAGTTTTGACTGTCAGCTATTGAATCTTTTGTCTGCTGAATCAGCGAGCCCGTTTTCATGTGTCTGTTCCAAGCGTGTACATGGCATAACACTCAAACTGCGAAGCACTCTGTTGCAGCTCAAGTTATTCCATATTCTCAGCATGGTCTGGGGGGAAAAAATTCAGATCTGCAACAACAGAATTATTATTTAATGAGATGTTCACCCAGACCTGTTGCCCCTCCGTGCTATGCAGCGTTAAAATGTCAGCTGCACCCCTGAAGCCCAAAGCAGCCCCTGCTGCAAAAATCTTTCTGCTTAGGGAGCAAACCAGGAAAGATTTCTACTTTGGAATCTTTGTCCTCGGAGTACTGGATCCCGAGCGATCCTTAGGAAACCCGGTATGCTTCAGGATCCCTGAAATCCGCTGGGTGCCGGGATACGTCCCACCCCGGCACTCCGGGGCTGCCGCTGGGCATTTCACTTCCAGACCCACCGAGGCAGCAAGTGCTGCCCGCGCTGCGGTCGGCTGTGCGCGGGGGGGCCCGCAGCTGTCCCACCGCCCGGGGGCGCGGATCGGGGGCACCGGGGCCTGCCGGTCCCTGCCGCCGCGGGGGGCCGGGCCGTACCGGGCCGCTCACCTTGAGGAGGCATGCGGCGGCGGGGGCGGGCACGGCCGTGCGGTGGATGACCATCTCCTGCCCGCCGCTGTGCACGTCGCTGAGCTGCTCCAGCACGGCGATGCTGCGGGCCGTGCTCACCGACACCCGGTGGTCCTCCGACCAGGCCAGCGGCTCCAGCCCGCTGACGCCGTGCTGCAGCCGCACCGCCGGCTCCCGCCGCACCGCCGTCAGCCGGAACCCGGCGCTGGGCGCCGCCGCCGCCGCCTCCTCCACCAGCGAGTCGAGCCCCAGCGGCGGCTCCTCCTCCCCCGCCGCCAGTGAGGGGCTGCCCCCGCGCTCCGCCGCCGCCATCTTGCCGCCGCCGCTCGGGCCGCTCGGGCCGCCCCGCGCATGCGCCGCCGCCGCGCCGAAGCCCCCGGCCGCCCCGGCGGGGCTGCCCCGCCGCTGCCTGCGCCGCCCCGCGGGCCCGGCGCCGCGGCCGGAAGGGTCGGGACCCCCCTCGCCGGGTCCCTGCAGCGGGGGCCCCGGGCCAACAGCCGTGCTCGTGCGAGGGGGCCCCTCCGCCTCCCTTCCGCCCTCACGGGCTGGGCCCGGCCCGAGGGGCGGCCCCGGGGCCCTGCGGGAGGCGGCGGGGGGCCATGGCGGCGGCCGGGCCGCTGCTGCTCAACCTGCGCTCGGCGCCGCGGGAACGCGGGCCCGCTGCCGCCAGCCGGGTAGGTGCGGGCCGGGCCGGGTCAGCCCAGCCCTCACGGCCGGCCCTCTGCCGGGAGCCGGGGAGCCGCCTCGGGCCGGGACCGCGGCTCTGGGCCTCGGGGGGGACACGGGCCGGGGCCGGGGCCTGGGGGGGGAGGCACGGGCCGGGGCCTGGGGCGGGGGGGGGCGAGACGGGCCGGGGCCGGGGCCTGGGGGGGGGGCACGGGCCGGGGGCTGGCCCGGGGGGTCCGTGCTCAGCGGGGCGGGGGGAGCCAGCCTGCGAAAAGTTATTAAATGGAGACTTTGTTTCGGCTCCCCCCGAGATGGGCCCGGTACCTGCGTAGGGGCCTGCGCCCCCGCGGTGATGGCTGTGAGGGGCGAGCTGGGGGCGGGGTGGCAGCTGGGCTGGGCTGCGCTTCTGTGTGCTGCGGGGGGCCCTGCGCCCCCCCGTGCCTTCCGAGGGAGGGGGCTGCCTCTAGGGGAGGCTGGAAATGGGGGTGGGGTGGGGGGGTCGTGTGGGGAGAGCTGCTACTCAGAGGGATGCTGTGAATCCCAGGGACGACAGCTTTACTTTCCCGTGTTTGAGGAAAGGAGAACAAGAGTAAGTTAACTAAACATTTGTAGTCATAAAATTATTGCTGCAGGGATTTAGGGTTGTTTTGGTTATTCTTGATTTGTAAATAGTTCATAAAATATTGTGCAAAAGTATGTGAGAGGTAAGCGTTTGCCAGGATTTACCCTGGTTATATTATGACCTGGTTTCAAAATGACCACTGTCATTTTTCCGATACTGAATTGATTTCCAGAAATGCACAGAAACAAGTGAAAAAAGCTACAGAGCTTGGAAGCGGTGTGGTTCTCAGGAGGGCACAGAAAATCAGAGTGTGCAAGTAGGAGCGCAGAAGAGAGAGAGGACAAAAACGGGGCAGGGTTGTGCTGGCATTTCACATGTTTTAGGAGTTTTGCAGTTGGGTCTGGAAAAACAATTTCATTGAAAAAAGGCTGGGGGACACTGAAGAGCTTTGGGGACCAAAGAAAGTTAGTTTTCTTTTTCACTATCCCTGGAGGGATATGGGAAGAGCAAAAGTTTAGCTTAAGATGATTGGGATATCAGTAAAGTAAACTGATTGCTGCAGAAGACGAAATAAAGAGCTCAGAAATGCTGCAAGTTGGCAGAAGCCTAAATTGGAGTGAAGTACGGGCCACCCCTCCAGCCCACAGAAGAAAGAAGCCTACGGGGATGGCTTTAATGTAATCAGGAGATTTGCAGAGCTTTTGAGATAGGTTTTTAAAGTATGTTCTGCTCAGTTACTGGAGAAGCTAGATGAAAGCCTTTAGAGATGAGCACTAGATGTGACTTCAGATTTCCCTTTGTAGTTCAGAGGTCTCAGGTGCAGTGGTGAATCTGTTAAGAGCAGCAACTACATAGCTGCAAAAATTCAAACTTAGTTTCTTCAGTCATGGGGTAGGGGATTCCAAAAATAAGGGCTCTATCTGTGGGCTGATGTTTGTGCTGAACGTGATATCATGTTGTTAATTCTCAGTCGTTAATTAATTCTTGCTGTCTGGTTTGTTAATGTTAAAGCAGTCTACCACTCTGAAAAGAAAGCTCCAGTCACCGCATGGAAACCCACCTTTGAAACGGAAATGTAAGCCATCAGTAAGCGCCTTCCAGAAATGTCCTGTAGAAGCTGACATCAGGGAGAAGGAAAGTTCCTCACAGAAATCTCTTCCTAAGAAGCAGTTGACTGACAAGCGAAATAAAAGCCAGAAAAGCAAACCTTCCATTAAGACGTCCAGCCTGTTCAAAAACAACCCTGAGATCCCAGAAGTTCACAGGTAATTTAGACAAATGGGAGGAAAAAAAAACCCTTTCAATGCCTTGAAATTCAGTGTCTTGAATTCTTGCCCTTGCTTGGGCAAAGCAGTTGCTGGGTACACCTAGTTTCATTGCTGTTTACATAGAATACTGTCGTATAATTTTAAACTCACCGTGTGCTTTGTTTTGGTGTGGTTTGTTTCCCCTAACTCAGAAAAGCAGTGCGGCAAGTGCAAGAAAATGTTTTCACTAAGGATTCTTTTAGCCAGTTGGACCTCCATCCGCATCTGGTGAGTGGCTGGAAGGCTGTGCGCTTTGAAACATGCATTTTTGGGTGGGGAGCAGGTTAGAGAGCTGAGAGATGCACCTTTATTCATGATGGCTTGGACAGGCTTGCCAGTACTTTGCCTGATTTTACTGCAGTCTCTTAGCTCAGTGCGCTGGCTGGTGGCCTGACCCATCCCTAAACGCACTGACTCAGCACCCTTCACTGTTTGCAGCTGTAATACCAAAGAACCACAGAAAACTATTCAGGAGTGTAGTATTGGAACAAGTCTGATATTTTGTGATGTACCACAATGGTGTAATTCTAATTAACTAAGAAGTGTTTTGAGAACATGGGAACTTTTATATCCTGTTGTTCTGAACCAGTAGTGCAGAGAACAAGCATCAGTCTTCTGGTGTTTGCTCCGTCTTGCACTACAAGAAGTTACAAAAGGAACAGTTTGACAATGAAACCTATTTACTGCTCTTTATTATCTCTCTAGATCTCCACAATAAACACAGTCCTAAAGATAAGTAGCATGACCAGGTAAGCAAATTGACATAAAACCCATGCACTTTGCTACCCCTTAAAGCCAATGATCTGTGATTGTTTCATTATATGTAATTGGTTTGTGAAGACCACAGTACCTGTTAAGCTGTTGCATTTGCCACAGGGTCGGTTGCTTTCAAAATTTGGGATGAGAAGTAACTTGTAAGTTACACAGCAAAGTCAGTTGTCACAGCTGAAGACGGAAGCTTGGAGTCCTGTGTTCTAATTTGAGACTTGAATCATAAAACATAAAATTTTTTCAGTTTATCACATCTGATGCCTATCTAGTGGCTTTCCTTAGAAATCATCTCCTCTGATGTAGCTTCACAGCAGAGATGAATGCATGGAATTTGGGGTAAACAGCTTTGAAACAGTCACTGTATGTTCAAACTTTAGGATTCTGTCCTGTGTTGCATTTGTATTTCCTAACCCGTTCCGTTTGTTACGCAGTGTTCAGAAGCAAACAATTCCTGTGCTCCTGCAAGGCAAAGATGCTCTAGTGAGATCTCAGACTGGTTCAGGTCAGTATTTAAATGCCAGTCTCCTTCCCTAGGGCGTATTAACCCGGATCCCAAATACAGAATCAAAACCTCACATTCCCAGTACAGCTCATAAAAATGACAGGCTGGGGTGCCTGGCGTGGGACTGCTGTGACACAGATGCTGTGCAAACTTCAGTAGTAGCGCAGTGGGGGGACTGAACATTGATATGCAGCTGTCAGCCGTTGTGTGGGGGCCTATTCCAAGCTCGTGCTGGGGCTGCAGAGCCAGGAGGCCAGCAGAGCTCAGCAGCACAAGCTCTTACCACACAAATTGACATGCTTGCTCTACAGCAAACTATGTCTGGATGTCTGGTTTTCTTGGGTGGGTGGGGATATTTGTTTAGATAGGTCTTAGTGGGATATCACCACCTGTCTTTTGTTTAATTTAACCCTTTGCTGAATTGCCCGTCAGTCTTCAGTTCTGGACACTTTCTGCTTAATTAAAACTTTTCCAGACTTTGACCTCTGCTTAGGAATGGTGGAATGAATGGTTCTTTAATTTGCTGGAGTGCCATAACTGCCACGGGGTTTTTTTTGATGGAGAGTCTTCTCATTTTCTCCCTTTTAAAAAGGTAAAACTCTTGCCTATGGGATTCCACTTGTGCAGTCTTTGCAAGGAATGGAATCCAAAATAAAGGTAGGTGCAACAGAATTAAATATATTTGCCTTTGATATTAAGATTAATAAAAATAAAATACAGCTTTAATCTTGTAGTCATCAGTGTCTCTTCTTGATACAAAGATCAAGCAGGCTCTTCCCCTTTTATTTGTGCATATGGCTTATGTGATTCTCCTGTACCTTGAGATACAGGTGACAGAAGAACAAATTACACATTCCCCATTACTTCATGCAGTAGGCTGAATTGTAAATAGGCTAAATTGTCAAGTTTGGAGAAGGTGGAGTGCCAAAGAGGCAATGGTCTGGGAGAACTGAAAACAAAGGTTACTGCCATGTCTTTAGGAGTAATAAGTTTCTAATCTTTGACATGGAGTGAGATTTGATGGTTGCTCCCAATTTGCATCATCTGGTTGACCAGAAAATGCAGCTGCAGTTCTGTCATCTCTTGTGCATTTTATGGAAAGAGGTCATCCTGACTTTCCATATGGGTTGAAATGTTTCCAGCCTATCCTGGGTTGTTACTTTCTGCAGCTACTACCTACAGATTGTTGCTGTGTATCAAACATGAGAATATTTCTGCATCTTGGAAATACAAGAGTGAAACAATACACATATGGAATAAAACGTTGGGTATGACTCTGAGCAGGTTTCCAAGCAGGAAAGAGAAGGCAGTGTGCTATTGGTATTTGAAAGACTGTTGATTTTTTTTAAAAGCTATGGGGTGAGTACCCCAAACTGTGTACATACTTGTACTAAATTCAGAATTCGCTTTGTTGGCTAATAGCAGTTAGATGTGGAAAGTGCTCTGATTATCACTGCTACGTTCTTCTTAGTGGACCTCGTCTTCTTTGTTTGCAGCGCAGTGATGGGCCTTACGCACTCATATTAGTCCCAACAAGAGAGGTAGGTGACCTTTTTTCTTTTGATTCTGTCTGAATCTGAGTGTTTGAACACTGATCTTTAGTGTGTAGGTGTAGGTCCACCAGGGACTGTCTTAGGAAACATTGTCCTTTTGCTGAGATCCTGCCCTCACAGAAAAGGCATTTGCTCTCTGGAGGTGAGTTGTTGTTCCTGTTCAGCACCATACCAAAGTAAGGAGGAAGGAATCTCTTAAATTTTCCTCATGCAGTTGGAAATAATTGTGAAGACTGGAGAAACCCTAGCTCACACAGAGAAGTAAGTAAAACCAATGAAATAGCTTTGTAAATGTGTAGGTTTATACAACCATTTCATTTTTAAAGGCCTTTTTTCAAATTCATAAGTGAATGCTGAAGATGAGGCTTCCAAGAGCTGGTTTCTCCGCTGAACTCTTCTATTTGATTTGTATTATTTGCAATTGCAAAGGTGATTTCAGAGGAGATTTATCAACTGGGTTGGGTGGTTTTTTTTGTATGTCAAATGATAATAACTTCCATGGGGAGAATTGATTGCAGGTATCTAGTTTGGGGCACAATATTTTATGCAACCTGCAGTGCAATATCTCAGCTTGGTTCCGTGAAAGGAGAAAGCTCTGAAGCTATTAACATTTTTACAGCAGCAAACTTACTGCCTCTCTAGGATGCTGTATGAATACTAAGCACGTAGGAAACATGCTTGTGAGCATGTTTAAAGGGCTTCCATTGAGACTACTTACGAAGATAATTTGTAATTACAGTTGGTATTACTTTTACTTTGTATTGAAAGCAACGACCTTTCTTGAGAGCTTGGCAAGTAGTAGTATATAGCACATGTAGTCTGAGCATTTAAAACACTTTACTCCCATAACTAAGGCCTGCTCACAGACTCCTGTGAGTGAGTTGGGGTGGCCCCATTTGCCTTCTCAGTCTTGCCACAGCAGAAATGGCTGTCGGCAACACGTGAAACCCAGGAGCTAAATGCTTCCCACTGACTGGGCATTTAGGTTTGGAAGCGTGGTGCGTACCACTTCTGCTCTGACTGGGAAACCAAGAGGTGTAAAGGTCCAGTGGTATGGTCACTCTGCGGGTCAAGTGAGGGAATAATGTGGTCTGCCCTGACTGCCAGAAGATAACTAACCTCTGAACTGCATTCCCTTTTCATAGTGGTTTTCTTCCAGAAATTACGCCATTTTCCTTTTTACTTTTCCAGCAGAGCTAAATCTTCTGTGCCTTTAGCTTGTTTTCTCCCTGGGGCATTCACAGAAGCCAGCAGAAGTCTCTGTTGTCCTGAGAGCTGGCTTGTGGAGCTGAACCAATAGAGAGGTTTTTGAACAGGTCCAAATGTAATAAAAGAAGGATTATGCAAGAGAATAAAATAATAAGCAGCTTCTAGAAGAAAAATTAAGGACATATTTAGAACTCTGATGATATACGTAACTGGATTAGCTTACAGATTTTTGAGCCAAAGGGGCTTGTAGTCCATCTTTATAGTCCAGGGACTGTTTCAGAGCTCACTTTCTTTTGTTGATTTCCATAGCTTGCACTCCAAAGTTTTGATATAATGCAGAAACTACTTAAGGTAAGAATTCGGTGCTTTGTGTTCTTCTTATTCTTTGAGCCTCTTGCTGTAAGATGCTAAGCGACTTCAATTCCTGTGAATTCAACTGGATGTTTAAAGAAATCCAGCATCTGGCAAGATGTGTGGTCCTTAAAGATAAATCTGTTGGCCTTTAAGTGTGTGATTTCCCTGTGGCATGTTTTAAACTATTACGTGAACAATTAAATGATTAATTATGGCACCCTAGTTGCATGTTTTCATAAACACGCGTAGTTGATTTTCACAGCGTTTTGTGTTTAGAAGTACCTGCAGTTGTTTCAGTCTGAGTTATGAATGGAAACTCTCACATGACAAGTACCCTTTTACTGAAGCTAATACTAGACAGATGGGTTTCAGATGGAGAGTAGAACTTAGTGAACCGCTTTGGCAATGGAATGGCTGGAGAAACTCGAAGGCTTTGAAAATCATTAAATGATGGTGCTTACCTTCTAGCCCATCTAGTAAGATGCTCTGCTTCAATTAAAAGGAATCTGAATTGTTTGTGATCCATATTCCCACTCCCTTTTCTTTTTTTTTTCCTTGAAATAATAAGGCACTTTCCAAGTCTTTAAGTGCTGCAATTGCCCAGTAAGATTTTGTTGTGTCATGCTGAGGTTTCAAGTGCTTCAGTTGTCTTCCATAGTAATTAGAAGTTATTACAAGTAGACTTCAAAGGATGAAGTCTGGACTTGACCCCCTTTAATTTTTCTTTGTTACATATAATGCGTAGTAACCGTCAAGTCTAGTGTAAACTGTCATAGTGACCCAAAATAGGAGATTTAGATCGTGGTCAGACTGGACCTTGGAAGGGCTGGACAGCTGGAGGGTGTAATGTGATTGTGTAATTACGGGGAGAGAAAAAGGCAAGTTGAGCTGCTCCTGACACAATTACTCCAATGCCAACTTTTAGGTTGTATTGCCTGGATCTTGCTTAGGCATCTTCCTTATTTTCAACCTTAAAAAGAAAGTCTTTTTGTAGAAACTATGTTGTTGGAGCGTTTCTGGCAAGCAGTGACCCATGGAAACTTAAGCCTATTTACCAGTCACACATTTGTGCAATCCCCACAAGCTGTGCTCTGCTTCTGTCCTGCGTTTCCTCTTGAGTGAGGCAGTGGCACTACCATGCTTTGATTATCTCCCCTGTAAATATTGAGCAATATTGGATTCAATGAAGGATCGGACCTCATTGAAGTAAGCGGCATAAGCTCCTGCCAATATCAATGAGGCTGACATTTAATGTTCACAGACATGGTGACTGCCTGCACGTAGGTCTGTGTACATATATATAAACTTCATAGGTCCTGTGTTTTTCTTAAATTTTCCTTGGCCACAGGAAGATACTGCTTAAAGGCAAGATAAAGAAATAGCATTGTAGCTTGTCTTTGAACATTTAGGCTCCATGGGGAGAAGGAAAAGAAATACTACTCGGTGATTGGAAGTGGTGCAAAAATGATTGCATTGTGTCTTGTAGACGATGTGGGAAGCAAGTTACTTGGCTAGAACTAAAGGTGCCATTGATATGTAGCTGTGGGTGAGAGAGTGCATGTAGACTGTATCTGAGAGATCAAATCAGATGCACGCTGCTGTCAGCTCCACTCTTTTCTCTTTTTGCCAGGAAACATTATTTTTGGATTAGGCTCTCTCTTTTTATTAGGAAGAATCTATATTGGTCTTTGTTTTCCTTTCTGTAGCCATTTGCCTGGATTGTGCCTGGAGTGCTAATGGGGGGAGAAAAGAGAAAATCTGAAAAAGCCAGGTAGGAAGCCAACTTCCTAAATTGTGTTTTGGGTTCTTCTGCTCTATAGCGTTTTTATCTGTTACTCTTCTTTAGAGTGCTTTTCTTACTGGGAGAGAGGATTGTGAGTTGGGATCAAGCTGTGATCCCCCTGGATCTTACCCAGACACAGTGACTGGGTCAGCAGGAAGTATTCACTTCCCCCAGTTGGATCTATTTCTAAAATGTTGATGAGCCTTCTGAGAAGATGATCTCTTGTGTCAGTATTTTTTTTTGCCTTTTCTGACAAACACCTGTATTTGCTTACTGCCGAGTGCAGTCTACAGTATTTGTTATGGGGGAAATTGCTTTCTGGAAAAGAGATTTCCTGGTGTTAAAAATCTCTTTCTTTTCCCTTTTCAAGAATTGAATTGTAAGCTGGTAATCCAAAATGGAATTTTCGTTTCTCTATATGCAGACATACACAAGAAGTTTACTCTTGACTAAAAAAAGTACTCAATTAGAAAAGAAAACCTAGCTTCGGTGTGTAGATTTATTTATTATTTTTAATTATTGATATTTTTTCCACCCATCCTTATCACTGAGTATGCCTCTGAGTGTCAGTGATGATCAAGGATAAAATTTAGCTGTGCAAGAAATTTCAGTTTTAATCAGTGAGAAAGTACTGCCTCTGCTAATTTTACGTGGACATGACTATTTTTTTCTGTAGTTTCCAGTTCCTGTCTCTGGGTTCTATTCCAGAGTTACTGCTAACCTGTATGTTTTGTTTTCTTTTCTTTTTTGGTTTTTTTTTCTTTTTTCACTTTCCTTTTTTTGTGTGTTTTTTTGTTTTAATCTAAATAGATTACGTAAAGGGATAAATATCCTCATTTCAACTCCTGGTCGCCTGGTTGATCACATCAAGTCCACAGAATGTATTCATTTCCGACGCACTCAGTGGCTGATTATTGATGAAGCAGACAGGTAAACTTCCAAATGTTCAGATATGGAAAATAATTATGATACCCTCTGCAACGTAATTCACTAAATATTTTTAACAAAATAAGAGAGAGCACACATGCAGTCTCAAACCATTTATGCTTGGTGGCCTCAGCCAAGCACCAGATGCCTGGAATTAGGAAGAAATGTTTGCTTTGGACAGTTTATTGTACAGTTATTCATTTCAGAGATTCTCTCAGTGTTCTCTGACACATCTGACCCTGGCAAAAGTTGAAGATGAAACATGAAGCTAGATGGACCAAAGATCTGATCGGTGCTAGCCCTTCCCCTGTTCCTAATTGGCTCTGTATTAAGATTTCCTCATCATTCCTTCCTGCAGCATCTTTCATCACCTCTGCTGGTTTTGTAGGATCCTGGACCTGGGCTTTGAGAAGGATGTAGCTGTGATACTCAATGCTTTAAATGCTGGGAGAGACACACGTCAGAATGTCCTGCTCTCAGCCACCCTCACAGAAGGTAGGTTACAGACAGATAGTGTCTTTTTTTAGCTGAATAATGCACAGGCAACTGCAAAATAGTTGGTTGAGTCTGATTATAGTACAGCTCAGTCTGAAGCCCTCTGCAGAAATAGAATAATGCCTATTGATTTCTTTGGGCTTATGACACTTGTCCTTTGTTACTGCAGTTTCTGTCAGGGTATATGCTTACATGGTCCTTACATCCGTCTCTCAAATTCCAGAGCAAAGTCGTCATGAACCTGGGAAGCACTGATTTGTTTGTTTGCTTTACAAATACAGAATTAAAGCAAAAAGCTAACGACAGGACAAGACAGCTGTGACTTGCTCAGTATCAGACAAGAAGTCAGTTGCTAAGGCAGGAATTGAGCCAGGTCTCATGAGTCCTGCACTCTTGGTAGAAGATCTGGGGTGTTTTCCCCACACGCAGACAGCGTTTTGCAGTTCTGGTTTTCATCTGGTCAAGACGTTTATGCAATGTAAAATACCACAGCTGGCTGAAGTAGTGTCTTGTCATGCTTTTGGTGGAGTCCACAGCAACTAAGGCTGGCTAAGTCCTGACAAGCCTGAAGTTTGTGGAGGTGTTCTGTCTGTCTGAGGCTTTTCACTGGAGTTGCATTAGGGTTTTTTTTATGTGAATATTTCATCACGCTCCCCAGCAGCACCCCACACCGGACCTCATGTGTTTTTCATCTTCTGTGCTTTAGGAGTGACGCGGCTGGCCGATATCAGTTTGAATGATCCCATCAGCATTTCCATAGCAGATGAAATCCAGAAGGCATTCCAACCAGCATCACAAATAGAAAGACAAGCCAGTAGTTCATCAAACTGCATGGAGCAGGAAAACTTTGCTGTTCCAGAGAAGCTCAAGCAGTATGTCATGATGGTTCCCAGCAAACTGAGGCTTGTCACATTAGCAGCTTTTATCCTTGAGAAATGCAAGGTGAGTCTCTGCTTGCATTTATATTACTAAGTAGCCCTTCACCCTTTCCAACTCCTTTATCTGTTACTCTGCCAAGGATAGTATGGATTAGATCTAGGGCTTTGAAGTGCATCTGGTATACAGCCACAAGAGAGCTGACACTATTGTGTCTTTCATGCTGGCAGTGAGATACCTGTGCAGTGTGTACTCCTACTTCTTTTGTGGGCTCAGCATTTAGTAACCGACTCCGTAATCCTTTCCTGGATAATTATATCTCCAGAAGTGGAAGCCACCTAGATGTTATGATGATCAGGGAATTGGGTGAGGCCCGTGGAGGTGATCATGTGCACTTTTCTTTTTTTCTTGCAGTTTGAAAAACACCACAAGATGATAATCTTTTTCTCCAGCTGTGAACAAGTGGAATTCTACCATGAGCTCCTTCTAAAGGTCCTTTCAGGAGGGCTAAAGTTGGAGCAATCTGAACGTTCATCTGTCTCCTCTGCGCACTTACAGTTTCTACGACTGCATGGCAACATGGAACAGGAAGTAAGCATTCTCAAGATGTCAGAATACACAGTTTTGTTATTCCCTATGATATATTATGTGGTTATTTTGGGGAGGAGGGCAGAAGAGAGGACAGAGAGTCATTTCACCTCTAGGGGCCTCACTCTTCCATCTGCTAATGAGAATAAGAATATTGTCCCACTTCTGGAAAGTACCTCGGTAGCTATATCTGAAAAACACAGCTGAAGAGGCAAGAGGTGTTATTTCAGCAGGCTGAGGCAGCCGTTCTGTATTCTCAGTGGGTGCACTCAACCATTTATGTGTCCATCGTTCTCTCTCACGCAGTCAAGACAAGCTTTTAATGCCAAAGGAAAACCTCATCCGAGCCCCAAAACGTTACTACCCAATAAGTTGCCCCCATTAGGTGAGGATGGAGCAGTTTGGCTTTGATTTTGAAGAACAGTGTGTTGACAGACTGCTCTTTTCCCTGGGATGGAATAAATAGCGATATATACAGCGATTACGCAAAAATAGGGCTGGGTTTTAGCCAGATAGGCCTGGATGATGAGATTGGAGCTTGCTACAGAGGATTGAGAGGCCAGAAGAAGAGTATCGAATGAACTGTCACTGCAGCATTTCTCTGAATAGCTCAGGGACCTCCCTCAAAAGTTCAGCCCCTGATCCTGCCCTTGTTCTGCGATGGAGAGAGTTACCGCTGTACTCTGAGCTGCACAGCAGAGATGGCAAATGAATAGAGCTCTTCTGATGAAGCAAGAGGTGAAGAGCCATTGTTTTTCTCACTCATTCCCATCCTGCAGAGACCAGAAACATGTGCTATGCTGTCCCTGCAGTCTGGCCTTTCCTCAACCTGCCTGCCTGAGCAAGTGAGCAGGCCTGGTCTGGCCCAACTCTACCCTGACCAGCTGTTAAGCCAACAGAACACCACTAAGTAGCTGGCACCAGGGGAAGGGTTTTGCCTTTTTAGTACCCAGTGTGTAATTAGTGCTTGATGTCTTCAAATTAAGAGCATTAATGGAGCTAAATTGTGGATCCCATATGGTACTGCTGAGCACGGCTGCTGTCATTGTCAACAAGATACAGCGTGCTCTCTTCTTTAATTTTTGTCAGCAGAGGGTTCAGTGTGTCGGCAAGGCCTAAGTTTTTCCCTTCTTTCCTAGAACAGTACCTCTAGCTGAGAATCAAGTGTGTAACGTTTCTTCTATATCATCAACATAACGGGACATTCACTTAACTGTGAGCTACAACTCTGAGGAGGGAGGCTTGAAATGTGGAAACAAGGATATTTTGGAAGGAGGACGCAAAAGGGACAGGAAGGAAATGGGTATGGTGTTTCTGAGGCTAGAGACAGCCTGAGCTCTGGCAAGGAAAAGAGTAAAGGGAATCGGGTGAAGGGAGTATGCGTGCGCAGTGTTTCCCCGCAGCTAAGGAGAGGGAATGTGGGTAAATAAGGGGTACTGGCAAGGAACGGTGGAATGCTACAGAGGCCTTTGGTTGCTAGTGCTCAGAGGTTGCCTTTTGTGGTAGCAGATATTGTCCTGATGTGATGTGGGTTGGAGAATCAGTTTCTGTTACTTTTATCAAGAAAAAAACCACACCCAGAGTAGTTAGTTACACTAGTGAGTTTGCTTAGGAAGGTTTTGGAACTGAAAGCCCACGAGGCTTTTGAAGGTAAGTGAGGAGCCATACTGGTGGGTTCCTGCAGTTCTGGAGCTCAACAGCTCAAAGACTGCTGACGGGGTAATTTGGGATCTGGGGGCTGTGGACAACCCTGCCTGGGAGCCTGAGCTCGTGTTAGAAGTGGGGGCTGAAGGAATTCTGCTGGGGCAGACCAGTGATGAAGACAAGGCTTGAGAGCACCTGCCCCGGACACTCGTGGGAAGAAACACCCTCCATCCTAGTGTCAGCAGCCCCACTGGTGGCCCTCACCAGTACGAGGCCTTTTCTTGTGGGAAGACCGTGGGAGGGTGCTCTGGGAGCTCTGTGGCAGCGGTCTGCAGGGTCCAGGGGTCCTGCCCCCTTGGGCAGGGGTTTCTGACCAAGGCCTCAACTCTCCTGCCCCGTTACTTTGAAAATTTACCCCACAACAGTTCACCTTGGCCACCGTGCAGCTGAGCATCCTGATACTTAATAATTCCACAGTCAGTCCAGTGACTGTCTGCATGCCCCATTGGGCACATGATGAGGCTGATCTCTTGTGATGTGATTATATCGCTGTGTCAACAAAATGGGCTTATCCTGCCCATCGTGTGACTGGACAGACAGCAGTTAAGATGTCCAGCTTTTTCTTGCATTCACAAAAGCCTGTGCTGCCCATCAAGTGTGCCAGTGCTTCTGTTGCTGCTGCCTCATCTTTTGTGGATCCTTCTCCATGTAAAAACAGTTACTGCTTTTTGACATCCACACGCCATGCTTCTGTGCAAACTGTGGAGGTGTTGGCTGCTTTGATTTGACCAAATGCATTCAGGCTTGCCCCAGACGCTGTGCCTTCCTACCTGGGACCACACCTGTGTGCTATAGATTTTTTTAATTTTATTTTTTCCATTTGCAGGAAAAGTCTGACTGGAACTCATGAAGTCAATTCCTTTGCTTTTGAAGCTGTACATGCTAATGTGAAGAAGGCGTAGTTGTTTGTTACCTCAGCTGATTTGCTTTAGGTTTGGTTATACAGTGTACAATCACTCTTTTTCATTTTCTGTTTTAATCCTCTAGGAAAGAACAGAGGTCTTTCAGGAGTTCCTAAAATCCAAGACCGGCATCTTGCTTTGCACTGTAAGTAACTTAGAGTCCCTTTGCAGCTCCACACTAATGGGCCTGTCTGATACCTAATGGTGGAACAGAGGATTTGGCACTGAGCTCTGATTCCAGCTCGCTGTCTGACCTTGAGGAAAGTCATCTCCTTTTCCTGCATCTCACATGTTAAATAAGGTTGGGTGCCCTCTTTGCAAACTCTTATATGATCTTTTGCTGCAAGGTACCATACACAGAAAAAGTATATGTCTTGTACAAGAGGCCTCTAAGTATTTTGGATGGTCTTAGGTCTGGAAAAATATGTTCATTTGAAGCTGGAACCTTGCCCTCTACATGCAGTCAGTAGAATGCAATCCTAATTTGTAGTATGCCCCATAACTGCCAGGTAAATTGGATGTAATGTGATATTTCCCATCTTAATGACTACCCCAAGGTTAAAAACAAAAACCTGCAGGGATGGAAGGGAAGCCTAACCAGAGAGTGGTGTCATTAGAAATACACATGCTCTGCTGCTCTCCATGCTTTGCCCTTCAAGCTTCCTTCAAGGGTGCTGAGGGAGAAATTCTTGTCCTCTACTGAAGTTTGCTGGCGCCCTTGTGTTGTGGTGGCACCTTCCGCTTCTCGTTTCTGACCTGTCGGTGCCACAGCTAGCCTGCTGCAGTGGTGCAGAAGGCTGCACGATTTGCTCTCTAATAGTGGCAGCTGTTGATCTGAAAATGTGTGAATCTTGGCGATTTCTACCCACCGCAAACTTGTAAATTACAGCGATCGGGAGTAATTAGAGCTGAGAAACCCTCTCCAGCTCTGAAATGACTCCTGTTCTTGCAGCACCTTATTCTTAAAGGAAACTGGTTGCAATTTTTTTCAGAGTGGGGGCTGAATTTTGTCTTATTTTTATGCCTGCAGTTCAAACTAGGACTGCCATGTATATATAGGAACATTTGATTTAATGTTGCTAAATTGTATATTGTATCACTTGTGAAATTTTACTTTGTTACCTGCTAGTCTTGGTCCTGCTTGTGTGTACACCTTTCAATGATATGATCAAGGTCAAAATGCATCTTTGCAATGCATAAGTGTAACTGTAACTTGGTGTAACTGTAACTTGGTTTCTCTGTGTACAGAGGTGATGCTTCAGGGTCTCAGCTGAGGAAGATAGCAAAGCTTAAATCAGAGGTGTAGATTAAGTGTTTTGAAGAGAGAAAGTGGTAAATTCTAAACAATAAATAGCTAAACTTTGTTATCCTTCATGCACATGCTGTCTGCAACTGAGAAATTTCAGGGACATGTCGTCTTACTGAAATTTCAGTTTAATGAGTTTGGAAAGACAGCAAGGGCTCAATTTTAAAGAAAGAGAAAACAGAATCATTGTGATCACTGGGATATTGGTTCCTGGGTGAGACTGTTTGAAGGGGAAGTGCAGCCTGTGGCAGGAAAAATCTGCCAGGAAATATACAGCTGTTGACAAGGTAGGAAGAAGAGTAAGTTGGATAAAGAAATCCCTGTGGATGGAATCCCTCTCTTGAGATGCTGGAGATGTGGTTTTATTTCCTGCCATGCCACAGACTCCATGCAAGTGGACGTGGAATTGTGGTGACAAGGCAAGTAACTACATGTCAGCTGAGCAGCAATAGTTGTGTGCTTGCTCCTGACCTGTCGTAAATGGGAGGTAATGTGAATTAACCTAGATTGCCATGAAGAGGGTAGTGTAAGGTAACGCGTTTATCATAACCCTCCTTCGTTTTGGTCTAAGCTACTTTGCATTTACTGCAAGGCAGGGATGCAAATCATGATGGTTACAGTTACTATGGCTCAGCTGGCACATGGTTAGCACGTTAAGCACAGTAAGTTGCGTGTCTGAGTCCAAAATGCTCTCTGTGCTTCAGCTCCCCATCTGTAAAGTGGGGATAGTAGCACTGTTCTATCTTACAGAGATGTTGGGAGGACAAATGCATTGAAACCAGGAGGTGGCCTGTTACCACAGTAATGGGGACCATATGGACACCTTAATATAGAGATACACTTTGCACTAGTCCCACATTACAGGTGCCTCCCCAACGCAGATGTCCAAAGGGCAGCCAGGCACTGTGACCACCTCCTGCCTCTGAGGGCATTGCTTTTTCTGCCACTTTTCTTCATATCAGCAAAAATGTTTTGCAGAAAGATGGTTCAGTTCTTTTCACTGCAAAATCACGTTCTGTGCCCACAAATTTTGAAATCTGGCTCACAGAAGAGCAACACAAATAATGTTGCCGTCCTTCCCTTGTCCCTTATGCCATGTTCTCCACCCATCTTTCCGCTCTAGTAAGCAATGGGACCTGCTGTTCCTTTTATTAATTTGCTTTATGTCATATGTATATTAATATATTCCATAAAATATTTTTTGCCAGACAATATAAGCTGGCAGACAAGAAAATAAAGAAGGGCCATGTATCTCAGAGGGTCTCATCCAGATTTATTTCTCTCTCCTTCACTGAAGTTCTTTGCGGCTTCCTTTGGGATGTGCCTTTTAAACAAGTTCATCTCTTCCAGGGAGAGAGGAAAGATCATTTGGAGATTGTTTGCTGTTTACTCAGTCACGCTAACTCATCTTGCCAGTTTTCTGGCGGCCCTAGCCAAGAGCTTTCGCCTCTGACAGCTTCTGTGCTCTCCCCTTCCTCCTCTGATTACGCAGCCCAATCTGTCACCCTGCCGACGGGGGTCTCTACCCTGCTGATGGCTTTCCACACTCGGCAGTAATGACTTTTGGCAGGCCGGGAAGGCGCGAGAGCTTCTTCCCCAGCTTGGAGAGCCGTTAGGCCCTCTCTGCCTGTTAGCTAAAGCACTTTGTGAGGTTCTTTGGTAAATAAATGAGTCATTTTAATCCAACTGACAGCCTGGCACCTGAGCAAGCTGCCTTCCATCTGTACTTCTAGGCCTCATGTAGGCAGCCAATTGTCAAGCTCAGGGCCTTCAAGACCTCACCATTGAGTGTCTTTCAAAAGCAACTTTAGTAATTTCCTTTGCCCTAATTAGATTGTGTGAGAGGGACTGCGCAAACCGAGGCCCTTGCAAAACTTTTGTGGCTGTGTTGGTTCTGATCTTCTGCACTGACATGCCTGGCTCGTGGTGGGGCTGTTTTGCCCTTGCGCCCCCGGCCCCGTACCCCACCACCACCACGAGCACAGACTGGTAACGTGAATGGTTAGAAGCAGAAATTTCAGCATTTCTGGTGCTCCTCAGGCGGATTGTACCTTGACGCTGTGCCATTCTGTGGCTTGCCGTTGGGATCCAGGCAGGAACATGGTCAAGGCTTCGGATTATCATGTTTGCTTGGCATCTGGGTTTTTTGAATTGCGCTGGTGTAGGGTATTTCTTGCTCCTGTGAGATGGTCACTTAATTCTCCCTTCCATTGCCCATTGAAAGGAATCAGCGGTGACCTGCTGAGGTGTCATATTCTTGATTTCCCTGTTATTAAGGAATGGTGGTGGAGGTCATGCATGGAAAGGGGAATGCCGTATGGGGCAGTGGAAAAGAAGAGGGAGTAGTGCATTGGAAATCTATCGGGCTTGTTGGAAGAGCACTGCCACCAGGTTAGTGCTTTTGTGTGTAGAATAAATGCAGTGCTAATAAAACTGGATAATTGTTGCTTGAGCTGTATTCTCTTTCCTGGTAAGGTGACCCACAAGTATTTTTCTCAAGATCTGAGAAGGCGGAAGCTCATGGGCTTTGCCAGCAGAGGAAAGCAAATCAACTCAAACTTTTTATCCTAATTCTACCTTGCTGCTGTCTACTAGGGTCTTTGAGGAAATGGAGCTACAGGAGACGCAGGTGGACTGATACTGAGGAATCTTTGAGAGTTTGCAAAACACTCCAATTACCAGTAAATCCCCAGACACTTCTGAAAGCAAGCCAAGTTAAACCCTGGGGGAATAGCTGCTGATATGTGTCTGTAACAGCTGAGTGGAGTTGGTGGCATTGTGAAAGCAATAGTGAATACAAGGCTGATGATGGGGGAGAGCTGCCTCCGAAAATGTTGTCCCTGGCTATTCATTAGGCTTTCGGTTAACCTTTTCAGCTTTCCTGCTTGCGTTGGCAAATGCATATGAGAACACAGTCTGCAGCAGTAGTTTCCCAGCCAGTGGTGTGGAGAAAAGGTATCTTAGAAGAGTAAGGAAAGAATTTTGATGGATGAGAGGGACAGCTCCTGCCCCTGCCATCTACTTTTCCTCCTCGTGTTGGAGGTGCTGCTCCTGACCACAGGGGTGCCTTGGTTATCTGTTTATTTTTGCTAAACTGACCCTGTCCCAAGGTCAGAGCTCTCTCCTCAAACAGCCTTTCCTAGACTACTGGGTGTGAGAGAGAGCACAGTATAGGCGAAGACCAAAGACTTGTCAGAGTGGAAGTGCATAACAGCCAGCCAGATCGGAATCAGACGTCAGCACTCCTGTCTGATCATGCTGTAGAGTTTATAATCTTGTTATCCTGGTAACTGCTGTACACGTTCCACGACTTCTCTTGATTTATTTGCTCCAACTGCCTTTAAATGGCTTTTTGTACATCTGTTCATCCTGACTCTGGGAACAAGTCATTTCTTAATGAGCGTGTTGGAGCAAAAGTGTGTATTATTTCAGAGTGGGCGCTGTGGAAAGTGTCTCCTCTTTTACTGCAGTTGGAGCCACAAAGCAACCTGGCTAGTGCTTATGGGAAGGCCTTTGCTGCCAAAACATCAGCTTCCTAGTCTTCTAACGTGTGTGGGAGTTGCATGAAAACACTTCAGTGGGTGGCTGACACATTTTTAGTACATTAAGCTCCTGCTTACGTTCTTAATATATTCTATTTTGCAACTAGCTAAAAGATACATGTGTTCCAAAACATTTCCTAACAGAGTTAAATCTGCACACCTGCTCTGCCATTGCGCGTGGTGAATGTAAAATCGAAGGAGTATGTGAGGACATTACTAATGAACAGAAAATCAAGAAGGGAGATTGAAACATGTTTGCATGCTCTCTCTGTTTTGAACAGTATTTAAACTCCCTTTTTTCTTTGAAAGGGTGTGTTTTTTGAGCTATACTGGCTGTGGATAACTTAAGGGGCTCATTCAAGCCTTCCTCCAAGTCAGTGGATTTTCTCACCAGCTGGCACATCAAATGACGCTCCTGACAGTGGCTTCAGACTCTTCTTTGGGGCTGAGTTTTGTTTCTCCAAATCAAAGCCGGACTGGTGAAAATCTGAGGGATAGCTCAAGTCCCCTGTCCTCGAGCTGTACTCCAGCTTCCTGCAGATTCTGCTAAACTGTTTGTTGGCCTTTAGTGTAGGGTCAAGTGAACTGCAAGTCATCTGCTCGTCAAATTCAGACCATCGGCTGTTGGTGCATCTTTGGACATGCCGCTCAAGGCCTAGGATCCTTGGCCATTCGCTTTATGGCCATTTTCCTTTTCATCCTAAGCAGCCTGGTTTTAGTTCTTAGGCTTGCTGTGGAAAAAGGTGTGCTCAGAAATAGTGCTGCCTTTTGGAGAATTGATTCTGCCTTTCACTCTTTGGGTAGTAGGTGCCAAGCAGCAGCTCCGTTTCCATGAATGAAACCAACTGAAGGACCAAGGGTATCGCTACCTTTAAGACAGTTGATTCTCTCAGGTATAATGCAAAGGGACTGTAGCAGGCTGCTGTAATTCAGCACTGCTCACCTGAAATAGGTGTGTTTATACCCTCCAGGCTTTGGGCCACAGTAGTGGATCATTTTTTATTGTCTTAGTGTGTTAACAATATTCCTTGCGTTTAAAACCCCCAGCATTATTTCTGACCTTCAGTCCATCTCTCCCCAAATGAGGCACATAAAATTCCTACTTGCATAGCCAGTTGTGTCCTGGCATAGTTGCCATCCCGGAAAGAGTTCTTACTTTGCAGATATCTTCAAAGCACTTTTACTGAATTAATTTCCTTGTTATTTTTAAAGGATGTTGCAGCACGTGGACTGGACCTGCCTCAAGTTACATGGATTGTGCAGGTAGGTTTGCTACGTATGTGTGTACGTATGTATTAAGTGCAGTCTTGCTCAGATGAAATTCCTCTCCAGTCCAGATCTTCTTTCTGCAGTTTGCTGGTCTTTGTGCTGATGCCTACAGGTGTGGGAGACCCACATGTTCCTGACTGCAGGACTGGGACTCAGGGTTTTGCTAGGATATGGTGTTGCTATGCTATCTTTGGTTTTGACAGTCTGTTTTCCTCTTCAATCCTTCCAGCCAGCAGAATATTATTACACAGCTGATAACACTGGAATTAAACACCCTCTGTTTCCCCCCACAGGAAGCCAAATCTTGTGAAGTACTGGCCATCTCTCTTGCAGTTCTGTGTTTCTATTTTTCTGAGCTTGCTGGGGAGGCAGTTCCATGAGGAGTTTAAGTTCGATCCCTATGTTAAACATTGAGTAGCCCAACAGTGCCTGTGCAGTGACCTGACTGTTTCAGGTGAAGCTTTGCTGGGTTGGGGCTGGAGTGCTGGGTAGCTGTAAGTATTCAGCTTTCAGTAGAACTGCACAGTTCAGATTTTCCCTGGGAAAAAAAAGGGGGGGAAAAAAAAAGAAAACAACCCAATGCTGCTGCATTGCTGTTGACAGAAATACTGTCTTTGGAAAAAAAAAAAAAAGAAACTAAGGGAGATGGATTGAACCTTAAAAATAGCACCCTGTCATTTCAAAGAGGCAGCTGAGAGCATGAAGCAGATTTCATTTTTATAAAAAATTTATAATTAAGAAAAGGTTAGTTGAATTGAGGAAAAACTGATCCAGAGATTCTCGTGTATCAAGTGACATCTGGGTAAAAAGAACAGGGCACAGAGCGTCGGCAAAGCTTTTTAATTTCTACCTCATCCCTTCAGGTAACAAATTTGATTTTAATTTCGTGTTTTTAAGAAAGAAAGATTTTGTAGCAGCTAGCTAGTTGGAGGAGGCTGGGGAAGTGAAGTCTTTAATTCCCAGATCTGTATATTAATATAATTTAACCAAAGATATAGTTGCCAGTGTTAGAACGCAGTGCAAATTACCTAAAGCCCTGGGAGACTTCTGTGTGTCCAGAAGGCGAAATCTCAGCTGTCCTGAGAGCTGTGTCCAAGAGCAAGGACCTGCAGGGAGCAATTAGATTGCTCACAGCATCTTACTCACACCTCTAGCCAGTAGAAACTTTGCCAGAGGGCACAGGTATAAACACTAGAGTGGGCTTTGGTGGTTGGGTTTTTTCCAGTTAAACTGCTGAGGGCTCATTTCTGAGCAGTATCTCTGTGCATGTTCATTTTTCCAGGAAAGAGAGGAGGGGGGGAAGAATAGGGGGAGGTTAAAGGGAGGGAAATATGTCACCCTTTATCAGATCTTGCAAATGGCTGGGCAGTTTTGATTCCCAGTGAAGTAAATGAGAGCCGCTGGTATGCGGGGAGGGGGGGAGGCTTTAAGCAACATTTTCATAGTGGCTGATAGTTGTACATGGGAAGACAGTTGCTACCTGTATCGTATGCTGCTGAAAGCACTTCCACGCTCATCTCAGATTTCTTCTGTCCAGTAACCAGTTATGATTTGCTTTAATCAAAACAAAGCAATTTAGCCCAATTCTTAATTTGAATCCATCATCTTTTATTTTATAGCTTTTCTCCAAATGCAGACCAGGCAGCTTCCCGCTCTGGCATGGGCAGTCCGGGGGGTTGTTTGGTTTGAGGTCTTTGTGAGATTTTTTTATTTTTTTTTTTTTTAAGGGAAGCAAACAAGTTCCTGACGTGCCTGTATAGAAATAAAATGTAAAAGGCAAAGAGAGACACTGAGATGGGGAAACTGTCCTATTAGCTGAAAGTTGGCCAATGTGTCACATTCACATGTCAAAAAACTGCTGTGGCTGAGGGGGCTGAGTGATGGTTACAGGGATGAGCCCGATGGGCTCTTTATAAACAGGCCAGTTCCAAGGGAGGTGCAGCATGTGGGTTTTGCTAAGATCCTTTTTGTTTCAGATCAGCGGGCTGAGTGTCTTGTTTATAATTAACACACTGTGTTCTGTTAATTCCTCCTTTCCCTTCTCATGTTCCCTTTTTGAAGTATAACGCTCCGGCTTCACCTGCGGAATACATCCACCGGATCGGGAGGACGGCTCGCATTGGCTGTCACGGGAACAGCCTGCTTGTCCTGGCGCCTTCGGAGGCAGAATATGTCAGCTTGCTGGCTTCTCACAAGATTAAGTGAGTCAGAAACGCGAACAAAAGTTTCAGCTCATCCTTGCTAATTAACCTTCCATGGCACTTTCAGCGGGACTGTGTCTCGTGCAGGTTTTAATAAGAATTTATTAATTCTGGTGATCCAGGACCAGCCCCAGACTAGCAAAAGGAGAAAAGGCAAGTGTGCAAAAATCATCAGCCTGACAGATTGTGCATGAGTGAGTGTGTGTGGTGAGGGGCGGAGAGATGATAGTCGGAGATCCTTTGCGCTCTGTTGTTATCTCCCTGGCCCTGGGTTCAAATCGTGGCTATGTGGAGATCACAAGTCAAATGAGCCTGTCAGATGCTAACTGGCCATCTGCCTGCATAGCACCATATTGTCAGAGATTGTGCTTTCTCTTCAGGAGAGATCCGGCGGAGAAATAGCTGGGGAGCTGTGGGTCATATCTGGCAGGTAATTGGCCAAGGTGTATTGTGTAAGTGGCTTGTGACAGGAATAGTAGAGGCTTTTGCAAGCGGTGAGTGCCCCATATGGTCAAGGCAATAAGGGGGGTGGACTCTGCCGACCAAAGGTGGGGTGTGCTTCCAAGCTAGCTGAGAAGGCTTTGCTTACACCGGCTCTAGCTTGGGCTTGGGAGTAGACAGTGAGGAGAGCAAGCCAGGCTGGGTGAGGACCAGCCCAACGTACAGTCAGCTACCCGATGGCCAGCACGTGAGGAGATTTTAGTCCAGCTCTGCTTGTGCTTCTGCGGTGGTCCTTTTGTGGAGGAAAAACTGCAACTTGCTGCTCAGCGTTGCTCTTCAGGAGTGCTACCTGGTCTCAAGCCTCCTCAGCAGTCGGCTGGATATATGTGACTCCCCTTGCTCCCCGCACTGCTGTCTCCCGGCGGTTCAGAGCGTGAGCCGGGTAGAGTCCCTTTAGTGTTGTACTTGTGTTGATGGAGCCCTGTAAACTCATGCACAAATTAGTTCCTTTTTGTTTCTTGTGTTTATGTCGGGTGGAGCTGCTTGGAGTCGAATTTGGTTTTCAATCCTTGAAACAAACAAATGTTGGCAGTAAATACAGGCTTATTCTAGGCTGTGAGCCATTTAGTGGTCTAACAAAGAGCCATCCATCATCCCAGGTAACTATCTATTAAGCAGACACCAGCAAGACATGGAGGGCTAAGCTGACAGGGTTTTTTTTCATGTAACAAACAGCACTGACATTTAAAGGTGAAATCCCACATAATTGTGAATTTTTAACTCCAAGTGGAAAGTTCTATTTTTCTGTTTTATAATATTTTGGAAGTGTTGGAGGAAGGAGAGGGAAATTTCCCTCCTCTTTTATTTTAAATGTTAATGCTTTTGTCCGATTTTGTTGGGTTTTAAGAAGTTTAAGGAGCAGTGTCACTCACGCTGGTAATTATATCTGCTAAGGAGACCTGTCGTTGAGCTACCATGTTCCCCAGAAATCTGTAGAAGACTGTGCTGAATGAGCAGAGGGAGGTTTATGTGAATTTTTTTTTTCTCCACTACTTAAACCAGTAGAGCCAAACAGCTCTGGGGATTGTTTTTTCTTGTTTGGTTGGTTTATGTTCTTCATAAAACATGCTGTCCTGCAGATCAGAGGCCTGCCAAAGGAGGAGTGTAAGTTGCCTCCCTTGACCCCCGTCTTCAGATGGAAGAAAACGAGTATTTCTTTGGCACGGGTGGGTGATCCGGCCTGTTTGCAGTCGTGTCCTCCCCTCTTCCCACATAGTAGCACGTGGTGTGAGAAGGGGCAACAGGATAGAAAAGAGAGCTGATGAATTACAGAGAAGATGCAGGAAGGCAGCTTGAAGCTAAAGGCAGCAAGTGCCATCAGCACAAATTGCCGTTACCCTTCATAAACAGAGCATTATGGTGATAATCCTGTCAATTTAATTCAGTGTGAGGACGAGAGACAGCATGTGTTGGACTGTCACCGATCGTCTTAAGCACTGATAATTTTTGTTTCTTTACCCTGAGTCTTTGTAGCTTTTGACTTGGACTTGCACTGGTTACTGGAGTTTACATTTTTTTTATTCTTTGCTTAATTTTTAAATCTCTTGGGTTTTGTTGAGGATGAGTGAGTGCTGTGACTTTTTTTATTTGGTTGGGTTTTTTTCTGTTTTAAATGAAATTCCCTCTGGGTTTATTGAAATGTAAATACTTCATAAAATATGTATTTCTAAGAAGACAAAGCATGAGATGGGTCCCTGCAGCCTTCAGCTGGTGTAAATGAGCAGTGCTGTGCTGGTTTACAGTAGATGAGGATCTGACCCAGAGTTTTTTCTTAAGCCCCTCCACCCACCCCAGCATGCATGGGAGTAAGTCCAGAAATGTTGAGAGTCGGAAGTAATGAGAGCAGACGTGGCTTTGTTCCTGGATGAAAATCCACTTCGGAATTAGGGATGACTGCCTTTGAAATTGGAAATCGCTCGCAATTAATTTTCACCGGTACCTGAAGCCTCTCCTTGGCTTCCACTGTGGAAAAGCAGCATTAGCCTTTGCCAAAACAATCTCACTTTGGCTCTGCTGAGATCAGTAATTCCTCTTGGGGCTCAAGAAAGCTGCATGCCTCTCTGCAACTTTCTTTTCGGTCTTTGTGTGGCTTGAAGTTGTGGTTCCTCTACCTAACTGTAAATGCGTACGTGCATGCACATGCATGCTCATGTTTTCTATACCTTTCCTCTTTTTTTTTTTTTTAAAAAAAAAGGGTTAGATTCCAAAATGTTCTGTCTCAGCTCTAAGCGTAACTAACAGATTTTCCTTCAAAGGGAGGAGGCAAGAAGCAGAAGAAAGTCAGTGAGGTTCACTTTTTTTTTTTTCTTATGTCTTTCTTAGTTCCTTCAACTGCAATCTAGCAGTGCCTGCCTCGACAGCTATCAGATAATTTCTTTATCTCCTAACAGCGGCCTAACTAATTTATAAAGGAAAACGCATCACCGTGAAGGCACGAGTCATTTCTCTCCCTTCTCTACGGTTGTGCTCACCCCCCTCCCCTGCCTCCCCTCACATGATGCTCCCCGCTGTGAACCAAGTTCACATATCTGTTAGGCTGCAAGCTGGCAGCGCGCCAGGCGGGAGGAGGATCGGAGAAGGGGTGACATCTCAGACAAATCAATGTCAAAGGTTTGACGTTTTCATTCATAGTGGTGTCAAAGCAACCTTTGGAGGGGGATGGGGAGGTATACTTTTCTCTTGCTTAAGTGGTTGCCATTTATGTTTTAATTTACTGTTATACTTTTCAAAACCAAACAGAGAAACCCTCAGTTGTCTTTTTATGCTCCATTTCCATTTCTCCCCCATCACTCCCCCGCCTTTCTCTGCATCCTCTGCAGAGGAATCTGCTACATCGTGAGTCCCAGCTGCATAGTGATTATCTTATGGCCACACTGGCCTGTACCTTCCAGGCTGGATGGCTGTTCCTCTGGACCATCTCTTTTCCTTTATGTTGTGGTGGTGAGCTGGCTGAGGCTGAAAAGGCAGATTGCAAAAGTAAAGGTATTTTTCGCTTTAACTGGAAAGGACTGGGAAGCAGGCAAGGCAGACTCATCCTTTTCTCCTAGCCAGGCGTTGAGAGATCTTTGAGTGAAAAGAAAGGGGATATCCTGGTTGTTATCATTTCTTTCTGTACTTTACAAATTGAAGAATATCAGCAAAGCTTCCTTTCAAAAACTGCATACATCTTTCTGACCATCCAAGATTCAGGAGTCTGAGAACTGTCGGACCCCCAAGATTTCTCTCTTCCTTAGACTGATGTAATGCCAGATGAACTCCTTGGCTTCCATGCAGTATTTATGATTTGTTCTGGTGTAAAAAAGAAAATAATCTTTTCTAGAGATCACCTTTGCCCGTTGCTGAAAATTTGGGCCCATGAACTTCAGCTTTTATCATCTGAGTAATCCCCTTGGAAATGGGACCCAGTTTGGATGCAGCAGTAATATTAATGGCGTGGAGCTGCACAGCTGTTCCCATATTGTCACCTGGTGTGTGTGTGCCCCACAAGGCAGTGTTAAAGAGGACGAAGAATTTCTAGTTTCCTGTAAATGCACCTCTAAGTAGGACCACTCAATTTGAAATTAAGCAGGTCTGTAAGTGTTTGCAGTATCTGGGCCATAGCAGTACCCAGCAGCGTCTTGAAGCAGGACTGGAGAATAAATCATCTGGTTGAATCTACAGGAGGAATGTGAGTCGACAGAATGAAAATAAATGCCCAGTGTGAAGCCTGGCTAGGACAGCTGACTGAGTCTCCTGTATTTAAAACAAGTGCTGTGGGGTCCCTAATGGGCCAGGCTTTGGCTTTACACTTCAAATGAGAGGGAAGGTGAATGCTGAGAACAGGGAAGGAAATCAAGCCGTGTATTTGGTGTCAGAGGTGGCTTTTGGAGCTATAAAATGAGTTAGAGTGTGTCCATCAGGAAGTGTGTCTCTGAGCTTTGACCCAGGCGACGTAGCAAGAGGTTGGAGTGATGATGTGACCAGAGGGCAGGAAGCTGTGGGAGAGTTGGCTTGATAGGAAGAGTTCCTTGGGGCCCTGTTGTTACCCTCTGAGCTTGAGTCACTATGAGAGGAAGGAGCTGGGTATTTACACAGATTTAGTTTCAACTTTAGTTGTGGGAGCATGGTCACCAATATGGGTGGAAACAAATGTGTGTAAATGTCAAAGCACTTTGTTCCTTTGAATGAGGCTTGGGCCATGTCTCCGATTACCCCACAAGGTGAGTTGCAGGGATACAAGATGTAGGAGAAGTAGCAAAGTAAGCAGAGCACCTTTCCAGCCTGTATGTGTATGTCAGTCTCTTTCTCGCACTTGCACAGGCAAGCAAATGCAGGTGCCTTCTGCTCCCTGCCCGTGGCATCTAATATACAATAAAATGTTAGACACCCTCTGGGTTCAAAGTGGAGGTTACAGATCCTCTTGCTTATATTATAAAGCAAATCTATGAGAAGTGTTAATTGTTACAAGCTGCTTCAACTCTGTTCTGAGTTTCTTTCAGTGGAAAACGTAACTAAATGGTTCCCAGTTGTCTGGGTGCCTCTCAGTGCAAGGAAAGAAAAATAACGAAACTGGTGGAAATACAATTAAACCTAATTTTTTTCTTTAATCAGTTTCTCTGGTTAGAACCAAGGAAACTTTCAGTGAACTGAAAGTCCACCCTCAGTTATTTCAATGTTGTTAGAATCGGAGTGCGTGTTGGTGACTTGTAACAGTGGCAAGGTTGTGGGTGAGGCTGTGCCTCTGTTCCAGTGAAGGTACCGTTTCAGCTGGGGTTGAGATTTTGCGGTAGTTATACTTCGAGGGTTGCTCTGTGAGTGCCAGGGGTAAGATCTCAAGTATTTCAGGGATAAAAATGTTAAGTTGAACATGTATATCTCAATCTTTTTGCTATCTGTTATCAGCCTGTGACTTGTTTCCCCGCTATATTTGAAAAAAAAGGAGTAATTGTAGTTTTTTCTCTGTCACTTCAGTGTTTCAGAGATGAAGATGGAGAAGGTATTACTCAGCCTGATGAAAGATGATCGCTTCAAGCTGCACAGACCAAGAAGCAAGGTGAGTTATTCTGCTGATTTGGAATTGCTCCAATTTTTTCATTTACCATTTAAACATCACAAGTGTTCCTCTCTTACAATTCTCTATCTTTACAATACGAAGGTTGGTAATATCCATGATGTCAGACAGTACAAATAATTACAGAACTGCCTTATATTGCAATTGTCCAATCTTTAAACTGTTGTCCCCAGAAAGCCGTCACTTCTAAATCTTCAGCAAATATTTTTGTAACAGACAGTAAAGGTTTCTGACTGCAAAAGCTTTGAGTTTTTTCCCCCACAATGTTTCTGTTCTTCTTGGCTTCTCTGCACTAAAATACTGTTGGAGATCACAAATGACACGAAACTTCACTAAAGAAATAAGGAAAAATGTATTTGGTGATATGTTACATAGGGGGTGTTATATTATCTGTATTTACTTGGAGCCTAAACAAAGCTCACTGGGTTGACAGGCATCTTTTCATTGACTTCAGCAAGCTTTCGGTCTGTCTTCAAGTTGCTAATTCACAGAATTCAGTCATTTGCAATTGATGTCTCCAGCGTTTCTGCATTCTGGCAAATTAAATCCTCCAAGAACCCTCATTTTGAATGGAAGTCAAGAATGTGTCAAGCATGATGCAGCATGCTCTTTTTTTTTTCTCTTGTTGCTGTTTTGCCTGCTCGTTCTTTCTGTTATACCATGTATGAGCCTTCTTGTTTCCTGCAGATGACTGTTACAAACTGGGGTGTTCTTGGTAAACATGTTTTTGAAAGATGTTCAGTTTTCCTACATGCCTTATATTTCAGAGAAAACCAGATCTGTGGCTTACCTGAGATACAGCTCTATTTAAAGCCTTTTCCCACTACTGCACAGTTTTTCACTGAAATCACCCTGTAATGCCTATATTTTAAATGCCTAGAACATGCCTAGGATATGACCCCTTAACGTGTTCAGCAAATATGTAAAAGTTTAGTTGTGCTTTGCTAGTGCAGAAATAATTTTAAATAGTTCTTCTGTGTATAAATACTTCCCTGTTCTCACAAATGTGCTTGTAGGTAGGTAACTTTGGGGTTCCTTTAGGGAGTTTTTCAACAATTACATTTATGCAGAAATTGCACTTTAAATTTGTTGCTGACGTGGGACAGAATATTATCTGTTCTGGGCTTGAGGACAAATGCTATTTCATGGAAAATGGGCAATAAAAAAAAAAAGCATGTTTTTTCTAGGAAATCATGATTTGGCTTTTGAAAAGTGGCAGGAGAAAATGCCTGCTGAATGTTGTTGAATGTCAGAGCCCAGTACTTGCAGAGGTCCAAAATCTTTGATCTGTTTGGAAAATTCTCACCTGAACATCTCGGTGCCTTTGTATGCCTGCCTTTGGAACAGAATAAAAAGCAAAAAGTCTGTCTGCTACCAGGACTGATCAAATTGGTATTTCTACCACGCTTTCAAAGTGTAAAATACTCTATGCATCTAAGCACAGAATATTGTAAATAGTCTTGTTTTGTCTGTCTCCTTTTTCTTTCAAAAAAAACATAAAACCAAACCATATTTGAAAGTATTGCTCTGGTTTTTGCTCAGCCGTGCTGCCTGGGCATGCCCTGCCGTGCCAGGTGCTGTGCAGGAGTACGTGCGCAGAAGGAGCTGGTGCCTTTCGCTGGCATTCGGAGGTGGGATTGAATTCTTCTCTTCCCTCTGCCATCAAAGTGAATGGGATTTGGCTGTTGGCTTCACTGGAGCTGAGATGTATCCACTCTGGCTGTAGGATGGTCTGAATCTGCTACAGGAACTTATAAATACAGAACAACCTCTTTTTGTATGACTGGGAATCTGAAAGGATGGGGACTGAGAAATAGAGTTTCTCTTTATGGCAGAAATTCTGTATCATTTAGGGGGGATGAAATTACAGTAGTTCTGTCAATATCAAGTAGGCTTCTTCAGGAATTACTTGGAAAATATATTAAATGCAATAAAGGATTCATTCTGTTTATTTGCTTTGTATTTTATTGCCATCAGAGGCTCTGAAGTGGTCTGCAGTGCTTTCTCAGAAGCTGCAGGGGCATGTTTCCAACTTTTTAGGAGGGTTAATCTCCCTTAAATTCTGCAAGTTTGCCATAAAGACAGCACAGCAAGCTGGGAATGCAGTGGGGCATTGCATAGGGCAGAGAGTGACTGAGGACTTGTTGTGAGGAGCTGTGCCTGATCCGTTTGTGATGTTGCCATTTGAGAGGGAGTTAGCTTTGCTTATCAGCAATCCATGCATTGAGTCATGTATATATTATAGTCATGCACACAGGAACCTCATTATGATGCTCTTCAGTTCTCATTGCCTCAACTGAAGTCCATTATAAGTACCACATTGGAACATGTATTTTTTGGGCTTCTTTGTGCAGCCAGGGACCAAGCTGAAGTGCCTGTAAAATGTATATTTTATATTTAGGTATATAAAAAATATATGTGGCTATGTCTGGGTGCGTGAATGTTCACCTGCCTACAAAGAGAATAAATTTGATCTTTCAACTTTTATGGAGGGGGGCAGGGGGACTTGGTGAGTTCTAGAGAAGGTGTGTGGAGGTTAGTAAAAAGTTGTTATTAAAACAAAATCCTTCATTTTGTTTTGAAGTATAATGGAAACAGGAGATGTTACAGCCTGGCTTTTTGGTGCTTTTTTTTCCATCTTTTTTTTTTTTTTTTTTTTACTGTTTCAAGAACTTTTCTACCTCAGTCTAGTTATACTGTATTTCAATTCCTTCTCCTATTAATATATTCCCTTAATGAAATCAGAAACTTTCAGTACTTATCCCAACCTCTCAAACCTAAAAACTGCTGTCCTTACAAAGTTTCCTCCTTCTGAAAGAAATAAGTATGTCTTTTCCTGGTGTAGTAGGTGTTTGGGGGAGTCCCCCTTATGTCCTTATGAACCATTTAAATAACATTGCATCCAGGCCTGTTTCTTTGTTTGGCTTATAAATATTGTTGTTGATCACCATCATTGTGCTAGTGGTTAGGGATCTGCCAGAACAGGTTTAAGCAAACACAAGATAGAAAAAGTTCGCCTATCCCACTATTTCTCCATAATGGCAATAATATTTCTTACTTAACAGATGTAACAAATTCATCTAGATGGAGAGTTGGTCAGGCAAACCTCTGGGGTAGGCTTTTATCTTTTGGGTCTTGGAAAAATGCGTAAGGTCTCCAATTAATTGTCCTGTTCATCCGAACCAGGATACAAGCAGGGTTAAAGCTTGCTTGTGTGAGTAAAGCACATAGGATGGCTGCCAGGGCACTTCCAGTAGCACTGTTTTACTTGATCTGTCCAGACACTCACATGGTGTACAGGTTTTATTTTCACAGTTTGGCTCAGAGTCAGTTTTAAATTTAGATTTATTTTTTAATTATTAATATCATTATTGTTTTTGTTTGGTTGGGTGGTTGTTTTTTTTTAGATGAACCTCCCTGGAAGGCAGGAATCAAACAGAGATTTTTTTTTATTTTTTTTCATGCGCATTAGGGGGCAATTTTAAAATGAGATCTGTCTCAAGGGGCTGAGGGGGATAAAAGACAAGGTGGAGATGGGAGGAGGGGAGAAGCTGTTTTCCGAGTACATTATGTTTCCTGCCATTTGCTTTTTTTCATTTATTTCTCTTGAACTGACCTCACACTTTGGAAATTATGCACCTAGGTTTTTATCCCTCATTTTTGTCTTACTTTTTTTTTTTTTTTTCCCCCAGCACCAGGCAGAAGAGATGCCTCATTTTGAAACCTAAAGGGGGGAATAAGAAAAGTCCTTTGTAATATATTGCCATATTATCACTAAATCCCCTGACAGTTGTGACACAGAAGCAAGTCACCTGTCACTTAAGCTTGAGGTCTCTTTAATTTTCTCCTGGAATTCGCACCAGGCTGTCTTTAATTTGAGGCCTTTATTGGAATTCTGAAACCTTTCTGCCTCCCCGGTGCTCAGATCTATTCTGAGTGCTGTTACAGAATGTATACAATAACCAACAGAGGGATTCAGAGGGGGCTGAAGCACTGTTTATTTAACACTCTGGAGGGATTTTCGTGCTTATTCGGTCCTGGCTACCCGGCTTTCAATATCGCTTTGACAACCGTTATGCCCTTCTCATTAATTTTAAACAGTTAAAACACAGGAAAAAGAGAAAAAGTTTTCATTATTAAAGTGCTTTACTTTTTAATAACAGAGGATTCTGTCCGCCAGGGGAAAGGGCAAACCTCACTAATTTCACATTCATATTAAAAAACGCTGGGAAGGTGACACTTGGTGCTGCCAGGAGGCTTAACAAAAGGAAAGTGATGGGGGCTAGGAGGAGCAGGCGGGGCGAGAAAGTTTTATGTTTCACGTCAATGGAAACTTGTTAGGCACAGCGACAAGTGTCCACTTCAGGAAGGCAGCCCCACTCGTAGTTTATTAAACTTTTACAGAGGCCCCTTGACTGGAGGCTGTCTCAACTGATTAATAGGCGCCCGTTAAGCCAAACTAAAAGGTGTCTGTGAAGCGAGCTGTGTCAAGTCTTTCTGGGGTGGATTGGGAGACAGACAGCAGAGACCAGAGACTCTTCACGGAGCCTTGAAGTGCCCACCCACCGTTGTCTTTGGAGATACAGATGGACTGTTAGTCCAGGTAGGGAGTGAGCAGGAAGGCTGGTCCCCATGTGCATTTGCTTTGCTGAAGAACAGCCCATTGGCTGGAAGCTGTGGGATCCTGAGATCAAAAGAGGGCACTACAGGGAGTTTAGGCTATGCTGGACGTCTGTCTCTGGGCAGGTTTGCTGTTAGGCTGTAGAGCGGCAGATCTGGGTCAGCAAACATTTTCTATAGGGTGTCAGCAGCTTCCACGATGCCTGGGGTTCACAGTGTGAGTGTGACACGGTTCCCCTGGACTGGCAGTGGTGCAAAGGTGGTGCTCGCAGCTGCGAGGGAAGGAGGGGTTTGCAGCGGGGAGGAACAACAGATTCTCGCCTTGGCACAGGCCTGGTGTGGAACCCTGGGAGCTGGATGTTTGTGTTCAGTCAGCCCGGGTCAGATGAGGGGTTGCCCAGTGTCAAGGTTCTGCCGTGGATCTGGCCTCTTAGACTTGGATGCTGGTTCCTGTCTGGGTAGCTTTGGAGAACTGTGGCCTTTTCTTAGGAGAGGTTCGCATCCTTGGATGCTTGGGTTTGCACTTTGCTGTCACCTTTCCGTCAAAAATTCTCTTGTTTTCTTGTCCGTATTTCCTTTCTCTGCCTGGGTACTTGACAGAGAGAGAGACAGCCTCTTTTCTCCTCCCAGTAACAGCTTGCTCCCAGGAGTGTTTGCTTTCCATTTCCTGAACTGCATCCTACGGTCTGATCCTGGCAAAGCTTGAGCACATGCAAAGTTGGCCTTTTGGTCTGAGGAAGTATCTTCTGTCATGTCTTTGGTCTTATTCTAGAGGAACCACATGATGGCAGTTACAGTTAAGAATCACTTGTTGACCCAGAAAAAACTTCATGGAGGCATCAACAGCGAGAAGTTCGTTTAGGTGGCTTTGTTCACGGAGACTGATTTTGGTCCGTTGTCTGGAGCTTGAGGGTGAACAGAGACCTCCTGCCCCATGAGTGCCAAGAAGAGACCAGGTGTTTTGAGGAACAGCACAGGGGAACTCGCAACATCAGTCTAAAACTGTTAGCATAGAGTCTGGGGGCAGTTATTCCAAATAACTCCAATGGAAATAAGCAGTGATATCTGGCCTGTTGAATCTGGGAGGAAAAAAATAAAAAAAGGCAAAGGAAAAAGATATGTGATAGATGTTAGAAAACACAAAATTAAAACTGATTTGCTCTCCTCACCACACAGTGCTCACTGGCTGCTTTGACTTTAACATCTTTATCTGTATTTTTTTTCCTCTAGTAATATTGAGAGGATTACCTTTGTTGGCCCCTGGGTGGTTACTGTGTGATTTTACTGTTATTAAATCTATTGTAAACTGCTTCATTATTCCTGACTCAAATTCTCTCTTTCCTCTAATCCTCCCACCTCCCTTGCAGAAATCCTGTGGCACGGACCCTCAGGAAGTCCGGGAGCGGGCCACAGTCTTGCAGACAAAATTTGAAAATTACGTTCACTCCAGCGAGGGGACTGTCCGGTGGGCAAAGAAAGGTCAGTGTGGTTCTTTTCAGATTATTCCAGAAGGACTGACATAAGCTGGGGGAACACTTCAGGGAAAAGGCCTGGAAGAAACATTTTGGGGCTGCTGGGCTCTGTAGGGGGTTAAGATGGGCCCAGAAGGCTTTGTGATGATATTAAATGCTAATTTCTTGCATTCCCATATTACGTGAAAATGAGGTTTAATCTTGGCTTTCAATAGGATTCACATCTGAGGGCTCTGACCCTATCACATGAGTGAACAGATTACATGTGTTATGCTGGGAAGGTCATGGGTGCCCAGCTTAACCCCATGCTGGTGCAATACCCATTAGGTGCTTTCAGTTTACACCAGGGATGAGTTTGAAGCCTGTAAGACAAGATACCTTGGGAGCAACTTTTAACAGGTAAGGATCTTAGGCTGGAGGTCGTTGTGTGGGATGGGAGAAAAATGAGAAAGAGAGCAACTACTCAAAAAGGAAAGAAGGAAAACTGGGATGGATTTAATAATAATTGTAGCTAGGTGCAAGTCTGGGATTTGATCTCCCATTTGTGCCAAGCAGGATGTACCGTGGTTGTCACTGGGCAGTACAAGAAACTCTTCCCTTCTGCTTCTCCGCCTGGGAAATCCAGAGGAAGGTGGATTCTGAGGAAGGATGAAAAACTTGCTGGGGACGTGGTAGGAAAATAAACACTAAGCAGTCTCCTGAGAAGAGCCAAAAAGGTGGTGCCACGCAGGCCCTCTCCTGTGTGCTGTCCCATGGCTCGGTGAGGCTGATCTTGGGGGCACCTGCGAACTGAATAGCTGTTGTAAAGGGGATGCAGGAAGTCAGGCCCCAAAGATCCATGACAATTACTTGGAATTCGGTTATTCAGTATTGAGACGAGTACACAAAATGCAAATTCTTTATGCAAGAGACTAAACCATTCTTGCTCACAATACGTAGCAGTAGTGCCTTTCCCCTTTTTTTGAGTCTCCTCTTCCCACCTTGCTCCCTTTCGGAGGGTTTTCTTTTTCACCTCATTTGTTACTTTGATCTGAGTCAAATCCTGCTGTCTGAGCTTGTGTAGAAATCCTGTTGATTTCAGTTCTGCAGCATTGCCAGTTAGATTTGAGGGAGGGGTCCTGGTGACATGAATTTTAATGGTCTACGTAATTTCTGTTTACCATTATATCTACCTGCTGTATGCGTGTGTGTACAAGTGTACCATATGGGCTGTGTAAATCACATACTAAGGGCCCCAAAACCAAATGGGGAAATTGGCCTTTGAGCTGTACAGTGTCATCACTGAAACTGGGTAAGGGAAGGCTGTTCTCAAGTTGGAAGTTAAGCTCAGCATTAAAATTGTTTGGAATCATGCAAAGTGATTGTTCAAGAGGTCAAAGGTGCTGTGCTTTTCTGAACGTTGTACTAATCTGTTAGGTGATGACACAGCAGAACTACTAGAGTTTGTACTGTAACTACCTGCTTACCCAAAATTATTCTGCATGCTTTTAATGATGCATGGCCATATTGATGAGCGAGGTATTTGAGTTCCTACTGTTTCGCTCTTTGCTCTACCTCCTGCTACTGCATCTCACTGAACTGATTTTTACCCTGCTTCAATGGTTGCAGTGCTGATTATTTTTTTTCATCAGGATTTCAAAGGATCTTTCTCCTACAGTGAAAATGTTAGATGCTTGCTACACGAGCAGCTTGCACCCATGTTCAGGTGTGTTGTGCTACTTGACTGGTGTAATTACTTTTATAGCTGCACTTTTAAGTCCACAGTCTCAAGGTGTGGGACAAATATGATCATAATCCTTGATTCTGCATGGATGAGCTTCTTGTTGCTCCTTATTGCTGGGATTCCTTATACCCCATGCAAACTTTAAACCTGAAATGACTGTGACAAGGAGAACATCTGAATGGCTCTGGTCACACTTTGAAAACCTCTGTGGTTTCTCTCTCTACAGCGTATGTCACTACGTGCACACACATCCTCTCTGCACACTTGTTGCTGACCTCAGCACTAGTAACTTTTTTAGCCACAGCCAAGTATAGAAAATAGATCAGGAAATGCTGAAATGTTGCGCATCCCATTTATCTTGTACAGGAGCACTCCACCTCTTTTTCCTACTCTGCTATCTACATATGCAAATTTTCCACTGCTGAGTGGCTTCCATAAGCCCCCTCTTCCTCCCCTCTGCGCCAGGCATCATGAATAATTAACATGGCAGCTGGCTTTTGCTTTCATGGCAGACAATCAATTGGAAACTGTGCCAGAGATGCATTTGTTTCTCTCTCTTTTTCTCTTTTCCCCCATTTTCTGACCTAGTCAATGTTAATAAGCAGTGTTTCCATTGCAGCCCGCTTTCAAAAGGCGAGTGGCTCCCTGCCCACTCACCCCTTCTGCCTCTCAGTCCCGTGTTTTCCAAACTCAAATCAAACGGTTCAGTGAAGGTGCTGCCCTTCAGACTTGACTGACTGGTCGGTGGTGAGGGTGGGAGGAGGGGTACAGCTGGGCCCCGCTACCTGCAGGACGAGCCTCGTGAAGTGTGGAGCTCCTCTTGGGAAACGGAGGACCCTCACCAAAGGGTTATGTGGTGATGGGTACTCGGGTTTGGAGCTGTGGGGACAGGTAGAGCTTAGGAGATTCCGATCCTTCATGCCGCTGGAGTTACAGAAAGGTGAAAGAAGCAAACCCTGCTTTTCTCCTCCGTGTTTCCCCATTTTTTAGCCAATAGTTGAGCATTTTGCCTTATCCCTTCCATCATCAGCACCCGTGTGTTGGGAAGGACAGCAGAGTTACAGGAGCCCACTGCTGTGGCACGGTGCTTGAATCTGTGCCGGTTTGGGTGCATCCTTCCTTCCTGTTCCCGCATGCTCTGGGCGCTGGCAGAATGCCTCCACCAGTTTATCCGACCGTGCGGCTGCGGCTGTGCTCTGGGGCCGGCGCTGGGAGCTAGCTGCCAGCTGAGTGCGTGGTGAACAGGTTATGTCACCTGTCTCACTTCCATATCTCATTACCCTCTTGTCCCCTGTTAAAAACAAACAAACAAAACCTAGCTAACCATCATGTGTAGCATGCCTTGTTGGGGTTTTTTATTTAACTTCCCACACTTAACGTTTCCTATAGAGAAGTGGGAATGCACGGGTGCAAAGGACAAATCTAAACCCACTCTCTTAAATGAGTGCAAGCCTGAATCCCACCCCAGGCCAGTACACGTTGCCTTACTCCTGTTGGTGTGGCAAAACCTCTAACAGCTCAGGCAGTTTGCTCCTGTGGCATTAAGATGAGGGACCCTTTATGTGACTTATGGCCTGACCAGCACTGTGTACCAGTCTTTTTGAATTGTTTTCATAAAGCGCTATCTCTTTGATCACAAAATTATAAAAGAATTTCAACTTTTTTGAAAAATAAAGCTTTTGATATTTGGCGGCTATAATAAAAGCTGGACAACGTGACTCTGACAACACTGAGAGGTCTCAAAACCCGATATTAAAGATTTTTAAAAGAATCACACCCATTGAAGGTCTTCATTTCGATCTCACGGGTGCTGTAATGAGCGTTAGCAGCTCGGAGCTCCTCAGGGGTAAGGCAGCTGCATGTGCTGGGGTCTCGTCCTGCTGGTGCGGCAGAGCTGTTAGTTCAGCTCTGGGTTAGTGTCATGCAGCTCTACCTGGTTTTGGGGGCCCTGACTCAGACCAGATGGGGCAGTTGTCTGGCAGGGCTTTGGGAAGAGGGGGGCCTTTGGCACTTTGATTCTCTCACTCTGATCTGGGGAGTTAGGAAAGGCTGCTGGCACTGTCTGAAGAATTGTGGGAGGTGAGCTCAGCCTTCATAATAACAGGATCCTTAGTACCAACCATTTCCAATGCCGTGGGAGACAGCTCTATAAGCTCCAACGGGACCAAATCTGGAGCAGGAGCAAGTTCGTATTGTTCCTTTTGAAGAGTTACACCTCCCATAGCAGGTGAATTTGGCCAATAACTTTATGAAAAAAAGCAGCAGAATAGGGGTTTTTGAGAGCATTTGAGCTGGTTTATAAGCCCTCAGAAAGATGGCCTTCAGATGAGACACCAAGATGGAGTATTTGGAATTTAGTATTCTCTTTTTGGGAAAACACAGGTCTCTTGATGCTCAGATGCCTCTAAAAGAGTGGCACTGTGAAATTGGGAAGAAGGTGCAAAAAACTCAATCTTTTCTTCTCATCGATTGGGAAAAGGAGTTCGCTTTACTCAGTAAACAGAGCTTTGATGGATTCCCTGGGTCCTTCCAGGAGCTGATCTGCTAAAATGACATTTTTATTACTGTTCATAAACTCCAATCTCCGGCTGCTGCCAAGAGATTAGACATAAGCTGTGGGCAAACTTGCCGGTCCAGTGGCTCAACAGGCAAGGGCAGGAGAGGTTAGAGTTTAGAGCTTGCTGCTGTCAGGGGTCGAGAGGGAGAGGAAGATGCAGGAGGTGGCACAGTGAGGGCTGGGGGGCCACGGGAGGTTGAGCAAGCAGAGGAGCAGCGGGGGATTGAAGGGAAACATTTTCTGAGCCGTAGAGTTTCCTTACTAAAAGTCCCTCTATTCCCCATAGCAGAGAGGACAGCCTGGGTGTAGTTAATGCTCTGGGTATGTGGAGGAGCAGTGGTAGCGTTCATTTTAGTGGATGATCGTCTTTAGAGCAATGAGCCCTGAGGGAAGGGCATTACAGGAATATAAAGATGTGAAGGGAAATTTGCACACAATTCTATTATTTTTCCCTTTTGAGAAGGTGAGCTCTGTTCTCACTGTGATGATAGTCAGGAAATCCATCTGGCTCTTAGATATTTATAAGGGACTAGCTGGTAACTGGTGAAAAATGCATGGACTACTGGGACTGTAATACCAGAGGAGTCTTCTTATGCCATCTCCATGCTTCTCTTTCCCTCTCTTCATCCCTGTATCTCTATTCCCTCTCTCCCCTTATATGCTACCATTTGATGTCAATGACTTTTCTTGTGAGATGTGCTACAGCCATCACCCTTTGCGGCAGAAGGGGCATCCCTGCAAGAGGCAAACCTACTGCAACTTAATGTAGCTTCGTTTCAGTTCCTAATGCTTCTCCACCACCTACCTTCTCCTTTTGGGATTCTACTAATACTGTACAACCTTCAAATTTTTAACGTACCAACCTTTTCTACCAGCTGCTGACCAGAAGGTGTCCCAAAGGACAAGACCAATGTCCTTTCAGCTGGAACAGCTGAACCTTTAAGTGTATATATATAAAAATGCAGTAGCAAACAAGAATTCACTTTTTTTTTTTTTCTTCCCTCTCCACAGCACTGCAGTCTTTCCTTTGTGCCTATACCACCTATCCCAGGAACCTCAAGCACATCTTCCACATCAAATCTCTCCACCTGGGTCATGTGGCCAAGAGCTTTGGCCTGAGAGATGCCCCCCAGAACCTGACTGCTCTTCCTACTGCAGGCTCAAAGAAGAAAACCAAACCAGGACGAAAAAGGTAGGCTAACTTGATGTTCCTGAGCTGAGGAACACCGTATTGCAACCTGTGGTGTACCTTGCTCCTCAAGATTGTTATGCTTGCTCCAGGTATCAAGTCATAGAGCGGTTTGGGTTGGAAGGGACCTTCAAAGATTGTGTAGCCCGGCTCATGGGCACGTCATGTCTGATTGTTCCCAAGAGGCTAAATCATGGTGAACCATTCACTTTAGGTTGCATTGCTCTCTGAGCTGTTGTTTCATTCCCCTTTTTCTAATGGCTTTAGGGAGCCTAATTGTTACATTTATTAAAACAACTTAGTTGGGACATTTGAGTGGGAATTCAGTTTAAAAAACCCAAAAAGCAACAAACAAAACCAAACCAAGCAGCTCACTTTGTGGTTTGACTTCTGATAAAGATGCTGTTTTTTGAAGGAAGCTGCTAATTCTGTAGATGTACCTATATAGATCAGCCTACGTGTTGTTGCAGCTTTTCAATTTTCTGAGCACTTGAAAAACACCATCTTCTATGAGTCTTAGGAGCAGAAACAGCCTAATTTTTACTTATTTGTACTTCACTCAAGTGACCGTGAAGGATGAGGAAGGGTACAGGCAGTGTTCCGGAGTGAAGCATGAGGCTCTCCATATATTGGAGTGGTTCTTGCACGGGTCGCTCCAGCAGCAGTCCTGTTGTCATGGCCAAGCATCTTTGTAGTAGAAGCTGCCAGATATTTTCTATTTGCATCCCCACTTCCAGTTGCATGGTCCTACAGAGGACTGTGATCCCTGGCTCAGAACTGACTGCCGTAGCAACTCTTTGGCCTCATCCCTGTGTAGGGAAAGGCTCTCACAGATACAGCTGTGCTTATAAGTACTTGCTGTTGGTGTAGGGCATGGGATGATAAAAGCGTCAAGGAAATAGCAGAGAAATTAATATTTCCAGTTCTCAAATTTGAAGTTGACCGTCCTGTGCATTGAGCAAGGCTGTATGAGTGCTGATTTATCTCTCAGGATAGTCTCTTCCTTCCTGGTCTTGACAAATAGCACTGCATCAGGAGCAAAGCATGTGTCTTACTGTCTTTAAAGGCCTTCTGTGGCCTCCTCTGGCCTTTTTTTATCACCTTTTCTACACTAGACAAGCAGTATTTTGTAAGCTTTCTCCTGTAGTTCACCAGCAGTTTCCTGGCTGTTAGATTTGCCACAGGACAAATTGTGTCTATCCTTGCAGAATGGTCAGATGCAGCTTCATAAGACGACATTAGATTAGTACCTGAGGGAAAGGGGAGGACTACAGTGGTTTTGTCGGGTTTTTTTTAGTTATTAGTTGTATGATTGACTGTAGTTATGTAAGTAGAAGCCCAAATCAAAGCACAGGTCTGTTGGTAGAAATGATCTTTCTACAAACTTGTGCTCTGCTGCCTGTAGATTTAAGTAGTTCTGGCACAAGCATTTCTGCAAAATCATATGAAATCTCCCAAGAAGCATTTGTGGCAAACCTAGGGTTACAGTTCTTTCCCCTTTAGTGCACGGACAGGGCTGTTCCTAGGTTCTCCTGCCCTGTGTAAGGAATTTGAGACTCCTGATGCTTCTGGAGGAGCAGAGCCCTGAATCTTCTTCTCTGCTTGAAATGGAGCTGAAGGTGCTCAGTACGTCCAATCCTTGCTGCTATGAGTTCCTTTCACAGGGTAGGTAATCCTCTCTTTTGAGATTACAAATGTTAAGGGCTCACTGACTTCCCTGGCACAACAGCAGGATATGAACCTCTGGCTTGCCAGTAAAATCACTGCAATAATTCAAAAGAGGAAAATCTTTTTTTCTTTTATCAGTATCAGTTGTGACTCTTTCCATGTAATTGTTGCTGCAAACTTTATTAGCAAACGTTAGCCTTGCGATTAAAGCACTAATCCACATAATTGTTCCTGGGCTGGTGACATCTCTTGCACATGTACATATCCGGGGGGGGCGGGGGGGGGGGGGGGGGGGGGCAGGGAATGCAAGGGGAAGGGATTTTAAAATGAAAAAGTTAGAGACCGCATTGTCCTGCTTTGAGAAGCCACCAGGGACAGGCCACCGATCTGCCTCCTGCTTCAGCTGACCCTCACCAGCAGATGGGCAACAGGATGGGAATGCCCCTGTGAGCAGGGGATTTAACGGAGCTTTATTTCAGGAAGAATAGCCTGATTAGCCGATAAAGAGCATGTAAGATGGTATGGGGTGGGCTTTGATGTCTTGCTGGCCCAGCAGGGTGTCGAGCTATGACTGACAGTAGCGTGTCACAGGATTACTTGGCCTGCAACAATGCCTCTCTCTGTTCCTATGATGTTGCTACTCTGTTAGAGCTACTTTTTCCCTTGTTACGAACCTCTTTTAGACAGCGTTCCTCCTCCCCAAGTCTTCATCCTATTATAGTACAGACAAGCTCAAGATACAGTAGGTAGGTTATGCACAGGATGCATGGAGTTGGGGGACGTGGAGGTGTTAGAACAAATGGTCTGAGAGTGATTTGAAATCTCATTTGCACGTGGATCATATAATTGCAGCTCAGGGAAAGTGGGCAGACTTCGCACAGGTTTGTCATGGCTCAAGCTGCAGATTTCAAATCTGTGAGCATCTGGAAAGTTAAGACCCTGCAGAAATAGCCAGAGTTGTGATGTGCAACAATTGTTCTCGCCTGTGAAACTTGCTTCTAATCAGCTTTCTCTGTGTGTGCTTTAAAAAGAAGAAGGGGGGGGGGGAAGATATTAGTATTTATAGGATAGCTTAGAGAAAGTGAATATAGATTCAAATTCAGTCTTCACTACCATAAATTCAAGATAGTACTGTTAACTTACAAATAATTGCTTTTGATTTCACACTGACAAAGCAGAAAGCAGAATTTAGCCTGCCATTTAGGAGACAAATGGGTTTTGATTGTAAAATGCAAGGCTTGAAATTACAACAGCGTAGTCACAGAGCAATCTTTTTAATTATATTTCTCACGTGATGCTATGAGTGTTGGTTGTCGTATTACACATTGTCTCCAAACATCCAATACTTGGTTTTAATCAGTCTGCTCACTAAAGCCTCATCTCTCAGCACCTGCCCAGAGAATAAAGAACAGGCAGTCCAGGTTGGAAGTGGGGCAAAAGCAATCATTAAATGTTTCCTTAAGAGGACAAAGAAAACTTTTCATTTCTTTTGAAGTCTCCTTTTGTGCTTAGCACCTCCTTAGAGAGCCTGCTTGGTGAAGGTGAGACAGGAAGACAGAGCAGCCAGGTGTGTGATGGTTCAGTGCTGCAATGTGCAAGCAGCCCCATCCTGAATGCACATGTAAAACTTTCATGTATTTTTTTTAAACCTCTTTGTGCAAACCAACTGGCCCCTTAGCTGTAGTGGTTCCTGCAAAACCTGATCTGAAGATGGAAAAAATAATTGCTCGTGATTTTTTGGGGAAAATTGAAATGCTCTATTTAGGTAAGAGATAAGCACATGAACCAGATACTGCATATTAAGTTACAGTACATCAGCTTAGTAAGTGTCTAGGCTCATGCTTTTGCTGAAGGGTAGACGCAAGGAAGCTGATCTCACTTCCATTGAGGGATTAACTGTCTTTCGGTCACTGCAGAGAGGCAGCACACACAGGAAGGGGCTGACATGCCAGCTAGACATGTCTTTTGACTTTTTCACAATGCAGATGCGGAAGACCCATTGCCATTCTACCAAGCAATTGCTGTGCTACTCAAATATTTTGCATTTTGGATCAGTTGAGGTTTATGGGATTTTGTGGTGACCGATGGTCTGTTTTCTCCTTTTGAACTCTGGAAGACTGGTGTATGATCCCAGAGGGCTTCACTGTAAGGAGGAATTGCCACTTAATTTGCCTTGTTTATGAATTCAAGCCATTACAAAGCAAGAGGTAAATCTTTAAGTTCAATAGATTCCGTGGAACTCATCGCCACAGGATATCTACAAGTGCTCAGAAAGATTGAATTTATGTATGAGTATTCATTGGTGCTACATCATGTGCAAAAAGTGAGTATAAAAATTAAGGTGAAAATCCCCTCATGCTTCAGAGTTTAAGTCCAACCCTTAACTGAAATGGGATCAAGAAAAGGTGTCCAGGATGCTTGTTTGAGGGCAACGTGAGGCTGCTCCTGTCTGTCTGTAGAGGGCCTCATCCGCTCGCTCTTCCCGGCCGGGCAGCCTGTAGCAGACCCCCACTACGATGTCAGCTGGCCTTGCCCTCCCTTTACTCCTGACCCCTAAGCTCTCTCAGTTGGCTCCTCATCCACCCCCAGGCAGGATGGCTTTAGAGTGAAAGAGGGCAGATCCAGATTAGATATTAAGAAGAAATTCTTCCCTGTGAGGGTGCTGAGGCGCTGGCACAGGCTGCCCAGAGCAGCTGGGGATGCCCCATCCCTGGAAGTGCTCCAGGCCAGGTTGGACGGGGCTTGGGGCAACCTGGGATAGTGGCAGGTGACCCTGCCCGTGGCAGGGGGGTGGAACTGGGTGATCCTTAAGGACCCTTCTGACCCAACCCTTTTTGTGATTCATATCATTATTACACTGCCAGCGCTCTGAATATGGATATCATCATGCTCTTAAGGTTTTGGCTGTAATATTATGGTGCTAATTTATTCTTCAGCATTTAGTGGTCAGATAGAATTAGACTCCTGGTGGGAAATACACCTTGTAACCCTGGGTGTCCTCCCTCACATGGCAACAGCAGCAATCTCCTTTGGGTGAAAGCTAGTAGCCTTTTACCTTCTCTCCTACCTCATATCTTTGATTCCACTTTTGAACGTCTTGGCATTGACAATTTTGGAAAGACTAATGCTTCTATTGACAGGGCTTGTGAATCAAGGCTGCAGCTGGGTCTCCCTGCACAGCAATTGTCTAATTATTAGAAGCAGTTTGCCTGCCAGTTTTTGTGCACCATTTGCAACTCTCCTAATATCGCTTGATTAGTCAAAATGCAAGTTTGGAATTCTGCCGGCAGGGAATTTAACTTGGTTTGGGCAGTTTGCTCTAGAAATCCAGACTGGAGCTCAGGTAAGAGCATGTTTTCATGGACTGAAGTGCAAATGGATCCAAAAATTAGAGTAGGAGATGTGGCTGCTGTGAAAGCAGACATCACCATCAGTCTTCATTAAGGCAGTTCAGGGACACTGATGAGTCCTTCTTACCACATCATGATAACAAAGTCCTGTTATGAAATTAAAGTTTTATAGTTGTAAAATCCATATGATTGTTATCTGCATGCAGCAATGCCCTTTATTACTGTCCTCTTCCACCACAGCCACAGCACAGAGGCTTTGCTCCCTCTTTGAGCGAGCCTATATGGCTGGCACAGGGGGCTGGAAAAGCTCTGTGCCGTTTGGTACTCCCCAAAAAAATTATCAGCTCGCTCTGAAATATATTTTGACCTTTAGGCTGGGAAAGAGCCTGACAGAAGCAAGAATCCTGGGAAGTTCCCAGCCTCCCAGTGGTGCTTTCATCCTTTCTCCATAGGATGAAGACCAGGGGATAGTAGTGAAAGTGAAACCATGGGGTCTTGTCTCTTTCTGTGTAGCTGAAATACAGTTGACTTCAGCAGGGGTAGGATGTGCTTTACTGTTTAGCATACCATGGTGTGAAGGCTGCTCTGCTCGGACTGTTCTGGAACAGCGCTTGATGTTCGTTCTGACTGGGTAATAATTTTCCTTGATCTTCTCAAGCTAGCGTTTGCATCGGCTGGTAACAGATACCTAGGCCATCTGTTGACTTGTCGAGAGCAGTGTAGGATTGCTGATGAATTTCTTGCCCCCCAGTCCACAAAAAACAACAACGGAAAACCCAAACCGAACAGGGTTGTGTTGGCTGCAGATGGTTCATCCAACACTGTAAGTAGAAAAAGCAGGTGTTGTAGCAGCCTTGGCCCAGAGGTAACCCAGCTCTGTTGCTGGCACAATTTCAAAGAGCTGTTGGAGATGCTGTCAGGCAGATTGATAGCACGATCCGTGTTGAAATGTTTCTGATAAATGAAACAACCTACTCTTGTCTCCTCCAAAGACACACCATGAGTTCTGGGACTATGCATCAGAACTTTATGCCCCTTCTCCCTCAGCTGGAGCAATGTGGGAGCCTTTGGTTGCCGCACGTGCTGTGAGTTGGTTAAAGGTCACCACACTTGCTGCACTGCATTGCACCAACGTTTTCACACAGCTTAAGACAAAGGAGCAGACAGCAATGCCAACCGTGTAGAAGGAGACACCTATCTCTCTTAAGAATAAGCTTGCTCACCATTCAGGTAAAAAGACTATCAAAGGCATTTTCTGAGCCATCAAATGATACCCAAGAAACCATGCATGTATGTGTACCGCTGCTCTGGCACGTAGGAGGTTTTGGCTTGGAGATCAGCTTGTCATTCCATTCTCTAATGAAGCAGGTGTGTCAATGAAACATACACACTAGAGTTTTGGAATGAAAGCAAAAAAATGGTGTCAGATACTTGTTCCTTTTCTTACTGTTGTCACTTGGTCCTTTCACACCTGAATGTTCGAGTGTCTCCACGTCCAGGATCATGGTTTGCCCATTGTAACGAATTCAGTCGGATGAGATCAGCTGGTGAAATTTCTTCATTCTTGTGAACTGCTCAGTAGTGCTTGGGACGTGAATGGGATGTTATATAGAAACAAAGAGTTTGTGTACACTTTTCTTCCTCTTCTGTTTGTGCCTTGTAGCTGTCCACGGGATCTCAGCTATGTTGAACATCCTCAAAGTGTAGTTCAGCATGCTTGTCTTGGGTTTTTTTTGCCATAGTCTAGTCTCTGTTGCGCTACCATCTTGTTGCTAGTGATTGTGGAATTCGGCAGATGGTGTCTTCAGAGCTCACAAAGCCATCGATGACCCCAGATGTGTGGAAGTCACAGACTGAGCGTGTTGAAAGGTGTGTTGCGTGTAAGCTGGGTGGGGTTTCTGTGGCCAAGTTGGTATTGTGTGGCAGAGCAGAAGACAGAGCTGGAAACAACAGAGAGGATTTCAGGCAAATCACCTATGCTGCATTCACCTGTTTGGATTTTGGGTTGTTTGTTAGGTTTTTTTATGATGTGAAAAAAGATTTGTCTAGCATCTTTTCTGGTATTCTTGAGCAAAGCAAAGAGTTGAGAGTCAAGGGGCCAGAAAAGGAAAGCAGTCCAGATTGTTCAGATTTCCTCTGCGGTGGAGGGTTGGGTAGCACCAGCACCCCTGCGGACCATTGCAGCTCCTGAGTGGGATGGGGAAGGGGAGCAGCGTGCTGTGAGTGGCTCTGCAGATGGAGGTAGAAGGAAACTGAGGTAGAGGAAAGAGTAATTTTTTTTTCTCTTTCCTTCACTGGACAGTTGTTTTCTCTCTTGTTTCTTCCAGATGCCCCCATCCTGCCTTTTCATCATTCAGTTATGTATTCAGCAAGATTCGCAAGTTTCTCAAGTTTAAAGAGTAAATGACATCATTCCAGTTTTCTGGAGGAGGGCAGAGCTTTTTTTATCTTTAAAAGTTTGTCTCTGGCCTGGTCTTCGGCCTTTCAGGATATAACAAAGTCATCTGGGGACAGTTCCTCTGTTTCCTTATTGTCTCTTTGCTGAGGCTCTTGGTACCAGCTTTTGTGAGGTTGCAGCTTAATTACAGATGTGCGCAGGCAGCTGTAAACCTTGGTCTTTTATTTCTTCCTCTGCCTCCCTGAGGAGGAGAGGAGCTTTCTCAGACAGTGCCAAGCAGTTACTAGGCTCTCTGCCTTCCCTTCCTCGCTGTGCAAAGCACCTTTCTCTCCTCTCGATAATGAGGTGATTAGACAAATCTTGGGGTGATGTGGCTTTTGCCCTGTACCTGGAACATAAAGCCCAAAGCAGTGGTTGGGTCTAGGTTCAGCCTTGCAAACGATGGGGTGATGTTCCCCCCAGCTAGCAGTTAGAAGGCAGTGCTGCCTCATCTCTGCTCACTCCTCTGGCTGCTTACCAGTTCCCATCTGTCTTTATGGGAGTCCTGATACCCTGTATCTAGTGTAGAAGAGGAGTAGTCCAGTGGTGCTTCTGCATCCAGTATGTCACCGCACCCAACACCCAGCGTGCTGGACAGCAACAGAGAAGTCAAGCGGCGTATGTTCAGGGACAGGTTCTTCCTAATTCACATGTTGGGGCTGTTTCATTTTCTGAGTTATGACTTCTCTATTCCTGTCTCATTTCCCCCCAGCTAATAAAAGTGGCTGTTTTCCCATCGGTTTGAACATTCCTTTCTCCTTCAAGCCCTGCTGAAATCTTGGCACGTAGCAGATTGGGATGGGTCGTAGCAGATTGGGATGGGTCGGTCATTAGTGAATCTTTTTTTCCCCTGCAAGTTCCCCTTAGCTGTGCTGGTTTGTAGTTCCCCACCTAAAGACTGGCTGTTGTGTTTGGAGGGAGGGATTTCCCTGCCCGTTATCAACATGGTGTGTTCTCATTAGGTCTCAATATAATGTGATATCTAGACGTGAGATCACAGAAAGAGATGCTGACAATCCATGTGTTTATCCAGTGATGGGAACATGGGTTCTGTCTGTGTTGCAAAGGCATCTTACGTTTACAGCCTTTCTGTGAAGCTTTTTGCCACAGTATCCAGTATCACCACGCAGCTCTCTTAAATTAACGTCCCACCCAGCCTCTGGCAACAAGGAAAATGCGGTCATCCCGGGTTATGAGGTGGAAAAATGGACATGAAGGCCAAAGAGATTAAATGCCTTGCCCAAGGATGCTCAGAGGGCCAGTATCAAGGTCTCGCTCTGCTCTCCTGGGCTTTGTCTCATAACCACAGGGCACCTTTCCTCGCCGATGTTATCTTGACTGCTCTGGCAGAGCCCCAGAGACTTTCACCAGCTGAGCAGAGAGGGAAATTTACAGGTTTATAACAGGAATCAGAATCCAGCCAGGGATCCCAACCTCGTGCACTTTTCCTGGTATGCTGTCGCTGCAGACCGTTGCTGTTGCCTGTGGCTCTTCCATCTCGTGGTTAAACAGGACCTTGACAGCTGCTTTGCTTCTCCCAGTGATCAGTGCAGGTTCCACAGCACAGCTCCATTGATTTTTGTGGCCCTGATAGAGGGAGAAACCTCCCTTTTCCCTGCATCCTGGCTTTTCTATGTACAGCTGATCACCACAGCAGGGGGTATTGATTTACTAATTGGGCAATGATTTCACCTGATTGATAATAAAGCGTTGGACAACCTCCCTGCTGAGCTGAAACTCAGCCCGGCAGCTACTGGTGGATTACTTGTCCTTTTGCAGCAGATAGTTCCCTGTTGTTAAGTAAACTGATCTGTTGCTTGGTAACCCTCAAATTACTGTAGTAAATGGTTGGAGACACAAGGAAGGTGTCAAATAGAAACTTTATCGGGTGATGGAGGGTGTTGAGCAGAGCGTACAGCTGCGCTGCACAGTTTTTGCAGCAGAGCTGGGTGGGTGGAGGGCACACCTTGACCTGGCACTGTGTGTGCACCCCCCAGCATCCTCTGTGCCGCTGGGGCCGGTGGGTTCAGCAGGGCGGTGGGACAAGGCACATCTGCTGCTGGAGGTGCTGCAGGACGGCATGCCCGACCATGGCTTGGCTTTGTGAGCTGCGCAGTCCCTTCTGAGGCAGTGCTGTCTTTTTGCCTTAGTTTCTGTGGGTTCAAAGAGAGCAGTGGCTGCGCATCTTGTTTCTCTGGTATGCCCAGGCTCTAGCACTTCTGCCAACGCAGAATCTTTTAATTAATGTAAGAATGGAGACTACAGCAAGGTAGTGGAGTCTTTTCGCCTGTGTATTCTAGGCTTTCTCTTTCAAGGAAAAGTCTTTCAGTCATAAACAAAGACCCAGACAGCCAAGAGTTTGTTTCCCTTGCTGCCTTTGTGTCTTTGGCCTAATGAATAGGATGATCTGTTGCTGCAGCCAAAAATCCTTCCTTCTCCTGTGATCCCTGACATGGTTCTGGACACCTGAAGGGAACTACGAGAGGCAGTGCTGTAAGACATCAACCTTCAGGATCACTGAGGTCCGTGTGTTGTCATAAATGCATGCTGGCGTGGATGTGGGGCTTCTCTTCAATTCCCTCATATTTAGAGGGACAGGTAGATTTCTGTTCACTTCGCTGGAAATTTTTGGGATCTGTTACTGGTCGTTATAAAGAGGAGAGCAGGGTGTGCAGCCACCGATAGTTGTGGCTGCCCCGTTGTGCCCAGGGCCATGGGAACATGGCAGGGAGCAACAGGTCCTGCACTGAAGAGAGGGCAGCTTAAATAAGCGAGGGTGACAGCAGCAATGAGGATGAGATTTGCCCAAGGTTACAGAGCAGGACAGTGGCAGAACGTGTGGTGGAAAAATGCTGAGTGGGTTTTTATATTTATAGCTGGCAGTTTAGGGCTACAGGGAGATCCATGTTGGAGTTTAGTGGCTGGGCAGAATGCAGCTACCTTTGCAAAAGCTGGTCTCTGGAGAGGGAGGCTGCAAGGTGCATGTGATGTCTGCAGGATGCTGCAAGAAAAGAGTCTGTTGGGTTTAGACTCCTGACATTTTCATTTTTTTGCTTGTTTGTTTGGGGTTTTTCTGTTTTCAAGCTCTGGATTTAAGCTCTGTTTATAAAATGTTTCCATTGTTCGATGTCTTAAGGCTGTTAGAATTTTTTTATTATTATTATAATTTTCAAACTGCTGTGTCACCTAATTCATCAGTCTTCAGCGCACAACCTTCCCTCCTTCTCCCCGCCACCCCTGCAAGAGCATTTGTACAGAACAAAGACTTGCTTTTAAAAACGGCATGATATTTTGCCACCTTTGTGAAAACCTGTCACAACAATATCTAATTTTGCATGAGACAGAATTTCAAATCAAGCCTCAAGAAAAGGAAGCTGTTCTTCTGCTAATGCGCAAATGTCACTTTCCACGGCTGTAAAATAAGTAACCCACCTAGCAGCATTTCAGAGAGAAGGAAATCTAATTCCTCTTCTCTTCCCTCAGGTCTGACCTTCTCAAGAAGACCCATGGAAAACATCGCCTCGCTGAGATCTTGCGATCTGAATATTCCAGTGGGATGGACACTGGTGTATCCAAGGTCAAGAAGAAGAAAAAACAGAGAAAACCTGGCAACCAGCAGATTCCAGCATAAGCCGGGACCTTCCAGTCATTGGCTGCAAAACCTGCTTGAGTGCCTCAGCCGGGGGCCAGGGTGACCTGCCAAATCAACTGACGAGTGTTTCAATTTATCAGGCAAATATGGGAGGGATCTTGGGGATCTTGGCCTCCTCCCCTTCATTCCACAGGTCCAAATGGAACTGAATCCAGGCATGTCCTGTTGCACTGCTGCCATTTAATGTGGCTTCCTGAAGATGCACCACATTTCTAAGGTGTATTTTGCAAGAAAAATAAAAAAGGTTAAATATGTTTTTCAAAGAATTGTCATGTCAGTGTAACATGAAAGTGAGACAGGTGTACTCAGACAGGAGATGCTTGCTTGTTTAACAGACCTGTAGAAACACTCCACAATCTTGTTTGCTTGCTTAGTTTTAAGCAGATAAACAGGAGTGGCGCAGGAGGTGGTCCAGGAACATATTTAAGAGGCAAGGGGAGGCTGCCCTTTCCCCTGTCATGGTACAGGTGGGAACTTCTGCTTCTGTCCCCGGTAATGCAGCCACGTTGCTGCCACCTTCTCTCCTGTCCTTTGCGTGCAGGGGCAAGGTCCATTCCCGGACACCCATCGTTAGTCAGATATTGCCATCTGCAAGGAATCTCTACATTTCAGTGCCAGTGGTAGGATGGTGGAGAACTCTTCAGTGTAATGACACATGGTCCCTTTGGGGCAGAGCTCATGGGCGCAAAACTTCATGTCAAAACTCCCGAGTTTGGGAACAAACGTTGTCACTGTGGGAAGAAGCCAGCGTGGAATCCAGCAATCTCCAAACTTCTCCTTGCCTGCAGCATGTTGTCACACCTAATTATATAACGCAGAGTATGTATGAAATGTCTCACCTCTCTGAACATTAAAGCCTTTGCAGGCTCTTGCTAACACTCGCCAGCAGTAACCCCGGCTTGCGGGGTTCTCTCTGCTTTGGCTGGGCTTTGTTTGAGCACATCCCAAGCTAATGGATTTGGCTTCTTGCTTTTCCCATTTGCCTTTTTTCTTGTTCTTGCTTATCAGAGAATTGGGACTGCTGAGGAAAAGATGCAGTTCGCCATTGCCCAGCATGTGAAATGGAACCTGAGCTCTGGTGAAGTCCTTGGCAAAACTCCCCTTTGAACTGGTGAGGCATGGGGGCTGCGTGGGGCAGGCCGGGGGCTCCCCCAGTGTGCAGGAGATTTACAAACTCTTCCAGCACCTACGGGTGAGCACCCACCTCCTCTCCCTGTCGTCCTCCCTATGCTTCTGCCGGCACCTCCTGTAACACAAGTGCCAAGCAGTACACGTTTCAAAACCATGCAAAACTCTGCCAAAACCCAACTTCCAGCTACCTGTGTTTTCCTCAAGGAAAGGGAGGAGGAAGAGCAGCCCACCTGTGACCTGAGCCAGGCATGTTGCTTAACGCAGGACCAGAAAGCGCTCAAATCCAGTGGCAATTTCAGGTGCCAGCAGGGAAAAAGTACTGAAAAAGGAGTATAACCAGATGAAAATGGTGCCTGCTTTGTGAATACGGAATTGAGGGCACTTACTTGGGGCTATAGTGAGTCATACTAAGGACTGTAGGAGGGAAGCAATCAGCCCAAAAGTATTTGATTTCTGAAGTGAACGTTAACTTTTGAGAACCAAGATACTTTTTTTTCCTTCCAGGCAATTACCAAACACACTGATTTTACTGCAATACTTTTTTTGAATGCTTCAGAAAGTTGCTAAAAAGGCTCCAGTATGAAATTAACCATGTTTTTGCAGGGAGTCTGAAGTTACCAGTGTTTATTAGACTAAGATAAAATAATAACAAAGCCCATTTGATTTTGTTATGAGTATTGTTCCAAAGCACAATCAGGTTTAAGGCAAATGTCAACTGAAACAGAAAAGAAACCCCCGAGGATGAAAATGACTCAGGGAGAGTGATGCAGGGAGTGCAAGTTTGGGAAGAGCTGATCTTGTGCGTGAGGGGAAAATATATGACCTTCCCCTGGGTAGCTGTCATGTGTGAATTAATAGGGACTATTGGCAAATTCATAATAGTAGGAATAAACGCTAACAGTGCATCGGTGAGAGACACCAGGAAATCTCAGTGCCGTCTGTATTAACTGGGCACGTGACGTTACAAAAGGTTATGATGAATAATACGATTTAAAAAAAAAAAAAAAAGTAACGGCTTTTTCTTTTGGCTTTGCCCTCTTTTAGCAGATACTGCTGGATTACTTGTGCGATTAGGGAAAAGGAGGAGATTGCTAAACAAGAAAGTGTTAAAAGAAACGCGCACACACCTGAAGCTAAACAGTGTGCTCTTAATAAACTTGAAGGCATATGTGCAAAGTGTGTTTGAATTGTAGCTGCTTTAGCAGGAACCAGATTCTGCCTTTATTTACACTTTGGCAGCTGTAGCTCGGCTCTGAGCTGGCTTTATCCCCTTGCATCTCAGTTCGGGAAGGACCTGGTACCTTTGGAGTTAATTTGTACTCAACTCAAAACACCTTTTCACCCAGGCAGGGCAGGTGTGGTACTGGTGGTGGAGCAGGGGTGGCCGAGGAGCTGCAGCAGGAGCAGGGTGTTGGTGGTGCCGAGGCTCCTGGGTGCTCAGAGGACGCAAATGGTGCAGGAGCTGGTGGGTTCCCTTGGCACAGCCCTGGCGTGGAGCACCATGGATTTGTCCCCTTGCTCGGAGGTGCGTGGGGTGTGTGGCAGGGGGCTTGGCTGGGGGGGGGGGGGCTGCCTGCGCCGCCGGGAAGGGTGGGGAGATGGGCTCTGGGTGTCACCTGGTGCACCTGCAGCTCCACCTGACTGCGCCGGTGCTGGCTTGGGCCAGGTTTGCGATCTTGTCTTACGGTGCATGGCAGGGGCCCTGCTGCCCTTCAGCTTGGAGTTGCTGTTTGGTTGGGAAGTGACAGCACTTGGGAGCTTTTGTCTAAAGCTGCCTGCGAGTCAGACCTGAGCTCGTCTGGGTTTGCTTCCCGTGCTGCTCCTCTGCTCTCGCACACAAGTCCTGCCTCTCCCTGGAGATGCTCTTGTGCCTTTTCTCAGCTCTCTTCTGGCTCTGTGTCCTTTGCCAGTGGTGGGAGCCCACATCCTCCTCTCCTCTGCAGCTGGAACATCTGGAGTTTGCACTTCAGGAATAGGAAAAAGCAAGGAGTCACCTTGGGACAAGGGTCATGGTTGAACAGGCACTTTCAGTGTCTCAGTGACACACATGACACCTTGGCACGGGTACCCCACAGCTGAGCAGCACCCATAACTGAGCAGGGTGGAAAGTGGCAGAACTTCCCTGTCTACAGCAACTTGTTTTTTAATATAAGTCTGGGGAGAGAGCGGGAAAAGCATGGATGGTTCTGGGCTTTCTATTCTGGCATGGTTTTGTTTGGTGTTCAGATGAAACTGTGAAGTATCCTGGCTGGAAACAATTCTGCTGATTTGATTGAGTTTGTGTGTGTTGGCATGTTCAGCAGAGCAGCTTTTGTTCTTTGTTCCAGGGGTGGTGGTCCTGGTTAACGCTGTGTCGGGAGGGGAGGAGGATGGCCCTGGAGCTGGGTGGAAGCCCAGAAGGGGTTTGAGAGCCAGGATTGTGTGCAGTCCTGGCAAACCCACTGCACTGACTGGTTTGTGTCTTGGATCCAGAGCCTGGAGCTGACACAAACTGACCCCCAGCAGCCTGTCTGTTGGAGTCTGTACCCCAGGGAGAAATCGGTGGAGCAGAACTGGTGCAGTAAAAAAAAGTTCCCTCTAAAAGTTCCCTCAATGGGAGTGGTGCTCCTTGTCAACCGTGCCATTTTTACTGCTGCATGGAATTGCATCCCAGCACAGCCTGTCCCACCCCTGAGGACTCACAGGGATCGTGCCCGCCTGGCATCAGCCTCTGGAAATGAATTTCCAGCTGGGCCAGGGGCTGCAGGAGGTGCGGGACTGGTGCTGGTGGGTTCTGTGGTAGCGGGGACCCGTCTCGGCCCCTGCACTCAGGCTGGAGGCACAGCTGGTCCTTTGGTGCCTTTGGGGGCTGCCGAGACCCTCCCGCACGAGATGCTGTTGCTGTGGTGAGTGCGGTGCTCTCTGACAAGAGCCCCCAGCGTGTGGTGTCTTCCCTAAAATGATTTATTTTGAAGCTCGCCTTGCTTGCCTCTGCTACGAGATGTCCCTGGAGGAGACGGCTCCGGCCTTCGGTTCCCCCCCAGTCTCCTTCCCTCCCAGGCAGACCCCGCGGCCGTTCCCCCTTCCCGACTTCCTTGGGGGGCTGCCCCACTTTCTCCCACCATCCTGACACAAACCAGCCCCTGTCACAGTGTTACGGTGCTGGCTCAGACCTGCTGTTACAGGAGAGTTTCCAGCTTCTTCCAGATGTGAAATGGCAAATTTAAATATTGCAATTACAAACGTGTAACGAAGCCTTGTACTTCATTAACGGAAGAGGAGGAATCTGCTATGGCTACAAGGACAATTAAATATTAGAGAATGTCTTTGATTCACATTCCTGCTGTGTAAATGGGAGGAAGGTTGCTGTACGCTCCCTGCCTTTGCGCTCACAAAATGAAAAGCACACCCACTGCAAGTTGTCCTTTGATAGATTTTTAATATGATTTTAAAGAGTTTTGTTTGGCCTCATTCTTATTCAATGAGATTAATTTAAAGCACTTATCCCCTGGGTTTAAGTCAATCCATGTAGGATTTGGGCCGGGGGTTTGTTGCCCGGGGAGGGGGGTTGTTTGCAGGCCTCTCTGAAAGACTCCTTTCCCACTTCATTAACCCCGAGCTGGGAGCGACCTCCCTTCCTCCTCCTCCTCCTCCTCCTCGCCCCAGCCGAGCGGGGGGATTTACCAAACTCCCCCATTCACATGCAAAGGACGAGCCGGCCCCACAAAGCCGGGGGGTCTCGCCCCCAGGCGTGGCTGCGCATTTGCCCGAGCCGACAATAACCCTCCCCGCGGGGCCGGGGGGGGGCCGGGGCAGAGCCCCCCCGGCCCGGGGGCATCGGGCTGGGCTGGGCCAGGGCAGCCGCGGGAGGGGGGGGGATCTGCAGGGCCGGGCGGGGGATGCCGGGGCGGGGGGTGGCCCCGCAGACAGCCGGGCCCGCCGGCTGCGAAGGGCCGGGGGGGGAGCGGGGGGCCGGGGGGAGCCCGCAGCCCATCTGTCGGCTCCCCGAGCCGGCGAGGCGCTGCCCGGCTGTCCCGGGGACCAGCTGCCGGGCTCGCTGGCCGCGGCCAGCTGAGCGACACTTTTAAAGGGTGGAAACAATCCATTTTCCAAAGCGATCATTTAAAGCACTTAGGCAATTATACACTTAAGATTAGCGTTATTAATTCACCAATGCCGCGGCTACCCCCGCGCCCCGGTGCGCCCCCCCCCCCCCCCCGTCGCCCTCAGCCCCGCGGCGGAGCGGCCGGCCCCGCATGCCGGCACTGGGGGGGGGCAGCCCCGGGGAGGGGGGGTCTTCCCGCCGTGGGAGGTGGGAAGCTGGGAAAACTTTGCTTTTTTCCCTTTCCCTCGGCGGCGCCAGAGCAAACAAGCCGGGGGGGGAGGGATGGGGGGTGGGGGAAGAAAGGGCCGGCGGAGGCGAGACCCGTTTGTTTGTAAAGAAGTTTTATTTCCACATTTAAAAAAGGGGGGAGCTGACCCCCCCGCGCCCCCCGCCCCGGCCGGGCCGGCCTCGGGATACAGACTGACAAGAATCACTTACACAAATACGCCCTCAGGGTTCACAAATAAATAATTCATATACATTTTGCGCACCGTATTTACATTTCGCCGCTTTTTTTTCCCCCTTTTTTTGTTTGGGTTTTTTTTTTTTTAGTAGTTACGGACGTCCCAGAGTCTTGCTGCGGCGGGCGGAGACCCCCCCTCCCCAAACTCCCCCCCCACCCCAGGTCTTTCCCGGCGGCGGAGCCGGTGCCCCGGGATGGCGGGGAGGGGGCTCTCCGCAGCCGTCCGTGGCGGGGTGGTTCGGCCCCCCCGGCAGTTCCTGGGGAGGAGGCGGAAAGGCAAAGCCCCCCCTGGAGCAGCCGGCTCCTGCCCGTGCTCCCGGCCCCGTCCCAGGCTTGGAGGGGGGGTGTCCCGCAGCGGCCCCGCTGCCCTTCGGGGGCACAAGGGGGGTTTAAAGCGGCGGGTGCCCCGCGGGGGGGGGGGGGGGGGCAGCCCTCCGGCTGTCCGTCCTGCCGAACCCGCCCTTGCTTCTTGCATTCTTTATATATATTTAAAAAAAGGAGGTGGGGGGAGGTCTCATTTATATATATATATATATATATATATTTGGGGATGAGCGGGAGTCTGTCACTTGCACGCGGCCCCAAGGGGGTGTGCCCCCCCCCCAGCCCCCGCGGCCCAGTGGGGCTGCCCGGGGCTCACCGGGGCTGCGCGGCCCGGGGCAGGACGCCGGGCAGCGGGGGCAGGGGCGGGGGGGGCTCGCTGCCGCCCTGCAGTCCGTGGATGAGGATGCGGGGCACCAGGGGTCTCTGGAGGGCGGGGGGCGGCGCGCTGGGGCCGCGGTACAGGTACAGCGCGGCGCCGGGGTCCAGGTTGGAGACCAAACTCTGCGGGTAGAAGTAGGGCGAGGGGAACATCCTCTGGAGCGCTGAGTAGTTGCCCGCCTCGGCCAGCAGCTCCAGGCCCACCGCCGTCTGCCTTTTCCACTTGGTCCTGGGGGGGACAAATCGAGAGAGGGGGTCAGGGAGGGGGGGATGCTCCAAGAGCCGCTCCCGAGGCCTTTTACCCTTTGCGCGCCCCCTTTCCCCGGGCGCTGCGCTGCTTGCGCATCCGCGCTCCCCGCCGCTGGCTCCCGGGGGCAGGCCCGCCTGTACGGTGGGGATGGGGTGGGATCGGGTCGGGTGGGGTGGGGTGGGATCGGGTGGGGTAGAGTGGGATCAGTCCAGCGCGGAGGAACGCAGGCCTCGTTAACGGAACGAGGAGGGGGGGTCTCTCCCTGCTGTCCCCCGCCGCGGCAGCCCGGCGTGAGCGCCCAGGGAGCATCCCCGGAGGCACCGGAGCCGCAGCCCGGCTGGGATCCTGTCGGGGTGGCGATCCCCGCGATATAAATCGCGACCAGTTCCAGTCCCTTCCTGGTGTGTCAGTTCCAGATTGCAAATGCCGAACAGCATGTGGCACCTGGTGGGTGACCCGGGGGATCCCCGCTCTGCCCCGCAGCCCCGCTGCTGAGCCGGGGCTCCGGGATCCCCCCCGGGCCGAGGGCGCTCGGGCCGCTGCGGGAGTCCGGCGGGGACACACGCGTGGGGCGGCGTCCCGGGGCATTCGTTTGCGGCATATATATATGTGTGTGTATAGATATATATGCCTGTATATTTTTATATATATGCACATATACGTACCTATAGGTATGTGGGCATATATATGTGTGTGTGCTGGATCTCACGGGGAAGCCCCGGGACCTCGCCCACGTCGGGGCCGCCGGCGGGGAAGGCGGCTGGGGAGGGGGCTTGGGGGGCCGCCTCGGCTCCGGCATGTCCTTGCCGGAGGGATTGGGGAGTATGAGCGCCCACCCCCAGCACCCCTAAACTCCCCCAACCCCCCGACGCGTTGATAAGTCGCGGATCTTTGCGGGTGGAGGAGCGGGACGGGAAATGGGAGGGAAGGTTAAGACCGGGGGGGGGGGGGTCTAGGGCGCTGCGTCCGGGGGTCCCTCGTTTGGTGGCGGTGGCAATGGGGGTGGGGGCTGGGGAAGCGCCGGCGGGGGTGTCCGGATAAATCCACTGAAGCCGTCACATGTCTCCAGCCTTTTTACAGATTTGTCGCTAAAGCGCTAAACCTATTTCCACCAGTAAATTATTCATCATAATAATAATTGTGTAATTACTGTAAGGGGCGTTAATTATTGATGCCCAAAGCAGTAATTGGTATCTATTATTAATGGGCCGATGTGTTATGCTGTTGTGTTTAGCTGGAAGCCCGGTTCTGCCTCCCCGCCTTGCCGGGGCTGGGGGTACGGATTGCACCCCCCGCCCCAGACCTGCCCGGCCTCGGCATCACTTTTCTCCCCCTCACTTTGGGGTAAAAGGCCCGGGGGTGGGGTAAGACACGGGACCGCAGCTCTCTTGGTGCCCGGAGGGACGCGGTGGTTGTGGGGTGCAAATACCCTGCGCGGTTTGGGGGTGCGGGGCCGGGGAGGGGGCAGGATGGGACCCCGGTGCTGTGGCCAGGAGGGAAGGGTGCTTTTTTACCTTCTGTTCTGGTACCACGTTTTCACCTGCGTGTCGGTGAGGTTGAGGGAGGCGGCCAGCTCCATCCTGTCCTGCACGCTCAGGTATTTCTGCCTCTCGAAGCTGCGCTCCAGCTGGGCCAGCTGATGGTCGGTGAAGGCGGTGCGGGCTTTGCGCGGCTTTTTCAGCCGCACTGGGGGGCTGTCCCGGGAACTGGAGATCTCTCGGTCCCCTTCTTCTTTCACTGAGCCGAGAGGGAGGAAGAGAGGCCGTGTCAGGGCAGGGAGGGAAGGGGGATACCCCTCCGAAGAGGGGGGGACCCCCACCGCAGCAAGAAGCCGGAGCAGACGGGCTCAGGTACCGAGCGGGGCTCACGGTACATTTGCTCTGCAGCCCCCTAAATTTTAATCTCGGCTGCCCATGGGGGATCGAGGGGGCCCCGAGCCGGGCCCGACCCTTCCCCTTCCCAGGGGCCCTGGGAGCGGGGCGGGGGGGTGTGCTGCAGAGACCCCCGGCCCGGCCCCGCCGCGCTCCTGCCCAGACCCCCCCCATGTCCTTCGCCCCTCATTTCTCCCGGGGCAGGACCCTGCTCCGGGTTTATTCCTCAAAACCCAACACCTTTCTCGATGCTGGGATATTTTTTTTTTCTTTCCTTTCTCCATCTCTTTTTTTCTTTTTTCAACTTAAACCAAAACCAATCCCAAATGACAATTGGGAGCCCCCATTTTTGGGGAAGGCAGTTACCGGGGAGATGCTGCTTCTCCCTCCCCGCGGAGCAGCCTCCATCCTCCCGGGATGCTGCCGGGGCACGGAGCAAACCTCCCTTCTTCTGGGCGCCCAACGAAATACTGAGGAAGGGGCTCCGCAAGCCCCTGCCCCCGCCGGGTTTTATATTAAAAATTGCCGAATGTGACGGGCTGGCGGCGCGTCGTTACCGCGGCCGGTACGTACGCACCGGCGGAACGACGCGGGAATTTACGCCTCGAAACATTAGTAGGAAATGGGAAAAATTCCGAGCAGAAAATAGAAAAGGGGGAAAAAACAAATCCCTGTTTGTGCTCGCCTTCCCCACCCTCCTGAAGGAGATTAGGTGGCAAAAAGGCTCGGTTTATACAAACCGGCGGATTTTGTTGTTTTGGTTGGTGGTGTGATATTTGGCTTTTTGTTTTTTGTTTTTTGTTTTTTTTTTCCGGGGGTTTATGTTAAATTTGCGGGTGGCGGGGGTTGCAGGGACAGGGCTGGAGCCGAGCGCGAGCTGATTTCTCTCTGTAGGAAGACAATAATCCGGTTAATTGAGCCACCGGGGAGCGAAACCCTTCAACCAGAAACGGCGGCAGAGACCGAGCCCGGAGCACGGAGACCCGGCTCCGCTTCCCGGGAATTTCCGGGAAGGGGCCGGATCCGGACCAGGCCGGGCGGGGGTAACCCGGGGGTCCCGGGCCCGCTCCTTCCCGGGAAAGGCCCGAAAGTTTGCGCAGAGTTTTGCGCAGAGGGGAGCGGCCCCCGGGCCCCCGCACCCCGGGGAAGGCAAATCCCCGCCGACCCCCGGCCGCCTCAAAAGTTCCTGCTCGCCAAAGGGCTGCGCTCGGCGGCTTCCACGGCCTCTGCCCCGCCAGTCCTAGCTTAAACAAACAAACAAACAAAAAACAAAAAAAAGGGAAAAAAATTATAAAAATATATATATTACGGATTTTTCGGCATTTTGGCATGGGCCAAATCCTGCCACTGCGGGTCAGGCCCGGCCCCGCAGCCCCTTTGCGGGGTAAATCGGGGGCGTTTTACCCCAGGAAAGGCTGTTTCCAAAGCAGCAAAAAGGGATCGAGGTGGGAGCGGGGACCTTCCCCGCCTCCCCGCCGGAGCGGCGGTTTTACCCTCATTAAGATGTAGTTTCCTCTCCATGTAAGCTGTGTTTTTCCCCCATTTAAACCGTGTTCTCCCCCCCGATTTAAGCAGTGTTTCCCCCCCGATTTAAGCTGTGTTTCCCCCAATATTTAAGGGATGTTTTTTCCCACATTTAAGCAGCGTTTTTCCCGGGGCTGCCCCGTCGCAGGGGCAGGAGAGGAGCCGAGCGCGGCTGGAAAGCGGCCCCCTCCCCCCCCCAAAAAAGCGGCGCCCCCAGCCCGGGCTTGGCCGGCTCGGGGGGTTGCGGAGAACCAGCGTTTCTTCGCCTCCTCCCTCGCTGCCATCGCGTCTCGGCGGTTTGGGGGAAGGGGAGGAAAGCTGAAGGAATTCGGTGGGAGGATGTAGGAGGCGAAAACAAAACGCCGAGGTGGGAATCGCGGCTGTTCCCCGGCCCGGCCCTGCGGCACCGGGGGGCGATGCCACCTTCCTCCGGGGTCGCTTCCAGCGCCGGCCCCGGCCCCGGGCTCCGTCCTTCGTTCAGAACGAAAATCCCCCGCGACGCCCGGAGCCTCCCGCCGCCTTCGGAGCTCATTCGGGTGAATGTTTTTTCCTCCATGAACCGGTTTTCACGCGGTGGCTCCGGGCGGGCTGAGGGTGTGTTTGCAATCGGGACGGGGCTCGGCCCGGTTCTTCCTTTCCTGCCAGCCCCCCCAAAATCCAGCGGCCCCGCAAGGTGCCCCTTTCTCGCCCCAGCTGGCTACCATCGCCTTCCCCTCGCAAACACCCGGCAAAACAATTTTCCAGGGTGAAAGTTTTTGCAGGGGTGATGGGGCGGGATGGGCGAAGGCACCCGGGATAAACTGCTCCGGGGGCGCTAGGACGGACCCCAACCCCCCTGTGCTGTTCCCGTGCCTCCCCCCACCCCGGCTGCCGTCGGAGGAGGCCGGGAAAGGGCGGCAAGGGGCCCGGGAGGCCGAAGCCCCCGCATCCAGCCCCACGGCCCGCCGGCGCCGTGGATGCGGCTCGGGCTCCCTCTCTGCCGTCCTCGTTTTTAAACCATCCCCAAAATAATAATAGAAATAATACAAATCCAGTCCAACTCCGCCGACTTTCTTTTTCGTTTCTCCCCGGAGCAGGGGAAATACCCGGCAAACAAAACCGTGGTTATTTTATTATTGTTTTCTTTCTTTCCTTTTTTTTTTTTTTTCCCCCTCACAGGCAGAAATCCGCCTCCGGTTCTTCTCTCCCCTTTCCCCGCGGGTAGGAACGAAACAGTCGCATCTTCCCGGCGGAAAACAGCCCGGCGCATCCCCCGGGCGCGTTTGGCGAAGCGCCGATCGCCTCAAGCCCTTCCACCGGGCCGAGCCCCACCGAACCCCCAAGTTTTCCCAAGTTGGTGCCGACCTCGCGGTCATTTCGGGGGCGACCGGTGCGGCGACCCCCCGCATCAGCGGGGCGCGTCGCAGCCGGCCCCGCAGCGAGCTCCCGGCGCAGCGGGAGCCTCGGGGCCGCCGGAGTCTTTGGGTCCAGGCCGCCCTGCAAAGCCCAACGGAGGAGCGGCTCTTACCTTTGTACTCCGAGTCCGAGGAGGAGCTGCTGGTGTTTTTTTCCATTTTCTCCCTAAAGTCCTCGCCAGGCTTGGTGGGGATCCTGCCCGCCGGCTCCTGCCCGCCGTGAGGTCCATTGGTGCTGGAGTAAGGGGCGCAGGCGGCCAGGGGCTTGCAGTCGGCCAGGATGTCTCTGATGAGGAAGGAGGAGGTGACGGTCCGCGACTGGGAGGGAGCCGAGACCTGCCCCGGCTGGAGGTGCGCATCCAGGCCCGGCCGCGGCCCCGCCGCCTCCAGGCACTCGCGGCCCGGTGAGCGGGGCGAGGGGCACCCGCTGCTGCCCTCCGAGCGGGGGCTCAGCTCCAGCGGGGACCGGCCGTCGCCAGCCAGCGGGTCCCCTTTAGGCACGGCCGGGCTGCCGGCTCGGTGGGAGAGGATAGAGTCGATCCCAAACCCGGTGGAGCCCTCCATGGCCCCCGCGAGGTGCCGGCGCTCACACGGGCATTGGCGGGGAGGGCGCGGCAGAAGCGGTTTGATAATGATAATTAACAATAACAGGAGGGGAAAAAAAAAAGAAGAAAAGAAAAAAGAGGGGAAAAAAAGGTAAAAAGGAAAAAAAAAAAAAAAGAGCAAAGTTCAGCCTGGGATCCGGGCAACAATTGCTGCAAGGCTCTCCGAGGCGCTGCGCGTTAGATCCAGGTCTGCTCCGTCTTCAGCATCGCGCCCAGCTGCACTCACAGACAGACAGACAGAAGAGGGGGGGAAGAGGGAGGCAGAGTCAAACTTTGGCCGCCAAGGGGGTGGGGTGAGGGGGGACGGACCCCAACCTCACCCGGGGTCCCGGCGCCTTTCCCGGCCACCCCACCCTTGCCCGGAGCGGCGGCGGCGCGGGGCTGGGGGGCAGCCCGGGGGCTCCCAGCCGGAGGTGGGGAGGCAGCGATCGATAGTGAGGCTTCGCAGCGCCTTAACCGCTTAATGATCCAGAAATCAATGGGGAAGGGCGAGGGGAGGGCGGAGGGGGTGGCCAGCCGTCGGGCCGCCACGGCGCCCCCCTTCCCCGCCAGCACCTCGGACAGCGCCCGGCGGGGACCCGCGGCCGCTCCGGAGCCGGCGGCGCCTTCAGCACCTCGGACAGCGGCGGGAGCGGCGCGCCCTCCCCGCGGGGGGGCCGGGGGGGGGGATGGGGGGAGAAAATGAACTTGTGCCACTCCGGCTCGGGGACCCCGGCACCCCCCCTCCGTGTGAACGCGCCCATTGGCCGCCAGGCGGTTTGGGGGATGTCACTCCCCGGCGGCGACACCTTGCAGCTTGATTAACGGGAATTAATTGCCGCCCGGATCCCCGCGCTTTCCGGGCGGTTTCCGCCCTCTTTTGCTGTCATTATCCCGCTGATGGGGCTCGTAATGGGATGATTAGCCGGGGGGGGGCGGGGGGGTTGTCGAGGGGTTGCTGCTTTCTGCTCGCCTCCCACCGCAATTAGCCGATCTGCTGGTCCCTCCCAAGCAGGGAAAGTTTTGCTGGACGTTAAAATAAATAAAAGGAAAAAAAAAAAAAAAAGGAAAAGGAAAAAAAGAAGACAAAAAGAAAAGAAAAAGAGAAAAAGAAAAAGAAAAGCACCGAAACCCTCCCCAAAGCTCCAGCGCGGAGGCGGTTGCTCCGAGCCCGAGGTGAGCCTCGGAGCTGCGAATTTCGTTGAATCCCCGCGCAACCGGCGGGGGCCCGGCAGGGGGGTCCTTCAGCGCAAGCAGCCGCGGGGCCACCGGGCAGCCCCCCCCTCTAGAGCAGCCGCTGCCGGAGCGGCGGGGACCGGGCATCGCCTCCCGCCCGGCGCGGCGGCCCCGGGGCCGCTCCTCCCGCTCGCCCAGCGCCCAGCGCCGGTATGACTGGTGCAACTGGGAAAGGCCCGCGCTCCGGGCGGACTTTTCCTGCCGTCAATCCCGTTTGAGATAAACCCCCGATGGCCCCAGCCTGGGCTGCCCGCCCTGCCCGCTCCCCTACCCGTTCCTCCCCAAGACACCAAGTTTCCTCCCTCCCGCCCCGTCGCGGGGGGGTGGGGGGCGGGGGTTGCTGCTGTTGATCTCCCAGGCTGGAGAGGGACCGGCTCCCGCAGGACTCCCACCTTCCTCCCGGGCAGACTGGCTCCTGCCTCCTCGAGGGTTTATTTTAGGGGCTTTTCCTGGGGGCAGACCCTTCGCCTCGGAGCTGAGCAAAATGTCCGCACCCGGGTGCGTGAAGCTGCGCCACTTTAAAGCGCTGTCGCTGATTATTTCTCAAATACTCGATTTCCTCTGTTCCCCACCTTCCCGGCCAGGCAGCTGCATCTTGTCCCTCTTCCAAAGCCGCCCTTGGCCGGCAGCTTGGAGGCGATCAGCGAGGGGAGAGCCTCCCCCGGGAGCCCGGCTGCCAGCTGTCGGGCAGCGGCGCAGGCAGGGCCCCTAGCACCTCCTGCCCTCGGCCCTGCAAGCTCGGGGCCGCCTGGAATCGGGGCAGCGGAACAAAAGAGCCTTCTAGGAGGATAAACCCAGGCACAAAATCAGCGGCGGCCCCGGTCCCAGCCTGCCCCCCACCCCCGGGGTTGCCGCACGCCCGGCGCTGGGGGCTGATTGTGTTCCCTGTCCCTGGGCGAAGGGTCCGGCTGCTCTGCCCGGGCTCCCTCCCAGCACAGAGGCGTTGGGGGCCAGGCTGGAGCGTCCTGGGCTGCCGAGGGTCGGTTTTGCAGCATCCACCTCCCCAGGTGGGGCTGGGCCAAGTGTCCCTTGGGCTGGACCAGAGCAACAGATGTGCAAGAACTGGTCCCAGTGAGAGATGGGGCAGAGACCCCGATGGGGTTTCCCAGCTCATTGCAGTGTGACTGTGTTGGCTCGTGGGCTCCAACAGCCTTCCTGTCCAGCCACAGACCCCCGTTTGGGATGGAGATTGGCACTGGGATCAGGACCAGCACTGAGGTTGTGTTTGGGACCAGGAATGGGACCAGAAGAGGGAGCAGGGCTGGAAGTGGGTTTGGAATCAGGATTTGGATCAGCCATGCAGGGACAGGCTTGGGCTGGTGGCTCTGCTGCAGTAGTTCCTTCTCTTGAATAAAGTGCCTCCCCCCAAACAACTGCAAGAAATTTTCCAGTTAGACTCACTCTCTGACGCTGTGCAAGATTGTGTGTGTGTCCGTGTCCATCTGTCCAGCAGCTACAGATACACTGGCTACTCATGTTCTAATGTCAGTGTGGCTGATACTAATTAATAGGAATTATCCATATTATTATTATTATGTGTTATATAGTTGTTTCAGAACTAGACTCCCCAAGGCAGAAGTGTGCCCCATTCTGCCCATATATGGTGTCCCCCCATCACTGGACACTGGACAAGTGGGGTCCAAATGATTTGTCTATGGCTCCCAGCACAGGCAGGAAATCCTGTGCGCAGACCACTGAGCGGCATACACTGCCTTCTCTGGGTGCTTCTGCCCTTAAAGCCCATTTTCTAGACTGTTCCTGTTCACACAGGCATGCACTAGATTCGGGGCTCTCTGATGCCAGTTGCATTTCCCATCACCTCCTCACCAGCCCCAGTTGCACCCCAGGGTGGGCCCTAGGACTCTGACAGCTCTGAGAGTTGCCGTGCATCCCACCTCACCGGGTGCTGCTGATGGACAGGGTTGGGCTCTGCTGGCACCAGTTGCCCGTGTGGTTTGGCCCTGGGCCATGGGGCAGGGCTGGTCCCAGGCGTTCTGGGAGCCTTGGGGTGTGTGGGGAGCCCTGATGGGGCTGGGGGATGCCTCCACAGCTGGGCCAGGGGTTGGGGGGCACAGGATGCTGAGCTGCGGTGATGACTGTAGCAAGAGTTAGTCTAGAAATATCTGCTGGTGGTACAGGACAGACCAGTGTCCTGCAAGGGTTGGGCTTAGGGAGGAAAATCCCCGGAGGCTCGGCTGTTCTGGATTTCTCTCTGAAGCCAGGCTGGGTGCTCAGAAGCTGTGCCCAGGCAGGTGCAGGGGGGTGGGATGCTTCGGTGGGATGCTCCGGTAGCCACACTGATGTATCTTCATGGGAAGGAGAAGGGCAGGGGCGGCTTGGGCTGGGGGTCAACGGCAGAAAGGGGGGGGACAGTCCGCCGGAGGTTCGCAGTAACGGGGAGGAGCAGGGCCTGGCTGCGGGGAACCTGCAGCAGCGATAAAACCCCCTTTACCGGTGGGTGTCACTGCAGGACAAGGAGCCTCCGGCGGCGGGCGGCCGGGACTGCGCGGGGGTCGGGACCCCGGCCCGGGGCTCTGCCGGGCGGGACAGGGGGAGCGGAGGTGGGGGGTACGGCTCGCCGCTCGGTTGTGCCCCCCAGGGAGCGTGGCCGCGGTGGCACCTCGGGTGGGGGCCGGGCCAGGCAGGGTGGGCTCCCCACCCCGGGGCAGTGGGTGCCCCCTGCTCCCACCGCCCAGCCTGTCCAAGCGGGAAGACTCGGGCCATCTGGGGCACGACCCTTCCCGGGGACGGCGGGGCACAGCGGGTCAGTGGGACAGGCCATGAACCCCACCGAGCAGTGCTCCTCCTGAACGAGGTTGAACTATTGCCTTTTGGGCTCCTGGTCTCTTTGCTGGCTTCCAGGACCTGTCCCGGATCAGCAGGTCTATGTGGCCTTGGTTCACCCGGCGTGTGTTTGCCAGCCCCTTCCCAGCGCTGCAGGACTCGCTGGAGCCCCTTCCTTCCCTGTGCACCCCCAAGGACTGTAGCAGTTGCCGCAGGCAGGCACAGATGCTGTGGCTGGACCGAGAGCTGGACACGGCTCCTGCCAGGCAGCAGGGCAAACCTCACGCCTGGGCTCCTCACACACTTGGAAACAGCATCATTTTTAGCAAGACAAGTTGTTTAAGGCCAGGCTTCCTCCTCCCTGGGGAGGTGGGAAAGGTCTCTGGTTATAATCCACCCCTGCCAGCATGGCAAACCCTACTGCTATCCTCCTAGTTATTTCAGATGGGTTTTATTTACTGTTTTATTTATGGATTTTCCTATTACTAAGAAAAGGGAACACATACCAGGGTTTCCCCGGTGTGGAGCAGGTGATTTCTTTCCTCCCTCCGCTCAGGTGTGGGCAGGGTGGAGTTTGCTACAGCTGCTGCCTTATATAAAGGGCAGGTTGAGGCACCAGCTGCCCCCAAGGAGGGGATGTGGGAAATGCCAGAGCAGCCAGTGTGGAGCCTTCCTTGTCCTCAGAGGGGTAAGAAAAGCTGCCCCTGCAGTTTACTTTGTTCTTGACTTCTGAGCAATGCAGTTTAATGTTATGAAGGATTTTGCTCCTTGAGGTTTGGGTTGAAAAGTTTGGCTGGAAATGTTGTGGGGGGTGAGCTCTGGGCTCAGCATGGCTTCTTTGTGTCCCTTGGCTGCTGGTGTGTGGGACAAATGCTGGGCACCCCCCACCCCTCTGCAGTGCTTGTTACTGGCCCCACCTGAGCTGGGGCTGCCTGGGACAGCAGATGTCACCTCCTGGAGCAGGGCCCTGGGGTGAGCACACCTCATGATGAATATGAAAATTGAGAGTTAACATTGGACTTAAATATTATCTGGTACAATCTGAGCTATAACAGTAGATGTGAGAAGCAGGCTATGCAGGAGTAATTAATTATTCCTCTAGTAATCTTGGAGATGCACAGTTAATCACAGTTATTACCAAGTGGTATTTTCTTAAGGTGCAATGCCCTGTTGGGAGGAGATGGATTTTAAATGTGTTGGTTCCTGTCCGAGCCTCTGCTGTCACCTGTTGGTGACCAAGCTGGGGTTTGGGTGCTGTGATGCTGAGTTGGTGTTGGTGGAGTTTGAGTTTGTTCAGCAACTGCTTGAGCGGCTCAGCCCTGAGGGACACTGGGCACCAGCAGCTGTTTGAGGGTGAGTGTGGAACTGGCTGGAGCCGTCCTCAAGTGAAGGCACCACTCTGTGGTGGGGCCTCAGTCTGGCAGCGTGCTTAAAGCAGGTGTTTGGATGCCATCACACGGCGAGGGCTTTGTTGAATCAGGCAGTGCTGGGAAGCTGTTTGGCAAAGAAATGAGAAGGAGTGATGGGTTATGAGGTATTACAGATTTGGTATCAACTGGGATAGGGCCGGGTTTAATGTATTTGTTCAGAACAGGCGGTGAAGGAAACTGTTCTGCTTCCCTCTGGGGCTGTGCTGGTGCACACACCGCCCCACTCCCGGCGTGCGTGGTGTTACCTTGAGCACAACGAGAATTGTGGTGACTGGACAGAGTAAGGTGGTTGTGCATCTGACACGAAGCAATGAGCAGGCTGAGACAGAATCATTCCTCTATTGTTTATGATTTATTTGGCTATATCTGCTTTAGCATAACTTTTTAAAACCGGAGAGAAAGCCTATGGCTGGCACAGGGTCTAAGGGCGGTGGTGCCCAGCACAGTGCTGTGGTCCTCGGTGCGTGGGTGCTCTGGGGAAGGGGATCACATCTGGCAGGCAGCTCTCAATGGGAGGCACTGGACGCCTTTTTATGAGCGTCACGGTCTGGAAAAGTACTGAGATGAGGCCCAACCTATAACGAAAGGAGCAGATAGAGGATTGGTTACAGCGAGCAGCCAGCCAGCGAAAATAGGTTGTAGCACAAACAGGGAAGAGACTGCGGATTGGCACAGGGGTTTTGCCCGTTTGGGAGACAGCAGCTCCAGCTGAAGTTAAACACTTAAAACTGAGGACTAGTTTTCTGATTGACTTCAGGAGGTTCTTATTCTGCGCTAGTAACAAGATCTCATAGCCTTGCTACAGTATGTTGCTTGTCTGATGCTTTCAAATGCTGGCATGCCTTAGGGTGGACCCTGAAACAAATATGACTTGTTTGCTACAATACAGGACTGTGCTGTCCCTGAGGGGCCAGGGTGGGCTCAGGGCTCTCAGGAAAGCCCCTGTTGGGGTTGGGGACTCCTGCATGACCTACCCAACAAACACACAAGCAGCCTCTCCCCAGGAATCACCTTCTAGGTGTGGGGGTGTGTGAATAAATGCCCATGACAAATAAACAGAGGGGAAGTCACCTGGGAGAGGAAGGTCCTGGGGCCCTTTTGGGTGAGCCGTGGGGTTACAGACAGCCAGGTGCAGCAGACCTGTACGGTGGTTGCTGAGGTGCACGGGTGTCTTCATGCACAAAGTGGGTTTACCACAGGGGGCCGTGGGCTTTACCTGCCCCAGTGTGATTCACACAGCTGCCTTGTGTGGATGTGCTGTGCTGCTTCCCGCTCCCCCCACCCTGCTCAGGCTGGCTGGATGTGTCAGGTTTTGCATATGTAAAAATACACAGCAGTCTTTGCCCTGAAAAGCTTGCTAGTGATCTCATTAATCAAGACAAACAAAGCATATTTAGCTATTCCCCCTCTCTGGAGGAAGGTGTTCAGGTACTTAAATATGCATTTGAGTGCCTAACTTCAGATGGCTGTTTCTAGATGTTTTTTGCTTTCTCACATGCAGCAGCAGTGACATAACCCCTCTCAGGGAGGGAAAGGTGGGGAAGGCAGAACCAAGGGTGCTAAAGTAGGTGGGCAGCCCCTGGGAGCTGACAGGGATGATCCCCAGCCGGGCCAACTCCAACCTCCCATTAAAGATGCAGGAGTTTTTTCTCACAGAGCTGGGATTGTTAGAAAAATTCAGTGCCTGCAGGTAAGGACAGCTGAGCTGCTGCTCTTGAATGTGCCTCTGCCTCCCCCATCATGCTCCCTGCCCACCAGTGCTGGGAACTGGGCAGAGGGAAAATTCTGCCTGGGACTGGGTTGAAGCCACAGGGGAGGGAAAGGCCGTTTACTCATTCCTGTCTTGGTACAAAGCTCTCAGGTGAGAAATGTCACACTGAGCCACAACTGGCAGTAATTAAAATTAGCAGAGCCTTGACAAAGTTGTGAGGGATGCCAGCTTCTGCCCTCAGCATGAGTAAGTGGGAAGCACCAGGTGTAGGACAGGGGACAACTGCTATTTTAAAAAATGAGAAACCTTCTCATAATGAGGGCCAGTAATTAGAGTCAAGATAAGGGTGTCCTTGGGTCAAAGGTCTTGTTATGACAGAGGCTGGTGTTGAGAAGGCCACACCAGTGATGAATACTCATCTCTGATACTTCTAATTCATATTTTAAATTATGAACCTGAAGGTACTTCCTCTAGAGACAGCTGATGATCTTTACTGTTACTCTGATGTGGTTATGGGCTGTTATGCCAGGGTTTTGTTTGAATCGTGGATTTGGAGCATTGGCTGCAGCAGGACAGGCATGGCTAGTTTGTGGTTTTCCTTGCAGGATGCTGGAGCTGCGGTGGTTTTCAGCTGAAAAAAACCAATGTTTTGCTGTTCTTCATTGCATTTGTTATTGGCAAACGAAAACCTGTAGGACACTTGCAGCTGGGATGTTGTAATCTCTGTGTCTGCCTCAAAGAATTAGAGGGGCAATGAAAAACCTTATCACTCCTAAAACTTAAATATGTATTTGGGGATTATTTTCATTTGGGTTTCTCATTTATGATAAAGCTTTACATCTGAGGACTGTAAACAATCACGTGTTGAGCATTAGTACAAAGAACATGCGTGGTGTGAGCAGAAGCTGGTATGTTGATGGGAGGACTAATAAATGGCATGTGAGATGCAGAAAGACTGAGCTGGTACAGGGAGGGCAGAGCTGCCCTGGCAGCAGCAGAGCACACATCCCAGATACCAACCACGGTTTCATGGGTGCTGTTGGTGGTGTTTGGGCTTGTTGAGGTGGGTGCTGGGGTGTGTGTGCCATAGCTGCTGGGCAGTGTGAGCACCCTTGGGTGATCAGTAAGCTGAGCTCCTGGTGGGAAGTTTTAATGAATAAAGCTGGATTAAATTTTGTGATGATTTATAGGAGCCATCGAGAAAGAAGCCATGAAGAGGCTGAAACAAGCAATAAGCAGCACCAAGCTCTCCTTCTGCCCTGGGAGGATCCACACTTGGCTGCCGGGTGATGTGGTGGTACCCGTTCCTCTCCCAGCCCTGCCTGGCTCTGCCCGCCTGCTCAAAGGCAGCTTCCCAGCCTTGTACGATTTGGCACTTAAACAACAAAGCCGCCCCTAGACAGTGTAGTTTTTCCATCATCCATTTGATCGAATCCTTTTAGTGGGTGACAAAACACTTTCTTGAGCTCTCTTTACAGGGAACCAATCTCTATTCCTTTTTCAAAACCTCCCTCATTTACAGGAGTCTAACAAATCCTCGGCTTTTTAAGTCCTCTCCTGTTTGTTCGTTGTTTTTTTTTTTTTCCCCAAACAAAACAGTGCCATGTTTGTAAATTTTTTTTTTGGGGGGAGGAGGGAATAAAATGCACAATATGGAGAGGGGTAGGGTGTACACACTGACGCACGCCGTGCCGAGCATCCCTATCCAGACAAAACCTGCGCGCGCGCACATCGAGATGCAAATGATTTCCGTGAAGCTATCACTTGTAAAGCTTGACAGAAAATAATGAGAAACACTAAATCTTTTATAAGGTCAACACTCAAGCAGCTGTCAAACAAGAAAAGAATTTAGCGAAAGATCCGCAAAAACTTCCATCGCCTCATTAAATCCAACAGGGCCGGGGCCCGGCGTGGTGAGGAGGCACCGGGGCGCCTCCGTTTTGTGTCAGTAATTTGCGGTGGAGGAAGAGGGAAGACGAAACAGCCAGCGCCGAAGGGGCCTTGGGGGAGGCTGGGGAATCGTTAGTGCGCCAGGAGCGGCCTCGGCTCCTAATTGGAAGCATTGGGCATTATCAACGGAGGATTTGCCTCGGCTCCCTGACAGCTCTCTAGGCCTGGAATGATAGCCCACTTGTCAGTGTAAAAGACCATTAAAAACAAACCATTTTGATTTAATTGGAGGCGGTGTGCTGGGGGCCCAGGTGAGGCGCTTCATCAGCCGATGTTGGCTGCTGATGCCTTTTTCCCCCTGTATTGATGGCTTTTTTTTTTTTTCCTCCCCTCCCTTTCAAAAACTGTCTAGGAAAGAGAAAGAGGTGCTGAAAGATCCTTCACAGCCGCACCGAGAGCGGCTTTCAATAGGGTTGTCAACAAATGCCATGACAAGTTAGAGAGAGGCAGGTACTTTTAAAACAGACGTTATTCCATCCAAGATGAGCTGTGCTCGGAGGGGTGTGTTGGATTATTAGGGTTACAAATACTGTGGCTCTTCCTGGCAGCAGTGTGCTTAACTGCCTTAATGGATGAGGTTGATTTTTCTCTCCCCACCTTTCAAATCCTAAGAACGATAGCGAAATGCAGGACAAGGCAGTCTGGCCTAAATGATCCTCGTTCTCTTTAACCCCAGGAGGGTTTCAGAAAGTGCTCAGCAATTTTTGGCTGCTGTATTTAATGTCCCGTGGAGATTTGGGATTCTTTTTTTTTTTTTTTTTTCCCTGAAAATAAGGGCCACAGATGTTTGCTGGAGTCCACTGGTCAGCTGGTCTGGGCAATAGTATGAGTAAAGGAGAATTAAGGCGCTGGAGTTGTAACCTGGTACGTACCTCCCTTGGCAGCTGTCCTGGGGTCAGACTGGAGCCAGTAGCTTTCACACCAACCCTGTGTGTTTCTGAGATTTGAATCCTGACCCTTTTCATGCCAGGCAAGAGTTATACTTCTCATAGATTTCTTTTGGTAAATAGCATCTCTGCAGAAGGCAGAATAGGCTGGTGAATGAAGCCCCAAGTCCATTTAAAAAGAACTTCTGTGGAACTGTGTATGAAACAGCAGGCAGCACTGAAAGCAATGGTAGGTGCTCACCTGTAACCTGACACAGTGTGTGTGGTTTAACTTCACTGCAAGCACCCCAGATCTGCTTCTTCGTGGCTGAATATCTCCATAACAGCAAGGGGCACTGGTTGCCAGCAGTTGCTTGTGCTGCATTTGGACACCAGGGCTTGGATATAGATGGAGCCTGCCCTGGAGATGGCCCAGGCTGTAAGGCTGCACAGGGAGGGGAGGTGTTTTCTTGTGTCCATCAGTAGATCTTGGAGAGCAATGAAAACAGCAGAGGAATGATGGGCTATCATGTCCTTGAGGGACACATGAGGAAGGGTTGAGCATGGCAGAGGGCAACATCAAGGTGTGATGGAAAGGTTGAGTGTCCAGGGCATGTGCAAAGGGATACTGGGAAAGGTCGGACTGTGGAAATGCTTTGCTGTGATTTGAGCAATAGCATTGCTGGAAGCTTCAGCTATTAGACAAAGCAACAAAACCTCCAAAATCTATGGGAAAATGGAGTGATGATGACCGGGGACTGGAGCCTGCATTTAGTGACAGAATGACTGCAGTGTGGGAGGTGACATCCCTGCTGTGGTGCCAGTGGAGATGTGCAGGGATTGTGCTCAGGGTAGCTGGGTCTCTGCTGCCCATCTGCAACTCTGCAGGGTGTTGTAGTTTCTTTTTGCGTGATGCCTGTTGTAGGCAAGGTCATCGCTGGAGGCCAGTGGTGCTGCTTTGGGTTGTCACTGTGGGGCTGGGACCCACCAGTTCACATCACTTGGGCTGAAGGGGCATTTGATCTGGTACCATGGCGACAGAAAGCACTTGAACTCATTGCTTTACTCTTTAAGCACTGTTTAGGCCCCAGGAGACAAGTTTTAAAGCACTCCAGCTCCACAAAGTTTTGCTGCCCTTAAACCAGGGAGGATAAATGCCATAGCTGAAAAGCCAGCCCACTGGGCGCTGTGCCTGTCGAGCCTAGGTTATTTAAGCAGAGTCTACGGCTTCTCTGACAAGGCACCAGTTGCAAGATTACATGAGCTGTGCTTGTCAGTTCAGCTCTTTAGACAAAAATAGAGGTAAGGCATTAAAAAAAAATGCGGAACATTTTTGTGTGTATGTGTTAAACCTCAACTGTTAATTCTGACGAAGGATCAGGCTGTGAGCAGATATCAGATCCCTGGTGAGAATCAAATTCTGGAGCCCAGAATTTTGCTGCAAAGTTTATACAGTGGGGATTCCTCTAATTACTTTCAGTGGAAATTTACCTGACAGAGCTTTCCCAGGTAACGCAAGGCATATGCGGGAGAGCCGCTCAGCCGTTGACAGAGCCTTTGATTTTGTGCCAGGTTGCAAATTAAGTCTTTTGCCAAGGTACCCGAACACTTGCTCGTCAATTGCTTATCGCTTATTCATATCGCGCATCGAGCGCAGCGTGTTTCATCTGCTCGGGAAGGCAGTGCATGTTGACAAAAGTGGTGTCCAAAGTTGCTGCATTTTCTTTCCTCCCCCTGTTTGGTCAAGTAAACAAGACTATTCTCTCTGGAAAGCCACCCTGAAAATCTGTGGAAGTTGGAAATCTCTAACGAGCAAAGGAAAAACGCTGGTGTGTGTCAGTGACATGTGGTGCACGGAGCTGTTTTGACACACGGGTGAGCTCTGCCCTACATCACTGCTGCATGAGGTGTCTCTACCTGAATCCTTCTGGACTGACTTGGCAGAGCCCTGGAAATGGTGGAGCGGCCAGCATTGACTTACCGGTTTGGATTGTGACTATCAAATGTTCAGATGGAGGTAGCTGAAGCCTCACCCTGGGCTGGCCCAGGCAAGGCTGTGGGGATGCTGTATTTTGGCAGCAACATCCTTTCCAGAGTTTGGTTGACACCAGGAGGGGTGCCATTCTGCCTGAGCCAGCATGATACTAGTGATGAGTGACACAGGGACAGGGGACATCCCGTGAACATGGCAGGCAGGAGTATTTATCTATGTCCATGCCGGGTGCCTGAGGTCCAGTTCCTAGGGCATGTAGTCCCACATCTACAAGTAAATGAAGTCTTGGTGCACAGTCCCAGCTGTGGCAAAACCTGAGCCCAGGAATCATGTCACTGCAGGCAGAGCAAGGCAGGGGCCGTTTGCCTTGGGGGGTGACTGAGGAAGAGGAGGGCACTTGCTGAGGTGAGTAAGGAGTTAATTTCTGTTTGAATTTTGTGTAAAAAAAAAAAACAACAAAAAACAAACAAAAACCAAAAAACCAAAATACACTAATTCAGCAACTTTCCCTAATGAACTGCCCATCAGGACACGACTGGCTCCCTGCGACCTGTTTGGAGGGCCCAGGAGACCACCCACCAGGTCGGTCCTCCAGAGCGAGACGTGGAGCGGGAGCGATCACCCAGTGTAGGAGAGCCTGTAAATCACGCGGTTAGCTTAATAGCGTGGGCCATTATTCTAAAGCAGTGGTGCTGAAAGCTAAATCCAAATGAAAATATAGTCAATTTGTCTATACTTTACTGACTGAACGACTATGTAATGTCATGCAGCCCTTGCAATGCAGGGAGGCAGCAGAGGCAATTAGCGGGGAGGGCAAAGCTCCTTTTTCTTGTCTTATGCTTCCACCACAAGCTCTAGCATGGTGCCAGGACGCAGTCTTACAGGGACTGAATGGTAAGTCCAGTTTAAGAGCCAGTAGTGACATCCATGCCCAGTTTCTGCAGCTCTCTGTCAGAGGTCAGGATGGAAATAGAAAAATCCTCCTTATTGATTTTTATGGGTCTAGAGGAAGAAAATTCTCCTCTTCCTGCTGCCCCCTGCTTTGGGTTATAACCATCTCAGTAGATGGGTGCTCTGCCCACAGCAGGCCAGCCTGAAGGGCATCATGCCAGATGACAGGGTGACTGAGTGGCTCGAGGGCATGTCACACCCCTGCACCTTGCAGCAGCCTCAGGTGATGTGGGAAAATAGTCCTAAGTGGGGCTGTGGTCAGGGCCATGGAGTCTCTGAATACTGTTGCCCAGAGTCTGAAGTTGTTCCCAGGTCACAGGCATCTTCTGTAATGCCCAGAGCAGGACAACGTCACTGATGGCTGGTAGGAAACAATATGCAGATGGGAGCCTGTTAACAAGCTTTCTGTAAAGTGATATTTTTTTGTGGTTGCTTTTTATATTGCTTCTCGTGCAGTAGGGTGAGGGCGTTACATGGGTTAAAGACAGTGTTTTGGTGAACTGCCTACAGTGGTCAGTGCTAACGGCTGGCCTGCCCAGGCCATTGAGTCTTAAAGTCATAAAGTAGTTATCTACCACCATGGAACAGCCCAGGAAAGGCTTCATGAGGACAGAAACACAAGAACGAGCTCCCTCACCTCTTCGGAGCATTGCTCTCTATTGTCACCCTTGTAAAGGAGGGATCGATGGTGACTCCTGGAGTCCCTGGGTTTGGGTGAAGGGGGAGTTCATCGGTTTGTCTTTTAAGACTCTTCCACCATCACCTATGGAGATCCCAGCTTTCCAGAGATAGTTAAAGCACCATTTGGAGGCTACCAAGTGTCTTTATGAATCACCAGCTTTCTCTGGGTTGTTACTGCTTTGAACTGGGCTATAGATGTTCAAGAGGACTTACTTGTCCATGGAGGAAACAAAGCACTGAAACTGAGTAATGAACTTCCTGATTCAAGATCTAACCTGGGCTGTACCTGTTAGATCTGCAGCTGGGGAAAGGCAAACCTTCCAGGTTAATGTAATGAGAAAGGAGGACTACAGAAAATTTGCAGAGGCTGTGCAAAACGAGCAGTCCCTCCTCCCCTGGCTGCTGCTCCTGGGAAGGAAGGGAAGAGGAGAGGAAGGAGGAAGGCAGAGGGAACAAGAAAAGACTCAGAGGGTTGAGAGCTGTGGCTGGGGGAGGAACCCAACCCAGTCATGGATGAAACAAAAGGGAAAGCATGAAGGAAAACACAGGCTGAAAAATGAATAGTGATGGAAAGGTCTGGGGTGAGCGAAGCTCTAAAGAGGAGGCTTGCCCCAGTATCTCGTGTGACTTACACAATCTGTTTAACAGCAATCGGTCATGTTCTTTCCCTGACACTAGCTGCAGCAGCAGCTCTGTGCTGACAGGCAGTGGGGATAAATGATTACTGACATATGCTAATCGGACAGTCTTAGACAGGACGTAAGAGGAATACATCAAGGTGGTGCAAAACACATTTCTTGGTCGAAACTCTCCAACTTGTACAAGTGAATTAGCTTCAGGAAGTCACAAGGCTGCTTTGTTGTTTTAAACTGTGGTTAAAAATCAACAGTATGGAAAAAAAAAACACAAAACCAACAAAAAAACCAACCCAACCCCAAAACCATCAGAACAAGGGCCAGGGTGGAGGGCTGAGAGGCTCTTTGCAGTGGTATCTATCAATGCCAGATATGATTTTGGCCATGTAAACTCCCTGCAGGGTTTCAGTGCTTTCAGACTTTCTGGTGTCTCCTTTCCATTCTGCTTGCCCAGCTCTTTTCCCTTCCTTCCTAAAATGCCCCCTAGCTCTTCACTTGAAGTTTCCCTGTAATTTACACCACAAACAAAGCTAACAGAATTCAAACAAGTACCCCAGAGCATAGCAGGATGAGCAGATGAATTCAGGGAGCTGTTTAGATCCCATTGCTTTAACAAGAAATCTTCACCTTGGCTCTTATTTGGATCAATTAAAGGAAGTGTCACGCACATCTGTAACCTGGCTAGACCCTTTTCTCAGTCTCAGGGTGAATATTGTCAGTCAGATAGTTTAGAGCGGTATCAGGAGCGCAGACTTTCTGGAAAGTTCTAATCCTGGGGTGAAAATGCTTTTTGAAACATCTGGTGTGGTTTGAATTAGTTATGGCGAGAACTGATCAAATGGTAGGCTACCAACCTGCTTGTGTAGGGCAGCTGCAGGAACACCAGCAGAGAACAAAGGTCACCCCAGTACAGTGGGACATAAAAAGGTGCTTCTTATCTTGTGAAGCTCATGACAGTGCACAAAAGTTAGAAAATAAGTCATTAAGCCCTTATCTGGGCAACTGCTGCCTCTCTTCCAGGGCTTATGGCTGCTAAAAGCATCCCACTCTGAAGTCCAGAAGGGGCTGATGTTTGACCACATCCCATGAGGGACCGTTTTAAGGTCTGGATTTTGGGGAGCCTTGTGTCTGCCTTCATTGTGTGTTATCAGGGCATGTGGGCAAGGATTGAAGGTGTCCCTGACTTCAGTCAAGTGCTCCATACCTTCTCAAATTGGGGCAGGTGCCAGAAGGACTCTTTCTTTGCAGGCAGTGGGTGTTTTCGCAGAAATGTGGTGCGAGTTTCACGTACTTTGTTTTTCTGTAACCAAAAGTAAACAAGAAGGGGCTGAAACAGCTGCACAGCTATATATATCGGGTTGGTGTCATACACCGTAACGACACTGGGATGAACATGATCAAAATCACTTTGGACTAATGATCACAAGTGCTTGATCTGGGTAGTTTCTCATGTCTGTGCGGCTAATATGGTATCTAAAACACACTGATGAGAAAAACATGAGCAGCTGCCAGCTCTCAGGGTGTCTGCTTTATACGACATCCCAGGGAGATGACCGCTGCCTGCAGGAAGCCCTGTGCTCTGAGCTAGAGCAATGGCTCATCTCTAGCTGGGAAAGTCACTTCCACCACCCCCACCATGGTGGGGGAGTTTCCTGGCTGTCTAGTATGTGTTGCTTTCCTGATTAATTGCAGCTTGCAGTGCTTGATAGCCCCAGCACAAGCCCGTGCAAGTACCGGGTGAATGTTTTGGCCACTGCATGAAACCCTGGGGAATCTGTCTGCTCTGTGGTCTAGAGTGCAGGTTTGTGTTGCTTAACTCAGTAATTGGTGGCTGCAGGCTTTGGGACCTTGATGGAGGGAAGTTAGTGATTAAAAACATCAGTCATTAATAGATAAGGTAGGGATGCACTTTCCAACATCCTAGGCTTGTGTATTCATAAAGTAGCTGCTAATTAAGAACACTGTATTCTTGCACTTCAACTATAAAGTATAGTTTGTGATGGCAGTAAGCCCATTGAAATTGGTCATTACCATATTAGCTCGACTCTTCTTTGAGCCATTAACTAATAAAACAGTCATTGGCTGCTTTTAAATGTTATTACGATATTGGTGTGTTTAACAGCTCAGTGTTGCACTCTAACAACTGCTGTGGGTGCTGGCATCAACCACACCATGCCAGGATGGGGGCTAGTGCTGGTCCTTTGGACATTTGTTGGCTGTTCTTTGTTTTGTCCACTGTCACCGGTAACATAAGCAGAGCTGCTGCTGTCCAAAGGACAGTCTGCAGAGCTCCTGGCATGGGATGACATAAATACCAAAGATAACTTGAAACTTATTCTTTGTTACAGCAGGGTGTTTTACTATTGTGGCCATGTAAAAAGAACCAGAGCCTCCATTTTAATTGATACCAGGACTTTACCTGGGCAGCCTGTGACTTAAAGGCATATTGATGCAGACAGACGCTTGATGATGGCTAGAAAGGTGTGTCTGCAGGACAGGCACCTAAGCCTTTGGTCAAAGCACTGCTGCCCTGGAGAGCTTGCTCAGCTCCTGTGTATATCTTCAGATACAAAATACTTTAAAAAAAATCTGAACACCCTTTTGTCTCTAGAGCACTTTCATGTATGCGTGTTGTGATTTGCTTATCTGGTGTTAGCTCCCACAGCATCGCCACACAGGACAGGGTCTGGTCGAAGCCAGGCCTATCTTGGGTGGGAAGCAGCTCATCTTTGTCAGGCTTCACCAGCCTTCTGGTAGTCAGGGAGGATGTTTTCCCCGCTGAGAGCCTTCCCCATGGCTGGAAGAAGCCCATCCATCATGGGGCAGGACAGTGGGCAGTCATGCCTGGTAGCAGTGCTGTGCACAGCAAGGGAAAGCGCTGCTGGAGTATTATCACCTTTTTCTCTTGAACTCGCTGGGCTGCTGTCAGGGCTCTCTGCTGCTCCATCCACAGCTCCTTGTATCTGTGTTGGAGGAGGTCAAAAAAGGGAGTGGAAGGCCTGGAAAACATTGAAAAGACAACAATATAATCTCCAGGACTAATAGCTCTAACTCCCCATGCTGATTGGTATTTCTGCTCCTGGAAAGTGTGACTGATGAGAACATGAATAAACCTTCACCCTGGCAAAGGCTTTCTCTTCCTCAAGAAAGACTCAAACGCACATTTTCACTTCATGCACCACAGTCTGCACACACTTGTGATAGCCTGTAGCAGGACTGGGCCAGGGCGCTCCCCAGGATGGGCACAATTTCCATCTTTACACAGCCTTTCACTGTGCTCAAGCCCTGGCGTGCTGGAAGGACGTGCGGCACCACAGGCTGCAGCTCAGCCTCAGGCCCTGCTGTGGCTCCAGAAGAGCATCTCCCAGCTGATACCGTGGGTAAGGAGAGCACTGTGAGCGGGGCAGTGTCCAGAAGCAGAGCTGGGCTTTTGCATTGCCACCCTGGAGCTCAGAGGGGCAGCTCTGCCCGGGTCACCTCCAGACTGGCTCAGCCGTGGCAGCTGCCTGGGAAGAACCACTGGGTGACAAGGGTTTGGCTAAAATAACTGCTTTTGCTACCAAAATATCGCTACTGTGGTATCCCAAAAACCACAAACACATGTCATGATGGATCGGGCGAGAAGAGTAAGAGCTGTTCAAAGCAATTTGAGTAGAGCTAAACACAGACTCAATGCAGATGGTCAGGTGTCTGCAGCAGAAGGGGGAGCTGAAATGCTGAGCCCTGGTCTAGTGCCTCAGCTACACAGATCGGGCACGTTTGCCCCTTGGAACAGGGTACCGCGGAGCACCCTGGCCAGGAGGAGACAGCAGCAGAGGGGAGCCGTGGATGACCATGGTCCTAGAAAAATAGTGAAAATAAAAGGCAGTTGCCTCTTGATCAGTGTCCCATTCAGCTCCTCTGAGCTGGCGTTAACCTGAGCTTGGGGCAGAGCTGCAGCCTGAAATCGTTGAGCCTTGCTCCTTGCACGTGAGGATACTTTAACTTCATCAGCCACCATGGGAGGCAGAACTGGCAGTGGCAGCAGCAGGGTTCTGGCTTTGAGGACAGCACATCAGTTATCGCTGTGGTCCCGCTGCTATTCTTTCCCCCAGAAGCAAGCACTTGAAGGTGATGGAGGACCTCGACCTCAAGTTTTATTGGTCCTTGTCCTTGCACACCTTGCTGGGGACTTCTCCCATCTCAGCAGCAACCGATGACTGTGGAGCCATTACCCCTAGCCCTGCTCCCACCTGTAGCCCACTGTGCCTTCAGCTGCAGCTCCCACAACAGAAAGGCAGTGCTTTCCCTGCCTGTCCAGAGCAACTGCAAGACACTGGGGACTTGGGCTAACTGCTGGGCTGCTTCTGGGCCGCCAGCTCCACCAGAAGTTTGTTTTCTGCAGAGAGCCTATGTGCCACGAAGTGAGCCGGTGCTTTGTGGCTTTTGGCAAGAGCAAGTCCAAAATTGGTAGCAGCCAGCTTTTAGCAGTCTGGAGGATCTTTGACGATCACGCAGGGCACCAGCAGCGTGTATGCAAATAGTAACTCTTCTGTTTCTTGTTCCTTCACCCCTGTGGTGACTTTTATTACTTAATTATTGCACACCACATGCTTCAAAACAGTCTAATCTATGGTCGTGTTTTCTAATGATACTAGATGTGCAATCCAGCAATACACATCCCAAGGGGGTATTCATATCAGAGGAGACATCCTTCTGCAGGCCTCCTTTTTCATAGATCACATGCTGCAGGGCTTTTCAAGGCTTTGCTTACAAATCAGCTGCGCTGCTCCAGACCATTATCTGGAGACACCCGGCGCCAAAGGCAACACCGACATTTGCCCTTTGTCCCCTCTTCTCTCTCCTCATTCTCCTCCAGTTTGGCATGTCATGCTGATCAGAGCTGGGCAAGATATTTACAAAGGATAAAAGATGTGGCACACCTGTGGTCAAGTGTCCCATTATCCAGGTGGGTCTCCAGTCTCATTGCATGGTGCAAATTTTGGTGTTCCTCGAACAAGCACATGATGAGCCTTGCACATGGGCTTGTTTCCTTGGCCTGGCCCTTTGCTCTCCAAGGCAGGTGCTTTCCTGGTGTGCAGGAATAGCAGGGAGGGAGACACAAAACCACCGAGCCTTTGTGTGTGGGGTTTGACCATTGATTTTTGTGGTAGCTGAATGTGTTTTCACATTTCTATGGAGGTGACTTTTACCATCTCCAGTGGACCAGCCAGTTGGTGACTGATTAAGTCCACAGCTGGCTTGTAGGTAAATGCTTGAAAGGACACATTTGGGTTGATGCTCTTCAGAGTTCCTTCCCTGCCGTGTGATTAATCGCATTTAAGTCCTGATCCAGCAAAGTATAGAATCATGCCTGGAATGATACATGCATGAACTGCCTCTTTGAAATTGGTGGGAATGACTCATGTGCTTAGTTATACATGTAAGCTCTGGTGGGGCTGTAGGACGTGAGGCTTCATCTGGCTTTTCCTGCCTCCTTTGAGAGAAATACTGAGAAAGTGGGGAAAAGCAGGAGATATCGGGTAACAGACTTCCTTTACTAAGGCTACCCAAGAAATTGCAGCAAGGTGGCTTTTTCTTTGTAGGTCAAACACTGATCTCATTGGAGTGGATGGGGAATTTTGGCCTCCGATGTTGGTGCCGCTTGGCAGTGTGACAGTATTTCTCATTTGCAGCTGGCCTTTGGGAAAATGTCCTCTTGCCTTAGTGCTACTTAAGGATAGGAGTTGAACGGCTTGTGTGTTCTGTTTCCTTTTGTCACCCTGCCCAAACGTCGCTCCTCTGAACTGGGAGGATTTTGCTGTTATCTGTGGATGCTGTGGAGAGAGCGGGGGAAGTGTCCACTGAAAAGGCTTGTTGTGGATGAAAAGCTATCTCATCCAGAATAACTCAGATCTCCTTGTTTTGGCACAAGCACCCTGCCACATAAAGGAAAGGGAAAGAAGTTCTGATAGGGTGTAACAAATTATTTATAATTGTGGAAAAAAATAATCAGCTGCTTCCTTTTATAGTCAAATAGTTGGAACCCTTTCTAATGTTGACAATTCCTAAATATTTTACAATTTATCTGTGCACATTTTCAAAACTATTATCCCTGAAACAGTTCCTATCTCTTTAATAGTCTCTCTCACTAATTTACTTTCAAGAGTCAGGGTACAGACCTATTTTCAACTGAAATGACAAGCGCCTGCTAACTCGGTTATACAATGTGGTATGCTAGTCTGCCAGAAATCTCCTGGAGAAGAAGCTGCAGCCTCCTAATAGGCTGTTTTACTGTGAAAACAATGTTAAAAAGTATAATAAAGTATTAACAACATTAAAATAAAACAGTGTAGGCCTTAAATGAGCTACAAACTAGTTAAATCTATTCTACTCAGTATGAGCCTTCAGTGCTTTGCAGCTGATACCTCAGAGCTGGGATTTATCTGAAATGAAGGCACCAGGGACATGCAAGAGAAATGGTAATTATAATTTGCAAACATTAGGCTGACACTTTTTTGTGTATGTGTGTATAAATTCTGACAGCTGTGATTTGTGCCATGCCAAATAGTGTTCCACCAAGCTGGGAAGGGCTCACTTTCTGGCAGGCCATCCTCAGAGCAGCAGCTCATTAAAACTTTGGAGAAAGAGAAGTTGCCGAAAACAGGAAGACGTCAGAACCATCTGAGGGGTTTTTGGTACACGCTTGTTGAAAGGTGTTTGAGAAGAGAGCCTTGGGTCTGACAAACTGGAATTTTAGTACGCCTCTCCGTTCACAGTGGGGCAAAATAATTGGTCATCAGTGACTACTAATTTGGTTTAGTAGCCAGAGGCATTTTTTTTCTTCCCAGAAAATCAATGACAGTGCCGAGGTCTGTTCAACGTGATTCAGCTCAAGACGGGTCCTCATTTAGCTCTTGATGCTTCTTCCACTGGAGACAGCTATTTTGTTAAAATGAAATTAAAATCTATCTGTAATACTCAGCTCAGGGAGCGGCACCCGTCAATGCCATGCTGCTCTTGAGGTTTCAAGGTTGTCAGTCTCCCCTCAAACTTATTTTCAAAGGTTTATATATCAACAGAAAAAAAGCTACTTGGCAAGAGTGGATACAAAGGACTTTGCTCAGGAAGGGGATTTATACCAGCTTAAAAGGTGCAATCAATCTGATTGCTAAGTTGTGTTGCAAAAGGGTAAAAACTTGACTTGTGATTGCCTTTTTCTTGTATAATTCAAAAGCGTAGGGACTTGTAAATATCTTAGCGCCAACTTCAGCCCTTGGATTTTCCAGGTAGCTCTCCAACTCATGCAGACAGCTCCTGCAGTACTCTTCCCGCTGCTGGTTAGGACAGCTCTGGCAGGGAGCGGAGCCACGGAGCAGAGGACATGTGGCAGGGAGCGGAGCAAGGGAGCAGAGGACATATGCACAGGCATCGACACTCTGGCAGCCGCGCAGCTGTTTGGGCTGCGCTGAGAGCACTGCTCCGATTTCAATGGCAGCTTAGTGGCAGCAGGATCTGGCCCTGCATGGGTGCTTATGCAACAGATAAATCACATAATTGAGGTTTTTTTACAGTTGTGATAGTAAAACTGTGTGGCAACACCACTGCCTATCCTGAAACCTTAACCCTTTCTTGAAAGGTTAATGAGGTTTCAAGGGGGTTTTAGTCTTTGCTGGTGTCCTTCCATCTAAGGTGCTGTGCTTTTGCTGCACAGCCAGGGTCTGTCCTTGGGGTCTGCAGTCCAGGGGAGGCAGCCACAGGGGGTACCACCACTGTATTCCTTTCTTGAGTACTTTGTGATGGGGACGATTTGTCCTGTGGTGATACTGTTCATGTAGAGATCTTCCCCTGGCGTGTGGCTGGGTCAGCTGAACCAGTTCCCACCAGCTCAGGTTGTTTTCTTACTGGGGACCAGTTTGGTCTCTAGCATCTCTGGAGCACGGGGCACCTTGGTGCAGCTAGCACAGATTATCTTCAGCAAATAAAGGACAAGCTGAAGTCTGTATCTTCTTGGGGCCTTGGGGTACCACCAATGCAGGCAGCAGTAAGGCATTAGCGCTCAGGTACCCCTGCCCTGGAAGAGGGCTGATAGCACAGGAAAATTCTGATTACGGTTCCCTTGTACTGCTATATTGCCTCCCTTCCTCCCTGGTTACTGATGGGCTGGAGCTAGCAATCTATCTACCATTAATTTGTCTCTGTGTAGCCCAGCAGGAACCTGGGGTATGATTACAGCTCTGGCCCTTGTGTGAGAGCCAGCACGGCCCCGGCATCCCCCTGCAAACTGCCTGGCTCTGCCTCGCCTTAATTGTTCCCCTTTGGCTGGTGGACCTGTCTCTTCTAACAAGGGCAGCGAGGAGGGCCGAGGTAATTGAAGCACTTAGCCACACTCCCAAGC